>NW_026136713.1:5005237-5677737 GCF_905237075.1 Dicentrarchus labrax | reverse complement strand
CATGCAATTAGTCATCTAATGTCTCTCTCTTTTGGTTGAAAGGGAATTCACTGACAGGCCTTAACCGCACCAGCTTCTTGGTGCAAAGAATTGCTGAGCTCTGGCCTTTAATGGGGACTTACCACAGATACTGGGGGCTGTGTCTGTTGTGGTCGGCCTCTGTTATTCAGAACTAGCACAAAAGAGTAACCAGTGACCCCTTTCCATTCTTATGCCGCAAAGGAAAGGTGTGCCTTTTCAGTTAGTCTACAAGGTCATGTGACTCCGCACTGATCACACATCAAGGCATACTTTTAATACAACACCATTATAGGACTAAAGCAATAACACAGTGCTCGGTGTGAGACAGGCTTTTTGTGTTTTCACACTGTGGGCTCATTTTAATTGTATCCCAGTGACATGTCATGAAGCACCAGCAATTTAAACATCTTCACTTTTATTGCTTTTCCCAAGAGCGTGGATGTGATTTGTTGTGCAAATCTAGGCGAGTTTGCGTTCAGTATTACAGAAGATAATGGGGTGGGATTGTAAATTCTCAGGAGAGAATAATTGCAAACAGGTTTTTTTTTTGTAAAATACACAATAACACATTATTCACATGCCACTCATGAAGCTTTACAGTTTAGCCTGGATTTGAGGCCATGAATGTGCCTCTCCAAACACTTTAAATCAGAGACTAAAGAGTGTGTCTGGTGTAACATTTTATGATGCTTTGCTACGATTTTTTCATTCTAAAATGTTTTTGCCCAAACCTTAACTCAAATATGTAAGATATGTCTTATACGACATCTATTACATGTCTGTTCATCCTCTCTTGCCTTACCTGAGGTTTATTTGTGTTTCCTTACCTGACTCAAGAGTCTGCAGAATGAGAGTGTCTGTTGTACAAATTGTAAAGTCATTTGAAGCAAATCTGTGAAAAATGTTGACTTATATGAATAAAACTGACTTTTTGTTCTCTTGCCAACATGCGTTTGATGTGCTTCAGACCGTAAACAATTACAAACATTTTGCAATCAACTTTTCTCACAATTAATTAATCTGACGTTTTCAAATTAGACTTTAGTTTATGAAGTGTCAGAAATAATGACAAATGATCATGACAAGTTTGTAAAGCTTGAACTATAAGCTGAAAAAACTAATCTAAACATAATTTGTTTAGCAAATTATTGGTAAATTACTAAAACTACTAGCCAGATATCAATACTATAATCGATTGATTTTCTGTTTCTGTAGATTCTGGCTATTTCACTGAATATCATGGTGTTTTTTTGTTTTCCATGACATGACTTTATAGGTTTATAGTAGCTTTTTATTCTGTCAGGAGTACGTAGAATGTACAAATATTTTAATGTCATCATGTATGTACTAAAGGCTTTGATTACTACTGAAGTATTTTGCTATAGTATATTAAAATCTGAATGTAGTAAAAAAAATAACTTGAAAATAAAAGATACGTCAACAACTTATAAAACACTCAAAGTATTTAAATATTCAAAGATACATTTCTAAAAATATTCTATGGCAGGTAAAAAACAAATTAGTTACAGCAGTTGTTTCAGCTATACACTGGTATGGCAATTTATAGAAAAAATTATATAAAACTGGTATACTGCCCAGCATTAAATGTTGAAATCATTTAAATATTATAATTATTTTGAGAAAACTTAGGGGTATTTTTGATTCACTGTCACAATGTTGACTTGGATACGTTTTACATTTATGATGCTTGACATTCAGCTGACACTCTAGGGTGCAAATTAGGGTAAATTACAGTTTATGTGCACCTTCTCTGGACATTTAGTCCATTCAAGTCCCTTTAACCAAAAACTAAAAGGACAATTCTACATCTGGCTCAGAAAGAACTGGCACATAGAGGAATAAATGAAGTGTTTTTGATTCCAGCCATGCACTCTCAAAAGTTTGTTTGCTCCTTTCTGTTAGGAAATAGCTTTTTGCAACTTATTCAGTGCAGTTTCATTGCGATTTTAGGATAAACTAAAGACCAAGTAAAAGAAGTACCCTGTTGACAGTGGCAACGCACAAATTACAACTGATTGATTACATCCCTAATATCGACAGTAATGTGCTAAATGTATGCAGCTGTCCTTCAGGCCTCAGATACTGTGTGGTGTTTGTACAGAGATTCAAATGATCTGCAGGGCTTACATGAGGGGAGGAACATAGGAATTACATTTGCTTATACACATTCATGTGTGTGTTTGTTTACATAGTTGTCCTGGATTTTAGCAGCGCTGCAGTGCTTTAGCCTTAAGAGTTTATAACACAAGAAGCGAATAGATTCCAAGGCTCGGGGGGTTGTGGACAGTATTTCCAGAGGGGTTGATAAATGCAACTTATTTGGTGCCACTTTCCCTCACAGCGAGGCTATCAATTTGATCTGAAGCAAACAGCTGATTTCTAGTCTGAGCTGAACTGTACTGAACGGAGGCCAGGAAGAATTAATGTGATGATGAGAGCACTCTGGATGGAGACTGAGAGGGTCATTTGGGGGTCCGTGACAAACAGACTCGGCTGCAGTTGCAATTGAGTTTAATGGGTTCATTTTTAAAATATCAATGACCAAGTCCTGTGTTAGTTTATGCTTATGTTTTTCCCAACCGACACTCCCAGTTTAAGCCTGGTTTCTATTTAAATATTTGACTTTTGCTTTTGTTATATATATATACTACTATGGGGCTTTTCAGAGGAAAACATAGATAATTGTACACAGACAAGAGTGTGAAGACACAGAGTGCTCAACTCTTACCACAGACCACCGCTTCCTGTTAGCTTGAGTGTCATTTCTGATAAAGATTCTTATCAAGTCTTTGCTATATGTGCGCACACTGAACTTAACAAGATATGCGTCACTAAAAATGACCTGTGTCGCCTGCTGCAGCTGCTATGTGACAATATAACACCTTAAATGTAGAGTTTGAGACTCGAATACCTAGCTGCTTGAGTTAAACTGATCGTGAAGATGATTCACACCAGTAGCTTTCCTGTGATCATGATCACTGAATCTTCAAGAGGATGAGGAGGCTGAGGAGGGGGAAGCAAGAGAGGAGTTTTGGGCCTCTGTGGTGAAGAACTTGCTCATACCTAAACACAATCGACTTTACGGTTTCATTTCTTTGTACCTCACACTGGTAGAAATTGTTTTATGGGGCTTTCTTCTGCAGGGAGAACAACTCCCCCACAAGTCAACAGCTTAACTGGCTCACTGACACAGCTAATAGACTCACAATTCATTGTAAATGTTTTAATGGGACACAGAGATGTGAACTTTACTTCTGAGCTTCCATACAGATTTTAATCACCACACTGGCCCATATTGTGTGGTCAAAGTCTAAAGTAAGTGCATACCTGTCCAACTGTTTACCTACACCTCCAGCACTCCTTCGCCTCTGCAGGAGAAACCTGTCTGTCGTCTTTCTGTTTGAGGTGTGGCCCTCTGGTTGGACTTCTCTGCTCTCCCCTCCCCCGCTGCAGCCCCGTCCAATCCCTGCCATGCGAAGAACTCACCTGAAAGGATTTGCATTTAGGGCCGATACTCGCCGTTGATTGGCCAGGTGAAAGCACTCTGCCTCAGGGCTCCCCTACCAATGGCGACAGTGCTGCGTGACTCATAGGGAGAGGACAAGTTGCTCCACTACACTTCTCCTTTTTCTGCTTCAAACAGCAGCCATTGCATTGTCTTTTTTTCTCTCCGCCTCTCCAGTTTTTTTTGTCGCTGTGAGAAAGAGGTGTGCGGCTGGCCAGTGGTCCACACCTTCAGACAGCTTTGTCCCCCTCTGAGTGCACCTTGGATTATTCCCCGTTTCCACTTTTGTTGTCTATTTTTCTCTTGATTTTCATTGGTTACCGAGATCGACACTTGTTCGGTTGCTATTATGGAGCTTGTCACCCGAATCCTGTGTCTTTGAGGTTAGTGATGAATAGTTCTCCTCCTTTTCACACTTTTCCTATTTTGATGGTTCTTGTCAGTAGAAACAAATGGCTTAAAATGGGTTTAAATTAATTTAACCGTATTGTGTATGTTTGTGAGTTGGGTTTCTGAGCGGACAGGCAGCTGGGTAGTTAGGTCGCCATAATGTGCACCTTCAACTTCATTGCAGCGTTCTCGTCGACCCGCTTGACATGTTAAGGTTTTCTTGAGGGAGCTTTAACAAGTCACGCAAGTTCAGTTGATATTCATCAGGTATCCTGTTGTTTTCACCATCTAACATGTCAAATTTCATTCAGGGAAACAGCAAAACCATATTCACGGTACAATGACTATGGGAGTTTTACATGTTAAGCTTTTATGTTAGATTGCACTTATCAAACCGTTTCCCTCAGACTCGGTTGATACCTTCTATGGCTTGACAACGCGTGAGATCAAGCAACGGGTTTGAGTTTTAGTGTATTTCATTTTTAGAACTAATATGAATGATGTTTTGCTGATATGTTTGATCTTTTATGAATTGTTGCCTTATATGGTGTGCTGGAGCAAGGGCGGGAACAGTGTTTTGCAAGCCCGTGGACCAAGCCTACATGTATTTTTCATGGTGTAGTAATCAGTAATTACACATGGTGTTGATTTTGATCCATGATTGCTTCAAATTTAATTTCAGTTGTTATTTGAAATGTTAAAAGTAGACACACACACACACACAAAAAAAAACCACTGACTGTGGTTTTGCTGTTGTTGCTCCCCACAGTCTTGTGCATGGAGTCAGTCATGCAGGGCTTCATGCATCAAAATATCCAGTTCATCAGCACAGAATGTGGCTCATCTTCTACTGTAGAGGCCTAGAAGGTCTCCATTTCAATTCAATGGGAAGTTTGAACCCACAGTTTTTGCTTCCTCTTTTATGACCATATTAGTTGACCTTCCCTAAAGTGTTTTTTCCACCAGCCAGTTAAATTATTCTGCTTAATGTTCTTGAGAATCTGTTTCTAAAAGTTGCTCAGTGCAGCAGAGATAAAAGCACACTTCCTGTTTTACCAGAAATCTACTCTGCACTTTGTGTACCACACAAGAAATCGTGCACATGCTATATCACTGAATAAACACAGGTGCAGCTCAGAGCAGCATCCAGATTTCGCCTTTACTTGAAACTGTCTTCAAAATGCTGTTGCAGTACACTGCACAGAGCACTGTAGTTCTGTCAAGAAAAGCCCTGAACTTGTGCAGACTTAACATTTTCATCCAATTTTGGTCAGAGTTTTTATGTAGTTATATGCAAAATACCTAAGCTTGTGATTGTTTCATCGGTTTGGCATTCAGAATTGATTTTGTTGATGTAATGTCTGACGTAACATGCAGTTGGGGCCAAAGACAGGCAGCTGAGAGCAGATCACTGCAGAGATACCAAATAAACATCTCAAGAGGCTCAGCTATTATTAGCTTTCGATCAATTGGCCTTGCGCAGAAGAGCAAAAGTTTCTATATTTGAATTTAACCCTGGCTGTAACATCATCACATGACCCAGCGAGTGAATAGCTCTGTTGTGTTGAGCAGGCACGAGTTTGCATTTGAACTTTTTCATCATAGTCTGTGCCCACCCTGATTTGGATTGTAAATGAGGCCCTCGTGGCCCAGAGGATGAACTCATGCTGTAGGTGCTGTTTGCTGACGTGTTGTTTGTCTCATTCAGAGGGCATATAGAGGAAGATAAAGAAAGGGAGGGGGGCTGGACAGTAGTGTCAGGTTGGCTCTTCTTTCAATGCAAAAGTCAACAAGTCTTAGCCTGTAATTAGATCATCAGACTTGGGCAAGGTGACGGAGGAGTTGCGAGAGAAGAGCATGACGAGAAGAGTAGTACGAGGTGGGGTGGAGTTTATTTCTATAATCCCAGCAAGCCGAGATATGTAAAAATTAAGTATTTGTTCAGTTTCATGTTACAGGTACATGCTTCAAATAGAATAAACACACACGCCAACTTTGTATGGTGAGGTACAAACTATTTTTATATCTCCTTGAAGAGAATTAACACAGTTTCATGTGACCTGGTAACAACTGTTCTTTATCACAAACAAGATCAAAAGTACATCTTAGATAGAACTTTTAAATTTAAATGTTTTAGGTTATCACATTGGCTAAGACAAGAATAATTTCTTTCTCTCTGAGGAGATTTATGATAGTTTGCTTTCTGTCAGGTCACTTCTGCCACTACTGATTAACTGTCACATTTATGGAGAGAGATGTGGGAAGCCAGTGGACTCATAGTGAAACAACATGTCTTGTTCACGCCACAGTCATTATCTTTTAATAAACCTGGATGGAAATTGTTAATATGAAAAATAACTCCTGTCTGGTTATGATTGTTTTCTTCACTGTTTCATATTGCTCAATGATGGATTTGCATCATGTTTCCATGTCAGTTTCTCCATTTCTTCTTTGCCATTCTAATTTCCATAGCACTCTCTTGTTTCATGGAAGCTTAAAAGTTGAAGAAGTAGGCTTGTGACGGGAAGTTTGAGCTCCTGTGACCGGCTGGGAAAAACTGGGTGGGGAAAGTTAATGTTTAACACTCTCCTCTGCCCTAACGGCTACTGTCAAGGTGCCTCTGAGCAAGGCACATACTGTATCTCCAGACATGCGCTCAGCATATCCAAGCCACTTGTGTATGTATGTTAGACCCTCCCTTGATGAAAAGTTAAATCTATTGAGCAACTGTCTCCCCATGTTGCAACTGTCTCATACTCGGAGCATGCTGGGACTGGCAGCCCGTTGTTCTGAAGTACATGTCGAACCAGAGCTCATCTGAACACGGAGCCCAAGGTCTTTCTCTGTCCAGACAGATTTAATTTGAGCCCTGAAAAATGTATCTTGATTTGTATCAGAGAAGCAGTGCTGATGCTGTTTTTCTTCTTGTGTCTTTTCTCTTCAGTCTTATTTCCAGAGAACTGGAAAGGAAGTGATGTAATGCTGGACTTTTTCAGATAATAAACAAAACATTCAAAGGTTGTCTTAGGTCTTTAAGAGTTTTTTATTTATTTATTTTTGCTGTAGTTTATCATGTACAGGTGACGAGACATGAAAATGCACTCTATGCCACGTAACTACAAAGTTTCACACATCACATCTTTTATCTCATTTGCAAGTTGTCACATTAACGCCGTCTTTAATCCACCAGAAAGACCTGAGCTCTCACCCACCCTCTACTTGTTACCCACTTTGGGGCCACAGAACTCATATCACCAACCTGGAATGAATGGCTGAAAGACAAGAGGGTCATGTTCTCATATACAGAGAGAAAGAAAGAGAGTGTGTGTGTGTGTGTGTGTGTGTGTGTGTGTGTGTGTGAGAGAGAGAGAGAGAGAGAGAGAGAGAGAGAGAGAGAGAGAGAGAGAGAGAGAGAGAGAGAGAGAAATGATAGGTGGAATATCAGGTCACACCTTTTGATAACACTGCTAGTTATGCAACGTACCATGCCGGTCAGGGCACAGATTCTGTGCTAGTAAAAGCAAGAGTCTCCTCACAACAGGACTGCAAGTAAGTCCACTTACTGCAGAGTCAAACCACAGCACAGTGTATCATACTCAGTGGGGGAAAGTAACTTACTTCTCTTATACAGTTTATGCAACTTTATGCTTCTAGTTCACTACATTTTAGAGGGAAAGTTTTTACTCCACTTTATACGTATTTTTTTTTTACTATTTTCTTTGTTTACATATAAAACCAATAATGGTGTTCTTAAACATGTTGTGGTATGTTATAGAATGAGCTATCAAAATCAACTCCATGTTGACCATCTGCAACATTAAAATGCTGCTTACACTAAGCCAATAATGTAATTCAACACTAAAAAGGAATAATTAGTACTTTAGCTAACCTACTGAATGCAGGATTTTCACTTGAGTATTTTTACATTGTGGTTATTATAGTTCTACTTAATCAATCTGAGTACTCCTTCCTTCCACCATTGATCATGCCAGATATCAAAATTAAAAGTGGATGCAAAGTGCTTACCATACATTTCTATATAAAATACTTTGCTTGTTAGTGGATATCGTAAAGCTCCAATCAGGCCAACAGACTGAAAAATGAATATAATAATCTTGAATTATGAACTAATAGACAGATACATACATTAATAGCATGTAGTTCATGTAATCAATATATTCTCTCTAGTGAAATACTTTACTGTGGAAATTGTGTTAATGCTTGTATCTTGATAAAAGTTTATCTGTTGTTGAGCTTGTGTGGGTGGAGGCAGGTTTTAGGTGTGAAGTTTATTTTGTGGTAGATAAAAGGAGTCTTCAGAAACTCATAAAAATTTCCATTACAGCTTTCTGTTGGCTTTGTCTTTGTTTGAATCATGGTCATCGGTAACTCTATGGTATGGGAATTATATGATATAGCAAGCTGGCAGCTATAAAGTGATATACTATAGTATATAGTAATACAGTGGCCTGAAACACATTCACATTGCAATGTTTTTATTTCCAAATGTATGGGTTCCACCCTGCATGAGGTAACATGGCTCAGAAAATAGGCTCCCAACTGTGAGATGCATGTGCGCATAAAACCAACATCTTCAGTGAAAAAGGTTTAAGCTGGTGTCTGTTGCAACCTCGCTCACACTCCCTCATGCTTATTTAAACATCATGTTGGCTTTAATGCAGTATCACTTGGTACAAAGAGGCATTCTGACCCAGGCACAGAGGGAAATTGATTTCCCACATGGTTTTCAGAGGTTTTGGTCCCAGACACCCAGCTGCAGTGGTGTCTACGTCTGGAAGCCTCTGCAGCAGGCTGTCATATGGAAAACTGGCCATGCCCATAATGACTCGAGCACTCAAATGATCTGCTGAACTCCTGTCTGAGTGGAAAAGCCTTGGAGCCCACAGTTGAAGTTTATTTATTTCTTCTTTTTATTTTTGTATTGGGACCTTGCCTCCTTTTCCTTGATGCATTGCTTTCATACTAAGTAAATTTTACTTTTTTTCCTCTCATCACCTCCTCCTTTGCGTTTATGAAATGCTCAATGACCAGAAATGAAAGCACTGTGGCAGAGGCTCAGGCATTAAATCTAACTTAAATTGTGGCTCTTTGAGGCAATTTAATGCAATACAAGCACGATAGTGCCATTTTTTAAAAGTTTGTCATGACATGCGGATGGTGTGGTGGATACGATGTGTGAAAAACAAGGGGCTGAACCACAGGTTTGACAGATGAACGCCTCAAAACACGAAATCGAACCCAAACTAATTTTAACATTAACTCACATTTCTAGTTTTACCCTTAAATTCCAGCTTCCGTTCATGTCAGACAATTACATCTGCATGCAGAAATTATAGTTTTGGGGATAGTTACTGTCGAGTGACATTTTCATTTCTTTTTTCCCATCAAGCAAATCTCACTTGAAACCTAAACTACATTGCAGATCCTTCTTACATTTGAGCTTAATTGCCAAGATTCAGCTCATCAGTGCTGCCTCATTCACATCAAAACAGCACTGCACTCTCGCTTAATGCACTTGTTTGACATTTTGTGAAATGTGCTTACCCACTTTCTTGCCGGAGGTTGGATGAGAAGATTGATATCACTCTCATATCTGTTTGTTAAATCTAAAGCTATAACCAGCAACCCGTTAGCTTAGCTTAGCATAAAGACTGGAAACAGAGGGAGAGGTGTACCTCTCCACAGAGCCAGGCTAGCTGTTTCCCCCTGTTTCCAGTCTTTATGCTAAGCTATGCGGACAGACACTATTCCTTAATGGCTGTCAAGAGTGCATCTCATCAGTGCCATTTACATCACGCCACTATAATTATTAAAAGTGTCTGACCTCATGTTTCTGGGATGCAACCTTATAACTATATCTGTATCTTTGCCACAGATCTAGTGGTGGTAAAAGAACATCATCCTCCAGTTTCTCAGTGAGTCACAGTGTCCTTGCTTGTACCAAAATGCTTAACCAGTTTTACAATTCATCTCCTTGATTCATCTCGCAAGAGCAGTTTATTACACAGGCAGAAGCAGTTTGAAAATCCATTCAGCCATCTGTTTATGCTCGTCCTACCTGGTCGTCAACACGTGTCCTTGATGACACTCTGGGCCTTTGCTGAGCTGAATGAGGCCCACCTTCCCTCTCTTTTCTTGTATCACCGAGCCTCCTTTACAAGCCCTCTCCCTCTACCTGTTCCTAAGCAACAGCCACTCCTTGTTTACCTTTGCGTTTTTTGCATTGTGATCTCGTCAGAACAACATAACCCCAGACCCTCAGGAGACTGATTGTCAGGCCTCTTTATTCAAAGTAGCATTGAAGCAACCATGTACATAAGACTACCATTAATGCTTGTATCACCCTGAAAATAATAGAGATATAATAGATTAAACTCGTATACTTATCTAATTCTACTTCCCACATATAATTATCACAGAGCCTTAATATAGTTAAACAACAGCACCATGCAAATATATTGTTACATAACCAGATTAAGCACGGCTGTCTCTTTAGCCAGGTTGTTTATTGTCCTCATCTCCTACACCCATGCTGCACCTTCCTTGTCGCCTGACTATCATAAACGGTGTATTTCATAAAGACTTCTCAAATATTGACTGTGCTGGGCAAACCGTTGTTCTGCTTCCTGCATACACTCAAACACATCTCCAAACAGGCAAAATGAACCTTCGATTGATGTTTGCAGCAGATAAATGCAAAATGAAAATTACTTAAAACTTTTACATTATTAGCGTAGAAGAGTACAGTTCAGACAGAAACGTATCATGGTGACGAGATCAAGTGACTGAGCTGCAAAAGTGATGCTGTAATACCTAAAGCATGCAATCCAAACATTCGTCATGACTCCATGAGTTGTAGTTTAGGCGTGTTAGTTCATTCACATGGTTTAACAGTATCTCTCCCTATGCAGCTGACATCGTGAACTGCAATGACTTAGCACTTCTGTCCTGACATCCAGGAATGGGGAACACGTTTACTGGCTTCAAGATTAGATAGAAAAATTGGCCAGTGATACCTAATTCCTTACTGACCCAGTATCCAATTGTGTGAAATCAGATAAGCTCTCTTAAAGGTGGCTAAGCTGTCTCAGTGTGAGTGGTCCTATCTGTGGGGCTTTACGGGGGGGGGATCAGATGAGAAGAGCTGATTTAGTCGTTATTAGGTGTTAAACCGAAGCTTGATCTGCAGGAGTCTTCGGCAAATAAGCATGTCTCATAGTGCTTTAACATACATACATAATAGATCTAAATATACTGTTAGTGTGGCATGTAGTGTGAGCCGGGGGTTAACTGTGTGCTGGTAGATTTTGTTACATTTATACAGAACCAGGCTAGTTGTTGACCCATGTTTCCAGTCTTTATGCTAAGCCCTGCTAACCAGCTGCTGGCTCTAACTACATATTTACTCTACAGATGTAAAAGGATTATAGATTTGGGCAAAAAGTGCAATCTCCCAAATGTATGTCAAGAGAAGAATGAGATTATTTAATCTCTGTTCGATATTATATTCGCTCTCTAGGTGTGTTGTCTGTTGCATACTGCTGCATGCTTTACTATGGGTGGACACATCAGCCTGCCTGTGTCCAGACCTGTTTGGTATGCAGCCTCCTCTGCAACAGCCGGGTCCCCTGTTCCCACCCTTGACTCAGACTTGAAGCCCTGAGATTTCAGGGCTCCATCTGAACATGTATCTAGTAGTTTCACTGCAAGGCTAGTGTGGAAAGTATCTTGGCAAAGTTCGTACCGTATATGTGCTCCAAATGGAATTTCTCCCTTTGAGTAAATTAGCTGTTGTGGGAAGTTACATAATCTTATGGCTGCTATCAGCAGTAAAATTGGCGCGACGGTTTACAGTTTCAGAAAGCATTAGGAATGTCATCCTTCACCTTGTTTTTATTTAAACTTTGTTTTGCGAGTGCGTTGCTGGTATTTTTCTAGGTATGATATCCTCTCTTGATTCTGCAAGTACCTGTGCTGTGACATGTTAGTATTGGTATGAATGTAAACACATCAGAAATGGGCGTGTGAATAATTTCAGAAGCGGGTACAGTATGCCACACTGTAGCGCTGTTTGTAGAAACAATTCGGGATTTCAATTCAGCTTTGGTTATTATGTTTTAGTCGATTTTATATAAAATTGTGTTATTTTGTTTTGTACGGAGAGGTACAAGCACAAGCCTCCTGTACATGTTTAATGCCTGTTAGAGGCTTGCATACTGTATAAAAATGAGATCATTTAGCTTTTACAGTCTAGTCATGCATCAAATTGCTCCTACACAGCAGCCAAAACAACAGAGAGTCAGCAGAGTCAGGATGAAGCATCTCAAATATGTCTACAAGAAAGGAATCAGCAGGGCAGTGCGAGGCAACTGACACACACGCACAGACTTGCAAGTTTTTTATCCTTGCCTTTTGTGTTTTTTTACTAGGAATCATTGGGATTTTGAAATTGAAGAAATAACGTGATTGAGCGGAGACACAAGAGAGGGAGCAGTACTAGCTTGTAGCAGTTTTTCTTTCCCCTTCATTGGAAGCTATATAATTTAGTAAGAGAGTTAAGTTGACATCGTCATGGTGGTCCTGGTGGTATGGAAAGTGAAGCATTTCAAACTGGCGTCTTCCAGACATCATGTGTCCTGCAACTCTTGGTGCTTATAACAAGAACACCTGAACAGTGTCAAGATTTGGTTGCTGCTTGAGCACATGTTGTTTGCTAAGAAGTGTCCATTCAAAAGCAGGTTTTAATATGACATAATACACAAATTAGATCTGTAAGAAACAATGGATAGTTAACATTTGAAGTACAGTTCTCCACATGTTTTAGAGTACTAATACTGATACAAACTGGCATTTGCAGATCTGGTTTTGGGATTTTTAGACTTTTCACCAGTTAAAATGATTATATCAGCTGGAAAATTGTGTTTTCTTGAGTGGTAATTATGAACAGACGGCACTTTCCCCCGAACCACTGATACACCTCACTAGGCCAGTCTTACTGACAGTGTCCAGAGGCTTTAATCAAATCTTACAGCCTTGTGGACATTACAGCAGCACACAGCACATCAAACTGTGGTGTTTGAGGGTGCAGATGTCTTTTCTAAAACTTTGCTGCAATTTCCTGTCCTGTTTTCACAACTTCAATGGTTCTTCCTATCTGTGACATGTGGCCAGTTGCCACATAATAGAAATAGGCTGCAGGGGGTAGTTCTGTTGAGTTAGAACGTGTTTTTAAGTGGCAAAACCTAGTTTTGGTTTCATCTTATAATACAACTGTAATGTAAATCTGAGGATTTACATTAAAAAGATGTAAATTCATGACACTTGTGCATTTCTTAATGATTTATTGTGATTTGGATTTGTATATGGCTACATTTCCAGAGTTATCATTTGTTCACATTACCCACGAGCAGAAGTTAATATAGTAGATGGCACTTATTTTCAGTGGCTCATAAAAAGTTTGCGGGGTCCTCTAGTTGCACACACTGCACATTTGTGTTCTGATGTATTTATCTTGTGTTCTGACCTATAAGTGAAAACTGTGTGACAGGAACCATGTAGTTTGTTCTGAGAATTTCTGAAAAACCGACTCATGGGGCCAAGTAAGGGATGTGTGACTGTGTGACTGTGTGTGTGTGTGTGTGTGTGTGTGTGTGTGTGAGAGAGAGTGTGTGTGAGTGTATGGAGAGATTGAGGGTTAGTAATTCTGTCTGTGTTTGCACGCATTTTGTCAGCATTGTGGGGAAGAGATGTCTGCAAATGGCAGGTGTGGCTTTGAGAGCCCTATTGTGATCCTTTAATTCACCATCACTGAGTGTAGCAGGCTTAAAATGTCAGAAGGTGAGACAATATCTGATGGGGTCTCATTTGCAGATCATGTTTTAGAAATACATTCTCAGCCTGCTATTGTAATATGCTGTAATTGTAAATTGTAATTGTAATTGTGCAAAATCTTTTCTCTGCGCTTAAAACACTGGAAATTTTGACTCATGCGTTCAGAACATGTTTTTAGATGAGTTTAACCAACCAAAACACTCTTCTCCGAGCTTCGTCATTATCTCAAAACAATCCAACTGAATGTTGATTTTTGCCTTTTACATCACCCGAGCAGATATTTCTAGTAACTGTATTATTCATGTTGTAAATGCTACCTGTGTCACAAGACTCATCTCTATGAGTGTAATAGCGTGTTGTTTGAGAAGGAAGGAGGGGGAGTTGAGAACTTTCCGCTCTTACACAGAGGAAGAAATTTGTTCTGTGTGTGGTTTAACAGACAGGAAGCAGCAGAAACCCACTGCTCAGTGATGCTGTTCCTGTGAGTGCAAGATGCACAGGTCAGTTTGTGGGTGTTTTTTCTACCCGGTTTTAAAATATGTCACTGATATTTTTGGCATTATTTCTCTTATATGCCCTGAACAAGAAAGTCTAGCCTGCTGCACTATGAAAAAGGGCATGTTAGAATAGTATATATAGGGCAGAAAACAGCCTGTAACGTCTCAGGAGGAAACAGGCCTTCTACATATTTTAATGAAAACTGACCAAAAGAGAAGTGGAATCTGGTCTCTGGAGATGTTTTCAAACTTTTGTCACTGGGGACGTTAGTGAGCTTTCATCCCTGTTCTCCAGACCATATTATCCTACCAAAGCCAGTGTCTAATCTTTCACATGTTGCACTTAATAGTGTGTTGGTTGGCACAAACAACTGTTGTCACAGGAAGGCATGGGTCCTTCTACTAGAGCCCCGAGCCTGAGTGGAAAAGTACAAGGTTAGCAGGAGATGAGATTAAATTCCATTCTCCTTCTGAAAGCCTCTGCTGGAGGTGACGTTTTCCTTTTAGTCTTCATTTGGCCCTGGCACGGCAGATCCAAATGCCTCTTTACTTTAAGACAGACACAATAAGGGCTGGCTCGGACATGGTGCCCAGTGCAGTGTCTGTGTTTCTGATGCCTTGTGTTCTGCAGCTGCATGCTATTACCCAGTGTCTATGCCTGCCTCTGTGCCCGTTTCTACAATTCTATCACCACACGCATGGTGTGGCCTCAGGATTGCAGTGAAAGCACTCCTTTCTTCAGCTCAATAAAGTGAAGTTGGAGTTTGAAACATGGCGAGACATGCTGTATTGTGCAAAGCTGGGTGGTGAGTAAAATGTAGAATGAACAGAAAATAGTGTATACGAAACCTTTTTTACTGTGCTGACATAGTGCTGTAGCAGTGTCTGTGTTTTTTGTCTAGTGTAGATCCAACACCTTAATTACTGTCTTCTTACTTAAACACCTTTACAGCACTATGACTCTGTAGCTATAATTCAATCAAGACTCTGCTTGCTTTTTATGTTGTCTTGAAATGAAGGATATATGATGAATTACTTGCTATTTTTCACTGACCAGAGCCATGTTTTTGCTTTGCCAAAATGGCTGTTTCCCCTGGCACTAAAAGTGCTATTGTTACATACTGGTGCGTAGTTTAACGACATGTAAAACATACCCAAACGGGAACTGCTGTTCAGAAATGATGACCAGGATCCTCTGACGCTCATATGGGCTATCGCAGGGCTCCAGAAATGAGCTCGAGCCTCATATCACTGAGTCATTTCCTTTACAGGAACCCAGAGGATCCTGCAAAAACAGCATGTCTGTGCTGACAACCATTCAATAATATGGTGGTAAGCCCACACATTTTCTGCCATCTTGCACATTGGTATTTCTCTGCAACGCTGAACTGGGAAAACTAAACCTTTCTGTAGGATTCATTTACGGTTAAGATTTCTTTCTGTCAGTACTGAAATGACTCTCTCCGCACTGCAAGGCAAAATGAAGGGCAAAATCACAGCTTTTTGCAGTTTTATAGATTATATTAGATATTTAGTGAGTGCAGAGAGGATTCTTGATTTACACCCAGTTCAGTTTTACTACTTAAATCAGCACCGTCTATACCTGTGTAGGAAAGAATATTTCAAATACCAGGATTACTACCTGCTCTCTGACACGAGCACCAGAACATCTTGCACTACTGTGACTGCCGCATTCCACCTCACTACAGTGCTGAGCCGTCATGTCACCTGAACAAATCTGCATATTTGTAACCTGAGCTGAAAATGGCTGATAAGTAAAGTTTGCCCTGGTCCTTTTCTCGCATCTCACAATGTTTGCACTCACCACATGCAGGGTGAGTCATTGCATAGTCATTCAATTGGCTTAAATTACCTCCTTTCATGGTCAACAATGAGCTCAGCTGAAGAGACTAAAGCGGGGGAAGTAGGGCCTTCTGGGAATGCTCCATTTGTTCATGAATCCTGACTCTAATTGGTTGTTATTGCGACTGGCAGTCACCATGCTAAAGGGGTGGAGTAGGCCAGTGTTTGCTTCATACTCCTCCTCAGCCTGTTGCACACCAGGCTGCCAGATATAACCAAGAGTTGTAATCGCCAGAGGAGTAGGAGATTGATGGACAGAATCACATCACCATGGGCACAGACAAGGTGATGTTGATGGAGCCATACAATCAGCTATCCATATTAGTAATTATCTTTAGGGCTGCTACTGAGGATTATTTATTAAAGCTGCAGTAGGTAACTTTTATTAAAAATGTCTGAGAAAAATTGTTGAGTGTTGAGTCTTGCTCCCAGCGTCATTTAAGTGTTGGTATTCGACGACCTTGGCTCTGATTGGTTGCTTTCCTTCAGCCGCGGTGGACTCAAATACCAGTGGGAGCTCTAGGAGGAACCAGAGGAACCTGATTTTTCTCATAAATTATCGGTTTCATGTTCTGTTGTCAGGATATAGTGAAGGTTTCAGCAAATATGAGAAAGTTATTTTTATAAAAGTTACCTAATCAAACTTTAATGATTTGTTGATTGATGGCAGCTGTTTTTATAATAACCATAAACTCTCTTTAAAATGTGAACAGTTCTCCTGATGGACATTTTTACAATTTATGGATTGGTGGAGGCCAAAGTCTGCTGGAAATAGGTAACTGTGTGCTAACATAACATAACATAACATAACACCATAACAACTTAACATGGTGATAATACAACCCTAGTGGCCAAAAATCAATGAATGCTGCTTTAAAATAATCTATTAGTTGTTAAGATAGTTTTCAATTTCTTTACAATTACTGGATCTATCGTTTAAGAGTTTTAGCAAAAGTTATTTCAATAGCATCTTTTTGCCTGTGTAAGGTTTTTAACAGAGAAAGGCAACAGGAATCACAAGGAGAGAGGAGGGGGGATGACATGCAGCACATGTGTTAGGTTAGATTCAAACCCAGGACACTGCAGTTATACATTTTGTGCCACAGATCTCTGGTTCTCCAGGATGCCCCGCCTGCTAACCATACTAAAATGCTCGAGTCTGTCAAAAGAAGGCCCCACCCAGAGCTAGTCACAGGCAGTCTATTTGCTCTGTGGGCTATTATGCATTGACTAACATCCCAGTAAAATCCCTCCCTTCGCTGTTCTCCTCCTCTGCTCCTCTTCTCCTCTTCATGACGTAGTAAGTGCAGTTACAACCCTGCCCCTGTGCTGGGACAAGGCAGCTGTTGTCATGTGCTCTGGGATAATGTGCAGGCTGCGTCTGACTAATGGCTGGCTCACTTGTATCCCTGTCTGCTGGTAGCACTATGCCAACTGGGCCATCCAGATCAATGATGCCCTGAGAGGAGGGATATAGAAAATACACACTCTCAAACACTGACACAGTCTGATACATTATGAATACAGCAAACAGCACACATACACAGACACAAAAAGTCAATTATAACATATACAAAATACGGGGAAAAGGAGAATAAAACATTTACTGTTTACTTTTATCTTGATTCCCGCTGATCTCAAAGATCTCCTGCAGTCTTTCGGTCACCTGACAATGATGATGCTGATAATTTGTTCATCATTTACCCCCAATCCGGCAGGCTCATAAACTGAAACCCACGGGCTGACCGCTCGGTAAATCTAACACAAACTGTGGCAGTTGCAATGGAGAAGATGCCTGGTGTTTTAGCATCGTGGGTCTCCTCAGATCTGGGTGAAGGCAGCTAATGTTGGCAGGGCAACTTCAGAGTGATCCCATATGATACAGACCGCTGCACTTCTACCTCATCCCACATGGTGTGCCTTGGTCTGGCTTCACACAGGGCAGCTGAGGGCATCTGCTGTAAATGTGTGGGTGTGTGTGGTCCGTGTAAAATTGCAAGTGGAGGGTCACTTAGCAGGCAGACACATGTCCACTGGTTTTTCTTTTGTTTGCCTGTTTTTCTTATTATTTTTGTTTTACATGATTAACACATCTCCCTCCATTTGGAAGCCTCGTAAAATATATCCCCTCTTTTTTTGCCCGAGTCTGGTAATGGCTTGTCACACTCTCCTAGTGCAAAAAACATGCCAAGAAGACCGGGGCAATGAAGAACTCCAGACAGATGGCAGCAGCGCCCAGCTCTGGCAGAAGTGGGCATGGACACTGCCCAGCACAGGCAGCTAGAGGGACTGACTCCCCATCTCTCTTCAGACTCCCAAAACGATGCTTTCCAGACCACGGCCACATGTTACTATTCTGTCTGGATGTTTAGCAGAGAGATAAACTATATGGCAGAATTTGTTTAGCCCCTTTAACCCACAAACTGCAGAAGTTCAGTCTTTCTCTATCACCTCCTCTACTGTTACTACCCCCCCCTTCAAAATACAATTGGGTCTGGTATGCAACTTCGTCAGTCACAGAGGCATTTCAAAGCAAAGAAGCTCCACCCTGCAGCAGTGGAAAAAGCAAGGATGGGGGTGTACTAAACTTTGCCATCTCTTACTTCTTTACTGCTGCCAACCCTTTGGTCCCTGGGAAAGAAGAGGGTGGGGGTTTTTGGCCCTGGGGTGTCCATTTATTCATCAACCCAACATCAGCCCCTCCCTTCCTTCAGCCCTTCAGCCTAGAAACCTGCCTTTGGGTATCGGGTTGTTGGGACACACCTCGACACACATACACACACACACACACACACACACACACACACACACACACACACACACACACACACACACACACACACACAGGACCACCAGTTCCCTCCCCCCGCTGCCTGTGATCACAGTAACTCCCCGAGGGTCAGCACAGAGGGGCTTCCAGTGCATCATCAGACGAGTGATTTCTTGCCTCTGTGTGTGTGTGTGTGTGTGTGTGTGTGTGTGTGTGTGTGTGTGTGTGTGTGTGTGTGTGTGTGTGTGTGTGTGTGTGTGTGTGTGTGTGTAGAGGTGGGGTTCGTTCAGACCCTCTCTGCCCCATCATGTGATTATAATGTCAGCCCCCTGAGCCTTGTGATCTAGGGTGTTGTGCGGAGGGGTGTCTTCAGTTCGCAGATGGAGACAGTTGTGAAATGAGAGGCGTTAGTGATCCTTCTGACTATACGCTAATATGTTGTTGTGCTCATTTTAGAGCTGCAAATAGGAATCGATTAGAAAATTGGCAACTACTGTGATATTTTGTGTTATTTTTCAAGCAAAATCATTTGACAAACATTTGATGGTTCCGCGTTCTCAAATGTGAGAATTTGATGCTTTTCTTGTTCTCACCTCATAGTAAATTTGATATTTTTAAGGTTTATTGGACAAAACAAGCTATTTGAAGATGTCACCTTGTGCTCTGTTACTTTGATTGTCATTTCAATAATTGTATTGTAGTTAGTTGCAGCCCTAGCTTTTTTTAATATCATATCAACACATGGTTTCAGCTTTTAAGCTTCAGAGCCTGAAATGGATGGACAACTTTTTAATACATCTCTGATATTTGAATTAAGATAGGTATTTTGAGCAAAAGTAACTGTACAAGATAAAAAATAGCTTTCTAATTCTTGCAGGAATACATTGACATTGTCATTAAGCCTGAACTGTGTTGCAAACTTCTTTTTTGTGAGCACAGAAGAGTTTATTTCAGTGTTTGTCAGGCAGGGAGGCAGGAATTGAGGCAGTGATCTGATATCTCTGATGGAACTTGTGGCTTTCTCTGCAACACACGAATTAGACATAGCCTAGATATGTATGTCCTGCTTGAAACCGTGTAGGTCTGTTATTATTTGAATGGTGAATTTTTTTAGGCCTCAGCAGCACTCTGGGTTTCTGTCCCCTTACACAAGTACTCTTTCTGTGTGCTATCTCTGCTCCTCCCTCCCTCTCTCGTCTCTCTTGTCTCTCAGTGAAATTAAACTGATCTAATATGTCTCCTGACCTTAGCCCCTGTCTCTTTCTCCGTCTCTACCAGGTGTAGATGCTCCAGGCGCAGCGGGACCCAGCCTCCGTGTCAGAGAGGGACGAGGCTGCTCCCACCTGGGCCACAGCACTCCTGTGAAACTCAGCTCGTGGTCTCTCTCTCGGAGTACTAACCGCCCAGATTATAGAATAGAGGGGCGACAGGGAAGCCATTTTGTGAGGTGAAGCTGAGTCTCTGTCCGTGCCGAGAAGGAGCCAGGAGTCGTCGTAGCCTGGATATTTTTGGCTGCTCCCTGCCCTCTGAACTCCACTGCCATGACGACTGCAGTACAGCCCAGTGAACTGGTGTTTGAATTTGCCAGCAACGGGATGGACGAAATCAATCAGGTGAGTATCGCACTAGAGAAAGCACATTTTAAACTTTAAGATTGTCTGTTGCTTTAATGCATGACTGGGCTTGTAGGCTACATTTTTTATTTGATCTAAAGACCTTTGGACCCGCGTCTGATGATCCATCCTTTTCAGGCAGATGTACTGTATGTGATCTGGTTGATAAATGTAAGACTTTTCATAGCAGGGCAAACAAAACCTGTGTAAACAGCATGGTCACTGGGGTAGGATTAGCTGTGGCTCAGAGCCTGTGATCTTTAACTCTGACAACATGTTAGGGAGGCAGGCGGAGGGGTGGATGGAGCAGAGAGGAGGTCTGGGAAGAGGAGTGCAGGCTGCTGGGAGCACAGAAATGGAAAGATTGAAAAACCTGCAGTGAGGTTAGGGTGCGTGGGAGGTTAAAAGGGTGGGGCTTAGCCATGAATGTGTTTATGGCACAGAGGTTACTGTGTGTGCATGCTATGTGAACCTGTGCCTATGTGTTTTTCATTGCCTGGTCAGGTGTGCAGTTATCTCATCCCCACACCCGTGTCTGAATCCTGTGGAGCAGGCTTGATTGTAAGTGTGGTTGTATGTGTGTTTATGTGTACCGGTATCTGTATGTGTATATCTGGAGTGACAAGTTGTCACTGGATCCCTGAATAGCACCAGTTCAGGTATAACCTGACAGACCAGTTACAAGGCTGCTTGGAAGGGATTGGATTATTCCACTAAAAGGTCTTGCATTGTTCCAGCGCTACAGTTTTGTTCCTTGCTGCACCCACTCAGCTTGTTATGCAAGCAGTATGCCCCTATTTACCAAGTCCTGGAAATACCCCCAAAAGGAACAACAGACTAACTTACTATTGCAGTGGCCATTTTGTTTCTGCTTCTGCTGGCTGTAAAGATTTATTTTGGCCACAATAAAGCTGTTGGAGCTGAGTGAAATCATAGAGGAGGTTCGGTAATGATTAGCCATGCTATATTGGTTTTTAAGTCAATAAGTAGCTCCCTAAAGTGTATCTTGTATTGACTGCAGGATGATACTTCTACTACTGTGATTTTCAGCACAATCGAGTTCCGATCCAACAATTGGTCGTGATAAAAAACATTTTTCTGCATTTTCAATCTACAGGAACAAAAGACATTTGGCTATTAAGTAAACAGCCCATTTTTAAAACGTGACAGTACGTATCTCATGCTATGAGCTGCTGCACTCTCAAATATCGTAATTATGAGGATATTGAAAGTGTACAGACAGTTGGACTCCATTGTGGTTGGGCAGGTAAAGCAGAAGAGAGTGGGGTGTGGGGGGAACAGCTTGCACAGATGCTGTTGCTTTCAAAGGCAGAATGGGGAACTCAGAAATGCAAATCGACCTGATTATTATCGCTCCTGTTTCCCTACTAGAAACACTGTTCAAGTCAACGAAAAGGAAGAAGCAGTTAAAACCTTTATGATATTCAATATTATTTGTCAGACGCTGGTTCTCCTGACCACCTTCTCACAATTTTACACCTTTCATAGTTATTATCATGCACATTGCAACATGCTTTTCAAACTGTCAGCACTTAGTTTACATGACAATACAAGACTAGTTTGAAGGCGTTCCCAGCAAAAGCAGAATCCAGTTAACATCAAAACAACAGCAGAGACAGCAGCTTCAGACGTCTCATGCACTGTCAGCAAACTGCGTGGGACTTTCTGCGTTTGACGGGAGGGGGTGGGAGGTACTCCTGTTTCAGGAGCTCAGCATACCAATAGTCAAAATGCCTTTGTCTACACACACTCTCACTCAAGGACAGCAAACATCATTTAAGCCCAGACGAGGAGATGTGGTTGCCTTACTGTCTTGCAAGCTGATAATATGTCTACCAAAGGCTCCGTTTAATGGGAAACATTCAGTGTATGTCAGTGAGACATTGATAGTGTCTGTAGTCAAAGCAAAAGTCAGGGTTTTTATTAGCCCCAGGAGGCCTCAAGGTTTTGCTGCTTAGATGACGTAAGCTATTTGTTGTTGATCTTCAAAGTTATGGTAGACATCTTGTGAAGCCATCCTGCTGTAGACTCACAGACACCTACATTAGTACAGTCTTTTGACTTACTAATAAACAATCCTGGGGTATATCCTGCTGATCCTGCTTGGGAGGACTAACCGTTAAATACAGTGTCCAAATAATGAGCTGGTCTGTTAGTTTCCTGGTTAAAGTGTAGCTGAAATGGGAGTGTATCCATGGACTCCATTGCACCCTTTTCCCACCCCCACGGCTCAAAGCCCAGACACCTGGTATGCCCCAGAGGTCCAAACCAACAATGGACACTTGTCCAAAGAGACAGATAAGCCTTTATTCATGTTCCTCGTACTGCACCTTTTCTCTATCCTGTTCCATCTTTAATCAGGTCATGCCTGCAAGAATGTGGTCTTGATTGATCTCCATTTATATTTACTGAATTCTGCTGAGTGTTTTTAATGGGAGAGTTTTGTGATACATCTAAATCGACCCTAGTTCAATCAGCAGTGCAAATGTTTTAGTAGTTGCACCTTGGTAATTGTAGGGCAGCAATGTAAGCGTCATTCACTGGTCTTTTGACTTGAGAAAATCCTGTCAAAGATGGAACACACTCTATCTTTGGTAGGCTGGAACAGTGTTGTTACGATGAACATTTAATCAAAATGTTTCAGTGGGGGACATTTAAATACATTTAGAGGCCAGTCTTCAAACAGCCAAAGCAGTTGCAATAGCTGCTTGGCACTGGCATGACTTCAGTAAATGTTTTCAAGTGTTGTCTGCTGCCATCTGCTGGTGGTCAGTTGATTCTGAGTTCAGAGTACCTGGAATGACCTTTTTATTTAAAACAAATGCCATGATCATGACATAGAAATGTTCAGTTCCATTCATTTCCAAATAAGATCTGCCTCTCATGTTGTTTGTTTTTCATACTTGAAATAAACAAACTCACAGCTGTCACTTAAGGCCACAAGAACCAGAGAAACATCAAAACAAGAGTTGCTAAGAAGCACATGGCTTATTCAAAGGAATGAATTAGTCCTTATGTACCTCCTATTGACACGAACCAAGCGCCCATTGAGCACTCTTGACACAGAGCAGCTCTCAGATATGTTGGGCTCCTCAGTTGGTCCTCAATGGTTTGGCCCAAACTCCAGTAATTCCCTCTGTCCCCTTATTACTTCCTGCATGACCTGAAATGAGGCGGCAGGGTTAGAATTCCCAAAGCACGTTCAGGACATGATGAAGGAGGTGCTTGCCTGCAATTCATGATTGATCCATTAACATTCATTTGGGTTTATATAATCTCTGAGCATAAGATTAACTCCTCAGGAGAAGTAGGCCAAATCAAACAGCTGGTTCCTGTCTTCTTCAGCGGGTCCCCGTGGACGCTGCAGCACCACAGAAATGAGCTCTCCTCCATGCTATGTGCCTCCACATTAGCTGAAATTGAGTATGAATCTACAATATTTTACAAGGCAATAAAAATAAGAGACCAGATCCGGTTATAACATTAATCTGATGTCATCTGGGGTTTTTATATTGCATTTATGATGTGAACTGGAGGAATTAATGGTGTTTTTATTGCGTATTCACATGCATATGTGCAAAGACCATCAGTTCCCTGCCTCCCAGTGATCGCTCCTGTGTTACAACACCTCATACCTTTCTCTGTATGTGTGTTTCCTCTCTCTGTTCAGCTGGACGACCCGTCAGTATTCCCAGCAGTGATTGTTGAGCAGGTGCCAGCAGCCGATCTGCTGCAGGTCTATTCAGGCCTGGAGTCCGATGAGGTGACCAACGGCATTATGGTGGACACCACTCTCCACGTCGTGGAAGAACCTTCCATCTTGGTGGGAGGTGTGGACCTCTCAGGTAAAGATGTTTACTACAATTTAAAGGGAATAGAGCTTAGTTAGGTGCACATACAATACACCAATGTTTAAGTCCAGATCACAACAAAAACATCATTGTCTTTTTGAGTTGTTAATGAAAGAAATGTGAATCTCACCATCTATGTGTGACTTTAGTGTACAGGCCTGTACTTTACAAGAGTTTCTTACAAAGAACTATGTAATTTGGTACTAATTATTGAGAAATTAAAAAAGTGTTCAGTTGGTATAATTCCAGTTAACTAATTATAGTTCATCGCTGTAACGTATAGAGCGCATGGTAGGTCATGGAGGACAAAGTTTACAATAAGAATGAATAATTTGCATTTAAATGGGGCTATTCTTTGAGACATTCCTATTTTCCCTAAAAACAGTACCAAATTACATAGTTTTTCCAGGAAACATCTTGAAAATTGATAGGAATTTTGGGGGTAATTACAGACCTGAAAATAAGGCATAATCATCATCTTAGCCTGTACTTTTACCTGATCAAGAGCCCTGTTTCCCATTTTGTCCTTGATTATGTACCTTGCAACAAAAATTTCAGACATAAAAGGAGACTGGTAGTTATGCTAGCCATTTGGCCGTATCCGACAAAGCCCCTGATATACAAGTGCACAAATACCACAATATATGATTTCACACTGATGAATTAATTTTTGTGTTGTTGACAGAAACAGCAGTCTCAGGTGCAGAGGACAGCATGGAGACGAACGAAGCTGCAGCAGCTCTTCTTAACATGGAGTCTCCAAACAACATTTTGGACGAAAAGCGTATGAGTAAGTTATTTTTCATGTTCTGCAGTTTCAAAAATGGGGGCAAACATTTCAACTCTGATGTAACAATGTTTATATTTTGAGCAGGAGACACATTGTTTATGGTCTATTCATGGTTTGCCTGTGTTTCTGTATGTCTTGTTCACGTATAGTTCACACCTACGGCACTCTGTTGGAGTCAGATTTATACGTTCCTCTGAGGCCTGACCAGATGGATAATAGTGCCCTTGACATGTCCCTAGACGAGGACACTTCATCCATGGATGAGATACCCCAAAAGTGTCCCTTAAAACCGCAGAAAAAAACCAAAGGTAATACTGTTGTCCCTTTCCTCCTTGTTAGAGCACAGGAATGATCTCTTGTGCTACAATTTCAGTGTTATAAGTAATTGGATGATTTCACTGTGACCTCTCATCTTATAACGCAATACCCCTCAATTTGAATCATAGTGCGGAAGCCGCGGGCGGTGCGTCCCTGCTCCCCTATCACCACCCCTAACCTGCCACTCAGGAAGAAGAGCAAAGAGGGCAAAGGTAAGGCTCACTAACTAGTCCGCTTCTCTGTAATGAGCCAATAAAAATCAAGGTCTCTCCTCCTCTTGTGTACGCTCTGTTTCCTCCTGTGGAGTGTGCAAACAGCAGTCCTCAACCCCTGCAGTCCAGCGGGGTTGAATCTGGGCAAGTTAATGGATGAGGGGATCTCAGAGTGCTGTGTTTCACAGGGAAACAGAAGTGATTGCAGGCTGGAGGGCACATTGATGCTCTAGCGATAGAAGCAGACTAGTGCTGCTCAATGTGAACCCACAATGCACCATACAGTGTGACACAATGAGGAGGGGGCTGGGGACGGCAGGTTCAGCTGCACACATATACATCACCCTGTCATGGTGTCTGGGATTCAAGTGACTACTGGGAGTGTTGCTGTTTTTAACCACTTCTGGCCAAAGCATCTCACAAATTAGAGTAATCTACTCCCAGGCTTGGTATAATTAATTCCCTTCTAAGGCACACATGCACACACACAACTGAAAACAATCGTTATAAGAAAAGAGTAGTTTCTCCTGTAACAATTACTAAATTAATTATAGATATCTATAGCACAGCTCTAAGGCCCCACCACGAATGTGTGAATGTTAAAAACATGAATGAATTTACTTCCCCCCAATTTGCAGGCAACACGATCTACCTTTGGGAATTCCTTCTGGCTTTACTGCAGGATAAAAACACCTGTCCCAAATACATCAAGTGGACACAGCGGGAGAAAGGCATCTTTAAGCTGGTGGACTCAAAAGCTGTTTCAAAGCTGTGGGGAAAACACAAGAACAAGCCTGACATGAACTATGAGACCATGGGAAGAGCTCTCAGGTAAGAGGAACGGACAAATGAGGGCCATTTTCCAAAGCGTCATTGTCACGCACATTAGCTCCCATTTATCTGTGAACCCTGCAGACATGATTCCACAGATATGTTCATGATAACACACTGGAAGGACAGTTTAAAATGTTATGAGGCTGTTAAATTTGAATGATGATATTGTCTATAACGTGATAAACAGCTCTACTTTTTCCTCTAGGTACTACTATCAGAGAGGCATTCTGGCTAAAGTGGAGGGGCAGCGGCTTGTCTACCAGTTTAAGGAGATGCCAGCTGATCTGGTGGTGATTGAGGATGAAGACACAGGCTCTGATGCCAACTGCGGCTATGGAAATCAGAGATCTACCAACGGGCGGTCTGTGGTCCGTGGAGGGTCCAAAGGGCACGGGAGGGCTCATGGTCAACACCATGTCTCGATGAAGCAGATGAAGAAAGAGCCTAATGATGAGTATCCGTACCAGGAAGCAAATGGTGGACAGACGGATCAGCTCCTTCAGTCGGTCCATATGTTGCAGGCCAGCCAAGGGTCAATTGTCCAAGACCCGACACAAGCTATGAGGTAGGAGAACACCCACTCTCTTTCAATAACACAATTATACACACTCTTTTAAAGTTTTACGCAGTTTGAATTATACAAAGGTCTTTTGAGAGAGGCTGTCAGCTAAATGAAGAATGATTTCATTTCATTTCTGTTTGAGTATAGCTCAGTGGGTGCTAGAAAACATTCATTAACTTATTAAGATTAAGAATAATGTTTGAGATCATTTAGAAACATTGTCCTTCATACATAGTTTATCCACCAAAAAACACTTTGGTAATTGAAAAATGTCCTGATCAAGACATCTTGGTCACAGTTCTTGACTGATTGACATTTTGGCAAAGAGTTTCGTGTATGCACGCTAAATGTGAATCTACAGCGAGCAGTCAGTTAGGTTAGCTAAGCATAAAGACTGGAGACTTGGGGAAACAGCTAGCCTGCCTCTACCGGTTGTCTGATAACGTCACAGTGATAAAAAGACTTTAAACAACATGTTGTTTTTACGCTATAATCTAATGTGTTATATAGTGAACTTCAATCTTCTCATCTAACTTTTGGCATGAAAGCAAACTATTCTCGTAATGGATCGTTATCAAAAATGATCGAAAGACAAAATCACATCAGTTGATGCGCTGTTATTGGTTTTTTTAACTGTCACCTGCGACGGACAGACTCCAAACCCAAGAAATACATTGATAGCAAAAATATTTTCAGATAAGTTTTTGAGGTGGGAAGCTTATTTTTTCGCACACAATTACTTGAATATAGTGCTCAGACACACACACACACACACACACACACACAGAAATGCCCTTGTCCTTGAACTTCACATAATACGACTGACTCAACTCTTGTCAACCTTTTATTAATGGCTTTGACTTGTAAGAGAGTTCAACATTACATCTATGAAAAGTAAGCTTTTCAGAAATTGAGATAAACCGATTGAACCTTTGATGTGGAGGAGTGGACGCCGTCATGGCAAAACCTGTATCATATAATCCAATATAATCCAGTAGTGCTGCAGTATACCGCCTTTGTAAATCTTATGATATTTGTTTTTTGTAGACAGCAGAGAGGTGTTGATCCAACTCTTTGGTGCTCTTTGTTTTGCATTATACAGGACAGGTTATTGTGTTCACTGCCTGTATAATCAATGTGTTATCAGTCATCTGGCTTTTTTCTCCAAGCTGTTAACATCGTCTGCAGTTAAGAATTAAGGAGAATAATGATTTCTGCAGTACAGCTGACGACGCTGTTTGCTATATTAATAAGGGCATTAGTGCTGCTGTTTAGGATCATAGCTGTGCGCTGGGTAACTCTCTCAATAGGGTTCCATTAAAAAATAATCCTTGTCTATATTTGCAAAGATACAAACTGAATATTCAATTACAACAGCTCTGTCAAAGAAGATTAAGAAACGCAAGCACATATTCTGTTCATTTTGTCTTTCCAGGACCATCACTGCTCCTGCATCAGTTCCCATGGTCCTGACATCTCCCCTCACCACTGTTCTGGCCAACGGGGACTCCAGCCACTGCTCCCCACCCCGGGTTATTCTCCACACCATGCCCTCCACCACAGCAGGTGGTAAAGATGTGCTCACCATCCAGACGGCCTCTCTAGCAGGTGGAGCCAGCAGCCTGCAGGATGGCCTCCCTCAGCAGCTCCTGGTCACCAGTCTGGGCTCCTCCGTCGTCTCCACCTCCTCCTCCTGCACTTCCCCTCCAGGAGTTATTAGTTCCACCGCTTCCAACCACAATGGTCTGCCTCGTCTGGTCACCATCAACACAACCTGCGGGCAGACCATGGTGGCACAGCAGCCTGGCACCGTAATTGCCACCGTGCTCAAATCCAGCGACCTCTCGGGGCTGCAGGTCAAAGAGGAGCTGCTGGACCCCAGCTACTTCCAGTCGATGGTGAACGGTGATCCATCACTGGCGGCAAATACGTTTGAGAAAGAAGAGATTGAGGTAGGGGAAGCAGAGCTGCAGTATAGGACTGTGATCATTGATACCAGTCAAAGCCAGGGCCACGAGGCTGTGAGTGAAACTATAATTAATGGACATTCCTCCCAGAGCAGCAGCCCTAGTGAGGGCCTGACCCCTGTGGAGGAGCTGGAAGTGCGTGGGGAGATGTCCCTGCAGCCTGAGCAGGGAATCAAAGGCCTCCAGGAGCTGCCACTGTCTGTCCAATTGCCTGCAAACTTTATCCAGATAAAGACAGAGCCTGCAGAGGCTTAGGGCTGCAGGACTCCTCCACACAAGCTGAACCAAAAACAACCATTGAATCCATTTTGACCACAGACTTTTCTTTTCCTACCACAGTGATCTGATCACAGATCAGAGCGAGGGGATCATGGCAGCAAGTTGCTCTTAAAGGTTGGTCAGTTCAGCCTCAGGATTTATTGTTTACTCACATATATTGTGACCATGTGCCTAATTTTAAAAATCAAGGGAGTGTTTAGTTTTTCTAAGAAGTCACTTTTCAGATTATTGGGATTATTTTCCAAGGACATTAACCCCAACACACAAAGATAAAGATACACAGGAAAGTACACATGCGCACACACATAAAACGAGCTCCCCCTCTAGGAGAACAGCCATTGGATAAACCAGGGATCCCTGTCTACCAAATGTGCCAGTTAGTAATTTTCTTACCTTACATCTCATTGGACTGTGTTCAAAGAGGAGAATGCAACAAACCAAAACGGGGGACTGAATGCCAAATGGTGCAATGAAATCAGACTTCTGAGAACGTGCCGAGGGTGTGTGTGTGTGTTGTTTTTAAACCACATACAAGCTTCTTTTTTCCATGGATGAGGGATGGATACTGTGTCATGGTTTCCAGGTGAAAAACACTTCTCAGAGTTTAATTGAAGAGTGCCTTACAGGAAAGTACAAACAGCTCGAGACTCTTTCTTTGAAATGTCTGGGAAAAAGATGAAAAACGGACTAAATGGCTTTTCAGACTTTCAGACTTTCAGACTTATTTTCATATAAACAAAAAAGTTATGCATTCACTCTCTATTACTCCTGGCCTTAAAACACTGTGTTACTATGGAAATGGGCATTTTCTATCCACCAAGGACAGTCCAACATCAAAACTGTTTGTATAGAGCTGCAGACCCGAGGCACAGCAAGATAGGGAGGCACAAATGGAGAGAAAGAATACGCAGGATAAAACAGATTTTATCAGTATCTGCTTCGGAGGCTCCAAGGTTTAAATCCTGCTTATATGAAATGGAATTATATATATATATATATATATATATATATATTTATACATATATAATATACAATTGAGATTCAATTTTAAGGCCATAGCGAATTTATTTATTTTGTGAATTTCTAAATTCTGTATAAAAAAGGCACATTTGTCTTCTATTTACATGTGTAAACATGAGGGAAAATACAAAGAATATGAACGTTAATACCAGGCAGCCTATTTGGTATTTTTTTTTAAGACCAACATTTTTCATTTGTATAGCATTCCATATAATCAGCTTTGGTATTTTCTTAAGTTTTGGACTCAGCAGCATCATTATTCCACTGTTATATTCTCTTACTGTAGATATGCCCTGTTGTGTGTCTGATTTAAACATGTACTGAATGTGCTTTGGTTCTTTCTTTTCAGCAGACATACCTCTTTACATTTACCTTTTTCAACAGTTAAGCAGTAGGGACTCTGCATTCAATAATATTATTTTCTGTGTACTGCATAAACTACAACATGTATCAGTCAGTATGTCTTTGAAATCATATCTCAAGTTTCTTTAGTAATTTGGTACAAAGCTGTACTAGCTGTTTTTTAAAGCTCCTCTCCTCTCCTGCTCTGGCCTTGTCTCCTTTCTCCTTGTCTCCTCTCCCCTCTCCTCACGTCTCCTCCCATCTCCTTTCCTTATTCCTCTTGTCTCATTTCGTCTGGTCTCCTTCTTCCTCTCCTGCTCTCGGGTCAGTCAAGTCGGTGCCTTCTTTATTTGCTGTCCCACTTTGTTAAGGACCTCTCAGGCCAGCCATCTGATTGGCCCCTCGGCCCTACCGGGGATGAAGCCATATTGATCCTGAGAGGTATCACAGCTAAATTGGTTGTATTTTCCACCCGGACTGTGGCTGCAGAGTTAGGACATTAAGACATACTGACCTCCATCCACACGGGCACCTGAGGGCAGGAGTTAAAAGCTGCTTTACAACCCCACATCAGCCAAAAGGCTCTGGGTCTGCAAAGACACTCTGAATGTATACTTACTGTTTAAGTACATGCTTATGCAAATCTTTGACAATCAATAATTACACTGGGTTACATTTTCATCAAAATTTGTCAGTCTTTTAGAGGGGATTTGCTGCTTTTTTTTGCGTTATATATATTTCCATATCTGCCCTGCGTTTTCTTTCAAGCACTGTTGTCTGTGAGATGTTGAGGTATGTCCACTGCTTATGTTTTGTTGCTTCTTTTGTCTTGGGTTGTCAATTGCCTCCCTTAAATATAGAATAGATTTTTAAGAAAAAGTCAATGTACTTATTAAAAACAAAATCTTCTTCACTGAATATCCTCTTTATTTGTTTTGTTTTCTGTTTGTCAAAGGGGTTTTGAAATTGTGTGAGGCACAGACAAAATGTCACAGAATTAAAAAAAAATTAAAAATTAAACTTGCAAACGAATAGCTAGCAAGGGGTTACTAAGTCAATTAATTTCTACTGTCGAGATAATGAAAATGAAGTATTTCTGCCTTGAAAACTCAAAGTCATGTTGTAGGGCTGTTGCAGCTTTGAGGGACTTTTCGACCACATGGAATTTGCAGGCCAGAGACTGATTGGACTGTACTTAAGAGCACTGCTTCTCCAGTTGCTGTGGGTGGATGAATACATTAGCATGTGACATGCCCAGAGCTGAAGACAGCCGAGTCTGTCACCACAGCTTGCAGAGTGAAGAGTGAAGAGTGAAGAGTGTGTGTGTGTGTGTGTGTGTGTGTGTGTGTGTGTGTGTGTGTGTGTGTGTGTGTGTGTGTGTGTGTGTGTGTGTGTGTGTGTGTGTGTGTGTGTGTGTGTGTGTGTGTGTGTGTGTTGAGACTCTGGTTGGCGAGTGGAAGGGTTACACTCAATTGGATTGATTCTGTTAGAGCATGTGTGTGTGTGTGTGTGTGTGTGTTTGGAGGGGAGTGTGTTGGAGGGGGGGTACATTGGCTTGGGTTGACTGTATGTGTGTGTGTGTGTGTGTGTGTGTGTTCGTTCAGGGTCGGGGAGGGATGGTGGTGTTGAGGAAGCTGTCTGGCAGCAGGGCTTGCCTACTGTGCCTAGCTCTGTCTACACCCACATGCACAGCTGTGTACCACACAATCCAATCTTGCCATAGGGTTAACACACATGCATTAACACACACTCACACACACAGAAAAACAAGGCCAGTGGTTCATAAACAGCCGCAACCATCACTACAACCTTCTTCACACCCGAAAACATCTTCCTGAGCCTTTTGAAAATAGGAAAATAGTTTGAAATGATTCTCAAATTATCGCACAAGCTCCACATTCAGCCACAAACCACCCTCCATTACATCTAAGCAGACACTTTGCTTTTCTGTTCAGTGGTTCATCGATTGCCTGCCATATGGTAAGCGGAGGTTGTTATGGATTACTAAAATAATGAAAGACTACTAGCAGCCGTTACGTCTGTGCTTTTCCTTTGGTTTGTGAGTCAGAGACCCTGAAGATGGAGCGAGAGTCGGGTCCTGGGAGAGGAGGACTATTTCTGTGTCGCCTGCAGCCACTGACACAGCGCGAGTGTTTACTGCTGTGCCATGCTGCCTCTCACAGTGGGAGCAGTTGAAGGATGACGGCTGACATTATTGTGCCTCCAGCCTGTAGCAGGAACAGTACAGGGAGAGCTTATTTAACCATCAGGTCACCAGACTGACTGCAACATTACAGAGAAAAGGACTTGATGACTGCAGTCTCATGGCCATTGCAGCTACATGCAGTCTGTTAACTTGACAACCAGCAGCCAAGGTTAAATTTCAAGAGATCACTAAATTTGAGGGTTTTCTCATAGAAAAGTAAATGTATTTAAGCAGGTGTAGCATGGTAACCCCCCCCAATAAAAATAGACAATGTCTGGTTTGATATTGGAACAGTACACCTCTCCCTACACAAGATGGCACTGGTAATACACGTGTCCTCCGCAGAGCCTGAGCCTCAGTCTGGATTGGAGAGAAGTATTCCTTCAGGTTACTAATCTAAATACAGACACTCCTCATACATTGGTTTTCACTCTCCTTCGCCCCAGAATAGCAACTCATAGATCTAAATGAACGAGCGATTATTTGAAATGAAAATAAGCAGCTGGGAGTGAAGTTTCCCTGCATTTTTGATAAGTAACAAAAGGAATGAATTCACATGTGAGCCTCTGTGATAGTGGCCATTCCTCAGCAGGCAGGCAAAATCCTTTGAACTGTGCTAACCTGGTAGACGTTCTGTATTTGTGTATTATCTTGCAGAGTAGTCGATCTTGTTTCCTCTCCTCATCAAAACACTGATAAACAAGTGCTGGAGGGGGGTTTCCTAGACAGTGTATAAAAAGGATGCGAACAATCGTGCAGGGCTTCATTTGAAATGATATATTATTCCATTCTGGTGTATAAGGGAGGAGTTCACTGTCACAAGCTCACGGATTTAACTCCTATCTAATGTAGACAGCACTGAACCACATCATACATTGTGGGAATGCAAATCAAGCTTCATTTATATAGATGTAGGAGTATTAAAAACCCCTAGACTAGTAATCAAAGATCATTTGATTTTGAGTGGTTCAAGTTATTTAGAGGAAAAAACCTCCTTTTCAAACTAAACTCCAGTGACTCTGTTTTTCTCTCCTCTCCACATATTTACAGTGGAATCACTAAATACCCTGTTAACTAAGCTACATTCATTTATTTAATATTGCATTATTTACATCATGAGACACTGTATATTTGAAAAGAAACCATGAATGCTGAATGCAAACAGCTTCAAAAGCTGTAGATTCTTTCCGTGGCGTAGATGCTTTCAATGACCTCTGGAGATTTGTGTGTTGGATACAAAGACATGGATGCTCCTTTTAGCATGCAACAAATGGACTGATCCACTTGTTCTTATATAGTTGTAGTAGTGCAGTATCACCACCATCCAGTCTCTTTCTGGGTCTCCTCCATGGTGATTTTTTTTAATTGTGTGACGTCTGTACTTTAAAGTTTGACTTTCATGGTTAATATTGGACTTTTGTCCCAACAGGCATGAGGAGCTCTCGGGGAGCCAGCTGTAATATCTGTATCAGCCTCTCCAGTCAGGGTGAGCCATCCCATTCAGAACGACTCTCAGGGCTTCCATGGCAATTTACTCTCACAACTACACAAAAGAGTCCTCAGAGTCCTCCGAGACCTCGCCAGATAGACAACTAACAGCATCTTACGGAAAAAAAAACACTTTACACTATTTCCCCCGCAACAACAGCAGCAATACCAGCATGCTGAATGCATCTGTTTTAATAAACACTATTTGATGTGATAAGCGGGGAATAGTGAGAAATGAATTATATAAACACTGATTTTATGAACTTTTCAGAAACGCCTCGGGGGCTTTGTGGTACACTTGTCAGTTTATTTGAAGTATGTTTGCAATTATTGCATTTGTTAACTCATGCCACTATTTTTTACTTGACATGTTGCTTTGGGCTATTGACATTATTGATTTGAAAATAACAATATGGTTGCAGTCTGAACTCCATTTATGAGCATATCCATAAAACATTTACATACAGTAATATGTTTCGCCCTCTATTTCACAAAATCCATTTCACTGCCAAATATTATTGATATCACTGACATTATTATCAAATGGAGCCAACATGAGTCAACATCAAAATTTACTTAGCAGGCAAAACAATGCATTATTATGCATCAGATACACAAGGGATTCCCAGGTTATAAAATAAAAACAATAAAAGCATACATGTCTAGTTTTTCTTGTCAAGACACTTTTAATTTTGATGCTAAATGTTTTCGCTAATGAGCAATGGGACTAATGGAGAAGATAGAAGGAGGTCTGTCTATATGGATTGCATGAGTCATATTCAAACCCGCCCTACATCAGCTTTCACACAAACACCCCGGGGTGTTAAGTTTCTTTCAAAGAAATCACATTGTTTCACATGATAGGACAACTGAGATTATTCATACAATGAAATTTTAATTGGAAAAAAAAAATAAGGAAAGAGACAGAAACATACACAAGGCTTCAAAGCAAAGTATGACAACAAGAGTGCTCCATTTTTGTCTCTGTGTTTAACTTCTGAATATCTCACATAGCTTGAATACTCTTGAGCATTTGTGCACCTTGTTATTCTGATGACAGAACATCAATTACGAATGCCTATCTCGCTTGCTTATCCGTTAGTTGCAGATGAGAGTTATTTCTGCTCGACAGATTGAGATGTGGTGTTACAGATTAAAATCGCCTCAGCAGAGAAGAAACAGTTTGAACAGTAGCACTATTTAAAGCGTTCTGTGGTTGACAACAACAGGGAAAACAATGGCGGATAACACAACAGTAACTACATCACGACAGACAGCTGAGATCTGTGCATCTTTAATTATACCTCCTTAGTTTAACATGATACCAAAAACAGATAAAAAAAGTGTTATGATACAAGGAACCAGGCCTGAGCAGCTTCTAATTCTGTACTGCCATATTAATATTATCTTTGCTCATTTGTTTCCGTCCCTCATTTGGTCTTAATTTGAAAATATTGCACATAGTGTTTTAATTGTATGTATTATATTTTATATCTGGTGTCTGGATACATGATTTTAGTTATTCATCATTTCTAACATGGTTTTTGTGCGTGTGTGCATCTAACTAGTGCTATATGAGCTACAGTAAGCAGGTTTGTTTATTGTGTCACAATGGTGGGTTTTAATTTGCTACTTATATCAGCAATAATAAAGAAACTGATCACAAAAAGAGACAAAATGTATATATTTAGTTAAATGGCTAACATGATAGCACCACTCAGACTGTTATACTGTACTATACTTTACTGTACTGTACTGTTATACATTTTCATACATTACAGTATTAGTAGAACAACCCATAGAGTTAAAAACATGGTAAGGACAGACTGAAGTATTTATTTATTTTAGAGCAGATAAACTTCTTGTGACATCTTCCAAACTGAATTGCACCCATTCAACAGGATCAAACAGCAAGGATACTAAATGGGTAGATAAGCGAAGAAAATTAGACAGCTGTAAACAACCACTGCCTTTTAAGAAAGAATCAAAATGCTTCAAATGGCATTTAGACTGTTTCGACTGACTAAATCTCAATGGGCCAACTTTCAGATTGGTTAATAACTGTGTGCAATGGACTGCTTTGGTCTCACAAACAAGTGCTCTGGAATATTTATCAAAGGGAGAATTTGCACCTTTGCAACGACATAAACAGTTTAAATCCCAGACAGCACACGCCCTCCTCAGATCCTCCCCAGCATACGGGCAATCCACCAGTTGCACGGCATGACAACCTGACAGATGACCCGGCCTCCTTGGTAGTAATATGGCCATGGGTTGAAGCCACCCAGGGGCTCGTGGTAGCGGCGGCAGTAGCGGTAACCACGGCGACAGTGCTGGCAGCAGTAGCCCCGGTCATCCAGACGGTTATCCAGCTCGATTCCGACATCTCTCTGCAGAGGACACAGGAGGGGCAGGGTTAGAATCACACACATGACAAATGCCAGTCCTCCCAAAGGCAAGGGCAGGAGAAGAAGAGGGGAGGGGGTGGCGTGAATTGATGAGCCTGCTTTGCTTGTAGGTCAGCAGAATATATGTAAAAACTAAACAAGAGTGAAAAGATCAGAATTGATGTCTGTGGAAATGCAAAGTTGTGCCATGCTTGATGACTGTGACAAAGAGATCAAGATAGCGGTGGGAGTATTCGAGCTTGATTTAAGCTCCAGGAGCATAAAACATGATATAACACCCTTGACCTTTCTATTATACCAGAGGTAGCACGGCTGTCGGCTGCACAATGCGCCATCTCTGAATCCAGCATTCACAGCCTCCCTACCAGTGCTATCTTCAATCAAAGAGACTCTAACGTTGGTAGTTAGCAGCATAATTACACTATTTCTTTCATCTCTGACCTCCTAACTCCCTCGACCGAAGCCCACACTCTGTACCAAAATGGCAGCCCCTCCTCCAATAGAGCATTCAAATTGGAGCTCCCCACGTCTTGGCGCCCTCCCCCTGACCTTGACTTTAAGTGCATGGCACATTCCTAAAGCAATTAGCAGAGTAATGATCGCCTAACAAGGATTCTTTCATTTGCTCTTGCTGGCTGCCTCTGAATTTATAGAGGGGCCAAATGAAACCCAAACGAAAGGTAAATTGGGTAGAATTAATGGCCCTTGGATTTTTCCATTGTGCTGGTTGGTTCGTGCCCTCATAGACTCGTGGGGGCTGAGTGCCATGCCTTTGATCAAGAGCAACTCCAAATGGGGTTCGGAGAAGTGCCACTTAACTCACTGCGCAAGTTGATGCAGCAACTGCCCTCAGTATGCATTTGACCACATTTCAATCTCTTTTAGTAAATGAATCCTCAGAGACAATCCGGCGCTGTGTCGTTAAACTGTTCGGATCCAGGAGCCGGTGACTTCACATTCAGAACTAACTGGCACAGTTCTTTGCAAGTGCTTACAATGACTCAGCTACATGCAATAGTGCTGAACAAAACACATCCACTGCTGGGAAAAGAAAATGTGTGGGAATTGTTTAAGAGGACAGGACCCACAGGAACACATGGAGTCCATCCAGTCCCCCGCTACATTAAGTATGGGAATTAGGGGTTGTCTTGCCTCATCAGTCAGTCAAAGGGGTTTTACACACATTGTATTTGTTTTCTTTTCAACTGCAGCTAGCTGACTGCAATCACATAACAATACATTGACCATAAGCATGACTCATAACAGAGAAAGCATCAGATGTGATAAATTGAGTAAAATTACACACTTGTGAGACATACTTAAAACACATAAAAAGGCTGCGACAGATGATATCTAGCATGGCTGGGTTTGATTTATTACTATGACAAGCGCAGGTAGGCTTTTAATGATTTATTGTTTCAGTCAAGTTTCAGGTCATCAGCTTCCAGGCAACAATCTGTTATGGAAACAACACGAAAGCTGTCAATGGACCAATGATAATCTTATCTGCTCCTCACAGCCCAAACTGGGGTTTTACGAAATCTGGAGCTCCCGCTCGGAAAATGAAGGAAATATTTTATTCAAATGATGCCGCGTTTATCAAAACAAACAGCCAATAGGCAGCATTGTACCTTAAAGACAATTAATCAGAGCTATCCTTTTAAAACGGAGGGTACATATTAATCACTCTGGCTTTGAGTTGCCGTCTCTAGTGGGATGCTGCGGTGATAAGAATGGTTCACCTTGGGAAATCTGAGGCAGTCACTCAAAAACAAGCAGCATTAATGAAGAGTAAAAGCCATTACCCCCTTGCTGCATTTGATTTCATCACACACTCAGGCTCACGTATACACATGCAAACACACACACTGGCACACACAGAGACACCTCTGTGCATAATATGAGGCACTGGATATGAATGAGTCTGCAGAGTAGAAAAGTGCGTCAGTCATTCAATAAGATGTAATGAATCAAAGCCCGACTCCTCTAATCTCCACACTTGTTGGTGTTATTTCACACACGCTGATCACCGCTCTTCATGAGCTTGAAGCACATGCCTGGATGTGTTATTAAATCTCATAGCAGAGCTCATCACATTCATTCTGGGATCAAAACAGCAGAGATAACATTTCTGTTTCAAACCCTGCTTTGTATTCAAAAAGGGTTTTTTTCATGCAGAAGCACAGGACAGTGCGGCACATGAGAATGCTTTGCCGCTTGTCCTGATCTCAGATTCTCATCTCACTGTGCTCGACAGTCAGGTGGAATGACAATGAAATTGGATGTAATTGAATAAGGAGATAGTCATGTATTTCAGTAAACTCTGCCGGTTTACCAAAGTGATAAGGAGCTTTAGCTTCAGTGTAAAAAGATTTCTCTAGAGGCACAAACAGCTCCTGTATTCGTGGATTTGAATTCTGCGCCTCTGCTATGCATGAACAGCCATCCAGCTTGACCCTGAATGTGGCTCCCACAGGTTTGTAAGGCTAGTCCAGGTCTGACACACACAAACACTGCGACGAAGATGGAAACACATACATCTTTACACCTGTGTGAGGTAAATTCATATGGTAAGGCCATGCTTTGTATATGGGTCAAGGACAGTGGTAGCATCCCTTCAGCCTTGTCAGATGGTAGTTATTCAGTTTGAAATTTCCAGGGCCACCTCTGATACATACTGCACTCTGACATGGCAGCTGTGGCAAAGGTCAGTTTCATATATCTGTCAGCCTCTGTCATGAGGACTTAAACGATTATTCTGCTTTACAGACGTGGCGCTGAAATTCAGACCAATGAAACGCAGATGAAGTGAATGCATGGTTTTTCATGTCTGTCTCAGTATATGTGCGTGTATGTGTGTGCGCGTGTGTCAGTATGGTAGATGAAAGGCTGTAGGTAGAAAGAGAAATAGAGTAACAGACTGTGTGTGTGCTTGGTGGTTTGCTGACTGTGTGCACATTTACATGAGTTCTGAATGAAGCTCCAATAAAAAAAAAAAGGTTTGGCTAACACATGTGGCATCCCACTGGAATGAGCGAGAGTTCAGACTCCCAATTACAGACTGGTGCCTGCCCTCTGCTTGGCCACAAAGGCCTTTGTTATCACCGGACCCACAAACAGAGCCTGGATGTGCTGCTGCTGGAATGGATTGCAGTGGTATGCATAACTCAGCTGATAGAGGCAGAACGTTTCAAAAGGAAAGCCGGGTTTTTCATCCCCTGGTATGTTTTAATTGCATAGCGCCGCATCTCCTGCCACAGACGACGAGGGAGAAGACAGAGAAGCTGGGGGGGAAATTGAGGAGTTGAGCGGGAGGTGTTTCTGGGACGGGCCTGATAAATGTCAACATTATAGGACGTCTCATTTCTCTGTGTGTCTCCTCACCGTTTCTCACAGCTCTGAGGAGGAGACGGAGCCCGGCTCATTATCGTTGAATTTAACTTTAGTGGCTATTCACCTGTAAGTACTAAATGTGTGTGCATGTGTATGTGTGTGTGTGTGTGTGTGTGTGTGTGTGTGTGTGTGGGGGGGGGTTATCTTTGCACCTGTGTTTATTCCCGGTATCTTTAGTGTGCCACTATTTTATTTGTGCCAGTATAAGTGCATAATTCCTGTGTAACATACTGCTCTATATGATTTCCCCTCACAGTCAGGGATAATTAACCATACGGTAGTGAGTGGTTTACATGCAGAACACCACAATATACCACATGGTCTTTCCATTCATTTCATATGCTTTGATAATTAAAGCATTATTAATAAATGTAACTTATCTGTGCAGCAAAGAGTGACCTTGAGAGTGCTCCTTTCACACAGTGCTCTCCATTGCTCAGAAAAAAAGATGTGAGAAAAGGAACTATCGGGTGCTGTAAGGCACAAGTTGCTGCCTTTGAAAGGCTGGATATTCCTCTCAATTAATGGGGAGACATTAAGGGAGTCTTCAATGAACTGGCCTTACTTAAACAGATATATAGAGCAATTGCTATGCCCTCTGGTGCACAAAGTCAGTTTTAACATCAATTAGTGAGCGATTTATATGCAGAAAGAGTCGAGGCAGAGCTGGAGCTGATTGAAGTCGCTTCACTGTATCTCATGGTGTGGTCCTTGGCTGACGCGGCGCAGAGGGGCCCCACTTACATAGTCATTTACAGGAACATGGTCCAGGACATCGCGGGTGAAACGCTGACCTGTGACCTCTGTGTCGGGTGCGTCCACGTTCTCCACCTCAGCATCTGAGTTCACAGAGAGAGCAAGTAAAGAGACGAGATGTTTGTGTAACTGCAACAATTTTTCTATTGTTTAAAGTAAAATGAGAAAGCTCTCGGATTAAAGTTTTGGCTTGTATACTCTATTTTCCCAGTGGCTTGATGTTAATTACTAACATTTAGGAGAAGTACATTGGAATTTATTCCAGGCTTTTCAATGCTTCTGTCAAATTGTGGTGTTGTGATAGTAAAAGAATCATTTTCCACAGATCCTAATTAGTAAAGCCTACACACCCTTTTGAGAAAGAACACCCTGAAAAGTAAATCTCCAAATGGCCATCGATTCAGCAGTGATTGTACTTTTACTCAGAATACATGTACATTTACTTGTACTTGTACTAGCATATTTCCATTTTCTGCTACTTCATACGTCTACTCCAATACATTTCAGAGGTTAATGCAATACTTCTTCTACAACTCCTGGAGTTACTATTTTTTTTGTACATTATTGATTCCTAAAAGTCTTATTCTGCAATCTGGTTTTAGACATTTAGTAGAATGAGGTGACATTTTCTCAAAGCATCAATTTCTTGATCGGCCTAATTCTGAGACTGCATGCTGAGATGCATTCATGTTTTCACATACAATATGAGCTACAATATGTAACAACATAAAAAGCAGCAGGGAGAAGAAAAAGTCTGTATTAACTGTCCCCTTCTAAACACATTTAACATAAATGGTCTACCACAGATGGTCTGCCAAAACGCACACATACACAATAATGACTAATGAATATTATATTGTGTTCATATTGTTTTGTTTCTATACATGTGCTGCAGTTGAATAATAGATTAACACTATCTGAAAAGACAGACACAGTTGGACTCCACTGAAATACAAGTCTACTTTTGTGCATACTGAGTTTTAAAATTAAATTTCCTTCTGTGAGCATCATCACCTGATTTGAACACAATCTGTTTTTTGCTCTACATCCTTCAGTTTTATTACCCTTGACTTGATAAACAGTCAAGAATCCACCTTATTTATAATTCATATTGCTCTCTTCTGTTTATATTAGTTGTATACGTGTGTACCTCACACTTCTACACAGTGGCTGATATGGTGAAATAAGTGAGAAGTTCAACATTTGAAGTGCTTTACAGTCCAACGTAATACGCTTTGCTTTGTTCATAATTGCAACACTTTTGTGAGGTTTCCAAGAAGGGTAATGGTTTATTATTACACAAAAAATTTATTTCAAATCACCCTTTTAATGTTAACTCCAACTACTGATATTGGTACTTCGTCCTACTTTTCCCCCTCAAAACCATAAATTCTATAATAAAATAAATACGTTTCATATAATTATTACTTATTTTAAGAAAACAAGACTTTTAGGGCTCTCATAAATATATAATTTATACGTTTTGCAAAACATAATATAATGTAATCCATATAAAGTGGTTAAAATCAGCTGCATCTGCAACATTAAAATGCTGTTTACATGTTAATGCACATGTATCTTCCACACTGTGGTATTGATACTTTTACCTAAGTAAAGGATCTGAATGCTTCCTCTAAACCGTCTCTCAACTTTTCAAACACACAGAGAGTATCCTGGGCTGGAAGCTCATATGGTTGGGAACTCTTGCAGTCTCTCCGGACCTACATGTGGCCTGTGGGAATGCCCTCCAGTGAGAGTGTTAATAGTCTGCATTTAGAGGCAGAGATGCCCCCTGCTCTCACCGCTCAGAAGGGAGGGATGGATCCAGTGAATGGGCAGCTCCTGGCAAATCTCCCAGATCTTGGAGTCAAAGAGGAAGGCTGAGTTAACGATGGGCTCCTCGGCAGGAACCCACACTTGGGAGTCATCCACCTTCATATCCATGGCCTCAGTCTCATCCACCTGCTAGAAAACACCATACACACACACACACACACACACACACACAAACATGCATGTCAGAGTCTACAAAGTATTGTCCTGCATTTGCACTGATCCTCCCCTGAGCCACGCAGCGGCTCCATCCTCATCGTTTTATCTATCACCTTTCTGTCCGCTGAGAGGGCGGCAACTTCCTGACTCCCACTGCCCCGACTCCCTCCTCTCTCTCTCTCTCTCTCTCTCTCTCTCTCTCTCTCTCTCTCTCTCTCTCTCTCTCACCCTCCTCTCGAGCCTCCAGCATGCTCTTTCTATTATACATCATTGAAATTCACAGACAGTGATGATTTGACTTTTAAATGACTTTAGAAGTGGTCTTCATTACTCTGAGTGTGGCTGCAATATCGTTTAATGTGACAGACACAATAAAGCCTTGCATTCTCCTCCCTCCTCCCCCCCTTCCCTCCCTTCTTTCCTCCCCCTCCACCACAATGCTTCGCTTGGCACCCAGCACTATCTGTGGGCTTAATTTGTTGATACTGTAGTTCATGAGCTGTAAAGTAAACTATTATTGCTTAATGATAGGGACTACATGTCAGTGTTGTCTAATAGAGACATATGAAGGAGATTTGGTAATGCTCTCCCCTAACAGTGGAGATATTTATTTTCTTCATGTATATGTAAATACACACACAAACAAACCCCTCTTCCCATTCCCTTGTTAATTAGCAACCCAGAACAGAAAAACAGTTCACTTGACAAATGTTTTTACAAGGTGATTTTCTCCCAGTCTAAAGCTTAATTGCACATTAGTTAAGCTTGACGTAGAATCCTGGGGCTATAGTATGAGCAAGAATCATTTATATTGGGTCGTGCCCCCTCCCTCACGTTAACCCTTGTCACTCTCGCTTGAATTAGAGTTTCGCTTTTCACGCTGCTTCTAGTTTGTCAGTTGTGACCTGCAGAGAAGAAAAGGAAACAAGACTTAAGCACATTCTGTCACATCAAAGATTGCATTCCGGCACGGGAGGTGTCAAGCTTTTGACACACTTTCCCCCACTTTTAAGCACCGGGCAGTAGACTAATGATGACTCGGAGGACTGGTGTAGCGGGGTTGTGGTGGTACGGCGGAGGGGGTGCTCTGGCATTGAGTTTGTGCGCTCACCGCTCTAGTCGCTGCAGAAATTAAAATCAAACTCGAGGAACACAAACAGCACTCTCTAATTGGACCTCTTAACCACTGAAGCCAAGTGAGTCTTCTCTGGAAAGTAAATGGAGGTCACGACAGGGGGCTCACAACTTGACTTTGACTTCACAGTTGAGAAACGACTCCAATAACTTGTAGGAAAGGGCCTGGGGGGAAGTGGTAAAGGTCAGCATTTTAGCATGGGGCAGGGATTTCTAAATGCCAGTTGACAAGCACAAAGACAACATGATTACAGTCCTCCAGTTTATACAGACCCTTGAAAGGCTTTTCCATTTTGCTATTGACAAATGATATAGTATTATTAGAACACAAGGAACTTTTTATCAAATGTTGGACCTTGGGAATGATGGTAATTTGTTTTGTGTGGCCTGCTCCTGGTGTATGTATTCTTTCCGCCTACAGTGCACAACTTAATTATACACCAGTTGTGCTGTAGTTAATGAATTTACCCTCTCCTGCCACTGTGTCCCAAGGGGGGAAACACTGTCTACATGACACATTGTTTAAAGTGATGCTATGTTTGCCAGAGATCAACAAAGATTTTCTCATGATGCCCAAGAGCTTTTACATACTGCACACAGGGAACGGGGTTTTATTATTCACTGTACCAGGTGATGAATTTTAGTTGACCCATATTCAAGTTACTATGAAAATTGCTTAAGGGCACTAAAGGCCTTCACATCAGCATTTAAAACAGTGAAAAGTTATGGCACAAATCAATTCATCTCAAGTGGATTTTCTAGTCTGTGCAAAGTAAATCTGTGCAACTTTTTGCGGTGGAGTTCAACTTTGGTGAACTTTGACATGTAAATTTGCACCACTGACAAATAGCAAACTGTCTTTATGGTGCTGACCTTTGAGGGAACAGACAGCCAGAGAATTCAAAATAGAAGAAGCTATTGTAGTTGTGGAAGTATAAACTGCTGTGCATCTGCTCGGATGTGTCCTTGTTTTGTCTTACAGTTTGTTCACAAAAATTCAATTAAATATTGTGTCATAAACTGCCCCGCGAAAGAGGCATGGTTGCCAGACAATTATGAGGGAGGAGTTGGTTCCAGCTCACCTGGTAGAGCGTGCGTGGGCTGAGTCCTTACTGCAGCAGCCCCGGGTTCGATTCCAACCTGCAGCCCCTTTGCTGCATGTCACCCCCCAACCCGTCTCAGTTAGAATTATTGAGATGACCAGAGCTATATGTTCCTAGCTGGCTAGCATATTAGCGGTTAGCTGATCGGCCTCACCAGTTTACTAACCAGCCCTAAGACACGGATGAATTTTGCTGGGCCACTTCTGCGTGTGAGCGGACTTTATTATGACTCTCTGGTCACCCTGTTATTAATGGAGCTCATATCTCCTCACAGACCAATATGAGAGAAAACAAACCGTACCGAGTGTTTGCAGGACTTTGGTGTAGTCACGTTCTCTGCTGTGGTGTTGTTCTTTTCTTCTTTCTGCAGTTGTTGTCTGAGTGGGAGGTTTTGGGTTGCTGGGTGAGCTTTGGTCATCCATATTAAGTGGCTGTTTAATGGAGCAAGCAGCATCCGTTGACAATGTTAAGGGGTGTGAGGGAGGCAGATGGTGGTTTCTGTGTCAGACTACGGGAACTGGAATGAAGCTCAGGGATTACTCCTCAGACATTTCATAGAGGAGGCAAATTGAAAAGGGAGGAAAAAATCCTGGCAAACAATTCATGTTTGTCACCTGGTTCTCCCTCGCAGGGGCTGCATTTCCTTATCAGCCGCTTGCAGTTTTTCCGCAATTTTTGCCATTGTTTTTCACCTCAGCTCTAAAGCCTGCCGCGGCTGCTCTGAGCCCTCTTTCCCAAAAGCCTGCGGCTGGGTTAAGCTAGGAACCATTAGTGCTTGGCTTTAACCCCTGTGAGCTTCATGTGTTTCACCACACGAGGAGGAACTCGTGCTGATCTTCTCTAGGGTCACGTGTGGGTGGATTCTCACAGAGGAACGATCAGAGGCCGCCGTCTAATGTGAGGACAGACCTTGGTGAGGTCAGGCCAAGGTCACTATTACCTAAGTATAGGCATTTACTGTCTTTCTCTTGTACACTCCAATGTTTTTGGAGCGAAAACTGCAGCAATACTAGCAGCAAAATAAGGAGTAATGTCAAAAGTAAACTTCGTTATAGCTGAGATTATTGGGAGAATAATGTGGCATTTGTATGGTATTTTAAACATATGAATCAAATAATTAGTTTGACATTTGGGGAAATACGTTTATTCAGTTTTTTGCTGAGAGTTAGAAGAGAAGATCAACCCCACTGTCATGTCATCAGCAGATGATGGCCCTGTGCACAGCTGTGAGTTCATTCATCTTTCAGGGTGCAGGAACAATGTGGTAATGCAAAGAAATTCCAGTGCACACTAGAAATGCCAGATCTTCGTCATGTATTAGTTCAGTCATACATCATTACACATTTCTGAGCTAAAAACGTGTTTTGCATTGTGACTTGCTGGTGTCTTGGAATGGTAACTGTGTGGTAGCCAGGCAACCAGCAGAAACACCAGGAAGTAATTGTGCCCTACCAAACAGTTGCAGATAACCCTTGCATAAAAGCACAATTTGGTCTTTGTATGGCTTAAATAGAAAAATTAAATACAACGTGTTAATTAGTGAGTTTCAGAGGAGCTGGTAGACAGATGTTGTTATGTTCAGGCTAGCCCCTATTTCCAGTCTTTTTGCTAAGCTAAGCTAATCAATCTCCTCATCTAACTCATGAAAGCAAACAAATGTATTTCCCAAAATGTTATGTTTATATATACTTTGCCACAGCTAACACCCATTATGTTGATAATGTTTTTTATCAACATAAAGAGGAACATTTTTTCATGATTTTATATACAATTTTAAAAATAATTGTGTACTAAATGTATCTGCAAAACATTCAGTTACAACATATTTAATTTGTTTTCCTACAGTATCCTTCTTTTGCAATGCAAAATTGGCTTGTAGCAAACTGAACCACCAAGGTGCCTTTCTGGCCTAAATCTGATTCAATGTCGGATGATGCAAATCCTGCACTTTGTACACCCACCATCCAACTTAACCACCTCCCTATGACTAGCATGGTGTTCAAAAACATGAACGATCATTGCCTGCGGATACAATCCAGCTGACAATGTACTTGATTTAATAAATTTACAAATATAATTTCCAGGAGACGTTGGAGATATTTTGCTCCATGGTTATCACTACTTAGCCTGATTTAAGAAGGTGTACTTCAGTGTCATCTCCCTAGCAGTGTATGATTATTCTTAAAGATAAACAACTTAATGTAAATCACAGCTTGAACATGGTATAAAGTAATCTATTTTTCTCATTTTAAAGGCTTCCATAACTACTGGAATGAACCCCAGTCACTTCCCTGGCCTTAGATGATTCACTTTGGAACTGTGAATTAAGCCAATTAGGCCTCACAGTGCACAAAAGAAGACAGAAATGGCATGGACATATGGTGCTGCCTGGGCAATTAGTATCTGTAAACGTGGATCAGACATTATGGAGATAAAAGGGGAAAAATTAAAAGAAAACAGTGTTTGGTTTTTGGGCGTAACAGCTTGTGTTCTTAAAGTTAAAACTGAGACTGGGTTTTGCTTGGACTGACAATTGGTTTATTCTGTTTTTAAAATGAAGCTGCGAGCGTCAGATATTTGCCAACTACTGTACTTCTTCCCAGCTACAATGTGAAATGTAAATGAGAGCATGCAAGCAGAAGAGACATTTGAGAAAGGGATTTTCTCTTTGAACATACAGCCCACTCAATGGATTGCACTGTGACACTGAAAAATTGGGAATTTTGATTGATTGAATCTCTTCCATTCCTTTTGCTGAAGTTCACATACAACTATGAGAACCCAGAGAAGAAAAAATGAATCACTCTAAACTTAGAGAGGGAGTCTTGTGAATTTTACAAAGAAATCATCTTTTAAAAAATACCATTTTAATGGCTTACCTCTCACTCAGACCTCTCTTGCACCCTTCCCCTTTAGGCTATTTGGATAGAGCCTTTGGAGGAGATGATTAAAAATTAATATTGGCTCAAGATTGACAGCAAACACCATTTGATGTGAGCCACAAAGAGGCTATGAGTTTGTGGGCAGCTTTCTGACGGTTTCACAGGCACCACAAACCCCAGTTTATTCTTCAGTGAGAAGGGTGGGGGAGATAGGATAAGATGGACAGGCTGAGGATTTGTGTGGTGCTCACAGTGCTCAACTCTGGTTATCTCCCTACAATATGCATGACAGCCTCTGTAGGACTACAGAGAGTCTGAGGTACAGACAGCCAAGGGAGGAGGTGTACCAGTAACTCTGTGTCCTCAGCCTCCACCTCTGCCTCTGTTGGTAGTTTCCTAGTTTGGGTCCTGATGTAGCACCTCTGATGTTCGGCAAACCGGATCCCAGTGATTCCCTTTGAAAAAAAGAAAAAGAAATGAGGGGATACTCAGAAATTCAGATATATGTATCATTCATTAGCTTGCTGTGATGTGGATATCCCATAAGCACTGGGGAGATCATTTTAAAATGCTCAGCTTTTTGCTGATAATCAAAGCTCTTAAAAAAGTCAAAGAAGTTAAAACCTAATGAGTGAGAAGAGGTGTGTTTTGATCTTTTTTCTTTTCTTTTAGCGTAGTATAAAATGGATGACTGCTTGGCCCTTGCAACACAGCTCTTGCTTTCAAGCTGAATAGAGGTAAAAAGGCGGGGGTGTTCCACCATGGTTGTATAATACTTTATAGCAGGATATATCGCACAGGAGAGCCAAGTGACTTTGTTGAGAATGAAGTGTTTTCTACAGAGAGTGCCCCCATTGAATTAGGCAGTCATAGGTCCCTGTCACTCTCTTAATCTGCGCAGTCAAGTGTGGAGTCACTCTCTTCAGCTCCACTGATGATCCTCCACCATGTGGACTGTAGCTCTATTCAGTCTGACACATAGAGCCTCAATAGGCAAGAAAGATCTGTTAATTCTCTCTCGCTGCCATTCTGTGTTAATCTAAGATATTCAGCTGGAATAAGTCTGAAAGACTTTCAGTAGATCAGATTGTATCCAATTTATTTTCTGCAGAGTAGAGCTGCTCATTCAGCAGACTGTATTAGAACAGACGGCAGGATCTACATCTGCCACGGCTGCTTTAAAATTGTATCAAGTGAAAATTCTATGAGCGGTACCATGAAAATGGACTTGATTCAATCTAAATTTAATTACAGTAACACGGTGATTGCTATGACATCTCCTTTGAATCGGTTAACCTGACCATGTGGGTGCTGTTTCTACATTTTCTGTGGAGCTGTCAGTCTGAAAACCAGATACCAGCCGCACAAGACATGATACAAAGTGATGCCTGTCATAATGTACCGCATGTAATTTCATCTGTGCGGAAAAACGGATGGGGCAATAATAGTCTCAAGCACACAAGCATAATGTTTATGCCGGGCTTTATTGTGATGAGTCTCTGTTTAATTTGGGTCTACTGAATTGGTTGAGCTGCAGCAGAAGAGGAGAGGGCACTGTTGTGATGAGATACAATGATTACTGGGGTTGGTCAATCAGAAAATTAAGAAAGATGCATTAGTGCAGGGATGAGAAATGGAAAAGGGATGTCATTTAACAGACAGTGTTAAAATATTCACATGGCGTATGTGCAAGACGCTCATCTGCGTCTATTCAAGAGAATAGAAAACATGTAACCACATGCATCATTCAGCTCCTGTGAATAAAGAACTAAAGTCATGTCAGCAGGTATTAGTTGGGTCGATGCCTTAATATTACTCACATAATTGTATGTATTTAAGGGACATTTCTTCCTCATGAAATATCCAACTTACAATCTCAATCTTTGTGCTTTAACCCATAGCATAATAAATGGCTTCATGTGTAACTTCTGCATGTAACATAATACATACAACCATCATGCATAATCATCTTCCTATTAATTGCATAAATCATGGTCACATTCTGAAGCCTGGTAATAGCTCTTTCCACAGTATCACCAAAATCTAAGCAGTATGTAACGTTACTGTAGGCTATCCTCACAATCATCAGTAGTTCCTGCAGTCATGGATTTAAAAAATGCTTCAAAGAACTTTTGCACGGATGAACGCTTGAGGGGATTTGTGTTGCTTCCATATTATTTGCTCTGAAATAAGGATGCAATAGTACCTACAGTATACATTTCAAATTCCCCTCTGACCATCACATCTTCATGGCTAAAGGCTATCTGAAACAGAGACAGCGCTGGACTGAATCCATAGTAGGGAATGGGAATTCTGGGACTTCATTTTTGTCGGCGTACGTAGCTGTCATTATCTCGTCACTGAAAAAGGTAATTTGTCACCTGGCAATTGTTTATCATCAGAAATTTATAAAGTACATGCAAAAGGCATATTTTACCAGCATTTCACTGTTCACTGTTGGCTGGTGATTATTTTGTTCCCTGACTGTCAGTAAGGATGTTCAGCATAACATCTGTTATAATAAGGTGGGTAAAAAATCTATGAGAAAAAGTAACTTTTATTGTTTCAAATAAATTTAATAAAATAAAAACAAACAATAAAATGAAGAGATAATGAGGATTACACTGCTTCTGTCATTGCTATATGCTACTCACTGAAGCTGATTAGTTTCACCATCACATCCACTGTAATGATTTGCTGACTGTGAGATATCAAAAGTCATATGGACACAGCCAGTTCTGGTTATCAAAGTGAGGGCTCCAGCTCCATTGTAGATAATCTATTAGAGAACATACCGGTAGTTGGAAAACAGTGAGAAATCTTCAAAAACATTGCATTAATATTACTTATTATAGATGCAGTCACCAGCTGTTTATTCCATCATCTGTTGTGATTCATGGATATTGGTTATCTTGAGCTTCAGGCGAGATGCTATTTGAAGGTAAGGAGCTAAAACAATATGATAACAGTATGGAAGCACAACTCAATCTGGTCCAGCCAGCAATAGCTGTGCTGAGAGGCTGGTGGCTGTTATGTGTATGTTGAAGCAGACAGCTGATCTAGTTGGCCTGGTGGTAAGAAATAGAGAGAAGAAGAAGAAGTGCAATACTTGCAGTGCTGGGATACAAAATGTTTAGTCCACCTCTTATATACAAGGTGGCACACTGATGCAGTGGTGCTGTGCAACCTTGTAGCAAGAAGCTCTGGGTCCTCTGAGCTGTGACTGCCAGTAGCAATGTCTCTCGTATTTGTATCAGATTTGTGGCCAGATCAAATTTACATGAAAACATCAGCAAGCATAGAATCCAATTCTTTGTTCCATAAAGGCATAATTATGGCTTTTGGTTTGTTTCCCAACCGATGTGTAGAGAAGGAAACTTCTTTACTTTGGAGCCCTACAGTAGAACAGTGTCTTATTACAATTTCTGAGGAATTTTCAGGCAACTACAGTCTTCAAGTGGAAAGTGAGAGAGATGACTGAAATACACTACCAGAAAATAATGTCATTGGAGTGTATTAAATTTACCAAAGAGTTTGTTTTATTTTTCACTATCTGAAGTTTTGTAATGTGAATCTGAAAAAAAACAACTAAACACAAAATGTCTTTTTGTTGAGTTTTTGTTATTTCAGCTCTAATTGTATTCTGATTATATCCTAACCTTGCTTTGGTGTACAGTTAAAACATATAAACTAATTTGTGCTGTAACACCAAAGCAGTTATTTTATTGAGCTAAAATTTTAGTTCAAGGCCAATTTTCCTAAATGTGCTTTTTGATCGCTTCTCAAAAATATTTATTAAGAGTTTATTTATTAATTTATTTCAATGTAAAAATGACCCTGGTGGCTCTCTCTCAGGATGTCTCTTTCTCCAGTTTTTTCCATCTTCTCCTGTTAAAATGAGTGTAGTATTGGTTTGAAACAATAGTGAATGGATTTCGCCTATGGTCCAAGGTCTTGGTGGCATAATCCCCTCATTTTCCATTCCTCACACAGCCCTCAGGCTTAATGCAGACTGATTTTCGAGGTGGCTTTTGGTCTGTGTAATACATGCAACATCCTCTTTTTTGTATTAGAAAAATCTATTCCAACATCAGTGGACAAGCTACCACTTAGAATAACCTATTGTATTTTGTATGGTTTTGCCCCCCCCTTTTTTTTTTTTCTCTCACAGTAAGGTTTGAATTACTCTGCTCACTCGCTTGTTTCTTAGTCTTCCATGGTGGAGCACTGAATCAAACAAATCTCCTCAGGGGATGTGCTTCACTAACAGGAAGTGGAACAAGCAACAGGCATGTGTGTTTATGCATGTGTGTGTGGGTATGTGGGACACACACACACACACACACACACACACACACACACACAGTACTGGGCTTGTTGAGGGAGAGAGAAGGAAATAGAGAGATTGATTGCAGAGGTTAAAGTTTTCCGGCACTGTGCTTGGTTTCCATCATATAGCCATTTTAGATTGACAAAGACCATTGTAACAAAAACAATAGCAACTCAATGTAGGTTTTTGTTTGTGATGAGGTGTATCCTGTAACGTTCAGCCTTGCAACCCAACATTTCTTTGTAAATAATGGTGTGCGAATAAGAGCATTCATTACCCAGTCAAGCAGCACGCTCCCTTCTCAGAGGTGCAGCGTTACCTCCTGCACACTTGAGCAGGATTTAGGAATGAAAGGTAAGTTAATGAGTTCAGCTGGAGACAAAATTGTAATTGAAAAAGGTGTGAGAAACAAATGCATGTAGTGATGTGCTTCTTAATGGTGTTTGTCTTTGTGCTGAAAAGAAGTTACTGTATAGAATTAGCGGGAAGAAAGCCGCCTTTTAGTAAGAGACCAATCTTTCTTTCTTGGCTGCTGCGTGTGCACAAAATCTGAAGGGGTACAGTTACTGATTTAAATTCAGTTACTGACATTACATGTAGGTATTTTTAAGTATTTCTGATCCCCGTTTACACCTAACTGAGTATAATTTCCATTGTTTTGTTTCCCAGGTGCTTCAAAGGTTTGTCATTGAGAGTGACAAAAGAGGAGAAAACATTGTTGCAGAAGAAAATATTACTTCAACAAAGGATAAATGCTGTCAACTGGCTGTTTGAAAAGGGCAGGATGTGAACATCATAATCCTTCCTCCGCTGAAGAGTAGATACAATTACAGAATCAAGCTTTCAGCAGAAGAATAGCTTACATGGCCTTGTTTAACCTTTTACTCACATTTTTAAAGTCGTGCACCTCGAGAACTTCGTTGCTCCCGTTTCCCATTCTGAAGATCTCAATGCGCTGACCTGGGTCAATCTCCATCATACTCTCTGTTTCTATGCCATCCAACACAGCTTTGTACTGATGGTCATACACCTGAAATGACATGAACAACCTTACATCACTAATACAATACAATAGATCATTGTGACACTGTGTATTTATCATTGGCAATCGTTTTGTACCAGGGGGTTGTAATAGTTGATGACAACTGTTCATCATTCAATAACTCTGCACTGAATATGTACGAACAACCTGTCCAGACTTCTGAACTGCTGCCCAGCAACTCAAACAGGTCTTGTGTAGACGGCTGTTTCCCATGTTGGAAAAATCAGTGAGTGCACAGTAGCTAACCTGGTAGAGTGTGCCCCATGTAGGTCCTTACTGCAAGAAGATGAAAATTAATATGTTAAAACTGCATTAATTGAAACATGGAGGCCTCCATGGAAGGAGTCTGTAAACAGGTCATTTTAAGGTAATGCAAACACAATGATTCCTAGTTTCAGGTGATTATACACTTATTAAAACATACCTATGAATATTATATTCCATTTCTGCCAATAGATCCTCTTAAATGTTAAACACTGGACCTTCAAAGTATACTGTAAAATGCTCCTTTAACTCCCCATAGTAGCCAGTTACATCGCAGCAACATCCATAATAGCAGCTACTGTATTGACTTGGAAATGATGTCTCAAACACAAAATCTATGTCAAAGCAGTCAACATGACAGCAGCTTTAACTGCTGTATTCATAAACTACCATCAGTCATAATCATTTGCGCAATTAAAATATTTCTGTTGACAAGTTAAATAAGAAAAGGTTTTGATAAATGGTGCAAGTAAGTAAAATAAAGACCCTTTGAATCTCCTGTACAGTGAAAGCCTTCTCTTCACTGTTGCCTTAAAGCTGTGTTGTTTATCACAACTGCTTGCTTATGTACTGTTCTTGGACATGCATGGATAGCTCTTAAAATTCCCTGTCTGAAAAATGATTCATGCCCACCAGCTGAAAAGATGCTATTAATATTTATGTGAGGGTTGTGTTATGATGAGAAATATATTGCTGAGTTCATCTTCATCTGTCTCAGTGGCAAATCAGAGCCTCGCCAATGAGACGCATGATTAATGAATACACTCGGATGGGAGTCCATCAGGATTTATATCCCTCATCAGAAACATCTGAATGTCCTCTAAGGCTCTAACACAAAATTAGCTTTCACTTTACACTCTTTCGCATGCTCAGGATTTAACATGTTTTGTATCTGCTTGCTTATACGCAATATCCAGGACTTTTAAATACACTACATCACATATAGCAATGACTTTACTTTTTTTGGTGGGAGAACAGAGTAATAATGATCAAATGGGATATAATTCTTAATAGAAGATCACTGTTAGAATGGCACTAGCCTATAAATCTCCATTAACATGGGTCACAGTAGCCTTGGCTCCAAAGAGAAGTAGAACTTAAAATCGTCAGGAGAAGCCAAATTAAGATGGGCTTGAAATTTAAGTGTCAATTGAGCAGTTATGGATAAAATTGCGGCTATTAAACAGTCTGAAAGTCTGTGTGGTGAATTAAAGTTCTATTTGAGCATTTCTTTTATATTAACATAAAGGTGGAATGGGGGAATAGATTCTGGAGGCTTATTGATTTATACTAAAACAGTGAATTACATTTTCAGCAGGCTATCACTTTTGATGAAAATCCAGCAGTGAGAATCTCCCCACCGAACCAGGTTGAAATAGATAATAATGTATTACAACAGTTTGACTTCAACTGGTTCAATATTCAAAGCTTCTGCTGTGCACCATAATTGGCATTCTGAAAATAGAAATGAATAGGCTCTGTATGGCCTCTTTTGATACTTATAGATGCTTCAGTACATTGGGAAACTTGCAGTTTGATTTATGCTGCAATAAGGGGGAAGATTTCAGAACACAACACAATATTTTGCCTCATTGTAATGCCGATGATCGTTATAATTTGTTTTTGTGTTGATTCTCATTATTTCCATCGTACATTTTGAAAATATGCAATGGGAGATTTAAAGAGGGCTTGTTTCTCTTAATTTACTTATCTTGTACCATTTCTAAACAGCAATTCACAGAAACTGTCACTTGGCTACAAAACCTTTCAGGAAAAAAACGTACTGTGAAAGTTAATTAGCTTCCCATATGACACTGAACAGGCAGATAAAAGGCCAGCACATAGGAAGGGCTCCAATTTATATTACACTCTCTGTACAAAGGCTACTATGTGACCAGTTTGCTCACAAAGACTTTCAATACATTTGAAAATCTACTGTGACATTAAAGCTGCAGTAACATTATTTAAAAATACACCAGACATTAACTCGTCCGCTTACTAGATCACTCAGAGACACTTATGTCACAGAGCTGACCATTAGCCCATATAGCAAATGGATATACAGTTGAGTGTGGCAGTGAAGGCATGAGCGTATCAACAAAGTGATAGTGAGACTTGAAAGGGTAAAATAGCAGCACTGTTACACCTGTAAGAACACGAAAAGATGTTACTACTCAGCTGATAGCCACATAGCTTCGTTTGACTCAATTTTGTGAGGCAAGACTGAACCAGCAGTCGGTAGTTAACTCATTCATGCACAACTTCAGTTCTCTGCCTGAACTAACGCAATGCTGCATTTTCCCAACCGCATCCCACAGTCTTCTTAACCCTTCTTAACTCCATTTACTGAGGAAGACCATGACATGCTGTGCAAAGCACCAAAAGGTAGTAAGTGGACCTTTTTGTTACTGAACATGCCCAAAGATTTAAAATTTAGAGCTTTGTATCTACTGAAGATTTAATCTTTTTCCCTGAATTATTATTTAACTGATCATATTGATCAATATTCTATTTCCTCATTTTACTTGGGTTGCAAGAAAGATGAACAAATACAACCAAAAATAACATACATCCAGTCCCTGTTGTCTCACCAGTACAACAACTTCTAACAGTTGAAGCGCAAAAAATACTTGCAGGAATAAGAGCAGTTAGTTTAAGGGAACAAAACAGCAACAATACAATGACATTTTTGGATGGTATTGTTACTTTTCAAATCTCAAGGGTGGATTTTAACACTTAAAGGTTATGTAGCAAACAACCTGGCACAGTCATGAAATGCACATTGATTGCCAAAAAAAACCATTACTGTGAAAACAACCTTGTTATTTATTGAGAAACTTCCTTCTACTATGTCCGATATCCCCGCACAACAGCTGGTCTTTTCTCACATCACAAGATGCCTCAGACTGTTGTACAGTATGAGATAAAGAATTCAGATCTCCACAGCTAGGAAGCCATTCAAGCTCAGGAGTGTGAAGCCTTCACAGACAATGGCTTGTTTATTTCCTCTGTTCAAGGTTTCTGTCTGAAGAGGTTCTTAACAATCTTCACGTAGATGGTTTCAAACACAGACTCACAGTGAAAGGACTGAATGAGAAGCGGCAGGCACAGCCAGACCTGCAGGTTGTTTGTGCGAATGGGTTCTGGTGTGGCACCCGAAGGCATTAAGCAAAGGTCACGTAGATGTTGTTACAGGTGACTGGGTCGCAGTGTGTACTGTGTGTGTGTGTGTGTATGTATGTGTGTAAGGGGGGGGGGGCAGAGCAAGAGTCTGTGCATATGTGCATCTATGGAGGAGGCGGCCGTGGGAATGAGAAAGATGAGTTGATGACAATATGTCCTCTTAGTTGTCCTTGAGGGTTAGGAGATAGAGGCTCCAGTCAGGCGGAACTGGATGCCTGTCACTCACGGCGGGGTGGTGATGGTGGTGGAGGCGGGGGGTTGGGAGGTGTAGGGGACAAGGTGGTGTGGGGGCTGCACAGTGCAGTGGCCTCCTGGGAGCCATAGGCAGCCCTGTGATAGATCGAGGTGGGCAGCAACTTAGACAGTCACACTGGCGAACATTGTGTCCTTTTGGTTTGGTCCTTTTAAAGTCCTCCCTGGTTTTAAAACACATAGAGACTCATGGGTTCAAATTCTGTTTGACAATCCTATATAGTTTATTTCAAATATATCAGCAAACATATATTATAGACAAAGAAAATCCTATACAATATAGCACTAATGATATGTAACAATAATATAAACATTAACAATTTGCAACTGCAAGTACATTTAGTAAGAAATCCAGAGAAGTCCAGATGGTTTTCTAGCAACATAATGACAAAAATGTTTACAAAATGTTGATACTGTAAAAGGTTAACCTACAAAGTATTTAATTTGCTTTTCCTATAACATCTGCTAAAGCAATACAATATGCACTCATAACAAATAAGTTAACGTGTGATGAAACTTTTTAATTGTTAGATTTAAACAGCCACAGCACTTGATTAAGGTCAGCAAAAGATCATGGTCTTGGTTAAATATAGAAAAAAAGTCAACAGTGACTTGAAACACTTAACATACCGAAACCACCATGTTTCTCTAACCCTTAACCAAAGTGATTCTGTTGCCGAAACCTAACCACGCACGAGTCAGGATACAAACCCTGGTCTCTGGTGTCAAAATCCTGTGGCTGCAATTGTTGCCTTAAGGCAGCAATTACATTTTTTAGCATCTCACAATTGGAAAAAAAAAGAATTCGTAATATATAAATGTAATTTCTAGGAGACATGGGTTGCCAAGCCATTACAAAAACTACTCATAAGAGCAGTTTCTAATCTGCAGTCCCATTGTCTAAATTATGGTTGGGTGTTAATTCAAACTACATGGGTAGGTAAGGATTGCCTTTATTATAAATATTACTTATGAAGATAATGAAAATTGTTCACTGATGATAGAAGAGACACTATCAAGCCAACCTATATAGGGGGAGTTCAAAATACAGCTTTATTAATTTATATTTGTGAGTGACTGAGTTAGATTTCTACATTAAAACGGACCCTTCCTAAATCCCACCCCTTTTTGCTCTGGGCTCCAATAACAGTTGAGCAAGCCTCGGTCAACTTTCTACGTTCCTGTCCTTAAATGTGTTATATATATATGGTCACATTTTAAAGGTCCAGTGTGCAGGATTTAGTAGCATCTAACAGTGTTGTGTTTGGTTTGTCTGTTCTGGGCTACTGTAGAAACATGGCGGTTCAACATGGCGGCAACCTGGGACGCCTGCAGATGAAAACGGCTAAATGTCAGGTAATGAAAACACAACTATTTTTATTTTCAGGTGATTATACATTAATGAAAACATATCTATGAATATTATATTCAATTTATGCCAATAGATCCTCCTAAATGTTACACACTGAACCTTTAAGTTAGCAAAATGTTAGTTAACTAACGTTAGCTAACGAACAAACGATTGATGCAAATGAGCTAGTATTAGCTAATTAGCCACCATTTTGCTAACATTATCTTTCACATCTTTTGCTCTGTAGCAAATGCGAGTTAACTAGCTAGGTAATGATTGGTGCACATTAGCTAGCTAGTTAGCTAGTCTTTTGCTAATATCAGCTAGCTAACTTAAGATGTCTTTATCTTATATCTACGACCTTTCTCAACTGTTATTGGAGCACAGAGCAAAAAGGGGCGGGGCTAAGGGAAGGGTCCATTGTGTATTTTGTGTGTGTCTCAACTGACCATAACTCAATAGGCCTGAGCTTACAAATATAATGTGACTAAACCATATTCAGCATCAGAATACATTCATATCTCAGATCTAGTTGTTTAGTGAGAGTCTGTATATCACGAGATCTGTCAATTTGGCATGAGAGCTTGTTTAAAATCTGTGTTTCGAACTTTGCTAGTGGGCCAACCCATTTGTTCCAATTTGAATCACAGATTGTGCCTTCAACTGGCTAAAAGTGACAGTGTGATTTGGCTGCTCGAGAGCTGCTTTAAATAGACAGTGAATGGAACACTTCCCCGTATTTGATCGGAAGAAGCTGACATTTCCTAAAGTGTTTTTTAAGGAGATTCCTGGAGTTGCACTGACAACGAAACTGCCGATAGTCATGCTGTCTGGGTGCTGAGTCACACTGAGTTTGATGTCTCCAGATCCTCTCTATTGTAGCGTGCCAGCAGTTGCATTGTTTGTGAAACTAGTGAAGATTTCAGACATTTAAGGTTTGTCTTATTGTTCTTTATACAGCTTTTATCTTTGCCCCTATTGTTCCAGATTTACATCTGTGAAGTATTATTGACTAATATTTTGCAGGGAAGTCTGGCTATAGCACAAGTGTCAATCAATGAATTACAGCACCAAAAATGAGGGGAAAAAAATGTCTCTGTAGTAAGGTTAGTCTCACAGGTATAAAAAGAACCATCTGACTTAAACTCAAAACAGCTGGGCATGAAAAAGCAGAGTCAGATGATCACCAGCTTTCTTGCCAGTGATGCAGAGGAAGCTTTATTTCTCTCTCTGTTTACCTTGTCGCTACTGCTGGCTCCTCGTCTTCAAGCAGCATGACTTATTTTTCAAAGCTCAAGTCTCTTCACATGGGCAACCACATTTCTAATGTCTACTAATGTCTCCCAAGTACTCTGGTTGCACTCTGGTTGGCAATGTTGTTTTTATTAGAGTTTCTCATTTTCTCTGGAGTAGAAATGGAGCCTCTCTGTCAGACACACTGGAAATTGCCACTGCAGAGGTGTAACCTTTACAAATAAAAGCGATCACAGTTACTGCCAGAATAATTAATCCTCCCCTAGAATAATGACAATTAAAGAAACACACACACACACACACACACACACACACACACACACACACACACACACACACACACACACGCTGAAGTTTCACCAGAAACAGGAGAAAATTACAGGTAGCCTAATGAAAACAAACCAGGGAGGAGAATTCTTGGGAGCGTAATACATTAAGCTGAGAGGAGAGTGGGAGCAGGTTCCTATGGAGATATTACCTGAAAATGAGGATCCACAAGGGAAATAATTAGAGTCGGTATAGATTTCCCACCCAGGAATAGGGCTGCAGATGGCCCCTCACACATGTTGTGTATATACAGATACTGCGTTAGAATGCATATTTGTGGATGTATTTTCTCTTGCAATGTGATTTTAACAGATTTTATATATATAATCTGAGAGAAATAGAAGGAGAGGTAGGGAAAAACAGAGAAAGAGAGCGAGATCTGATTGTGTGGTGTCTTGAGACCATGGGGATTATGCTTGTGGACACTGATTACCAACCCTGTCAACTCCCAAGGCCTGGAGAATTCGGATAAATGAAGTAGGAATGCTCTCCGGCTGCCAAACACATGCAGGCTGCTGTTTGGTGATGCCTGCTGAATACAGGCAGCTGGTTCTGGACAGGCGCCAGCTTGGAAAATTCAATTTAGAAAATACTGGTCAGTCACTAATGCGTCATCAACTTAGCCGGTACAGGGTAAAATGAGCCCATTGGCAGTGCATGACTTCAATCACACTGAAGACAACCTGACAGCGAGCAGAATACAACACGGTGCAAGATGTTGCAAACAGTGGAAATACAGTATGCAGCTGTACATCCTCCCATTTTATGATGACATTGCATCTATTTTTTGGGAATTGTTTTTGTTTCAACATCCTTGTCAATGAGTACATTTAGCTCACACACATGTCTATTTTGAAAATTAAAATGATTTCACTCTCTTAATGGTTACAAGAACAATTCTGGGTAACAATAAGGCATGAATAAGCTTAACCTAACCAAACACACAACTCAGGATGCAAACCACTGAGCGTCCTGTGCGTCATCAACATAATACTTTCACTGTATTTGTACCTCTCTAACACTGAAGAGAGGCAATTATGTTCCACTGTATACTGAGTCGTGTATATGGAGAAACTGAAAATAAATTCTACCTCGTCACTGAACACTTCCCTATAAGATGTATGTATCACTAAAATGTATCACTTCCTTCACCGCCTATAAGCATTTTCTACAAATTCAGTATTTAGAATTACAAACAATAGTTAAAAAAAAAGCTACAATAAATTTTGTTGATAAAAGATTTGTTACAGAACTGGACAAAATGGTGGTCAGTTAAACTTCAACTGCTGTTGAACTGTCAGTAATGGTTACTATTAGCAACAATATGTCCAACTGACACCAACTGCCAGTGACAGAACAGTTACTATTTATTCCTTTGAAGGTGTCGTGTAACCCTGGTAACAGAAAAACCTGTGCTGGGAGTATTTTTAAAACTACAATATTTAAAGGACCAGTGTGTAGAATTTAATGGCATCTAGTGGTGAAGTTGCAGATTGCAACTAAGTGAACACTACTCACGTCTGTGGATGCTGCAGAGCGGGGGTTAAACGGAGGATGAAGAAGAGGAGGTTTAAACCCTTCATCCCTGCAGTCATCACTGGAAACAAACGTGGCTACACAAGCAGATACCGGACTCCAACGTCACCATGCCCGGCTTCCAGACGGTTCGAGCCGACAGGGACACCACCGCGACCGGCAAGAAGAAAGGAGGGGGACTGGCCGTGCTCATAAACAACAGGTGGTGTAACCCCGGGCACGTCTGTGTGAAAGAGTGTGTCTGCAGCCCGGACATCGAGCTTGTCGCCGTCAGACTATGTCCATGTTATCTGCCATGGGAACTTTCCAGTGTTATCGCCATCACTGTTTACATTCATCATCATCCTTCATCATCATCACTGTTTATATTCCTCCGTCTGGGAAAGCAGAAGGAGCGTGTGACTTCATCCACACTGTGACTGCAGGACTACAAATGAAACCTGAGGCCTTCATCATCATCACAGGGGACTTCAACCACGTTTCTCTCTCGTCCACACTCCCAACCTTCTACCAGTTTGTTATATGCACCACCAGTGACAATAAGACCTTGGACCTGCTGTACGCAAACGTTCCTGTTTTTTATATCTGTATTTATTTCACTCAAATGTTGCTGTGACAAGTGAATTTCCCCACTGTGGGATTAATAAAGCTATCTATCTATCTATCTATCTATCTATCTATCTATCTATCTATCTATCTATCTATCTATCTATCTATCTATCTATCTATCTATCTATCTAATATTATATTTTTGCCAATAGATCCTAAATGTTACACACTGGACCCTTAATGTAATTCTCTGTCTAATTTTATTTTTAGTTACTAAAATATGCTTAAAATTCTCATCAACAACCACACTAAGCTTTCTTGGCGGCAAATTAAGAGGAGTTTTCCAAAATATAGAGCCAAAGCATGTAGTCTGGACTTTTGTCTGGAAGCTGTATGCATGTACCCAGTCAGTGTGTAATGAAAGGATGCAAAGTCAGACTCTGGCTCTAAATATAAACATTTGTAAGGCACTGAAACATTTCTGCATTGTAATTAGCACCAGTCTTTTCTGTGGTTTTGTTAAATGTGGAGGTAAACAGCTGCATGCAAGCAATTATGAAACAGTGCCCAAGTTTGCCCTGTTTTTATCTTCAGGAAGTTCTATCAATAGCGCCAGTGAACTTCAATGGATGCTTTAACTGAACCTTGAATATTTACTACTCACTCGACTGACATAAAAAATAATGCCAGCTTTTTTTGGTCTTGCTGAAATGTATGATGTTGCATACTTGAGCTTGAACCCTGGCATTTTTGTGGTATCTTAATATGTATTTGGAAGACATACAAAACTCACAATCTGAGTGGTTTGTGTAGCATTAAATGGAAAGCTAAAACTAGGTTGGCGTGGGGTTAAAGTGCTTTGGGAATTCACCCAAGCAATTACTTTAAGCATCAATTTGATGTTAAAATGTTTTACAGCTGCCAGTGCCAAAGGCCAGTTAAGGAAAACGCTAAGGTCATTAGCCTTTCAACAAATGAGCTAGAATGTGTCAAGATGCAGAAGCTTAATGGAGCCATCTTCCTAAAGCACATTAACACTGTTAAAACAAACAGCTACTGGCGTGTACCTCCCTTCTGAGCCGCCAGTTTTGTTGTTTGATAGTGTATTTTTCTCATTTTAGCAGATTGCAAACACATGGACAGAGCAATGCCACTCACAGATATTTCCTGCAGAGCTATGATGGCGTTTATTCACAAAAAACCCAAAACATCAGTGATGAGGGTCAGATTGAAGTCATTCTTACAGAAGCAAAAGCTCCTTTCTATATTTCTATGTCTCACCATTTTGCACTGTTCAATAATCACACAAACCCACTGTAGAGGAAAATATATAAAATTACCTGCTGTCAGAATAGACCAGTATGTAATGCAGACTGTAATGCAGTCACTGGGTAAAAGAAAGTGCATTTACCAAAAAGTGAATTATGACATTTCATCACAAAAAACACTCCTGAAGTGCATTAAACATCATAAATTGATGATACTTAACAGCATAAGAGTATCCAAGGGTGAATTTTTCCTTTAATGTGCAGCCATATTACTGTAAATCCATTGAAAACCCCTTCAAAAAAAGTTGTTTATATAGGCATAGTGGTAGTGAAAATGCTTGAGCTTCACAAGATAATGGGTTTGAGTCTTCTGCCCCTTAATCAGATTGGTATCAGATGGGTGTCGGATGGCTGTCTGTCTGGTGAAAATCCACTATGAGATATATGAGTTCCTCCATTTGAGTTTTTTTTTACAGAAGTACAGCAGATCATGTAGGTAGCAATTTGTCCAAAGATTGTAAAGGAATAGCACGACATATTACTTGTTTGTTTAATTCATATAGAAATAGAAATCTAAAATCAGAGTTGTAAGATAAGATAAGATAAGATTAATGTTAATCAGTGACCTTTATAAGTGCTGGTAGGTTAGCTGTTTCCCTCTGCAATTGCTTCTTATCTCTAGTTCCATACTTAATGCACAGCTATAACAGTGGTATCATTATTCTTATTTAAAGGACCCGTGTGTAGGATTCAGTGACATCTAGTGGCAAATTGGCAGATTACAACCATTTGAATACAGTTCAGCCTTCAAGGAGTGTAGGAGAAACTACAGTGGCTGCAAAACGTCCTATCTAGAGGCAGTGTTTGGTTTTTGGGTTACTGTAGAAACATGGCGGTTCAACATGGCGGCCTCTATTTAAGGGGACCCGCTCACTCTGTAGATAGAAACGCTATTTCTATAAAGAGCCTCATATAAATACCATAAATTCATTGCTTGGCTCTTGTGTTTTGTCCCAACTGTAGGTTAGAAATGTTTTCTTTGGAGTACTTTGGGCTAAGAAAGTGGAGGAAAGAGGAAATAATACCTTTTTTTAAAACAAAAACCAGTTACCAAAGGTTCTACCAGGAACACATTTTTGTCAGGATTAATGGAGCGTGGAGATATCTGAGGGCATATGGAATAAATGGAGCACATTTGTGCAGTGTGGAATTTTGGCAGAACTCACAGACTATCATGCTTCTCCTGTTTTATTTTCATTGCTGAAATCTATTCATTGTGGAGCCTCTGAATATTGAACGTAGCCTACCTTTCTCTTCTGTCAACCTACTCATTCCTGAAAGGGGTGTAATGACCCACTTTCTCTCCTTGTCCCCCAGCGACTCCGCCGCTTACCACGTTTGACCACCTTGCTTTGGTCGACTACAGTCTGCAGCTGCTGTTAATTTACAGGAGCACTGTGCACCCCTTCTCCAGCTCTGAAGCATATATGACTAATCACACCAGTCATTTTAAACAACTTGAACTCTCTCTGGCAATAAATCACCTTGATACGTGCTACTGTGCCCATAATAGAGCTACGTTCAGGAGGGAGGAGGGCAGGGGGAACTTTGGGAGCTATTCAGTACTTTTGGTCAACAAACTATTATGAAACAGACTCAGGGACTGGGACATATTGTTGTTCGATGTGTTGTTTGTTTCTATGATCTCAATAAAAATCAAAGCGGAAACAACAAAGGGTTGTAGTTTCTTTGTACAATAGCCCGGGGAATAGGATGTTTCCCCGAACATTTTTGCTTAAAAAGTGCATATTTTCCTTTCTTTTTAAATCTTTTTTTTTTTTGCAGATAAAACTTTTACAAAATTCATAATACACAATGTTAGCATTACAAATATGCCATAGAGGTTTTTCAAGTCACAAAGTTATGTGTTCAAGCAATTGTGACATCCACCCTACCCATGCTGAAAATTTAATATTGCTAACTTACATTTAACCAATGTTTGATCTGCTTTCAACATTTTATTTTCAAGTTTTAGCCAAACCTAAGATAAACTAGAAAGAGGAAACAGTGGCTTTTTTCTTCACCTCAATAACACGGAGAAAAAAGGGTTTCCAAACTGGCCAAGAGTATACTTTTTTATCTTCACCTGCCAACTGTAGGAGAGAACAGAGAGACCTCACAGCTCCTTTAAAGATGGTGTTAAATCGCCTTTTTGGAACATGACAAATGATGTAACAGTCCCCAAATTCCACAAACTAACATGAGATAGATATGTCCAGCACGGCATCAACAACCGGTAAAAAAGTAGCAAGAAATGGAATGAAGTTAAACAACAAAGGCCCGGGCTGAATGTGTCGTGCCATTTCTCTTTTCTGCCTGCCATTGTATTTTTCCATGTTGCATCTTCCCTTTGTGCCTCTCCTTGCCTAGTAACCACTGTGCCGAGCTGAAGAACAATCTGCTCCTTGTCAAGAGCTCTGAATGAATCCTGTTGCTTATTGTCTAGGTGAACACGTTATTTGAATACGACCAATCTCCTGTAATAAAAGGGCCGTTGTGGTTTATGAAATATTCATCAAAGGTATCCCCTGGAGACTCGGATGCATTCAGATGCATATCTCAGAATCTGAAACAGACCTCAACAGACAAAAGATTGCAAGCAGTGACTGCAAGCTCCTGAACTATGAGACAGACAGTCACAAGGTGGTGACCTCTAGAGTGGATATGTCTCCTTGTCGCTCTGCTGGTTTCCAGCCATTCCACCTCCTAATAAATCATCAAGAGCACACTCTGGGCTCCAGCAGCTAAGTGGCATTTAAGAAACAGCTTGTGAGAGCTGTAAGGCTGCAATTTGGATCATTTAGACGCGAGGCAATAATTTGGCCAGCTGAACGGCATTAACAGCAACCGGAAAGTTTTTAAGCCAGTAAAGTGACTGAAGAAAAAAAAGTCCAAGTAGCATTTTATTAAAAGTCAATGAAGGCTGAACTTCTTGTGGTTCACAAGGGCAAAAATGCTTTCCATTTGCTCAGGTTCGCTCAATATTTGGGATGTGACACATTTAAATTCACTGGCAATTTACCAACAGATGACAATAGATAGTTGCCTTGCTATTTATCAGTAGTGCGTGTACTGCATTTATCTGTGTGCCAACTTATGTGTAAACAAATTGTGCGTGGAAAGCAATAAAAAGGCAGTCCACATTCAGCTTACAGCAAAAATGCCAAGATACTGTTTCAGCTACAAATACCAATAATGGCAGCTTCAGCAGACATCCATGATGTAGTCAGGATGATCAAAGTTAAAATCGTTACAACAAGAGCACGACCACCTCTCCTTCTTCTTTATCACAACACAGCTGACATTCCCAGAAAAGCAAATCCTCCCCCACTACTTCATCTGCGCCTTATAACATATAGAACACGCCAGCTATGCCTGTAACAAGGTAGACTGTTAGAACAATTCCTAACGGAGCTGCTGGGAGATATACAGGCTCATAATTGTTCAAACATTGTTTACACCATGCTTCTGCCTTGAAGACACAATAAAAGAGGCATTGATAGTCCTATGCAGAGACACTGGGCTATCATACTGGGACTATGGGTACTGATGAAAAGCTCTTGGTCTGTTGCCATGGCCCCTGTGTGGGTTGCATGTCAGTGCTGCTCTGCTCTTCTTTTTAATAACACTGAAAAATGCTTTGAAGACCCACTGGGGAAACACAACACATTATGCTCCCAGTGGTCTGTGTCTGTGATTCTACAGCTTAACATTGTTTCATGTTATTAAAAAAAAACAAAAAACTCCACAGCGTCATCATTTGACTCAGTTTTTCAGCACAAATATTATCAAACCCGCATAGTCCATCATGGTCAGCCACTGATGAAAGACATGCAAATGAAGCACTTTGAAAGAACAAATTACAGTATTGCTTTTCAGTATTTTTTTATGGTTGGACCTAGACAATTTTGAGAGGATTCTTCCTTTTTTCTTTTCTGTGAATAAGGTAAATGAGCATGTTTCCTCTCTGTTTGTCATGTGTGGTAAAAAGGTGGTTTTTATTTAAGTATACAAATGAAATGCCCATCCTTGACTATTCGCCAATGTCACTTCCATTAACAACCTGTTTGTGTTCAGTCAAGTGTTGAAAGCTCAGGACACCCACTGACACCCAGCATTGACACCAGCACTCGACCCAGTACGTTACTCCATGATTCGGTCACAAAGAAACCTGGGTAGGGTGGATTGCAAACCTGAGGGAAAATGTCAAAACAATATTGTTATCCAGCAGCAGATTCAAATGTATTTTTGTGATCCTGCAGACGTCTTCGGATGTGTTTGGGGCAAAATCAATGTTTAAATCCAACATTTCCACAACCTGTGCCGCAAACTCAACGTACGTTCCAGTGAAGAAGAAAAGCAGAGCGTAACGGTGCAGTCGGTGGAAATATTGGATTTGAACGTTGGTTTTGTCCCGGGGAAACATTTTGTGCAGAAAGCTGACATCTGTGAGCTCACAAGAATACCTATGAAGATTACATTTGTTGGATAACAAGTCATAAAAACAGGTCTGCACATGAAACCAAATTGCGGAGCAATGAGGCAGGGAGCAACAAAGTCTGAACTTGTTCCATCATGGGAATTAAAAGCATTTTAAATCCCAAACTATAACATGAATATATAGTTTGACTAATATAATATGAAAAGTTGAATTAATTTGCACCCCAAAGCAACTGGGAAGCAAATAACGCAATGTGTTGAATAAATGGTATGATTCAATGATTATTCTATGATCTACTAAAATATCACACCTTCACATTTATTACAACAACAAATATGTTTTTTTTTGTTAAAATCACTGTACTGTTTAATTGAATTATGAAAGTGATAACATCATATAGCTCACTTTATGATCAAACGCCAGTCCTGACAGACAGTAAAAAAAAAAAAATCTGTTTCTCAGCAGGAATGGATTTTTGATATTAATATGTAGTGTATGATAGCATTGTTGTTAATTAAACCCTGCAACATTTCACCCAGGCTATTATTTGTTCCTGCCAGACAGCTAATGAGCCCCACATTATCTCAGCAAGACACAAAAGCCCAGAGGACACACTGTACTTTAAGGAGTCTGAGACCCCTGGTGTAACTGGTTAGAAGAAAGCTGTATTTCCGAAATGACGGGTCTGCGCTCCCACTGGGCAGAGGAACAGAAACGTTTAAACAACCATCATCCCCCTCCTACATTTAACATGAACCGAAACTTCCAATTCATCCTTTCATGTTGTAACTGCTCATGCAGGTCAATGGGTTGGTCCCACTGCCACCGTGAATACCAGGAAAAGGATCTTGACAAGCTTTATCACCATCAGCTGACAAAGTGGAGTACATTTTCTGGGCAAATGAGACACAGCAGCCGAACAGCAGCTGTCATCCATCATACTCGTGGTGATGAGTGCTGGATAACTACACATCCAGTATATATATATAAAAAAAGAGAACTCAAATACTTCAGAGCATTCAGATTTCTTCAAAATATAATGCTTTTTAAATATTAATTGGCTCTTTGGGCAACTGGACCATCAAAAACCCTTACTGCATACTTTATGTGTATAAGGGGGTTGACCAAAAGTGCTAATTAGCATGTACATCTGACCCTATAGTGCAAGTAGTTCTCAAACTGTTTCTTTGGAAGCAACCAGTAATAACTAGTAACAATGTTTGAATTTTTGTGAACTGTTTCTTTTCAGGCATGTTTCTCTTCTGTGTGAAAAGTGCAACTTAAACTTTGCCCAAACTACCAGGCTTTTTAGACACAAAAGATGTAAAACTCTCCTGCTATAAATACAGTTATGAACAGTGAACTTGAGAACAAGATAGGCTTCTTCGTCCTCTGGATTTGATTGACAGTTTTTTTTTTATGAGAAATTACTCACTGTTAAAATTCTGTCCATGTTGTAACACGTGTTGTTTCTTTGCGTTTGTTTTCCTTTGCAATCCACTGCCGCAGATAATAGTGTTATTATTTAAACTGTCTGCTGTGAAAAAGGTCTATTCAACTCATGTGCACCCTTAAACTATGAATAGTGTGCTGGTTACTTAAAGGTCCAGTGTGTAATATTTAGGAGGATGATTTGGCAGAAATTGAATATTATAGGTATAACTATGTTTTCATTAGTGTATAATCCCCTGAATATAGGAATAGTTATGGTTTTGTTACCTTAGAATGAGACGTTTATATCTACACTTGCTGCGGGTGCCATTCTATGGAGTCCACCATGTTTCTATAGTAGCCCATAAGAGGCAACCACACACTGGCATTAGACAGGCATTTTTCGCCCCTATCGCAGCCACCAATAGCTGACTACTTTTATTTTTCAATCGAGTTTTAGTACATTACTTGGCAGACATTGTTAGATAGGGTACAAAAGTGAGGATGCAATTTTAAAGGGTTAAAATTACATTTTTAATTTCACATGGACTTCAAGTCATAGTAGGTCAGCCCACTAGCTGCATTATTCAGTATGTTAGCATACCATGTTTTACAGTGACTTATGGATTTATAACATCTGGAATGAATGTCTCATCATTAATGAGGTTCATTACAGCTTTAAAAAGTAAGCTGTCTGGCTCACTTCACTCATTTCCTGTGTAAACACTTGAAGTTTCACTGGATGAAAGATCTCCCTTTAAGAGAGTGTTATTTTTTGCTGATTTCTCATGTTTATTTCACCAATCTACAAAAAGCGTAAACAAGCCTGGCACGTCTGAATGCATGTCATTAAAATTACCATTCCAACTTTAAGAGTTGTTACAAGTTGTAATTTCTCACATTTTCTCACTCATTTTTAAAAAGGCTAATCAACTAAGGTTATTTAATATGAAGCGTTAGACTGCACCCTAGACAGAGACCTGCAAGGATGATTTAAATGCTGCTTCGTTTCCTCACATATTGAGCAAGGTGACTAATGGGGCAAACGCGCAAGAAGTCAATGCAACCTTTTAATTGCTGACAGATATATAGCTTAGCACAGTGACATAGCCAGTTTTCAGAAAAGAGATTTCCTAATTTCTAAAATCAGGATCCGTCAGAGTACATAGGATCCGCAAATCTGCAACCTCAAATATGTTGAGAAACGACAGATAAACAGAGTATTTCCAGTTTGCTGTTCACTTCTCTGCCTCAGCATTGTGGCTGTGAATGCACACCGAGGCTATAAGCGGTGCAGAGTTACTGGGAGAGTGAAAGTGGATGTGAAAGCTCAATCACATTCTAAATTGTACAACAGAGCAGAGGAGTCTACTTGGCAGTCACACTGGTGAGATGGAGAGGAGAGAGAAACAGAGTCTGGATAAGAAAAAAAGAAAGAAGAAAAGGCGAACATTTGTGTCTGTTTACCCACCGCACTGTACATACAACATGCTGCACATGGGCTGCTGGTGGATTGGCAAAATGAAGTACTGGCAATTAAGATGGTGACTTTTTTTTCCTACACCCATATTATTCTAGCTTCTAAAAAGAGAATCACACACTAAAATGCTGTATGGCACAATAAATAACTCCCGGTGGGCTTTGCAGTGCTGTCACGCTCTCTGTAGCACTCACCGTCCCAGAAGAAGGCAATGTGCCACAACCGCCACGAAGCCTTCCTACCTCAGGCACTCCACTGGCAACAATAAAACAACTCTCTTTTGTTTTTCCTGGTCTGCAACCCCTCCCTCCTCCTCACTGTTCCCTGAGTAGAAGGCATAATGCATCATCTTAGGAGGGAGCCCGTAGCAGCCTAATTTAACAGCCAGGGAGAAACACCAGTGGACACTAGCCTGCTAATGAATGAATGAGCCTGACGTGTAAAATCAGAAAAGATTACAGACTGAGGGGCAGGCCTCCCAAAAGGTCTTGGCAAACCAGCTGTTTAGATAAGCCCCGTTACCTCCCCAGAATAATAATTCCTCCACACGAGACTGAGTAAACAAACAGAGTGTAAAGAGAAGTTAGCACCATCTTGTTTTATTCTTGGAGACAAACTAAGAAAAGTGTCTGCACGACAGGAAGATAGAATCATATCATGATCAAATCTTGTGTCTCCCTCCCCTGTTGCATGTTGACATCTGGACACTAAGGGGACTGTTGGGTATACACAGTGTATGAGCAATAAATAAACAAAGGGGGGCCCGGCCTTGAAAAGCCATACACCTGTGACCAGTGCAAAAGCAGCAGGCGCAGCAGTGTTCATTAAAGAAGCCGGTCCTGACAGTGAGGCATTTAAGAGGCCATCAGGAGCGACAACTCAGCAGCTACCTTGGGACCGGAGAGGGAAAGGCGTCAAGGTGAGCAATGCAATTTCAGCTTGAATAATGGAGCACTTTCCTCAGGTCTGACATTCATGTATTTCTCAGGCAGTTTTGCCATACAGCCCAACAGCACCTGTGAGCTATTCAATGTTCCCCAGGAAAAACTGGTTGACAATGTCTACACATTCACAATTACTCTGTGCCTGGCTGCTGGTCTGCAGATAATCTTGCTCAAAGTGGTTCATGAATTAAAAATAGCACCAAATATATCAAATCTAATGATATGAAAATTTAGATTTTGGATGCTATGCAGTACGGACATGACACGCAGCAGATAACAACATCTAGATTCTGTTCTTTTTGTCTGAAACAACTCTTAAAAATAATTTCATCAAGGCAAATTATTCTCACTTTTCCGTTGGATTCACCAGCCAGATTCCATTTTCACGGAGTTGGTGATGTAAACTCGTAATAACAGAGGATTAATTTACAAGGAGGCAAAATCCCCTGGTGAGACTTGTGGCCCAGAACAATAATGAGCACATAGTAAACAGACATTTGCCGTAAGCCAAAAGAGAATGCAGAGGCACCTGATCTACACACTGAAACACACAATGTACACTGATGCATACACAGTCACACGCGTACAAGCACAACCACACCCTCACACAAACACACACAAACAAACACACAGGCAGAGGAAATGATGGCAAACTATCTTCCCCAGGCCTCTGTAACAACATATGTTTTCAGGTAATTAAAAGAAGAACCCAAGCGGTTATCATGTCATACTGAAATACAATGCGTAGAGCAAATTACCATTCTGTGGTTATTTATACAAAGCCGGGTGCACAAGGTCACACTGCTTTGGTGAACTGTGAGCATAGATGAGAAGTGTTTGTGGCCTCGTGCTGTGGTTTGGACTAATTATAATGCTAAGGTCAAAGTGCTATGTAATGTCTGATACTTAGTATGTACTATGTGTGTGTGTGGGTGTGACTGTATCATTTGAGTGATAGCTATTAGTAATTGTATTTAACCCAAGCACATAAGTTAAACTTTTGACTGAGAGCAAAACTAATTTAAGCAGTTAGTCTGTTTGCAAGTTGCATTTGGAGAACGTGCAAGAACCGATCAACAAAACAATGTTTTTAATAATCTAATCTAAGTGACCATTAGGGCGTCCTTCGCATGTTATCCTTAAGGCTGTCCATTCTCAGATTTGTCAGGTTTGATCCTTCACTTGAAAAAGTCCAACTGAGAGCACAGTATTATGTATTTTGTTAAACCTGGAAGTAAAGCGCCATACTGTTCAACACCAGTGTCTGAGCGACTTTAGGCTACTTCCTAGTGTTCTCCAGCACCGCTTTCTCTTAAACTGTGAAAGGATGTGAAATCTAACAGATAGTTTGCACTTCACACATTCTCTGTTGTTGAATCCTTCAAAACAGCTGGAGAAAGGAATCAGGAACTTTCTCTACAAACTTGCGAATCTGTTCCTGCATACTTATAAAGCTTTTGTTTTTCAATGATTACCACTTTCAAATGTTTTGTGCTCACTCTATAGTATGGCCAATACGTTAACAGAATTATGTTTCATATATTACATTTGTAACCATGTTTCTGTCACTGATGTGTTTACAAACAGTTATTGCAGTTACAGTTAAACAGCAGAAAAGGAACAACATTAGTATTCATTTGGGGATGCATTTCTAGGGCCGATATTCAGTCCTTTTAATTCACTGACAAGTCCTGAGGGAAATATCTGGCTTTGTATCTGCTAAATGTTCCATTATGTTCACCTGCTAACTTTATCTGTCAGGTTCTTATGCTGTGTCTCAGTTTGAATACTTCCATACTTACACCCTGTTCATATAGGCCGCCTGAGGAGCGTGTGGCGTCTCCGGCGCGTGACGGCTGCTGACACGCTCTCGATGTGAACGCCACGAGCGTGTCAGCTGCATGGCTGCTGCAGAGCTGCTGCTGCCAGCCCTATGCTTCACTATACACTTTTCCCTGTATAATGTCCATGAAAAACCGAAATGTTCATATAATTTAATTTACAATGTAATATAATTTAAACTTAAATGTGAAGGAAGCAGTCATGTGTGGTTTGTTTATCCGAGAGAGACAGAGAGAGGGCGAGAGCACAGTGGAAAGATACTCTTCATCCGGCTCACTTTCACAAGTAAAGTCATGTTAAATAAAAGATTACTACAGTGCTTTTACTTTGAAAAGGAAGTTTAAACTGTACTGAATGGCTCGCGGTAAAAATAGGTAAGTCCTCAACTCTCTAGTGATGCGTCGCTGCAGACGCAGTTGAGACGCAGTGTGGGGCAGTGTGACCGCTCTAATCTGGTAACATGAACACCAAAATAAAAATCAAGACGTTCCACCAAGCACATACTAGACGCGGGCGGTGTGAACAAGCCATTTTACTATCTATCTAACACTGTCAAAATGCAGTGCACTGCAGTCCATCCAGGGATGGTTCGCTCATAATGGTCAAAAAGTTGAGTGTGGAATGGTGGACGCTCCTGACACTCAGTGGTCGCCATTTTCACTACGTTGCGGTAGGGGATAGACCACTGGAACATACCGGTACATTTTCCATGAGTCGGAGGAGTACACAATGTCGTCACATCTTTGTGACCAATAATTCTATAATTATAGTGATTGCTCCTCTCTAAACTCTTCATCAAGCTGCTTAAGAGATACCAAAGAAAGAAAAAATAGCTATGCTAAGCTAGCTAACTAATGTATCTTCGCTCTCTGTCGCTAAAAGTTGAAGATCGATTGGCATATTATTGGTTGAAATTGATTAGTTCATACTCATGTAAGCATGCGTCACATTTTATTTTATATTGTTTTTTGATATAAAAATACATACAATATAACTGAGGATGAAATCTTAAAGGGTTAAAATGACGTTTCTCATTTCACCCGGACTTTAAAACAGATATATTCCACATGTTCAAGGACTCTGACAGAAGCACAATACTTCTCACCAGAATGCTCATGTTTGTCCTCAAATAAAAAAATACAACGCCCACACAACTGTTTTCTAAAATGAATGATGTACTCTCCCTTTGGCTTCAGATGCAGTGCTCTGATGCCCAGAGTCTATATATGTAGGTGCCAGATGCTTCTTAGGATTAGCTGGTGAGTCAAGAAGCGTCTTGCTGTGTTGCACCCAACACCCGTTCACCACACAAGGTCTTGGCTGCCACATTGATGCAGGAAAACTAATCCGTCCATCCATCAATCCATCTCTTTATCTTCAGAGTAGTCCCTAGATAGTTTTTCTGGGGATACATACCTGAGTTTTACCATTCCTCTGTGTCTGAGGGAGCTTCCTTCCCATCTGACAGACAGGTGATTCTCCTTTGAAGTGGCTCCATCTTACTTGCTGATGTGGAGGCCAGAGAATGAGCCTCCCCCTCAAGACCCCATTAAAGCAAAACCCAGGGTCCGCAGGTTTGATATTCATTGCCTGGGCAACCTCTGCCATCAACACATTTTGTGCCACGTGAGAATGATCACAGCTTATTAAAGTGGAAATAATGACTGCTCTACCTCCGGCATGAAATATTTAACAAGGACAAAGGAGATGGCTCAAAGGTGATTCATATCTGTGTTGAAAGGGGAGAATGTGGACAATACAGGAAGTGCAGATGAACCCTGGTTAACCTGAGCTTAGAACAGACAGTCTGCAATTGGAATTTGTATCTAAATGGAAGGACAAATAGAAAAATAATGGCATAATGGCAAAGATATTGGTATAACAGCAAGCAACATCTTGCAGGATACATTTCCCTCCATTTACCTCATGGTGTTTACAGTAAACAAGAAGCAGCTTTCAGCTTTGAAATGTACAGTATGTACTCGTTTTTAACAATCATTTCATTGTAATAATTTTTTCTCTTTCGCAACTGTGCTCAGAACCTATAGAGCTTCCAATTTCTGGATGTGAAATTATTGATGTATTTTTCCTTCTAGCTCGGGTAAATTAGCTTTTTTGGCCCCCTGGGAAAGAAGCAGAGTGAAAATGTTCTCCATCAAGAGTGATTGAATTGGATTTTACAAGATGAATTGCCAGGACAAGAGTTTATCCCAATTACATTGCCAAGAGGTTTCAGTCCTGCTGCAGCCACTCTGGTCAACAGCAATTAGGGTCAGCTTTGAGTTATCAGGATCCGTACAATGTGAGCAGAAAGTAGATAAATGCAACAGGCCAACATTTGCAACAGTAAAAAAGCGGTTTGTGGTCTGGACCAAGAATTCATGAAATTACAGATCTGACAGCCAAAACACGAGCAGAGCAAAACACAGCTGTCTTTTCTGTAGCCCACACATCTTTTAATCTAGCAGAATACAATAGAGACTTCAGGGACTGCCTCTGGCTCTTTGTGTGGCCGTCCATTTTCCTTACTTGAGTTTCTTTTTCTTTGATGTAACCTGTATGATTTGCTGATGTGGAGACTCAGGGTGTCTTTCATCTGTCTCTCATCAAGACCACACTTACCACAGACTGGCAATAAGGCTGATGACTTGCCAACAATGAGGTGATATTTAGTCTTACCTTCCCCAGACTGGGGCTCCACAGATATCTCAGGCTGAAAATGCAGAGAGCCAAAACGAGGAAGACCAGAGCCAGAACCAGAGCCACTCGCTGGTAGGTGTGGTACTTGGCCTTCTTCTCCTTTCCCACCTCAACCTGCAAATAATTCAGTTCAATATCATGTATGGTATATATATATGACCCAAATAACCATAACAATTACACCTCACAGCCTAACTGATGAATATATATAGTATATATATAGTAAGAATAGTTTGACATTTCGCTTTTTTGTCAAGAGTTAGATGAGAATATTGATACCACTCATATCTGTTATCTATGAAAGCCTATTTCTGCCAATGGGATGAAAAGAAGTCTATTTTAAGTCATTATAATGAGAAACCTCAAAATAAAGACTTAGTGTCTCTAAATAATCTAAATCGCAATATCATTTAATGTGGTCAAAACGGAAAAGTCAGTAAATCAGTCTGCACTGATTTATGAATGAATGGGAGTTATTCTTACATATATAGCTGCTTTGTAATGTATCAAAAGCTTTTTATCAGTTCATGAAACCCCTGCAGCAGGACTGATATGTTGATAGATCCATAGTCTCTTAGGTGTCGCACCAGAGCACCATGCTGTTTCACACATACCTGCAAGTTTAACAATCGGTGGTAGGTAACCTAACTCAACCCCCTGTATTATTGCCAGTTGGTAAGCTTTAGAGGTGGTTCTGGACAGAGCCAGGCTAGTTGTTTCCCTCAGTTTCCAGTCTTTATGCTAAACTAAGCTGCCCTCTGACCTCCTTGGAAGACATTGCCTATACACCAGGGCTAAACAGGGCCAAGAAGATCCTGTCTGACCCATCCCACCCAGGCGATGGCCTCTTCAATCTCCTGCCCTCTGGGAAACGATACAGGGTATTGGGGAGCAGGACAAACCGGCTTAGAAGCACCTTCTATCCATTGGCAATCAGATTTTTGAACACCTTTGACCGTTTCTTTAAACAATCATTTAAACTTCTTTTCTGCAAAATGAATGAATTTGTGAACAAAACACAGCACCGTAGCTGGAGAATTCATCCAAAAACAAATGTTAATTGATTTAGTTGTTGATTACTTTTCCAGGTTTCTCAACAGTGGAATTTCTAGCTTTTACTCGCCATTAGCGTAGATAGGCTTGTATTGTTATTTATTTTTTATTATCAAAGAATCAAACATTCTCTGCAGTTGTTCATCTTTTGTACCGATGATTCAACCAGGAGAGTTTTATGTCCATCCAAGCTGAAGTGCTCCAACTATGAGTCATGTATCATTGTCTAAGGGAAAAACGAACAGGGATTTTTCATCCAAATCAAGGGTCACCTGAAATAGTTCCTCCCACTTCGCAACTCAGTTTAATGGAGCTATGTGAGAGCAATATCAATATTGTCATCTAAATTTTTAGCAAGCAATGTTTCCCAAAATGCCCAGCTATTGCTTTAATTTACCATTTTCATGTTTAAATGTATATTTCCTTTCCTTATATTTCCATATTCCTTTTAATCTAGAGATGCCATTTGATTAGGTCACTTTACAAAATGCATCTACCTGTGAAGCTACTGAAGACAAAAATATAATCATCCCCATGCCAAGCACATTGAAGAACAGACTGCTACAAGTGCCAGAGAAAGGTTATGTTCATTAAACTTTTCCTCAAATGAAAACTCTGCCCGCTGTAGTCAATTCCCCAAGCTTAAGGCCACAAATTAATAAAGACAGGCTTTTGTTCCACCACAGCTCCAGCAGGGAGAGAATGAACGATTCTCATTCACACTGGACCACTTTTGAAGGTCTCAAAGGACAACAGAAAAGCAGATATGTAAAAACAAAAAAAACAAAAAACAGAACCAACTTTAATTAGGGAAATTGGTGTTGCTTATCTTCGTGTCTTTTAAAATGATGATAAAGCAGCTTTGGTTTTCTATTGTGGCTGAGGTTGTTACAGTAGTTAAGCTGCAGTAGATTAACATGCTGACTTCTTTAAATAATTTGTAGTAATTATTTTTGAATAATAGTGTGATTTTTGTCACCTTTGGACTTATTATGTTAAAATAATTATCCAAAATAGTCCAGAATAATTATATGTAGCCTTTTTAGAATGTTTTTTGCAAAGTACAGTGTGTAGGTGGTATGATGTACAGGAGGAAATATGATTTTGCAATTATGGCATACAGTGTGCTTGTTGAATATGGATTGAATATCTTATTCCTGGTAAATGCATCAGCAGCACGACTTTGGGGGAGAACAGAGGACACATTATTCAAGAAAGCCCCCCTAAAACCTTACACCAAACCATTGCCATAAATTAATCCTGCATTGTTACCATTCTTTATTTGACACATCAGAGACAGTAGCCAGAGAAATATGAGGCTCAAAGTACTGTACATTCCTAAAGCATGATGAAAAATAGAGGGCTACAATCAAAGGGCCAGAAATTCCTTACATTGTGAATTTCTCAGACTGAAGAAAAAACTGGCTAAAATCCTCCGCTCTCCAGTGGGAGGTTGCATAAGCAGTGGAAACTTAACTAGAGGACAAACCTCTCTCTGCCTGTGCTTTGAATATCGAATACTCAGAGGAAGGAGGTGGGCTTGAGAGACAGATAGACAGACAGACATACAGGCAGACAGAAATAAAGGCAAGGATGGAGAAAGAGTGAGCAGTCTGAGTGTGCAGTACCCGCCAACCAGTGTTTAAAGGTTTAGGAGTTCAGAATCAGCCAGGCAGTTCCTCTTGAGCTTTGTGAGGAAGAGTGCCCGGAGCCCCCTGCTGTTATCATGCAAAGAAAGAGCACTTCTTCAAGAAAACAACAGAAAAAAACCCCCAGAAGTAGCCTATATAACCAAAAGCAGAGGCAGTGGTTTATCGCAGTGGGGGATGCTCATGTAAGCATTTTAATGCCTGTGAAAAGTATTCTGAAATAAGGAGCCACAGGTGATTTTTAAAATAATAATCATTATCCATCCATCACTTACTTTATACTGTATATAATATATATAAGATATTATAGTGAGTTTCTGGTGGAACAGTTGCACTTTCTTTGATGGACAGTAAAAGAGCTTACTTTTTCATATACAAAAAGATAATAATATTGTGCAGTGAAGTTACTTGCCCCCATTGCTCTATTGTTCACACATTCTGCAACAAGTATGAGAGGAGGCCCCCCAATAAAGTCTCAAATAAAGACAATTCTTGGTGTATATTTGAATGCTGCTTACATGTGAGAAGCAAGGATATTCTAGATATAAAGCAAATACAGTGGTTCAGGTGAGACTGAGTGGAAATGAAGAAAGAAAGCCAAGGTGAAAAGCCAAAAGGAATTAGATGGAAAAATTACTATTCTGGGAAAACTCGGATCACTCAGCAAGAGATCAAGCAGCTCTCCTTTTTGATTTAGAGAAAAAATCACACTTCTGACATATTTCACTTAAAGCTTACGCTCAAATATCACAGGATTTTCCCCCCTTCTCTTTTAAACTATCACTGATGCCCCCTGCACTTAATTTATTGAGCTGTAAAAGTTTAAGGGTGCTCCCTTTTTCTTTACACTGCGTGACCTAATTCTACAAAGTATTCATAAAGACACTACACTTTTGGAATTTATTTTCAATTGTTTTGTTCAATTAATATAAGTGCAATAAATCAAACCTATAAAGGACAAAATTGGACTCACATCTTTCCACAAAATCTGTTGACTGCTGGATTGACTGCTGGTCTCCATGATGCAAGCCCACAGAAGGAATCTTTCCGATCGTCTCAGCTGGGGAAAATACTAACGCTCTGCAAGGCAAAGAGCCCTAGCTTCATTCCATTGCTGTAATTTGGGAGTGTGCTGAAGGGGAGGGAAGTTTCAGATGGAGTGGAATTACTGAAACATTTGTGATACCCATTAAAAGCAAGGCAGATGTCCCTCCTGCCTGCCTGCTGCTTCCATTTCAAAGATGGGAAGCCACAAATGGATACAGCCTGAAAGACAAACCCTCTGCTGAATAACATAACACACTATACTTGAATAAAAATACAGTAGTGATTCACCCCTTTCAAAAGATTCCTGCTTGGAGGACACAAAGTTTGTATGTGAAAAAAAAATATTGTACCTACATAATGCAGATTTTGATCTTTTCAGTTATATTGTCTGAAGTACCAGAAAGAGTTCAAGCACCTTCTTTCTACTTTTGTTCCCCAGTCAGTAAGTCTGCACACTTGACTACAAACAATAAATAAGAACTGAGATGACGGAATAGCAGCAAAACAGGAGATTCAAACTTATGAAATGAAAAGAATTTGCACTTGTGCACACACAGACATGAAAGAGGAATGAAGCAAATACTGTAACCTGAAGACCTGAGGAAGCTCAAAGTTCCCCTCCAGACATGTTTTAAGAGATACAAAAATACTCTCCTTGAAATAATAATGTGTGCCTGAAAAAAGTTAAACTATCTCATTGAAAATCTTAAATTTACATCTGTGCAAATATTGCTCAGTCTTATAGTTTAACGGCTGGATGCAAGATGTGTCCTACTTCACTGAAAGGTCCACTCTCAGTGTACAGTATGTGTGCATGAGGCTTCAAGTTTCCACATCACACTCGTGTAAGTTGCATAACAGACAATTACTGGGTCCCAAACTAGTTATGATGTTGGAAAATCCTGCTCTTGCATGCAAGATTACAAGGTTATTTAACATTAACATTTTACAAAGCAACCCTGCTTTAATAATATAATTCAGGTCATAGTTATCTTTATGCTACTTGTAAAATAAAATATATACAAACATATATAAAGGGATTTAATAAGTCATTAAACTAAAAACTAAAGAACTATTTTACATATTGAAGTGCTGAGGATGAATTTTGCAGTCTCACAGCCTGAGGGAAGAAGCTGTCTTTAAGTCTGGTGGCACGGCAGCGGAAGCTTCTGCGCCTCTTCCCAGATGGCAGCAGGGTGAACAGGCTGTGGCTGGGGTGGGTGCTGTTTTTTAGTATCCTTTTAGCTCTGTGCAGTCACCTCACCTCACCAATATCACTGATGCTGGGTAGATAGATTTTAATTACTCTCTGCAGAGTATTCCTGTCCTGGGCCGTGCACATCCCATGCCAGTTTGTGATCCATGTTTCCATTCCGGATGCTTTCTATCGCTCTTCTGTAAAAGTTGACAAGGACTTGGCACGGGAATTTTACTTTCTTACGCTTCCTCAAGAAATTCAGTAGTTTCTGTGCTTTCTTAAAAAGTGTGGAGATGTGACATGGGGATGACAGCTTCTCTGTGATGTTGATACCCAGGAACCTAAAATTGTTCACCTGCTCCACCTCAGCTCCACTAATATAAACAGGAATGTGTTTTGTTTTTTTAAATCAACAATCAGCCCTTTGGTTTTGCTGATGTTGAGCAGTGGGTTGTTTTCTGTGCATCACTCAGCAAGAGTGTTGATTATTATCATTATATTATATATTAATCTCATATTAAACTAAGATTTAAGCATTTTTGAGAAACTCCAGCAGATGGATGTGAAAACAGCCCTCTAGTGTCAAACTGAGGGGCTGTTCCTCATCATCACAAACTGCCATGAAATTGTATGGCAATGCGGTTGTGTCTGCAATAAAAACTACTTTCAAGGGGCAAGTAAAAACACAAGTTGATGATTTAAAAACTCTAATGTTCGAACTCAGTGACACGTGGGTTTCTTTATGTGTCATCCTAGCTGCGACTCCATTGTGGGAAGCCTCTCAGTTGTTGTTGTTATTTTAATGCAATTAATATTGAACCAGTTTTAGGGCATCACAAGGGAGGGGTTAAATAACACATGCAGTAACTGAAGCTCCTCAAATATTGGCACCCTCTGAACTTAATACAGCCTTTGGCAAGCTTAATAATGCCATCCAGTGGCACCCAGTTATGTCTCTCCTCCAGACAGTGCACCATTAATAGTTTTTGAAAATGTCACAGTGACTCAGGGAAGTTGTGATCGCACCTGCAGTTACGTACTTTCCTCTTTGGTCAGAACTGCGTTGGAAAAGTTAACCTTGTTGTATTTTTGTTTGGTTTGTTTGGGTTCATATTATTCAGCTTTAGGTGACCTCTGACTTGTAAACATCTGCTGTGTGGAGTCACGAATAGCTTCTTTGTTTTTTAGTAACCCGTCAGTCTGAAAGTCAAGGTTTGTTTTCAGCCTCTCCACATTTAACAGCACAGTATAATAGACTATTCTGCACTCTGTACTGCAATCCATCTGTGCTGGAAGTGAGTGAAGTCAGATAACAAAGACTGGGAGAGAGAGATTATGATAATGACATATGATGAAAAGTCTGTCGTCGGGGTATAGTGCTGGCGTGGCTGCTGTTTCCTGTAAATTATCTCCTCAGGTGCTACCAGTAACATACATATGCAAAAGAACTAAAAACTCACCAGCCAGGATAATTTTCCAACCCTATTGCTATATGAGAACAGCAGTATAGGAAAGAAGAAGAACTCTTTTGATGCCAATCCAATGCCATTGTCTTTAAAATGTTGGGTTTTGAGTCTGGGTTGGGATAGTATAAATGATAGTTGAAGCAGTAGTGTAGTGCAGGGTATACAGAGTTACCCACTTATTTTTCACTCAGCATTGGGTTAGGGAAAGATCGTGCTTATGGTTAGTAAAAAGTCAGATTCCTTTACATTCTGCCTGACTAGGACACACTTAGGCTGAAGTCTCCATTGTTTCTTTCTGTTGTGCTGGGCTTCTCTGTGAGTTACTGCTGGTTAGCTATATGTCAACAACTAAAGCCCTGTAAAACCTTTGAGTTTTGTGCTATGTAGCCATTACGGTCTCATTCCTGGGACTACAACAAGCAATTTCAGATGGTCTATTAGGTATAGTTATGGTTATTTTGTGCCACTGTAGTTCAAATGTGTCACTCTCCCACATGGATCAAACTGAAGGAGCAAACATTCCCAAGTTCAGAAGAAAGCTAATACCCGTTGAGAGGGAACACTTCAAAAACGCATGTTGTGACTTAATAGACTATTCAGTATGAATACTAGATTTAGCAGATGAATATTTAAAATTTACTCTAAAGATTATGTGGTAACACTTTACAATAAGGTAAAAGAAATACAAATCATTGATGAATTGCTAAAAAGCAGTTTTCCTGAATGACTGTAATTGAGGACAAATAGGTAGTCATAACTTAACTACAGGCTTTGAGATACTATGTTAATAAAACATTATGTACTAATGATAATGTTGATGGTTAACTAAGCTGTTTCCCATATTACTGTTATCAAAATGCATTTAATATGGATTGATTATGGTAGTTTAGTAAGTATTACTTTTCCGATTAAGATTTTATATTTTTATGCTCTTTGTCTTATGATCTTTTACACAGTGTCTGGTTGGGGCCCCTCGTCACATTTCAGATGTCTGTGAATTGTTAGCAGTTCCACCGACATTTACCTACTGAACTTCTCAATTTAGCTAACTGTTTAAATCAATCAAAAGTTAAAAAAATAATAAATACAAATTTGTGTATCAGAACTTTTTTTTTTCTGTTTTCCTGCCCCATTACAACCGCTCAGATTTATCTTGTGACCCTTTTGAGGGGACTCAATCCCTAAATTGGGAACCACCGGACTAAACAAACAGTATTTAAACTAGTTAAATTAAAGTTAATTTTCATATTATTGTACTGGTCCTTTAACTCGAGTAAAGGACTTCTGATACTGCTGCATTGTTGTAAAGTTTTAGTCAGTGTGTCATCTTTATTATTATATCACCACAGCACTTTTCTGACATACCACACTCAATAGCTGACAGTATCTTTACAGCACGCCACCTGTTTTAAGACATGGAAAATACACAATGCACATTTAATTTTATCTCAGCATATCTTGTGACAAGGATTGAAGGGTACAGTATCAAAGCACAACTGCATTCAGCCTTTTTATACAAACCACCTGTCAGTTTCTTTTTCATATCATCTGAGATGGCACACATAGCAAAAGCTAAATAGTGAGATAAATGTTTTGAAGTGATTCCAGTTTATTAGAAACACAATTTCACAACCTAAAAGTTCCACTTCACACTCGATTTACAGAAGTGAAAAACGACGGCTCGGTCAATACCGTCTGAGGTGGAACATTCCGGGTGAAATTGGTCAACCTGCAAGCCTTTAGTGTGGCAGGCAACATTTGAGCACATATTAAGTCTGTCAGATCTGATAGCTGTGCGACCTCGTCAGCTCTTTCCCATTGATATAAATCTTCACAATTACTGTGACATTTTGCTTGGGTAAATCAAGTGGCGGGTCTTTCAGGAATAGTGTTGTGTCAGCAGCCGAGCTGAACATCCTGGGACCCTCATTCCCCCGATAGCATTCAGCGGCAGGCTGGGGCTTTGACACCTGCAGAATAGAATAAACAGCAATTTAGTTTGGAGTGCATACCAGATACTCACAGATTACAGCAGAGGTTGATGGGAGCAGCCTTAGCAAACCAGGAAGAATCACAAAATAAACATTTACTCTATCCTCTTCATGCTTCAGGCCTGATAGCTTTGATAGGAATTTTTCTCTTTTGTATTTGTCACTTTTGCAAACACAGATTGAGCACAGCGAGGCCCATTACAAATCCAACAGACCAAGTTGGATCCAGTGAGGGTTTTTTAATATATATATACATATACGGTTTTCCATCAGACAACAGTAGTTCTGCTCAAAATGACTTGTAGTACTGCAGGCAGGCACTGCCTCCGCAAACTTGCAGAGTATATTTTGCTCTATTTTGCAGTGGCCATCTGGAAAAAAGCTGTTCCTTGTTTGCTTTTTTTTTTTTTTAACTCCAGCCTCTAAAGCCTTGTCGAGCTTCTGTCACTCAGAGAGAAAGCTGTGGTGGAAACCCACACATTTCCCACGTGCCCATCCACATTCATTAACAGTCCCTTCCCACATGAAGGGAGACTGTCACAGCTAAAAAAGAGGATAAGATGCAGAAAGAATATGTGTAAGAGAGATAGAAATACAGACAAAAAACAGAAAAAAATGAGCCGGACTGACAATTTATTTATCTCTCTTCCTCTTCCCCCTCACACACAGACGGACAAAAAACTCCTCCTTGGATTAAATCACACTTTTGAGTACAGAAACTGGGTCCACACAGGTCAAATGTGACACATAATCCTATGTGATTTGATTATCCGCCTCCTGCCCCGACACAGCTACACCACCTCAGTCTTTCATTACAGGGGAACGGAGAGGTGGCCCAGAATGGGCTCATCATGAAGAGGCAGTCACGGATCCTGACTCGGTCTAGACGAAAGATCTGATAGCCTCCATCCGTCATCTTTCAGGATCCTCCTCATGCTTCACTGACGGTAGGAAGGAAGTGTACCTCTGCACAGGAAGTTTACACAGCGCTCTGTTTCCCAGGAGTCGCTTGGCTCTTCAACAGACTGTAGCGAACGCCTGACACATCGTGTTGATATACTACTGCAAATTCCTAAGTGCAAAATACTCAGTGAGGACCGGGAAAGTAGCAACACTCACAGGTGAAATTCTGATGCTGCTCTAGCTTGTCAAAAAATATGCCTGTGTGCATCTTCAGTTCAGGTTAATTTGCAGTATTTATTGTTAATTGGCAAATTTGAGTCTAGCAGAATAAAAAAAAAAAAACCACGTCACCCAACACTTACTGCACACGTGCACACCGTGCTTCATTGAGTAAATGTTTTCAGCTATCGTGCCTCCATCATTTTGGTGTCAGAGGCTTGTTATGGCTGTGCGGTTGATCAGTCATTAGTGATAATTTAGTATTAAGATAAGTATATAATTCTCATCATCTTTTTGAAATAGATTATATGTTGTATAAAATACAACATTTATTATTAGTGGATACAAAGAGAAATAAATAAGAAATATACAATATTACAAGCAACTTTTGCAAACACAATCTTTCATCTTAACCCATTTGACTTATTTTGTTGTTTTTGTTTTGGATTTTTTTTCACTTTTGAAGCCAAACATCCATTGCCTGTTAAGTGTAGTGTGCATTGTTTCTTTGAAACGTATGGGTAGTTTGATCATAAATAAGAGCACAGTAATAGGTACTTACCTTGTCTTTGTGTAATTTTGGTGTAATTTTGGTGTAATTACTTTCCCATGGACATTAAAGTGTACTGTAGTCTGGCTAGTAACCCATTTGGATGAAATATGTACTTTTTACCCCAATTACTACACAAAGACAAGGTAAGTACCATGAAATGTCACTGTCATTACCTTTCCACTGCCTGTAAAGTGAAGTGTGAACTCTTGCATATGACAGAGGATGACATGGGAATATCAAGTATAATTACCTTGGGATTGGATATCAAGTGTACAATATTTCCTTAAAAAAGTTTCATAGTTTCCACACAACCAATGAAGATTTGGAAAATACCAGGAAAATTAACCTTAACTAAGTCTAATTTCACATTCTAATGTTGCCTGGGAAAAAAAAATCGAACACATGTGTTATATTGTTTTAATACTTTTCATCCTTATAACATTTGTACATTTACAAACAGGTGAAACAAAATTCATGGGCTGTATCATGCCAATATCACTTGCGCTGACAGCACACCTGGATTTTTATCTTTAACTGAAAGGCAAAAGGTTGCCCATGGTTGTCATGTTTTAAATTCTTTTGAAAAGGTATGTCCTTACAAAATCCTTACAAAGTCTTGTGTAGGCCATCAAAGTAATCACATCATTGTAGTCTGGAATGCTTGAGCACATCATGAGTGTTTAAGAAAGGATATAGGACCTACTTTTTTTGCCAATTTCGACCGGACCCAGTGACTGCTGCTTTTTTTTTGGCTCATCAGAAGGTAAGACTGTGGACATTACATCAGTGCAATAAGGGATACAAATGCTAAATACTTAGTGCCTACCAAAGTATTATGTTAGCCTCAATGGCAGGCTACACAAAAGTGCTCCACCTCTGTATGTGGCTATACCACCCACCACAACAGTTATTACCATATAATTACCAATCAATTTATTCTGCTTTCATTTCACTCTGTAAAACCACTACAGCTGGTCATTATATTGATTTTACTTATATTACTTATCACTGTTATTGCTTTATTTCGTCACATTACTACGTAATTACTATGTAAATAACAGCCAGTAAATTAAAGGGTAACCCACCTTTTGTTATTTTATTTTTTATTATAAAGCACTGTGTAATGTTGTTTTAAAATGCTCCATGTACATATAATTATTAAATCAATATTTAATTAATATTAATATTATTAATGGCTAAAAAGGTTGAAAATTCAAGTTTTCAATACAAAGCAGAAACTTTTGTTCTCTCTTAGCCTCATTTTTGAAGACACAGTATACTTTCTCTCTCTTTCATCTCTTAATATTTATGGATAAAACTAATAATGGTAGATATGAACAATTCCATTTTTTAACTAAATGTCCTACTGTTCTTTGAGAACAAATACAATCCATTGGGCTCCATAAAAATGTATTAAAGTCTAGTTCCTCATTTAACACTCTCTTGGCTTAAAGCTGCAGTAGGTCACTTTTATAATTCTTCTGAAACTTTATCCTGGTAGTAGTACATGCGACAGATAATCTGAAAATCAGGTTCCTCTGGCTCAACAATCAACTATCTTTTATTGATTGGTTGTTTTTCATTCAGCCACGGTGGATTCTTGCAAATGCCATTAGGAGCAGGATTATGTGCCTCATGTACTGTCAGCATATAATGAACGTTTCAGCAAATATGACAAAAAGTCATTTTTATACACTGCAGCTTTAAAATTAATTCACAAAGCCCCCGTCTTAAACTTGCAGTACGTAATGTTTTGTCCACCTGGGGGCAATAGAAACAAGCTGTAAACACAAAACTGACATATTAACCCTGGCTATAAACAACCATGTGCTGCAGCTGAAAACGATGCTACGAGAGTGGTGAGAATGAACTAAAATCAGGGCTGCAGGCCGAGCAATTAAAACAATTATCTGAGAGCTGCTATAAAGCTCCCAAAGGCAGAGGGGAACTGGATGATATTTCACCACTACGAGTAACATGTGATGTATTTTTAATATAATAATATTGATTATAGCCACTTTTTGGTGCAAGATTTCTAAATCTCCCCCTTTCTTTAAAAAAGATACCATTTGGATTCCTGTAAAATGTTGTTAAATATTTTAGGACTGAAGCTTACACTGGTCTACACCTTGCTGTGAGAGCATTCTTACGTTAGAAATCAGCAAATGTGAAATATTTTACACAATTTATTCAACAATAAAAAATTTCTGATTAGAATTAGAAATGAAATTTTAAGACTTGGTTATTTAATTGTCAGTTTATAGACATTGGATCTTGTCCATAACTGATATTAAAGGAGAGGACTAGAAACAGGCATTGGAGGGATAACTATGCACCATCTCTAAGGAGTTTCTTTACTGAGGAAGTAGATGAATAGGAATGTGGATTACGGAGCTGAAAATCTTCACCAAGTTTATACATTCATTTCCCAAATCTCACCTTGAGAGTAAAGCTACTTGCTGGGGGATTTTCTCAATTTCTTGCTTGATGGGACAGGTGTATTTACTTACATAATTGTATTCCTCATCCAATTTATAATGCGATTAAATATTAATACAATTCGGAGTTTGAAGAGAGGCAGATCTGTGAAAAATATCTAGACAGCAATATTGTGAAATTGTTCTTCTTGCTTTGCAACTTTTTCAATCACCCATAAATTGAACCGAAGCAGTGAAAGAGAAAATATTCTGCGTCTTAGGATGCATTGAAAATGGTATTTCAACAAATAAAGCACTCTGAGTAGATAAAAATAGGGGCAGGTATTTTTTCACTGTGATGATCTTGACTCATCTTGGCTGAGCTTTGTTTAGTTAGTAGCAGAGCTCTCTGGGGGAACATTGAGTGGTGTAGTCAAAGTGGAACTCTCCTGAATGAGCTTTGAGCTGCAAGTCCCCAATATCCCAGCATGTGTGCCACAGAGTCAGACAATAGAGCCAAACGCAAGTCATAGCCAAATCGTAATTACCTCTGCACCCTGCAGAAGCAGACCAATTGACTCCTCTAGATGAATGACAACAGGTAAAGGGCAGTGATTAGCCGCAGGCCTCAGAAGCTTTGTTTGGTGCAGAGGGAGAGGAAATTCTCTATATAGGGCAGAAGATATGCTTCACTTATTACACTCTTATTATTCTGTAGACTTATTATGGGCACAATTCTGCTCAGTACTGGAAACTTTGCTCGTCACGCTCGGCTGGTAGTGCACATACAGTCTAGTACATCCAGATATCAAAATGTGTGTTGCGTTGTTTGTTGTTGTTACAGTTGTTGCATGACCAATTGCCCAGTGATTTATTGTTATTTCAGAATACCTATAATTGATTAATATTTAATTAGTTGCCATAATATTTCATTTCCTGGGCTCATAGTTTGTCATTAGTGGTCATTCACAATTAATGACTGTTAGACAGCTATTGTTTTTTGTCGATATAAAAGAGAAAATTAAGGATATTCTGCGGGCGCACAGTGACATGATAAACAACCACTGAGTGATGTTCTGCAGTCTTGTTTTCAACAAAATGGCAATCAGTGCTTCAGGTAAAAAGTCCAAAATAAAAGGTAAAGCTGGAAATTCCTGAATGTTTTTCACAGACAACATTAACACGCTCATTTAATAAAGCTTGGTAAACTAGTGAGAGGCAGCAGCCTAATTACAGTAATAACACCTGGGTGATAAAAAATCAGTCAAAAATGATTAAATGGTGCACAAATGATCTGCGTCGATGTAATGAAATGCTACCCAAACTCATTACATTTGGAAATATTGATTCTACTTTCATTAATAAACCAGTAGTTAATTGTTTGCACCTGATGTGTTATTGGAAAGAAATGAGTAATTAATCCAAATAGTTATAAATTTGACCCTGTTTGCTTTGTTGTAGAGTTCATGGAAGTTGAACCTTTTAAACTAAAACTTGTTTTCAAATTTCCATCCTTTTGCTGCTTAAAGCCATGTGAGACCATTTTATCGTCAGTCGTTAAATATTAATAAAATTAATTACTATCAATAGGGGTGTAATGATTCATTCATTGCACGGATCCATTAATTATGAATTATGCTGATTCAACTGCATCCATCTGGTGAAATAAAGAAACAGAATGAATCCCTTCAGCAACAATCAATTTGAAATTATTCAAACTGAACTATTCATGACTCTTTTTAAATGCAGTTAAATATTTTTTATGAAATTCAGCGCACTAAACGTGTCACTGGGTTCATTTCCAATGATACATGTGGTAGCATGTTGGTGGCTAGCGTGGCAAATAATAAAGACATTTAGAATTTCGAAATGTATTATTCGTTTTGCTCTTTGATGAAAACACTTGGGGACATTTCACATAAAACAGTAATAAAATCTATTACAAGTTTTGTTTTCACTATTACCATTAGCGTTGCACATATTAAAGCATCTATAAACCATATTTTATTAACAATAGATCAAATCACATGTGTAATGCGAAAGGGGTCGCTTAATGTGACAGAACCACAGATAACTATAAGCTTTACAGCATCTTTCAGCAAATTATTTAGGTTATCCAGGCTGCAACTTTACTGTTTTGTTTCACTCTCACTTTTATTGTGTTGTTTTTGGCCGCAGCGGGCAGCTGTTGTTGAGGAAAAAACCTCTAAAAACCAACTACCTACTAAACATCAAACGGCAGAGAGACACAGTTAGCGACTAGCTGGTGAACATAGGGAAGCATTTTGCACATAGAGAGCCAGGAAATAGAGTTTAAGGGAGCGTCACACCCACACACACACACACACACACACACACACACACACACACACACACACACACACACACACACACACACACATACACACACACACACACACACACACACACAGACACACACACACGACTCCAAATTAACAATAATGTTGCTTTGTAACTGCTGGATATGTAAATAATGTGATAACATGTCAGTGTTGTGTTCACACCTTGTTTCATCTGCCCCCAAGTGGCCAAAAATCTGTTATTCCAACTTTAAACAACCAGAAATATTATTTTGTAGATGAAACATTACCTCTGAAATGTTAAAATGTACTGTTCCTACTACAACTGCAGTAATTAATCATCAATCATAATTCCTATGAGTCATCAACATGACACATTTTTTTTATCCCTTTAAATTCTCACATGCATTATATGTGAGATTTGGTCAGAGTGATCTTTTTGAAGCATAAACCAATGTGACACAGCTGGTACGATGTGTCAAAGTGCACTCTGAGCAACTAACGTGAACGAGGATTAAATGATGTGTGAAAACATCTTCTGCTGTGATATCACCATTACACCTGTTGGGCTGTGACAGCAGGCACGCACAGTGTCTCTCAAACGCTGATCTTACAGCTAGTATTCAGGCAATACAGTAATAACTGGATAATGTGATTTATCTGAGATATGTAACATGATAATACAGACAATGTTGTGAATGAGAGCAATCTGTTGCCAATCTGTTATAATTCATTTTGAACAAAAGGATTCATCATGAGATAATACTGACAGAGAATGTACACAAACAATCCTACAACATGCATTAATTGGATTATAAAATGCAGCTATCACTAGCTGTAATCTTAATCCCCTACAGTACAGATGAGCCATCTGGATCGCCAGTGATGAAAGCAAACAACTGTTAGCTAAATTATGTTAATAATCTCCTGGAAACAAAAGTTAAAATAGTACAAGTACGAATAGTACACCGAATATTAGCACAGAATATTACAAGAATTAACCCATCTCCAAAAAGGCTTTCTGTCTTGTGCAGTATGTAGATATTAACAAGCATGCTAGCAACTACTGCATATTTAAATGAAGCAGGCAGTTCACTCGAGGATATTATTCATTTTATTCTTCAGTGTCTTACTTTAAAAGTGGCTGTAACCGCTGCAGGGCGTGCGCCTCAAAATGCTGCCTCTGTTGTTAAACCACAGCTTTCAAATCAGTATAACGAACTATGATGGATGTCATTATTGAAAAGACAAGCCCTTTAACAAATAAAGTTAAAGCTGAATGTTGAATCAGGTCTCTTGAGGTAGAGTGACGTAAGCAAGACGAGGCAGAACAGTAAACAACAGTGGCAGAGATGGATTAACAATGTTGGCTCTGTTGATGAAGCTGTGTCTTCTGCTACTGCAGAATTCAAGGGTAAACACATGAGGGGAACAAACAACTACACTTAGAGCACCTTATTTGACCTTTCATCTAATCTATCTCAACACGCTCTCACTCCCAACTTGTCACATACTGCCACCTGGTCAGTGGTCCTCTGCTTCAAAATATCCACTATCTCTGCTGGGGGGCGAGTAAAACAGAGCAGAGAGACCCCAACATTCAACTTTGTGTATAATAATGTATGATCCTGGTCTTATTTTAAAGTGTTTATTGTAAAAGAAAAAATGATGTAAGCTGGGATACTCCATATAACTGTGAGCCTTTAGTATCTCATGCATATGAACAAGGACATACATGTACATGTGCATGCGGGTAACGTGACACACAGTCTTGCCAAACTAGCTGGCTGATTCGCAGTTGCGTTACGTGCCAAGAAATGTAGCAATGTGCCAACAAACAAAATATAAACAATAAACATAACCTCATGTACTGTATACTGAACAGTTTGAATTATAACAATGCATCATACTTCATAAACTCCTCATTTGTTTTGTCCATCAAATCCTAATTGTAGCTGCATGTAGTGTTGTAAAAAGCAGTTCCCTTTGAAATGTGGTGACATATAAAGTAGGCTGAAAGAGAAATACTCGAGTATACGTACCACAAATTTTAAGTAAAACTTGTGTAAATGTTTTTTTGTTGCATTCCACTGCTTCTGTTAATCATAATAATTTGACCCAACTTATCAACCTAGAACTCATTAAATAAAACTTAATGTTAAATACTGTGTGGAATTAATTATAAAAACAGTAATATCTCTGGGTTGCTGTAACATTACTTTGCTTTTTTAAGGTTTGGTGCTGTATGACTGTGGCACTGCTTCTGGCAGCAAACTATATGAGAGCATCTGTTGAAAGATTCCCTGCAACTGTGATTGAAAGCATCTGCAGAAACTCTCATTTGTACACACCAGGCAGTGTTGTAGATGCCAGTTTCTACCCAGATCTTCACCTAGATCAATACTACAGGTAGTATTTCATTGGCACACCCTCTCTATAACACTGCTGATCTACCTTGTGCGGTCTGAGAATGTAAATCTATGTTTTAGTTAAAGTAGACGTATTTTATTTGAAATATTCTATGATGTTAATGTAAATGCTTGACAATGGCAGGGCCTATATAATGTTATTGACATTGTAATTTTGCCAATATAGAAACATATAGTAAACAAACATTAGGGTTATGTGAATTAGTTTAATGTAGACCATGCTTCTTCTTAAAATCTGTGGGAATAAATTGGAGGCAAGACAAGACAAATAGACGACAAACCTTCATTATTTTTGTGCTCATGAGCAGTGGGACAAATAGACCTATTCATCACATATTAATTATCATGATTTGCGTCTACAGAAAAAGTATTCTGGAAGCCATGGACTATTCAAATGGACCTTTATTTTCTGAGAACCCTAATTCAAAGAGGGGCTCTAAATTATTTTAATGCAGTCATTTTTCTCTTTCCTTTCATCAGAAGGAGCTACGGACAAGACACAACTATATTTTAATTTGCCGGAGAGGGATTTTTCACTTCATCACTTTAAATTCATCACTTAAAATTAAATAATGGCTCTTTTTTGTATTTATGTTCATCTCCTACCCAAGGTTCGGGAGTGCACTTAAGGGTGACACTAGTAGGAAATGAGTAAAAGAAGACACCTCATCTAATCCATGCTAAAGTCATTAACAGAATTTTATTTATTTTAACTTGTAGTATTTGCCTAAAACTCAGTACTGATAAAGCCGTAATAATAATTAGGCACTTAGAAGTTTCAAGAGGTTAACTTCAGAGAGTTACATAGTCTATGATACTTTACCATGGCTTTTTGTCATCAGATTATTGAATGTCTATATTAGACAGTCAGTGTTACTTGCACTTTTAATACACACTGGTTATAAATATTTGATCAAAATGACCTTTGTAGAGCTATTACGAGAAGATAATAAGGTTCAGAAGTGTCTATAATGGCAGCATTGCAGTAATAGTGGACTTAAGTGATGCAACAGCAACAGAAAATTCTTTCTCCAATATCTTATCTGATGCAACACTAACAATAAAGTACAAGCTCTAAAATGCTGCTCACACTGATATAAAAACACAATTATCATAGAAACAGAGTTAAAATGATTGTCTGCTCCATGTCCACTGAAAATCAGACTATACTATAGTCAGCGTATTATATCCATTTACAAATAGTATTTAAACAATTGTTAATAACATACTATGTTGTAGTTTTATGGAGACATTTTAGCTGTAATAATATTTCATTTTGTATCATTGCACATGTGAACAAATCCTTACTGTGTGTTAAAACATGTATTAAATGATTATGCACATAAATCATGCGCTGGCAGGTTTAAAACAGTTTATTGTGTTTTGTGTTGAAAACTCATGCAGACATGTTGAGATTCTTAGCTCAGTTTGCTCAGTTTTATGAAGGGTTTATAAATTAATGAATCATTATTAAATAAAATTAATGCAATTTCTTTATTCATACATATATGGTTGTATATAAATATAACAAAAAAATCTGTATCATGTATTAATAGAAGAGTTGACAAAGACTTAAAAATCCAAATACATATACTGTCAGTAATTTTAAAAAAACATTCTTTCAAGCTCCAACAGAATCAAAAATTCTGCTGTAAAATCTTGTTGAATGTCTTAAAGCTGTAACATGGAGATTTCTGCCTTGAGGCAGGAAGTTTATTGTTAGTCTTGCCTTCCTGCTCCTCAGTTGGTCAAGTTCTCACATAACATTCGTCACTCTTGCTGATGAGGGACCGGGCCTGAGGCTGCAGCACCCTGCGTCCATGGAGCACAAGAACACACTAATGCTGATGTTCAGTGCGCTTTTGAACAAGGTCCCTTATGCTGTGTGTGGAGCTCTGATGTTAATTTGTTGTTTCCTGCTGTCCCTCATTGTAGCTGTTGCTATGACTTCCCTGATAGCCAGCTGTCAACTCGCCATGTACAGCAGATTGTATAGACCCATAAACATAGTAGAACTCACTGAAAAGCCAATTTCAGGCCAATGCATTTATGCTCTTATGCACAGAATGATAATATACAGCACATAGGCATCTGAAAAACCTTTAGAGTTGTGCTCTTGCTGCAGTAGTAGGTAGTAGATTGCTGTTAATTTCTTACAGCGGCACAAAGACAGAGTGGGAACATGGGAGAAGGAACATGCTACCAATTTATCTGTGAGTTTAATCAAATGGAACTAAACTGATTAAACTATATTTCATGCAAAGGGACAAAGTAATTCATTTTATAACATTTCCTCATTGAATCACCTAATGTATAATTTTAATCAACTCATATGTATTCTCTCTTTTAAATGTGCTCATTCAGAAATAATAGGAGCTATAATTGCTGTCTAATTGCTTTGTGATATAATTAGAGCATGATTAGCAAGACATAGGCGATATTTATTGGAGCTCTTTTTTTTTTTCATCATTTTCTCAGAAATGTTTTATGTTCACTGTGTAAGGCAAACACACTGGTATGTCCAGAGAGTCTAAACATCACAACTGAAGCCAATTAAAGCTCAACCTGTTTTCTGTTTTCCTACAGTTAATCCTGTCAATACTCAACAGCTGGTAGTTGGATTTTTTGTTTACTTATAAAAGACCATTAAAAGGAATTAAATACTTTTTCGGGATTATAAAAGTGAAGGTGAAACACACGTAATCGTGTATCTGTGAGAAAAAAAAGTTTAAACCAATAAGTGTCTTTAAAACACAACAACAACAACATGTTAATGAAGCTGTTCTCTTTTGTAAGTGGCTAGCAAAGTTTTCGTCTTGCCTGCAACTTCTCTTCTATTTATTACCTTGTCAGAAACTTTGGATTGAGATTGACTTATCTAGTGACCCCCACTCCTCCCACTATACATCTAAAATACTCTCCTGAGACCCAATTTTCTACCTGTATCCCTGCACCTCCTCTTCTGAGTTATTTCCTCTCTGAGCACGAGTAAGCCATCACACTGGACAATACTGAAGACAAAAGTTCTTACAATGATGAAACACCCACACAGACACAAACCAAAAAGTCTTGAGGGTGTTTTTGATACACTTTTTTAAAACCGTATTGGCATTTGTGAGTCAAGAGACATGAACAACTTCACCGTTTAATGATATATTGGTTGACTGGGATTTTTCAGAGAATCTGAGCTACTTTACAGGAATTGAAACACATGGCAAGTGAGGAAGATAATATACAATGCATGCAGATAAGCTTCATCATTTCAACAGGCTGGATATTTACTCTGCAAAATTGAATTCACAGTGCAGCTGATATCTTTACCCAAGCCTACATGCTTTGTTTCCCCTCCTCTCTGCAGAAACTTATCATTTTTGCTTGGGTCATGTGTTAATGTCCAGGCCAACAAAATAATGATGAAAATTTAAAGAAGTACTGAGCAGTGGAAAAATACTCATATTCCTAGAGGTACCATCATTAGCTGCTATACTCCTTGCTGAATGTTTACTCTCTGGGGTACAGCTGGAATGAATTACAGTAATTGATTGGATGCACAGAGGTGGATCGAGCATAGAGCTGTCCATGCCTCTGACTGATCTCCTTGTTATAGTACTTCTCCCTCCTCCATCTTTCTCTGCGCGTTTCTGTCTCAGCTTCACGGAGGCCGTCCTAATGTATGACCATTGTCTAGAGGTCACTGTGGATGTCCGAGTCATGTGGAGGTAGCTCGTCATGCCGAGCGCTGCATGCTTCAGGGAGTAATCACAAGCCTCCAGCTTCCCCCATCAACATTCTTTGCTGCCCTTAGGCCAACAAACCAGATTTTTCATGTCAGCTGGCATGCACCTTCAACTCATAAGTAGCTGTTTGACTTTCACAAGTCTCGCATCATCCAAGCATACACACTCCCAGGCAAGGTTGCCATATCCTTGGTCCATAATTATATGCCAGTTATAAGTGTCCACTTGCGCATGCAGATGGGCTGGGCTCTTAAAAAATCCAGGTAGCAGGTCGAACACATCTACACAGACTATTTATCATTCCCTAAGGGGGGAGCCCTCACATCATAATAATAACTTCAAATATTTCTCATTACTTTTGTTCTCAGCCCCCTTCCACACACACACACACACACACACACACACACACACACACACACACACACACAAACCCACCAACTACACCACAGAGATTAAAACTGTAAATAATGACAACTTTTTAATGTATTCTTCATGTCCTCCTGTGTTGTTGATTCTGCATTAAATAATCCTATTATTTGTTTTCAAGAGATCTTTTTCTTATGTTGACAACTCTACATGAACAGATTAAATCAAACTGTTACAGAAATTACAGACAAAACACATTTCGCAGGTTTGCTCCTTGACTTACCTTTTATTTTAGATTTTCTCTGATGGACATAAACACATATCTCACTTTACATAAAGAGTAATTTTGTATTTTAGAAGAATATAGATGAGAATTCTGTATATTTATCAGTAGATAAAGATTTCCACAATGGTCACCATCTTATGCAATAGACAAAAATAGCCAATCATTTAAAAAAAAATCAAAAATCTAAGTTAATGATCCTTTAATAGGCTGACTGATTGTATCAAATTCTGATTGTAGCCCATTACTGCCTACTTCATCTGAAATGACAATGATTCTCATCTGTAATGCATGACACATGATTAACTTAATACTGACAGGTATTTATGGCCAGTAGTTACAGCTGTAATATCTGTGGAAGATTCTCAAAGGGCGGTGCTAATGTCTTACGTATTTATAAATATACATATGTATAGTAAATGGAATTATATGGAAAAGCCATACTGGTTTTAAAACAGAATGATTAAAGTCTGTCACATCTTTGAATTAGCTGCTTTTTTCATGCCCACAAGCTGCATACTGTAGAGGCTGAAAAGGCCTGGTATCTGTGATACACACTTTTAATACACACTGGTTATAAGTGTCAGCCTTGAATACTGACAGAGTAGCAGGAAAACATATCTTAACAAATCCTCTAATAAAGCTGAGAAAAATCTGCAAAATAATCGAGCCACCGCTGTTGTTACTTACATTTCTGACACACCACATGCCACAGGCCTTGGATTTTCATGCTACACTTCCTCCCCCTTTATTCTACTGTCTTTGACGTGCTGCACGTGTATTTGAGAAAGTCTAAGTAGCTATGATGCTTTGTGATTGACTTTCTGAGTGATAAGAACATTGGAGGACACAGAGAGAGTGTTGTCTTTGCCCATTACAGCCACCAAGGCCCAGCTGCAGAGACAGCTGCGGTGTACATCAACACCTGCCAGGGGAGGGACAAGATATATCACTCCATCGTCAGGCTCAATCTCGGCTCGATCTCGGCTCCGAAACCAAACTTTACGTTGATAACATGGTGAGGGTGTCACAGTAAATAAACATGTAAACACCTGCAAATATCACCAGTTCAGGCCAATTTGGAGTCGGTTAATTAGTAGATGCTGATTGTTGATTTCCTCACAGTCTGGAGGACTGACAACTTAAGAATGCATGGCTTAACACCATGAGGAACAACTGCTACACCGTCATGAAAATCTTAATTGAAAGTGTGCTCTGATGGTGAGATTGGCAGCTCTGTGTATGTGTTGTGACACCAGTATTACAGCAGAGCAGAATGTGCGCCAATGAGGCAATTTCTGTGCACAGCTGAGATCCAGTCAGAGACTTCTTCCAGTGGGACAGGCCAGCGCACGACCCTCACACTCGGAAGCCCTACAAAATAGTCATTACAGAGTTCAGCACTGTCAGCACATTTCAGCAGAACTTTGTAGCTCTGTGTTGGCAGCCAACTTGATACTCATACTCAGAGGAGGCTTCCCTTGCTAATATAAAAATGTGGAAAGTTGTGACCTCTGCTGTTCTGGATATATAACATACAACAGCTTGTATGAAAATGTTATATTGAACTTTAACTTGATATTGTCAGTATTTTGTTATCATAACTTAAATTACTCCTAAAGTTTGCTTCAACACTATTTATAGTTTTTAAATATATCCATGTTTTTGTTTTATTGTTTTTTATTTATTGTTTTAGTAAATGTTACACTATTTTTATTTAGCATTTTGGCTTTATTGGATAGTGACAGACATACAGATAAAGAAAGAGGGGCATGACATGCAACAAGAGCGCCCAGCCAGAATCAAACAGGCGACAATGAGGTTCCACGTTATGCATCTTTAATGCTGGTGATATTCTATACTTTTGGTAATGTCAGCAAGCCCCTGCAGATCTCATCCTTAGAGAAGACACGGTGCTTTGAAAACAGGTCATAAATATACTCTTTCATTAGAAGAAAAAATACATTTTCCAAAGCAGCTGGGCACTGTAGTTAATAGCAACTGTTACTCAAACAGGGACAAATAATGCATTTGTTGGGGGCTATTTTCAGCTGCAGATTGGGTGTACTGGGGAGTATTTACAACACTACGATGGCGTGTGTGAGATTGACTCAAAATAAAATACTACGGCACAGAAAGATTTGCTATATCTGGCCTCACAAAATACTTATTACTACAATTTTTTATCCTTAAAAAGAACCTTAAAGGTCCAGTGTGTAACATTTAGGAGGATCTTTTGGGAGCAACATTCATAGGTATGATTTCATAAGTGTGTAATAACCTGAAAATAAGAATTGTTGTTTTTCTTCCTTACCTTATTATGATCTGCTTTTATCTACAGCAGCCCAGAACAGAAAAACCAAACACTTGCTCTAGAGGGAACCATTCACATTTTCTGAGTTTCGCAGCCACCGTAGTTTCTCCTACATGTTTTGAAGGTGAGCTGTGTACAGTTAATCCTTTAAACAAGTTCATAATGAATAACAATGTATATGTTGTTATTATTACAATGACAAATGTTAACCACAAGTGCAATGGCCCAATTATCAGTTCAGGTGTCAAAATAATGTGGTTTTGTGTGAATATGGAACAGGTGCAGGTAAAATCAATCACGGTCATCCATTTGGTTTTCTGGGTCATGCTGGGTGTGACTAGGATGAGGACATATTTTCCCTCCGAGTGCAGCTGCGTTTTATAGGAAGGAGAAGCTCTATAAACTGAAGTAGAGCAGACTATGGCCTCCCCTTCATAAGGTTGTCGCACAGGACACACATCATCTCTGCTGCATCATTGCTATAATCCTTCATGTAATATTGACCATCTGAAGGGTAGTTTAAAGCTTAACACTTGTTATCCTGAGAAGTTTCTTTCCAGTTGCATCACTCCTGATCTCACTTTTGAGCACAACCACAGGACTACTGTTTTTTGTGATACTTAAAGTCCACCTCTGAAAGTTCACACCTTTTCCACCCGTTATAATGAACAGAAATAAAGCTGGATATATTTGAAATCAGGATTTGTTCTCTGAAGGTAATTAGGAGGTGATGTCCACAGAGCTCATAAAATGTATTGGTACAATGGTGGTAACCATAGAAACCTTGTGGCCGAAGTGGTCTTCTGGGAGACGTGCTATAATAATATACTGGCCAAGCAGGGAAGGCAAATATAATATCACTCTATAGAAATGCCAGTCAGTGATAAGATATGACTGAGTTCGTTTTAGGGGCACATTTGGTAGTAGAAATGAATTGACCACTGGGGTTTTGAAGGAAAATACAGGTGAAAGGCAACGCCACATTACTTGTAGTACATTAACTTTAAGATAATGCAAATATGTTGTACAACCAATCTGTTCAGGAAACTAGAATTAAAATTAAAAGTGGGAATAGCATTAAAGTCATATTCTCATCATTGTGGCTGGAAACACAACACTATTTCTCTGTGTGCTGCAATAGCTGCGGGACATGAAATTGGTATTGCTTGGCAACCAGCAGTATATGTTATGTTCTTTTGTATCTTTTTGCCTGCATAGCTAACCATGTACAAACTCCTCTTTAAAATCTGAATTATTTATCAAACACATATTTAACCCTTTCACAGCAGGGTTCAGAAAAACAGATACTCAGACCATTACACTGCAGTGCAATTGACACATAAATGGAGAGGTGAGTGTCAAATTTTAGTGAACCATATCTAGAACGCCTTTATCCTCTTAGATATTTCAACGCAAATTAGAGTGCACCTTTTAACCAGCCGCCATTATTGTTATTAGCTGGATTCGAAGCTCTCTGTAAATGTGCAGGTGAACCATTGTTCTGCCCCACGTATACGATGGATTTGTTTCAGTACATGGCAGCTCAAAAGAACTTTTGCAACTGGTGTTTTGTTCAACAATTTTTTACTGCAAACACTCCTGAAATATATGACTAGAAGGAAAAAAACTCTATGCAGGGCAATAATGCAGACATCTTGTTATATTGTTTGCAATAATATGATATGATACCTGATTTAAAGCGTATGACTTTTTGTAAAGATTATACTTTAGTGTAGTTAAAAAAGGGAAAAAAGGGGATGATATTTCAAATTTGATATTGTTTCTCTGTTCATCTTCAGAGCTCTTATTTCAAATTAGAGACACACAACACCTGTCACTTGTTATACAAACATCATTTTTGGCTGATTTTGTCCTTACATTGCTATTTCTAGTTGTAAACTATGGTATTTCTCAGTTCATTATATCGATATCTGTTAAAAAGTTGACAATGATACACCGCTAAAGTTATATTATTTACACTCGTATATTATTTCCCAGTTACCTTTGGAAACTGGTGTCAAATATTACAGTACTTTTCTTTACTTCCTCAAGTGACAAATTGTTTTCTTTTTTTTTTTTTTTTTTTTTTTTTTTACACCTGAAAGCTAAATTTCTCTTTTCTTCTCTTTAATACAAACCATTCACTATCAAGTATTCATAGGCACTTAAAAACAATGCTTAAATGTATATGGTATTAAAAGTTACATTTGATACTGTGCCTTTCTCCATCTGTTCCAAAGGAATAAAGCAACAATGTGGAATTAATTTGAAAACGTAAGGTCATATTTTACAAACAATAGATCTTGATGAAGAATTTCCATTTGCTAATGCAATTTTGTAATATAACATAGTTAAAAGGGCTCATATGAATGTCCTCAGCCTTGGTTTTCTCAAGAGCTCACTTTGATTTGAATTTGAAAGCAGCTCCATGTTAGTTTTTCGCTCTGGAATTGATTGTCATTATGTGTCTTTGTCCATAGTAACATTCAATTCTCTGCATAACTCGTGGGTGCAGGCACTCTAAGTTGTTACACAATTAGCCTTGGAGTAGTTAAATTTTAGCCTGACAGTATAAGAAGCTCTGAGCTGGGTGAAAAGACACTCCAATTTGTCCAATTCCACACTTCTGTGGATTTGAGTAATCATCCAGCTATACTTGCTGATTGGCTCTGAATAGTGGCTGGTATTGAACAGCAACGCCATGTCGAAGATATGCTCTTTTTTGTGTCTTCTTATCCTTACTTCAGTCAGAATCAGAAATTACATTGAAAGCCAGTCTCGTTGAGAACGAAGACCTGTATATAAAGAATAGGAAGCATTAGCGCCTCTTTAAACAATAAAAAGAGAAATTCTCTGTTTAGCCAACTGACCATGAGTTAGCATTTGTCTATGAGAGGATCTCAATCACTGAAGTACACTCCTTACTACCATATGATAATATAGTATTCTAGCCAGTATACAATTCCCTCCTAATGTTTCCCTGTTTAGCAGGAGTGGAAGGATTGTAATAAAAAGAGGGAGTTTTGTACTAAGACGTTGAAAGATATCCACTTAATTTAGGCTGCTGAAGCCTCATGTTAACTTCAGATAAAGTGCAGCTTTTGTCCCCATCACTTACACAAGAAACACATTAAACTATTAATCTTTTCTGGTTATGTACTAAACACACAATGATAATAATTCTATCTATTATAAAGAGTTTCACTCTGTGTCACTGATGTGAATACATGTAATTAAGGAACTACTTTTGTTCATGTCTTGTTTGCTTTGCCTTTGGTGTAGCTGGTAAGGAATGTTCTACTCTTTTTTTCATTTTTTTTTCTACATAGATTCTGATTTTTTAAAGTTTATTTTGCAAGACATGACAATATAATGTAAGCCATCACATAAAAAACCTACATAAGCATACAGTATACAGTACAGACATATTTAGGGTGCAGGGGAATGCATACAGTCGTTTACATTTTTATAAAGCTGATAAAGCTGAACTAAATGCTTTTAGCTATTTTACTTACTTTCTTCTGGCAGCCCAAGCTTCTAGTCTTTAAGTAGACCACCTGCTCTCAAATCAAGGTAGACTTTCAACCATCAATTTATTGCCAAGCTAGATGGTCCTAAGCTTCTTCCAGTTCATCAGCATTACTCTTACGGCTGAGAGGAAGCCAAAGGTAAGAGACACTTAACAGTAAATGAACACATTACTTCAGGTTTCTGACCTAACAAGCACAAAACAGGAGAAATGGGAAAATTGACATGATAAATTTCACTCATTATTGAATTTATCTCAGGCTAAAAAGCTCCCACCTCCCATAATAAACATAATAAGGAGTCACTACTCCCACAACCATGCCACCCAGCACAGGTCAAAATGATTGTCAGCCATTTTAGAGAGTTTGACAGCAGTAATATATGCGCTACACACAATCGTATATCTGTGTCTTGTATCGCTCTATTCAATTCAATTTCAATTCAATATTATTTGTATAGCACCAATTCATAACAAACATTATCTCAGGAGACTGTTCAAATAGAGCAGGTCTATATCTTACAAATTTAGAGGACATTATTGTCGAATTCTGATTTCTCTACTCAGACCTAAGGGTAATATTTAAATCCTGTTTCCATGCAAACTAGGTGGTGTAGGTCATTAGGGTGCCACACAAGTAAGTAGCCTATAGGCTATATATAGAAGACGGTAGCTCTGCAGGCAGAATCTATTAAGGAACATTGATAATGGGCTGACAAAGAGGTAGGGGTGGCTTTACTGGTTTTTAATAATCATCGTTATGAGTTTGAGAAAAATTACAAATCAGTTACATCAAATTCTTCCTTGAACTGCTCAAATGTTAAAATTGTACATACAATAATATATAATGATATGTTTGCCTTTTCTTTTGCTGTAAACAGTGGATTACTAAATACAGCAAGATGCAAGAGGCAGCCCCTTAGAGACAAAATGTTATTCCGAAATATCTGGAACTCCAGTGCCCCCCCCCCCATTTATTGCTTTCACCTTTGATGGTCTTAATAACTTCTGGGACAATATAACTAAACATCTCAAAAATAAGGGTGACTATGTTGATGCCTGAGTATTTCATGTGATTGAGGGAAAACAACATATCATCTGCATACCTACATGAACTTACACTGTATAAACACATTTGATTGTACAGGTGAATGCACAGGGAGTAATTTAAATGTATGTGATAGTTTAAAGAGCTTAATTAAATAGTTTGTCTTAAATTAATAACTATAAACATTTACACTGGTTGACTGGTGATAAAGTGATGCTGTACAGAGTTGTTACCCAGTGCCTAAGAATAAAACCAAAGCCAAATGTATATAATGCATAAACTAGATAGGGCTATTTGATGCTGTCAAAGGCTTTTTTAAATTAATGAATGCGCCAGGTTCTAACTTGAGCTTTGAGCTTTAAGTGGTCTAAAACCGCACGTAGAATTTTCTAAGTGAATAGTTTTTTGTGTTGGCTTCAACCAATTGTGGTTGTAAGTGCCACCCTGAAATTAATAATTGCTTACATTATATATTAAATATTCTTTATCACATCAGCCGGTGTTCTGCAGTGGTGGAAAATAAGTACATTTACGTACTGAATTTTAAGGTACTTTACCTGAGTATTGTCATTTTCTGCGAGTTACAGTAACATTTGTATTCACTACATTTCAGAGGCTAATATTGTACTTTTTACTCCACTAAATGTATACAACTTTAGTCACTTCTTACTATAATTAAAAGAAAAATAATGATTTATTATTGTCAATTAAGCTACCTGGCATATATGTATATACAATTAGACTCACCTTTAAAAGCTGCAACATTAAAGTAATTCCTACACATTCAAATTCATCATTAATGAATTAATAAAATATATATTAAATTTGAAATGGATCATTCTGCATAGTGAGAACACCTCCACTTTTGGCATTTATAGGTATATTTTGATGATAATATTACTTAACTGGTTATGAAAAAAAGTCTCAGTTTAATACTGATACCCTTATATATGACCTGCATACATTTTTACTCTTAATAACTGCAACCAGGTTGGATTCAGTCGGAATCCCCTTGAAATCAATAAAACGAAATTGTAGAAACACTTCGGAATCAACACAAAATGGAAGTTCATTGTAACTGTTTAAGCAAAAGTTTGAATGCATGACTTTGACTTGCAACAGATTTCTACACTATGTCATTACGTATTTTACTTACATAAAATCTCTGAGTACTTCTTCCACTGTTCTTCTGCACAGTGTTACACCATTGGCCATTTTGGAGGTCCTTTTGTCAGAAAAGAAGTAGCCAGTTAGTGAGGTCAGGTGGTAGAGCATTTAGTTGAAATGAAAACCTGTGACCTCATGACCCCTCAATGGTACAACGACAAAGTCCACTAGTAGTAGAATCTTTTAAAGTGTTAAGAAATAACTGTATCATGTGTGAGAACCTGACAGAAACCTATATGGCAGACAGATTGAGACAGGAAAAGCTGTTATGTAACTGTTATGTGAAGGTGTGATAACACAATCGAGAAGACAAATGACTGAAAGACATCCACCATGCTTTATGTTGGAGTGCAGTGATCGAATGTTACCAACTCTATTGGACAAAATATCTCTTAGATGATCATACTGGCGTTATTGAGTTTTTTAATCTTCTCAATGTCCACAGGGATCATTTTACGTTGGCCCTGACAACTTAAGTTCCTTCCACTTGCTTCTCAGAATCTCTGAATTGAAATTGATCTGACTCACACCTCCCAATGGGAACCTGAATCACTCTCCAAATATTTTTTTCTGTCTATAGTATTTATCAGTCAAGCTGTCAATTTTTTGACATGCTCGGAAATTGTGTTTTTCGAATTAAGACTCAGACTTGGAAAATGTTCAAAAGGGTCAAGTTTTTCATATCTATTTAATGTTTCTGAACAGAAACTGATTTTGAATTAATAAGAATACGGCTGGCGATATTTTACATTTTTGCTATTGCCAACAATAAAAACCAAAGCCAAAATGCATTACCTTACAACATGTTCGCGACTTCAGGACGTAAGTGTCTCTCAGCTCACTGGTTCCAACTGAAGGCTCAGTAATTTCCTAAAACAGTTGGGCACTGTAGTTTTTGGTAAAAGTTTACTCAAATTGGAGTAAAATGTGCATTTTTGCAACTATTTTCAGTGGTAGATACATATTAAGCTCTGGCAACAAAAATGACCATGACCGACCCAAAAGTAAACAGTGGCCATGCTCATCGTAATAAAGGAACATATTACTAAGTGCAACAGTGTGGCTCACTGATGTATTTTCAGTAGTTTATGGACAACAGTACAGTGGAGCTCTATAGCACAGAGGAATAAGCGGTATCATACTTTGGCTCCACAGATATGATTTGTTAGAACTAAAGAAATGTATAGAATATTCTTAAAAGTATCCCCTCCTGACACTGTAAGAAGCACCTTTATATAAGAACCCTGGTGAAAACCGAAACAGTTCATACTACCTTGAACTTGTACATGCTGTATGTTCCTTTAATTTAAGCCACCAACCACTATTGGCTTGTAACCTCAGTGGTAGTGTCACTGTCACATACACGACAGGTAAATAAAACGACCATGTGATGCAAAATGGCACTGGAAGACACTTGTGAAAGGAAACAGGTTAGTGTCTCCACAAGATGTGCTCACCAGGAGACTATTTTAGCTCAGTTCTCAGTCTCAGTCAAACACCTGCCAACGAAAGAGTCTCTACAGTCATACTAGGCTTTACAGAGGCTAATCTGTGATTAATACCATTAATAGAAGCAGTGACCTTTTAATGGCCAACATATATATATACATGTGTCTGTACTTAATGGCTGTAGTCACTGTATTAATGTGGGCTAGAATACTGATGAAGCTGTTACATCGGAGCCATAGAGTTGAAAAATAACATATCCTTGAACTGGTCTGAAGTGAGTATTAATGAGGACCATAGTATGAGAGATACAGAAAGCATACAGAATGATATCGGTGGAGTATAATCGAAAGCTAAAAGAGCAACATGTACAAGAACTGCATCTGTGAAAAGCAAATCGCAATGGTGAAAAATAGGCTGATAAATTGCTCCAATACATTGTTTTAAGACTAATTTGGTAGTGGATGTTACAGCATCTTGTTTCTGGTGCTACTGTAGCTTGTTTTTAGCCAAATTGTTGCTTAAACTCACACTGTTAGCGAAGTCAATGAACCTAGTGCCACTGGGGAGATAAAATCATCTCAGTGCAAAAAAGTCTGTGTTAAAAGCAGAAAGTGAGAGGAATATTTATATTAAAAAAAACATTTTTTCCTTATAGAGACATTTCACTGAACCCATTAGACCCCACTTGAATGTGTTTCTCTGAGCTCTATTCCTAATAATGTTACTGACTATTTACCTTTATCCACTGGCATGCATGCTTTTTGATGTTATATTTAAAAGCCAGAGTTTGCTTGTAAATGAGTCCACTGTTTAGCGGATGACCTCTGTATAGCTTACACACTACTGTATGTCCGGCGATGGCTCTTAAAACATTATAGAGACATGTTTGGTTAACTGGGAGCTGTAGAGTACTAGCATGGGTTTTGAAGAGCCAGACCATTTATCTGAAGGATCGTTAAAGGCTCCCCATAACATTCAGCCTTTCTGTGTAAAAGCAGCATGTCTGTGCTTTATAAAAGGGGTTGTATTTGTGGAATCACAAATGGGTTTTCAAGGAACAGATACGACGGCTTTTTTTAATGAGACTGAGGTGGCTCTTGGTGGTGAAAAATGTGAAGCAGAGTTTTAGCAATCTCTGAAATGCAGTGGGCAGTTGTGCGAGACATTTTTTGCCTTTCACTGGAGTGCATCCGGATAGGGGTCTGTATGATAGCTCAACTTTAGGCATGCACACACACACACACACACACACACACACACACACACACACACACACACACACAACACAATATGATTTTGGCTGCAAAAACCCTACAATATAGATTCTTGAATCTTGTTAATTAGCTTGAAATCAACTGTATAAACCAGGTTTGTTTCTTGAAATACAGAAATCAATGTTTATGAAACATGCCCTCACCAATGCCCAGCCATGCCAAGGTGATGGGGCAGTCTGTGCAACTGACATATTCAGCTTAACTGCTCAGGGGCTGTAAATATGGAGCCTGTTCCAAAACTGATAAACTCTGTCCACTGGTAGTGTTTACACCAGGCTTAAGCCTTGACATATGTTTTGGAAATGAACATCTGCTGAGGCTAGCGATAATCCTATAGGCAGCCCATTAAACACCCGAGGTTCACAGATAAGATATACAGTATCCCTATATTCCCTCTCAGCCACTATCATCTTGAAACTGATTTCCAATAACATGCATGGGTCTGAACTCTTAAGCTGTCTCTGGCTAATGCTACTTATCTGGTCTAAAACATTAAGCAAGGTCTTTTCCGAGGTTTTAATTCACACCGACTACAAAAAAGCTTTAATCATTTCACTTAGTGTCAGAGGCGGTTTCCCCATTTATCTGCACAATCCAGTAGATGGATTTGAAATGGACAAAAGCACACATTGTGGGTACAGTTTAGTGTACATCACTTATCTCATCTCTGGATTTTACAGAATTAAAGTACCAGCCAATGTTTTTCATTCTGTCATATTTTATGTGCTATTATACAGTAAAGCTGCCACTAACTCAATGATGATCATTTACTGTGCATACCATTGCACTAAATCATTCTTGTGACTGACCTCACATCATTTATATGTTGACATAAAGATACCAGCTGCTGGGAAATGTGCATATGATTTACATTTTTATAATTTTAAATGAAGTAATGGGCTGCCTTTCAAAATGAAGCACCTAGGAGGCCACAATGTAAAGTATGCTACTCATATTTTCTTTGCTGTAAAAGCTTGAGCATAAAAGTAAATCCAAGCATTAAATAGTCTCGGGTGACTAGATCATTAAAATAACCAATCCAAGTGGATGTTTTGAAAAATTCCGATGTCTCTCAAGGTACTAGTAAGTTTTAATACACACATCTTTCAAAACAAAATTTAGGAAAACTTTTACTCCAAGCAGTTAATATTACATTCAGACATATAGAGACATTGAAGTAACAATATTGTGACTGCAGTACCCTTTTCCGGCGACATGTGTAGTGGGTGTGCTTCATGACTTTGACATTTCCATGTGGACTTTAGAAATGTTAAAACACAAAGGCACACATGAACAAGATTATTAACCGTGGGTGGTAAGGAAGAATGATGACAGGAGGGAGCTCTCCCTCGCCGACCAGAATGTTTCTTTATTTGCATGAAGACAAAATGTTGCTGGCTGTCCAGCATTCATCAGCGTCACAACTATGCCATGCTAATGCCACTTAAATAACACAGAGACACAAGTGCATCCATTTAAAATAATGGGCATTGCACCTCGCAGATAAGGAAATATTTGCATATAGCAACCAATTATTATCTAGCACTCAAAACAAGGAAAAATAGGTGTGTGGTTTGTAATAAATGTCAGACAAATACATAAAACCCCCCCGTGGAAGTTCTGGAGGCTGGGGTCCAAGGTATCGTTTTAGGTACTTGTACTAAACTTTCCATTTTCTGCTACTTTATACTTATTTTACTATATTTTACTTTGAACTCATCTGCATTTATATGACAGCTTTAGTCACTTGTTACTTGACAGAATCAAATGATTAATAATACTTTTTTCACCAAGGAGCCTCAGTGGCAACAAGCATGCACCCCCTGGTGGCCCCACAGAAATGCACCAGTGTTTTCTCACAAGAAAAACAAACTATACCAGGATTCACTCACTATAGAAAACAGCACTTACAGCCATTGTAATTAAAAGATTGCGGGAAACAGCGCCCCCTCTGGGTTGTAACAGCGGTGGGCTCAAAGCTCTCCCTGCAATCAGTCTACTGAAGGGGAGCCAGGTGAAGTTAATTAAATAAATACTAAGTACATTTTGTCTTACTCTGGAGTCTAGACAAACAGTAAGACAGTTAACAATTACTCATTTAAATGACACAACCTGGAGAGTTTACTTGTTTTCACCAAGGACAAACCATTGTGTTTTTGTAGGAATAATTAGCTAGCGTTAGCTCGCAGCAGTGGAGGGAGGAGATGATGTGACAACCAGCGACAGCAACAAGTGCGGTGGGATTTCATATCATATTGACCTCCTCACCTCCATAGAAGAAAGGAGAGGAGAACTTCAACGTCAAATTAGGTGAGTCAAACACTCTCTGACTGTCTCTTTGCTAGCTGGTTTCTGTCTGTGTCTCCTTGCTGTGTGGCTGCTGATATAAAGGGAGCTGTATTATGGAGTCTACTGTGCTGCTGGTTGTTTGGTCACTCAAGCTGTTGTTGTTATAGCACGCAGAGCCTGACATTGCTTTCAGTAATCAGTTTTAATTCCTCCTGTTTTGCATGATTGGTTGTTGAGTCACATGTTTAGTCTGTGGTCTGTGTTTTGTGAATGAGCCCATCTATAAAATAGTGTAGGTCCTGTATTTGAGACATGCATTGGTATTGCTTGATGAGATCATAACCTTTTTAATGAGTGAGTGTTTTCAGTTCATATTTTTTATTCAAGCCATCAGGATGTGAGGCCAGAGGGTAAATATCCAGAAGCACTCTCTTTTTTTTTTTCAGTCTTGTTGCCTTTTACAACAAATCTCACTTCCCTTCTATGCCAATATATTCAAATGTGTTCTATGAGATGCGTTGTCACTGGTGGGTCTATATCCCTGCTACTGATATGACAAGAAAACAAGAAATTAGTTTCTAATATTAGCATGGACAAAGTAAAATATACAGTTTATGCTATTTATGGCATTATTATCACAACGTGTGATGCCGATAAGATGCAATACTAACAATGCCAGAATTATCCACAAAACATACAAGAAATGTTAGACTTTTTTGAATGTAAGAAATTATCACTTATTTGGTCTATTTTTATTACATCAAAGACCTGTAACTAGTGCTTGTATAATAGCCTATATTTTCTGGGACTTCATTATTCACAGCCCACTTCTCTGTGATTTACCGTCTTGGAAATATATTCATACCTCGCTTCTTTCTGTACTTTCTATGATTTGAACTGAGTTGAGAGTCAAGTTGAAATTTTCTATATTCATGAGACCAAAATAACAGCCTATTGCACAGTGAGCCTGTGGGGGAAAATGGGAAAGAATAACATAACAAATCCAGACAGAGAGAGCCACATAGCTGTGCCACCACCACTTCCAATCTGTAGCCGGAGATGAGTATCAGTCTGGTCAAAGAGGCTTCCTGTGTGCCGGAGCCGTCCTTGGAACTATTTAATCACAACATGGAACTCTGTGGCAAATTGTTGCCTTCTGATTGGCCCGCGCTTGACAGCCATGACCATATGGTGGGAAGTGATATACCTACCTGCTATCTTCCCGTGAGTGATGTCTCCAGTAAAAATGATTACTTCATTTAACCACGCATTATTCGGTTGGCTAGGGGTTGAAGCAAAATAAAAATTTATTAGGCCATCGGGTGGTAAAGCACAGCACACCAGCTGAGCCTTTGGAGTGTTCGTGTGATTGCCTCAAATGTGACTATTTTGTTAAAATACATCAGTTAATGAAGTACTGAACAAAATATTTATGTAAGGTCATAAATCCTTAAAACAATGCAGGACACACACGCTGTTTTTAATGTCTTCTTTAATATAATTTGGAGATGCCTAATATTTGATGTGAGAAAGTTCAAATTAGTCCAGTGGTTCTCAACCTGGGCGGTCAGGGGCCCACATAAGGGGTCATGAGATAACAAGATACTGAGCTCCAAATCGCTCCTGATGTTGTGCCATCAGTGTGTGAATGGTTGAATGTTACATGTAGTGTCAAGTGCTTGAAGTGGTTGGAAGACTAGGAATGCGCTATACAAGTGCCGTTAATTTACCATTTAAGCAGTTGGCAGGTGATTACTGGGAATCTGGAATAAAAAAAAATCTGAAAAAGTAATCGCTGCTTTTTTTCTTGTGAATTACCTCATAGGTTTCCCTTTTGAGGTATCTTAAAAACCATATGAAACTGAGAATTTCACTCTGATTGGACTGTAACACTACCTTATTAATATATTTGTCAACAGCTATAACTCCTCCTGTGGGGAGCCAAACAGTATATAGTAAAACACTGTTGTTGTAATATAAAATAAGTCTTCATAAGAGATGTTGTAATTGTCAACAAACACTGTACATTCACATTTATTTAATTTTACAACAAGGGGCTGTTGTAAACATTTCTGCTCATGGTCAGTTTCACAATAGCAAGTGAAAAACCTCGTAATTGAGAAAGTGTCCTGTTTAGTGATATTTGCCAGACAATTGTACAGTGATACGGAAATTACATTTACATACCACATGTCTCAAAGAAGAAGCAGCGCGGATATGTGGCATTTAGGTAAATGTCACCCAAAATAATAAACAGTCTCAGAGTTTCATTTTGCATCCACAGACCATTACTCATTAGTGCGGACTGACATACATATAATATATTTTAACTTCACAAAGCCACAAATAAATGGCAATAAATGATCTCTGGCGTTGGGAATCTTGTGTTAAATGATTGCAATACGGATATAATTTAGCAATTACCATTACGCGTGCCACATGTGAATTTTAAATGACTACGTCATTGCCTAGTTCAGCCATTAAACCAACAAATTTAATAATGTGCTCATTATGCATGTGCTCGAGGAAAGTGTGTGCTTTTAATGTTGAAAAAAGTAGGGCTTTTTATGAGACCCCGTTGTGCGTGAGCACAGAGACAATATTAAGTTACAAAATTGAGTTATCCTCTCAGCTAAGTGAATCCCAAGGACTCTTATTACATTACCCAATGACATGCAGATATATACGGCAGTAAACTGAATATTAAGAAGAGCATGTGATTATATCAATCTGCTATGGTAATGAGAGAGAAATAATTCAGGGATTGCAAAGGCTCAATGGGAAGATCATGTGTGCACCCAGTGTTTGGAAGGATCTTCTGGTATAATTATACAAGAGGCTAAGATTATTAAAATGAAATATTCAGGCGCTTTAGTCGTACTATTGTTGCACTCTGCTACCAACATGCGTATCCCCCAGATTTTTCATTGTCTCGTGGCTCAACGGTGAGTGTAATCGTAGTTGTTGACCTTGTTAGTGGAAGTGACAGTTTGCTGTAGAAATTACAAAATGCCAATGGAAATCTCCTATTTCTCGCAATTGAAAGGGGAATTCTACAAACAAGCTTCTGTCAAGGTGCTCTGATAAGTGCAGAGGAGAACTGACATGTTTGCTGATAGAGTGGAAAAACACAAAGCATGCTGTAAGTGGGATTCTGCACTGCCGCTCTTGATTCCCCTTATCACTCCGCTATAAATCAGTCATAACCAACTGCTGAGCTATGACAGACAATGTTGTTCTGGACACCTTCATTTATTTACCCTTCTTTGTTTACACTTGACATTTACACTTACTGTTTCATTTTCGCTTAACCACCTACATCACTCACAGACACATTCTTTGTGACTCAGTAGCTGGAGTTTTGTTGAGAATAGACTACATGCTTCTATTTTAAAGTGAATGAAATCATGACTTTTTCCGCTTTCTTTTTCTTTACATGATTTTTACAAGATTGGACAGTTTACCTTGAACTATAGGCTCTGTTACATTTTTCACCAACTTGAGTTTGTAAAAGAAGTAGGTGTGTGATAACTGGAAACATCAAAAAGTTGGTGCAAGCTTTCCAGGTTTAAATACTGTTTTTATAATAGAAAATACACAGGCAAATTCTGTATTCCATGTTGATGTTTGACCTTAATACCTCCCATAGGGAATTTAGTCTCTTTAAACGGGTAGAACATCTTCAACCTGTGGCAAAATAAAACCATTCTTTTACCACCTCGTGTTTGTTACAATCCATTAAGGCCGATGATGACCCTTTTCGTCAGCTACAGATAAGACATTCCCCTTGTCAGAAGCTATCAGCAAAACTGTTCTCTCTGACAAGCAGATTAAATTCACCGCCTGATAGCCTCCTTGAATGATCTGACAAAATAGAGAAATTAAGTATATTCTGTTCCTGTTCAAAATTCCGTGAGACACATCTTCATGACCTGATAATTGCACTGAGATTTCTGGTGCCAGCAGTAGCCTAAAGCATATAGAAATAGGTCCATGATTGGAAGGTTATTGGTTTAAACCCCTGACACCCCCAACACCTTGAAGGGGAGAATGAACAAGTAGTGCTCTCCCTTTCACACCAGCTAATGTTGAGGTGCCCTTGAGCAAGGCAATTAACCACTATGTGCTCAAGTGAAATGACTGCTTGGCTGATATCAGGGGGCTGTCTTTGTGTGTGGCAGCTCTCAGACAGCAGGGTATGTCCTTCCACGGCTGTGAAGCGAGCTGGGTTTGAAAACCTGAGTTACTCTGGATCTGTGTCTAGGCTGATCCAGACATTTTAATGACTCTGTATCGGCAAAAATGAACTTTTGTCCACTTCAGCCTCCTAATGTTACAGCACTGTTCTACTTTTTGCTGCATATACGGTTTAAAATGAAGGTAACACTAGTGTGAGTAACTAATTACTAAAGTAACTGAGGTATCAGTTGGCATTTTAGCTGGCACTGACATGACAATGTGACCGGCAGCTGGTCATATCAAATTTGTTGAGAACCAGTGGCTGATTGTAGTTCATTTATTTAACAGCTATAGTTATATTTAGTTATATACAATAATAAACTATATCAAGCAGTCCTAATAAGTTAAAATTAGATGACCTTGGCCAGCTAAAACATTCCTATTCTGATTATGTGGTAATGTATCATATCAATAATTATGAAACATTATATAGTATTTTGACAGTGGCCATTCTGTTTAACAGTACATTTAGCCATGAATGCTTTATGCACTTTAATGTAAAGGTTATATATGAAATTTGCTTGCCACTGGATGTCACACTAGAGCACCAGCATCTCAAACCAAGAAACAACATAAAACTCACCAAAGGCATCTTTGTTAGTCTTCCCACAGTCTTTCCAACAATCAAATGCAATTGCCACAAGGTAGGCTCATATTAATCCTTGGGGACAAATCTGCCCGCCACTGTACGTCCACTAAAAGCTGCTGACAGGTTCAAATTGTTATTCTAAGTGCCTGAAAACATTAAGGACAGGATCCCTACAGAGACCTTTTTGTTTAATAAGACATGGCATAAGACAAAAACATCACCTTGCATATCTTTGTACAACGTAACTTAATTCAAAGTGAACAGAACCAAAATAAAGCTCTGTTTTTGTTAGTCTTTTCACTGTTCCAACTATTATCAATCCTGGTTTGGGGCGAAATAAATTCTTAATTCACATACGTCGCTCATGGAGCAGACCGGCTATGTGAACAAAGCAGACCGTGATAGTAAATTGTTTGAATACTACCACTGCTATTGGGGATGTTCTCATTATCGGCCCCAGTAGGTCTTACATTTTGTTTTTTGTTTTTTTTCCTGCCCTGCAGGTGTTTTTTTTAAATTTTTTTTATGGATGTTCGATTGCTTGGCTGGTTGCTGCACCTTATTTGTTTACATGCAGGTTTGTTGTCATTTGTTTTAAGAAATGTGGCTTGACTCGGAGGTAGCTATTCATTAAGTATTTAGTGTTGAAAATGTGCAGGAGCTTATTTTTGTTACTTGAGAACCAGTGCATAAAAGGATTCACCCGGTGATCTAAAATAAATAAACAGCATTCACAATAACATTACTTACATGCTTTAATATTAAAGTTGTTTAAATTCTACTGAAAAGGCAAATTGCAGGCTGGAAAGCGAGCTAATGATAGAATTAAATTGCAAACAGCTGCTATTTCCCCCCAAACAATTTGCACTCCATGGAAAAGAGTCCAAATAATTTGCACTTATGTCTCAAAAATTATTTGTATTCTGGACCATGCAAAGCTATTGTTTGTTTGTTTTCAGTCATTTGGTTTGATAAGGCAGCTAATATCAATTACACTAAAGATTGCGTTGCGTCTGTGCTGCCGGGGTTGTGCACTCTGGAGAGATCAGATGCAGGAAGAGATCTAACCTCTAAACACAGGATTTCTAATTGGTCTGACATTGCTCACACCATTGGGCCTCATTTGTATGTTCAGGTGAAGGAGCAATTTGGTCTAATGCATTGACACAGATCATTTCCCTCCACCTCTTCTCTCGCTCCTCACCTCACTTCATCAGCCGAAGGTGGACGGGCAGAGAGAGTAATATACTGAACCCATCTGTTCATCTGTCAGACCTTTTCTCCTCACAATTTATGGCACGTCTATTTGTTGAAGTGCCTTCCCTCCCACAGAGGCCCCCCGAGAGAAACTGCAGAAGTGAACAATTCTCAAACCGGTTTCACAACCTGTGAAGCTGATTTGATGAGTCGAGCTGGGTCATTTGTGATGGAGGCTTCAGATGCATTCTAGACTAATGGCAGTCAAGGCTACAAATTGCACCCACTTACACCCATATCTCGGTAAGCCTGCTGTCTGAGCCTGAGAGGAGTCTGCCTGACTCCAGCGAGACAGGTGTGCTTCTGGCAGCTCTCTCTGAAGTATTGTCAGGCATCTTTTAGCAGTTCCGCCCCTATCAAAAGCAGCTATAGAGACAGGGAGTGGGTGATCCTGCATCCCCAAAACCAGCTGCTTCCTTTGATCTACTTGCTAGGTTCACTTGGTTTGGATTATGAAGCCATCTTTATATGCACACTCACATATTTTATCCAGCAGGAAGCCAGAATCTGTGCCATCTGACACAACCTCTAAAACAACTGCTGATTAACAACAGAAGGCCAATCAATTCCCTCTGTGAGCAAGCTCAGGATTCACCATTGCTCTTATGGCAGACATATGGTAATCTTTTTCACTTAGCATAAATTATAGTCTAGTACACTTCTGTGCCTGTGCTGGAGGTCTCCTTCTAGTGCCGTCACACTGCATTAATGCTCGACATCAGGTTTCAGACATTTATTTACTGAGCACCACCAATTTTTTGTCTTGATCAACATTAGTCCTTGACCTGCATTACTGCCTGGATAAAATCGATTGTATAAAAAGCATACAACACTTTCAGCTCTGTATTTGCTACCTGCAGCATGAATCATGTCACACCTGAGTATTTAGCTGAGCATTTAGTTCAAGTGGACTTGTAACTAGAAGGTTGTGAATCTGGATTGTCGCGCAGGTTGAGAAAGTGCTATATGAGTAGGGAAAGTCAACAGTGACACTCAACCCTCTCACAGCAGCCGCTGTCAAGGTGTCGTGACTACTCCAGTGGACCTTCCCACTGGCTAATTGTGGAGAAGGTAGCTATGTGAGGATCCTCTCAGGTGTGAATGGTAATCAGCAGCACATACACACCTCCTCGTCTCCAGAATTAAAGCTCTGATTGTCTGAACATTTAAGTGATCACTGTGAAATTGCCAACTCTCGGTCTCCTCTTCTCTGTTTCTGTTTCTGTCCCTCTCTCTGGCCCTTTTCCAAGCCAACTCGAACTTCACTACAGAGTGTCACTCCACATGAAGTCACGCTCACAGGGCGAGGGTATAAATAAACAGACATCGTTTGGGCAGCATGGCGGCTCACTGTTGCCTCACAGCAAGAAGATCCTGAGTTTATATGGTGTGTGTGTGTGTGTGTGTGTGTGTGTGTGTGTGTGTGTGTGTGTGTGTGTGTGTGTGTGTGTGTGTGTGTGTGTGTGTGTGTGTGTGTGTGTGTGTGTGTGTGTGTGTGTGTGTGTGTGTGTGTGTGTGGAGCTTTTTTGCTCCACTCTGACTATGTCCTCCTAGCCTCAAAATATGTGCATGTTGGGTATTAGGAACACTTCTGCCAAGACACTGGCCTGAGAGCTGGAGTTGGTCCCCTGGTGTTATGCTGGGACTACCCACTGCTTCTAAATAATTAGCATGGTAAAAAAAATTCTGTTTTCATCATTCACAGTTCTGTGAGGTGCATGTGCTTCAGCAGGTAGGCAGTTTTGTCTTCTTAGTCACAGCTTACTTCACCGCAGTTTAAATGGTGTTTTAAGTGCATTAAATAAATATTTAACATTTTACAAAGGTGGTAAAAGAGGCATTTACTTATAATCACCGTTTCAACATTTTTTATTTCCTTTTGATATTTGGAAGTTTTTATAGATGTTTTTTAATTTTACAGTGATAGACTGAACACACAGGTTTATTGGACAGGTGCATACACAAGTTCAGGTTTCCAAAATATGTATCACTTGCAGCCTCTACAGCTCAGCACAAGGCAGTTAGTGTCTCATAAATTAACTCCTGAAAAGAGAATAAAGGTATAATAAAATTGTTAACTTTACTCTTAAATAAAAAGAGAAAAAGATTTTGAGAACAGGAAAAAGATAAATGTGCTTTTTAAAATTATTTATGACAACTCTGTGCAGCATTTATCATCTACACTGATGCATACAAATATATAAAACATAGACCATCTCTACAACCCCTCAGCGATCTGTTCCACTCCCATCTTGCATCCAAGTCTTAGCTAAATCCTAACTTAAAGGTGCCCTCTGGAGCTTTCTTGTAACCAAACAAAACGTATGTTTACAGTCAGTGTTATCCACTAAAACGTGTGCATCAATAAAACATTTCCTTTCTCATAAACATTTGTAAGGATTAAATGTTTGAAACCTGCATTGTTCATCTTGCAGTTTAAAGCCCAGCTTCAGTTTTTGTTTGAATCAAAATAGATAAATCCCTTGTTCATGTGTCTGCTGGTTTATGATGTAATACTGAACCGAAGCCCAATATAAGTTTCAATTCATTATTACTGATTAATGTTGCTTCAGTGTGGTCATTGAAACTTAATGGTTAGCCAACAGGTGGATGCACTAATAACACGTTCCAAGTTTACATCAGGTATGAAATCAGAGTTTTATCAGAGTGTTACTGGGTATGGCTTATGAATGATATATTTTCCACTGCACACGTGGAACGATTAACAATCTCAGTGCAAACCTGAATGATAAATGAGTGAGTCTTGAGTTGTGATGACTGATAAATCAAGTCTGTTTTTGTTTTGTCGGCTTAAATCAGTTCATTTAGTGTCTTTATTAAAACAAGACCAATTTTAAGAGCAAATTTATATTTTTTTCAATTATAGTTTCATCAGCTTTGTTATTTGATTCGCAAGCTTATTTATCAACATAACCATAATGTAATCAACTCTGTATTTATCGTTTAAATGTTGTGAGTTCCATCTCTAATACAAATGTGTCTGATCATTCTATACAACACTAATGATCTCTGCTGAAACGCTTCCCTACCCTCAGTAAGTGAACGGTGGCACGTCTTTACAGATGTACAGCCAAGCCTCAGCCTTCCATGGCACATTCGTTTGGAGTGACAGGCTGCCATTCTGATTTAAGCTAATAAAAAATAACCTCCACATTGCCTCCAGAGCTGACATATTGCATATGCGGATGCAGGAGGAGCAGCAATTTATTTCTTCACAAGGGGTCACTTGTATTTTTAATAATTCATCCAGCATATGTTGAGATGTCAGTTGCTGCGCTTTGATCAAAAGCTAGCCTGTCTCTCGCTGAGCCATCAATTTCCAATGAAAGTGTTTGGACTTCAACACACACCTGCCATGAATGTGGCACACAGATCTTCCCTACATTCCCTTGCACAACACTCTGAGATGGTATACTCTAAAAAATATTCTTCTGTAGTCCAGAGGAATAAAATGTTATCGTCACATTCACATCGTTGTAGTAATAAGACGGCAAAATAGTTGAGCAGTGCTGCCTAGAGAGAACATGGCAGCAGATGTTGAAGTTTCTCGTATGAAAGTATTGCTTTCTGCTGCCCTCTTGGGACGTCCGTGTACCTCCTCTCTCTCTGTCTTTGTCTTGTTTCTTCTCACTTCCTGCCAATGAGCTTTAATAGAAAAAATGTTTGCTGCTCTCAGTCAAGATAAGTCCCATCACTCACCTCCTCCATGTTTCTTGTTTGTGTTTAAGATATTTGCAGCATTTCAGGATTGAACTACCTGGCTGTTACTGTTTGTGCTTCCAACACTGTATGTGTTTTGTCCTTAGGGGCCACCAAACTCTATGATAACAGTCTCTGTGTATGACCAAGACAGTTTGCTATTGAAAAAGAAATTCAGTAGTGCGTTGTCTGGTGTTATCTTAATGTTGTGTATTCACGCTTGCCAATTTATTGCTACAGGTGAGAAATGGTTGCAGTGTTTGAAAAAGCAGGCAGCTGAAACACTAAAGCACCACCACCACCCAGTCTCTTCTGTGTGATGGAAAAAGGGAGAACAATATGGTAAAATCAAAATGATAACTTCCTTAGGAAATAGGAGCAGAAGACACATGTCTTTCCATATATTAAGCGCACACGCGCACATTACACACCAATTTTTTTAATTTGTAGTTTTATGAGAAGTTCTGATATTGGTCTCTGACACCTTGTTATCTAAGAGCCAGCTTAGTATTCATACAAACATAATTAGAATGTAAGTGGACAAAGATATTTCCCACAAGGTAGTAAAGGGTAGTTGGATAATAAAGTTATGTTTCTATGGCAACTGCCTGCACAGATACAATATCAAGGAAGAGTGAAGAGCAGATGAGGGGGATAGACAAATTCATGAGACTTTGAGTATGCCTGTCTTCCCTCTCTAAAAACGAAAACTGGTCATACAGCTGCATACTGAGTAATGTCAGAGATCCACTGAGCAAATATGATATCTATCTATCTATATAGCTATCTAGCTTTGTAAAAATCTATACACATTAGTTCGATTTTCTTCAACTTGATGTGTAATGTTAGCGCAGTGATTAATTGTATTGCACATTTTAAATCTGCATATAAAAAGAAAATGTATAATTTATAAATATATTTAGTCATTTGATTCAATGTGAAAATTTGTTCTAAGTTAAGGTTTAGTTAGGCTACAGTGTATCGGGTAGTATATGTAACATTACTGTGGCTCGTCCTGCAACAATCAGTGTTGTTGACGAGACATTTCTGAGTGAATCTATTCATAGATTGCACAGCCACACTGTGCCGGTATCTAACTGTACACGCTGCTGCTGTTTCATGACTTTCCAAAAGGCCTCTGTAGGATGTATACTAAATTTATTCAGTATACTTACATAAGAAGTAGAACAGGGTTACATTCCTAGTTTTGATAACAGATTGTCAAATAGCAACAGATGTATAACTAAATATGCCTTGCATTAAAGTATGAACAAATAATTCCACAGTTAATTAATCAGAATCCACGGTTATGTCTTCTAATGTTTTACAGACCATCAGTCCAAAACTCAAAGATAATCAGTTTACAAGAGAGAAGGAGCAAATCTTCACATTGGAGAAGCTGGAAACAGGGAACGATTGCTTCTTTTTCTTTTACTGCTTGAAATACGGCTAAAAAACTAAGTCTAAAAGAGAAGTCTAAGTCTAAAAAGATTAATTTAATTTTTAAAATAGTTGCAGATTATTGATGATTGATGATGATTTATAATTTAAGGACATCACATATACAAGACTTTTGTGTTTTGAAAATTAGAAGCTATGTATTTAGCCATATTTTGTCATATTCTGTCACACACATTTGTAAATGGAACCTACTGAGCCTTTAGACAGCCAATGAAGGAGTGGAATATGCTGCAGGTGTGGATTGAGAAGTTTCTTTTAAAATTTTTAGATGATGCTTTTTCACCTTGACTCTGGTTTGCTTTTGCAATCCATTGTGACAGCTGCAAACATTAGGAGCCTTTCAAGCAAACAGGTACATTTCGCGTCTCCCAGAAAAACCTTTGCTTATTTCCCCCTAAAAAAGTCTTTACTGGATCTATTTTAATTAATAATGCTAATTATATTGAATGTTCACCAATAATAATGTTTGGTGTGTATTGTAGGCACAATTTATATGTAAAATATTCATTAAATGATTCCCACCCCACCAATTATTGACTGTCTTCAGCTTGTGATTCACACGTTCATGTTGAATTAACATGAAATAATTCAGTATAATTCGCAGTTTTTTTGTGCTAATTCTATAAATACTTATACAATCAGTTGCACAGAGTATTTATTTTCTGTAATACATGGGATTTCAACATTAAAAATATATTTTTTTATCTGTCCCTATGATCTGGTCAACTCTGTTATCTCTGTTATAAAACCACATAAAAAACCCTACAGCATTCAAATAAAAACAAGTGACCTGCACCCAGTGATGTCACTTCCTCTTGCAGAAAAGATTTGGAAAAGATTATGTTAAACTTTCTCTCTCATTAATTTGTACAAAATGTTGAGAATACACCAACAGTAGATTAATTATATGTCAAATCTGTTACTATGATATTCTTGTGAATCTGTCCATCATTTTTTAAAAAACAAATTAAAATTCATAAAATTATGGTTTTATTCATGACATGTGGTATCTGGTTTTAAGCTAGCATGTGGAGTTAAAGCACAAAATGGTGGAAAATGTCAACTCTGTTATCGTCAACTCTGTTACATGTGTCAAAATTTTAATGATAACAGAGTTGACAGTGACTAACACAGTCAGATGTTCCCAATCACTTCTAAGCATTTTGCTTTAGTTTATACATTTATTGTGGGTTCTGGGTAATTTTATTGTACAGGCAAGATTTCTGATATCGCTTTCTAGGTCAAGAAAATTTTATTATTTTTGTTCTAGTTGGGTGAAGATGAAGGTGTCTGCAGCAGAAAGGCAACGGCAATACAGGGCACGGCGAAATGCTGACCCTGAAAGGAGGGCAGCAAATTTGGAAAAAGACAGGGAGAGATGGAAGAAAAAGAGAAATGCAGGGTTAACCAGCACAGTGGCTAATCTGAGTGAAAGGGAGCAGAGGCATAAGCGGAGGTATTGGAGAGAGGCTCAGCAGAGGTGCAGAGCAAGAAGGCAGAGAACTTTTGAAACACCACCACCAAGTCCTGAACCAGACCCTGAACCACATACAACCAGGTTAGATTTGTGAGTGGTTAGGTCAATGAGTGTATAATAACAGCCCAGTCGGCAAAGTTATAGATCAAGTGAGAAGTGTAATCCGTTGATTATTAGTACCTTTCAACATGATAGTATGTAATATATGATGAAATACATATTAATAATATTAATTTATTTAAAACTCATTTATACAAGGAATACTGGCAGGCTACGTTAAATTCAATTTGTAAGCAATTTATTTTTATCATTTCAGGCAAAGGCGGTCAGGACGGAAAACAATAAAACGGGAGAACTGCAAATTATACAGAGAAATTGAAAGATTAAATATTTTGCTGAAATGACTGCTGTCCGAAAATATCAGAAACGCCTCCAGAGACTGTCGCGTGTGACTGAATCCCCTCGCTCAAAAACACGGAAACAGATAGGAAGACATAGAGTCCCTGCAGAGATTCAAAGAACTCTCCTTTTTCATCATGCATTGAAGAGTAATATCAGACAAAAATACCACGACAACAAAGAAGAGAGTGCGACAGATGATATCACGAATTGTGTCAGGAAAGATCATTTAAACATTACAAACTACAGAAAACAACACAGATCGTACTTGGTTTTTCAAGGAAGCGATGTGGTCAGACGAAACAAAGTGGACTGTCTTTTCAAAGAAGAATATACCGATCATCTCAAAGCAAGCTCCAAAAGATGGTACAGGATTTTTTCTTAAGAGATGATGTCAGCCGCTTAACTAGGAGGAAAGTAAAAATGCAGAAAAGGTTTCTAAATGATGCCTTGAAAAATCTTCATCGGAAATTTCTTCTTGAATATCCATCAAGTCAGCTGTCATACACACTTTTCTGCTGCATACGTTCTTTTTGGGTTGTTCACCCATCCATATCTGACAGAGAAACCTGTCTCTGTAAAGTGCATGAAAACCTATCCTTCCTTCATACACTCCAACTTCTTGAGACGACTGATTTGGAAGTCATTGCCAACTCAATATGCTGTGATCCTGCAAGCAAAGAATGCACATACGACAAATGTCCAAATTGCAGAAGCAAGGTCTACCACCTCAACCATGACTATGATGCTGAGACTCCAGTAAGATTTGTTCAGTGGACAACTGAACTGGGAGAAAGGAGGAAGAAAAACAAAGAAAATTAGAAAGAAAGAATCACAACCAGTCCGAATGACTGTGAAAAAGGAGATGGAGAGTTCTCTAGGAGATATGATTGATATGTTCCAGAAACAGCTAAGAGTCTTCACAAGGCATCATTTCAACATTAAAACACAATACAACCACTACCGTGAGCTCAAGAAAAGTATGACCTCTCATGAGTGTTTGATTCACATTGACTTTTCAGAAAACTATGCTTGCAAATTGTCAGCAGAGATTCAAGCCGTTCATTTTGCATCTTCTCAACAGCAGGCAACCCTGCACACAGGAATCCTTCATGTGGGTGGAGTGGACAAACATTTGTGCTTCACAACTATCTCAGCATCAAAAGAGAAAAGTCCACCTGCCATATGGACACACATGTCCCCTGTGTTAAAACACACTATCCATCAGCCAGTGTGGTTCATTTCTTTAGCGATGGACCTTGCACCCAGTATCGCCAGAAGGGCAACTTCTATATGTTTAGTACAGAGCTGTTTAAGCAGGGCTTTCAGAAGGGCACATGGAGCTTCTTTGAAGCAGGCCACGGGAAAGGTGCTCCAGACGGAAAAAGAACAGCAGACAGACTGGTCAGTGAAGGAAAAGACATTCCAAATGCCAAGCAACTGTATGACAGTCTGTTGAGTGTCCAGACCTCTATACAGCTGTTCTACATTGAGGAGGAAGCTGTGAACAAAGCTGTGCAGAAGATGCCCAAACAACTCCCAGTGGTTCCTTCCACAATGTGCCTCCATCAAATGATCACTCAAGCACCAGGAAAGGTCACCTACAGAGATGTCAGCTGTGCCTGCTCAACTAAACAGATTCTTGAGTGTACATGTCACAACTCGCAGAGATTTGAATTTGATGTTCAGCTCGTCCTCTCTGATACCGCTGAAGAGCAACAAACAAGAGGAGAAATCAAGTGAGAGGGCAAAGATGTGATTGAACAGTGGTGTGTCACTAGATATGATGATGACTTTTATCCTGGGACCATTGTTGAGGTCAATGAGAAACATGCAAAAGTCACATGCATGCACAAGGTGGGGAAAAATCGCTTCTACTGGCCAAACCGTGAGGACACTTTGTGGTATCCCTTTGATGATGTTGTCAGAATCATCTCACAACCAACCCAAGTGACAGGGCGCCATGTTGAAATAGACAAAGAAATATGGGCTGAAATCGCCAGTGAATAATTTTTCGAGGGAGTAAAGGGGGTGACAGTTGTTATTTTGTTGTGTTGCTCAAATTGATGAATTTATAGATTTTCATATGTTCTATGAAATATTTCTACATTTAAAAAGTTTTAATGTTAAAGTTTTTGGCCTTTTACGCATGGTTTGTCAACTCTGTTATTCATGTCAACTCTGTTCACATCACCGTCAAATCTGTTTCGTTTTGTTTAAAAAAAATTATAAATGTGTCAATGTTTTTACTCCTGGAAAAAAAGAGTCTTTATCTTAGAAAACTTAAAGTTGAATTAGTGGATGTAAAGACAAAAGTTCTCTTAGGAAAGACATGGTTTTAAAATGTATTACATTTGAGTACTATAAATATTTACCCTAATTTGTCTGCAACAGAGTTGACTGATTTTACTGTTAGTACGATGATTTTCAGATTAAATATTTTAAACCTAAGTATTCTCTATGGGAATGAAAAAGGTTTTACTAAAAAAAAAAAAAAATTTCTTATTTTGTCTAAACTTGAAATGTACCCCCAATTCTGAAATGGGCCATGTGTTGAGTTAAAACTCAGGAAAATGTATTTTGTGGCAGTCAGAAAGCAGCTGGAGGAAAATACCAGTTTTAATTTTGACAGCAAATTCAGATTTAGTCTTAGTCTTCTGAATAACACACCATTTGGTTTTAGTCATATTTTAGTCATCTGAAATCTTTTAGTCTAGTTTTAGTCGATTAAATATCGTAAGAGTTTTAGTCTTAGTCTAGTCTTAAGTCTTTTAGTCTTAGTCTAGTTTAAGTAGACCAAATATTAGCAGATTTTAGTCGACTAAATCACGGTGGTTTACCTGATAAAATAACCTGAGCGTGTATGCTAACCTTCGCATATATTTCTGGATGAGTCGTCTGTAAATGTCACTTCAAGTTGGTGTTGAAACTGTGCGAAGTTCTGCAAACTAGTTTAGCTGTTGCGCCTGCATTTGCCGCGGCTTTTTAAAATGGCTCTGCTGCTTCTGCATAGATCAACCTACCCTCGAAGATTGGATTTCTTCCCAACTTGTCCCACAAGAAGAGAAGTTCTGATTGGATCTCTTCTCCATTCGTCCCTCCCTAACATTTTCGTCTCATTTTTATTTGTTGACTTAAGTGTCAGCTATATTTCGTCAGTCTTTGTCATCATATCTGACTTTTTATTTAGTTTTTATTTAGTTTTCATCCGTGGGAAAAGATTTGTTGACGAATATTTTTCATCATAGTCTTCGTCAACGAAATTAACACTGGAAACTACGCTAGGTTTCACTTTCAGTTTCCGGTGGAGTGGTTAAAGCGGTGCACCGCTGACGAAAAAAGAGAATTAATTGAGTCCATGCGACGAACAACCGTATAAATCCCAAAAAATAAAAATAAAAAATGAGATAACCATGTGACATGAATGTATGTGTGCCACTTTGTAAACAGAAGCAGTTTGGGGGGGGTGTTCGCACGACCAATAGTCTGTATTTTAAACTTTAAAATAGTCTCATGCGGAAAAAACGTTTATGTCCACTAACGAAAAATAGAGACGCCGGTTTCTTTCATGTCCACTGCGGACATTAATAGGCAAAACCTCGGCAAAAAAGGAGAGCAAACATGAACGAATGGAATGACAGAGCAAGGAAGTCTTTGAGGGATGCTGGGAAACCATATGTGAACCGCAGAGGAGAGCTAAAAGGAGGAAAAAGTCCACCGAAAGAGGTGAGTGGAAGAACCGTATATTTGCGAAGTAACTTATCTAACGTTACCTAACCTTAGTGGTTACAGTCAGAGCGGCGTGTACTTGGCGACTACTAACGTTACAGTTCATACAGCTCAGTCTGTTTAATGGTTTTGAGTCATGAATGGGTCGAAATTAAAGCTGTAGGGCTACTCCGCATAACCACGGAGAAATTAATCGAAACGTTTAGGTTTGTTTGATGTACCTAACGTTAGCTAGCGGGATAATGTTAGCTGGCTAGCCAGTTACTTTTTTACTTTACGTTACTTTGTAACGTAGCTGGTTACAGTCAGGGGGCATATTACTGGGCGTCTAACGTTACTACAGTTCATACAGCTCAGACTGTTTAGCGAATCAAGTCATGAATGAGTGATGAAATGAAAGCTGAGAAAATGAGGATTCAGGGGACGTTTTAAGCATGTCTCTACTCCTTATAACCACAGAGAAATTAATCGAAACGTTTTAGGTACGTTTGATGCCATCTTTTACTGTCTATGGTTTGATGTCCCTAACGCCAGCCCAGCTGCGTAACGTACGCTAACATTATAATTACCATTCATTGATTGTGTAAGCTATCATATATTCTAGTTAGTAACCTTAATAAGCCTGCTAATAAATCTTAAGTGTTTTATAGCTAAAAACTTTAATGTGATTTTGTTTCTGTTAAGGGCAAGGTGTGCAAGGAGACGTGTCCCAGGCAGTGCTCAAGCCTAACAGACCAAGGAAAACTCCAGCTCTTCACAGAGTTTTATGCTGTCTCTTACGAGAGGCAGCAGGCTATCATTCTCTCAGGTTTGGAGCAGGTAGGCTAACTTAAGCAATTCATGACCGTATCGTGTCAACAGTATGCAATGCAACCCAATGTAGGCCCATGAAATAACCAGTGAACTGATATAGCCTACGTCTTTAGGTGTAGGCTAGGCTATAATGTAGGCAATTTATCTACCCTTGCAATTTGTCACTACATGTTAGATTACTGTATGCCACTGTATCTACTGTGTGCCTTGAATTCACTAAGACTGCACATGTGCCTGATCACTAAATTTCAAATTTTGTGAGGATGGATGAAGGATGATGGGCATCAAGTAGGCCACCAAGTGCATTACAGACCACAGCTTGTTCATTCTCCTAACCAAAGCCTACTCATGTACTTAATGACCTTAACTTGACAGCTCTACACAACGGCTAGCCTGCTACGCTATGGTAAATGTGTTTTGACTTCATGTCTTTTTACTTCTAGCACAAGGTGAGTCGCAGATGACCACATGGGCCTGACACTGAGGTTCCTAAGAGGAAGTACACCTTCAAGTACCATGTGCAACAAGGAGGCCAAAGACTTGCTGTTTGTAAGCCTACATTTATGTCAGCCTTTCAACTGACAAACAGTCGCCTACAGGCAAGTTTTATATAGCCCTGGTTTTCTGTTTAACTTTTTATTACATGCATGATTTTAATTAGATACATTGTCCGTAACATATTTACATAAAGTTACTTATCTTTGAAAAGGTTATTCAAGAAAAGTTGGGCAGTCAGTCTGAGGGAACAGAACAGGTAACTGAAGTCAGGTGTCCATTAGAGGACTTAAGAGGAAAACATAGGAACAGGTAAGTCATTATCCAAGCCTAGTCTAAGTGTTGTAAAAAAATCTTGAAGGACCTCATGCTCTTGTCCTGTTATTTTTTAAAGCTGCATCGATGTCAGCATCAGTTGCCCCATAATATTCCCTGGTCTAATGGTGCGTGCACACTGCCACCATCACGAGTGAGAACAGCCAGTGACACTGGCATTATAGGGCGTCGGGTGCCTTGCCATCCTATAACGCCAGGGTCCATTGAGAATGAATGGTTGCCAGCTAATCTCATCACTTATGACAGTGACAGTGTGCACGTATGATAATGGTTAGGATTCAGCTCACAGCAGCTGCCCAGTCAGGAAACATATTTTTGCACTTTGAGATCGATATCAGAGGTAAAGTGCTATGCAAATATAATGTATGATTATTCTTTGTATCATTACAACATGTGGATCTTAATGATTGTATGTGAAAACAAAATCCTATAGTTTAGAGGAAAGTAACTATGTTAGAATTATATGTTTATTGTCACAGAAACAACGCAATTGTGCAAAACAGACCAGCATAGTTTATTATATTTCGCTTGTTCATGAGTTGTGTTTTTTTTTAGGCCTCATAGCATTCATCCTGCAGTGAGAGAGGGGATAAGAGAGCATATCCTGAGCTTCCCAGGCCAACCGAACCACTACTCACGGATGAAGGGAGATGTGGAGAGGGAGTACCTGAGCCCTGATTTGAACCTGCTCCGCATGTACCGCCTGTACAAGGAAAACAATCCAACATCCACTGCAAAGTTCTGGCTCTATAGGGACATCTTCAAGCAGCAGAACCTCAGTTTTGGGCAGCCAAGAATCAGTCTAATTTGCTTAATTTATGGTTTACTTTGTTACTTCATTAACTCTTGTAAATGATAACTTGAGTCTAGTTAAAATTAGTAATAATATAGTAATAGTATAATTGCATTATATGTAAAATAATTGCATTTTTTGTACATTTTTGTTTCTTTTAAGGTTATCAACCTACATATCTTCTATATATCTTCCAAATCTATCTACCAGAGATGTATTGCATAATTAAGCAAATGTTTGGATGAAGACTGAAAATAAAAAAAGACAAGAACATTGAGTTGTCCCTTTGCATCTTTAAGAGTGAGCCAGGCCATTTTCAAGTTTGGGCAGGAGCTGAGGCAAAACCTAGGAAGAACTTGACAGTATGCTTTATAGTTTTACTTTGCAGTTGCCTGGACGTACAATTGTGTTTGCTTGATTTAACAGTGCTACATTATCTCTGCTCAGATACAGTACTTGCCCCATTATGAAGAAACCCCTCTTTTGCCATTTCAGTATATCAAACAACAGTGGAACGCTTTTGTTAAAGCGACTGCAGTGGGGTTTCTCTTTCTCTAATGCAGTTCAAACACTGGTCCTCAAAGGTAACCACTTTTCTTTGGTTTCTATTTTTGAAGGGTAATTGGTGGCACACAGACTACAGGTCACACACACACACACACACACACACACACACACACACACAAAAAAAAAAAAAAAAAAAGAGACCTTTGAATAATTGTATTTATAGTCCTATTGAAAACAGATAAATAATCAGCAACACAAATTTGTGTCTGGGCCCTTTTACCTTCATGATGAACAGCCACCACAGGGCTGACTGCCAATGATTGCAGAGACAGAGTATCACCTTGCGAGAACATCTGCCCCTCACCACCAACTTATGGCCATTTCCTGGATTGACAAATTTACAGACACACAAACCGATTTAGTTAAAAGACATCAGTTAAAGACTGGTACTTTATCATCTTCAGCTTCCAAAACAAACACCTGTCCGCTGTTGCCATTAACATCTATAGCATGTGTTTTACTGTGCAATTATGAACATTCTGCACATGGAGATCACAACACAGGAATGCTTATATGCTTATACACAGATGACATTGTGCATTCAGTATGTCCACCATTCAAAGGTTGAATTTGATGATTAAACTTGCAGTGGAAAGTAACTAAGTACATTCACTCAAGTGCTGTACCTAAGTACAATTTTGAGGAGTATTTCCTTTAATTGTATGCATCTTTATACTGCATTAAGAGGGAAATATTGCATTTTTTTTATTACACTACATTTATCTGACAGCTATAGTTAGTTTACTTTTCTGATTAATATTTTACATAAAGAATATATGATTGGTTTATAAAGCACAGTACGAGTATTGAGTATATGAGTACTACACCACCTGTAGTCTTGCTCTGTGAAAACAATCATGTCCTAATCAGTTGCAGAGTTCTTGATTACAGTAAATATGTAATTGGAAACAGAGCGATGAGCAGTTTTTCATACGTTTGAACCAGTCCAGCATTACTGTTGTTTTCATAGGTGTCTCCACACATTATCAGATGTTAACTGATCTTGACTGCTATTTTCAGTGACACACTCATCAGCTTACAGATAAGTGGACTTTCACACTGCACTGTGGATGTTTGCACATTAATGAGGATCACATCACACATTTAGTTGGACTTATGTGTCCAGTGAATTGGGGTTTAAATTTAGTCTCATGAAATACATTCATACTGTGGTGTTGGTGCCCTCTGTGCTCTTAACCTGTCTCTCCTTCATCCTTTTTCACTCTTAGAGTAAAAATTCTCATGTGCAGGATCACACTCCAGTAGTTCTCTTTTGTATGAGTGACATCTAAAAACTAGCTGCTTGATCAAGAGGCTGACGTAACTCATATTGTTGTTAAATCGGAAGATATTGTGATTTGTTTTTTTTTTTATCTCAGACAAACAAATATAGATGTCCTCTGTGTTTATTTTATTATATTATTGTGCTGCCATCATATTGAATCAACACTGTTATTACTTTTTATTACTGTGATAATGAAAACTACAACTACAAAATAAAACCCACTGCATGATGAGAACTGCATGTGTCTTTGACTTCTAATTTTACCTCAGGTGAGAAAACACACAACTTTTATTTTAGAAGACAGGGTTGAGCTGAAACAACAACAACACAATATCATGCAGTCATGCAATAATGTTTTAGTGTACATAACAAATGGAGACTGAAGTCAAATCAAAAGTTTAGGATAATGAGCAAAAATTAAAAACACTTGAGAATTACAGTGCCTGATTTGGAAACACAATTACAACAACAAACAACCAAACAACAAACCAGCATTTTCAGCTGCTGTTGAACTGAAGAAGGCTGTAAAGCTGCAACATGTTTGTTTTGACTGCTGAATATACACTTTGTCAATTTGACAGGAGTGCTGCATGGCTGATTTTTCCAGTTCTGGCGTTTATCTTTTGCAGGTCTGATTTCATTCACATAAATAACAGGAACTATCTCTTTCATAGTCTGACTGCACAGAACGATTTTCCTCTGCTGCTCTTATTGTAATAGACAAATTGATGACTACAGAGATCTGAAATTGATCTCCATGAGACTATTTGTGTGTGAAAGTAGCTATTCCTTCAGTAAACTGTGCATGAGAGATTACTTGTATGTGTCACGTATGTGAATGTGATTTAAACACCATCTGATATAACTGCCTGGCATATGGGGACATGGCGCTGAAGATTTCTTGTTCCTAAATTATTCTACTGCCGTTTTCATTTTAAATTAGCTAAATTTAATGCTAATTGGTCTGCAGCAACTTTGTGATAATTACTAATGATATGAAATGTATCATATTACTATTATCTGTGCAATTATATGAGCCATAAAAAAGATATATATATATATATATATATATATATATTTTTACAAAATTAGCTTTTCAAGGATTTTTTACCTTAATTAAATTGTATGCAGCTTGCAAAATGTTTACCAGATAATTTTAACCACAGTTAACCAGGAAACATAATACATTAATTGAGAATTCAACAATACATGTGAACTCATTATTTCCATGGGACATATAAGAGCCTCTGTCAGTTTTGATTAATTTGCAGGTTGCCCCACTTATCACAGTAGAGCTTAATTAAACTCCCCATTTGCATTAGCACTTAGTGGACATTTGATTAATACAAGCTTTTGTGGATAATTTAGTTTATGTACCACGAAAAGGAGAAATTACATTGGTACTCTGAAACATGAATCTGAAATTCTAAATGATCTTTGAGCTGAATCTGCAGGATTGTCAGCACAGGCGGATCATCAGGACTCTAATGGATAAATTTAGTTGCTCTGATCGGAGAGGGCTTGATCTAAATCAACTGGTGCAAATGACAAAAATGTCCCAGAGCTGCCGTGTTGAAGTTAATAAAACATGAACTGCAAGGGGAAAAACCCTCACAACACTGACATCTGAGCTATTCTCACAGTGAAGTTTGACACTGTATACAAAGTGCTAAATTACCTGCCAAACATCCTGATATCCCACCTTCTATTTTCTACAGTACATGAGGTACCATTCACCCCTGTGAAGTGTATTTATTTTCCCACTGTGTCTTTCTGAGTTATGAGCCCCATTCGGTGTGAGAACAGTGAAGAAATGCAGCATAACCTCGAGCAGAAAGACAACAAGAGCCCCAAGTTGTTGGTTTCTCACTGTTTCTGGCATTTAAAAAAAACAAAAAAACCCTTTTTCTTTTCTTGATGGTTTTCTGCATGCCATAACCATTTATTTACTCAGTTTAATAAGCCATGATTTCCTTTTAGAGCTAACTAAGAGCACTTAATGTCAATATGAAACTGCCACGTATTATACATGAGGCAAAGTCACCATCTTGTCCCTAAGCCTTCTCTATGCAATCCTGTAGTGGTTTTAAGTAGCTCACATTGAAGTTTATGTACAAATAAATTAAAAATACTTTGTTATAATTAATATAATTGATAGCATTTTAGCATTTACAAATGGTACAATCGTACTAGTAAATAATGGTTTAGCACTATTGAGAATTATTATTATATGTACAATATGTGTAGAGCTGAAATGAACAAGTTAATTTTGTTAATTCTAGCTGTTCCAATGTGACAATTTGCCTTTATTTGTTTCAAATAATTGTAAACTGAACACTTTAACAATAGATTAATTGATAATGAAAATAATCATTAGTTTCACTCCTATATGTGTTAAGAATTAAAGATCACAGCTGGTTTGACTTGAGAAAAAGCGAGACATTAATTATTATTATTTGTTATGTAAAAATTCCAAAGAACTTTTGTTTTAAAGAATGACGTTAAAACAGAGTAATGAAACAACCACTGCCTTCAGCTGACAGCAGTGGTAACAGATTAATTAATTGTTGTAATATGAGCTGATAATGCAACCAATAAATATGCTTATCTCATAAAGGTTGCTCAATTATATCTAATTACTAGATGGACAGGAAATAATTAGTCAAGGCAATGATGCTTAATCTTGAAAAAAGGATGAGTGCACTCTGTAGTGTGTCCATGTGTTATCATCGCCCCTCTGTTAAGGATTAAAGGAATGTTAATATATGCATTTACCAAGGGAGGTGATGCTAAGCCAGCGCCTGGCTAAAAGCAGGGAATTATAAGAACAGGGAAAGAACTTGGGGTCCTATGATCGGATTACTGTATTTACCCAGCAAGTGTTTGTAACTCAGGTGCCTCAGCCACTCGCAGCATCTGAAGCCTAGGCTATTATTTCCTCTGATTAGACCATTGTTAATTCACTCTTTCAGCCAATCAAGAAATACTCTGGTGACAAAGTGAAGCAAAACTTTTTAACTCTCAACTTCATAATATAGCAAGATTAACGTTGCAAATTCTGTGAGACTGCAGATGACACAAGCATTGTTCCAGGCAGCGCTCTCAGCAATCCACCCCTTACTTCAGAAACTCCCCCCATTTCAGAAATTTATTAGGGGATTTGTATTTCTAATGACACCTGCGCCCTGCCACCAGAGCAATGTAAATAATCCCATCACAGAGCCCCGACTCATCAGCGACAGGCTAATCCCTTGTTTAAGGCAGTTACACCGACCCCACCCATTAATACTGCCTTCATAAAGACACAGCTTAGCATACATTATAGAGTTATAATGTGGCGAATGCTTACAGCCAACTTGAGAAATCTCCCTCTCTGCTCCAGGAAGAACATGTCACCTCTGCTGGTTTCATAAAGGGTTCTGCCACGCTGCATCACTGCCCCGTTTTTCAAATGCAGGGAAAATAAAAAATAAAACTCATCTTGGTGATGTATTGGGACAGTGTTAGTACAGTAATGAATTAGACCAAGCCAAAAGGATTTAGTCCTTAGAGAGAAATGTTGAGAGAAGAGTCAGACACAAGAGCTAATATCTTGTGACGACCCCTCTGTAGCTGCAGTAGTTTTTAAAGGGGACATATTATGCAAAACCAACTTTTTAATCGTTTATGTACATTTGGGAATCTGGAGGGCCTATCAGCGGGCAAAGTGTGAAAAAAAAGGACTCAGTCATGTTTTTGTGGGCTGCCTCAGTCAGAATACAGGAGATAAATCACTCAATTTCAGATTTTCATAGTTTTTGACGTCATTTCGGGCATATTCCAACCTTTCACCTGCATGTTGCCACCCACCGCAGTTTACTTCCTTGTTGACTAGCGGAGCTCCACTATTGTCCCTATAAAAGAGCAAGCTAGCAGAGAACAAGCAAGCGAGCCCAGCCAGCAGCCTGCCAGCCTAATGTCAGGGCAAAGGCTTCAGCAGACAAAATGTTCAGTCATTGGCTGCACAGCCCAGCACAAATATCTACATATATATGAGCACAGTGGATTTATTTTTATTTTTGACCGCAATGTCCAGCTAGATTTGGAAAAATCTGAACGTGTGTGAACCACTTCGTGTCGGACTGTTTTTGAAAATGTGAAAATTAAAAGATTAAAATTAAAATGACTGTAGGCAACACAATACATTACTGTCTCACATTCAAACTTTATTATGTTGACAGATAAAGGACATCATAATATATAAAATATAAATGATACAATATTGAATGAGGTTCATACGCCCCCCAATCCCACGCCTTTGCTGCTTTTTACCCTCAGTGCGACAAGCGGGGTTCCGCTGGCTGCACCGCGGCTGCCTGTCTGCGCTGGTACGCCTCCACCCCCCTTTCCCACCTCCCCCGGTGCAAGTTGTTTTGAGTTTTTATGTTGTAAAGTGTGCTCACATGTGCTTATGTTGCTGAGGTTTTTTCCCAGTCCCACACTGTACTCCCCCACAGGAGCAGAGTCTGGGAGCTGCTTTTTTCTCCTCCCCTCTCCTCTTGTTTCTCTCTCCCCCCCCTCTAAAAAGTAATTCCCTCCCCCCCTCTAAAAAGTAATTTCCCCCCGGGGATTATTAAAGTATTTCTGATTCTGATTCTGAAACATAATTGCAGCTTTTACAAATATCTGATGTTAATTTTGTTAATAATACTTTCAAGTTAAAATATCAGACTATGAAATATGGATACAGTACTGTCCACAGTTGGTTACTTAGCAGTTTTTAAACCACATAAACAAGTTACTTTATTAGATGAGTAATTCCTTCAGCTATGTTGACATGTTGTACAGGATAAAGTATTCCAGGCAGAAATTCTGCCTCATTATGGTAAGTTTCCATGGTCTCAGTAAACTAATGTGTGTAAAGAATATAACAGATGGGAGGTTACAGTAATCATTATACTATTATTCCGATTACTTTGGTACATTTACTGGGTATTTCTTCACTAGAAACAACTGCTTGACTAATGTTGTTAATATTATGTAATATATAATATGTTTAACTTCACTGGGCTGTGTAGACTGAAGGTCACTGCTCACTGCTGTACCTGTACAGACAAGCATAAAACACAGTGTTGGTTCTCATAGTTAAGGTATAATCACTAACATTATCTGATATCCCCGTCATAATGCCGACCAATCAGAGCAGACTGGGCTTTTCGGGAGGGGGCCTTAAAGAGACAGGAGCTAAAACCGATCGATTCAGACAGAGGCTGAAAAGAGGTGCTCAGCTATAGGCAGTATGAGAAAAATAATGTGTTTTTTGAACATTAAAACATATAAGCCTATTGTAGTAGAGCCACAAAATCCAATTATCCAGTTGTTTCACAAGAGTTGTAGTCGGAGTGTTTCTGTGTTACGTGCCATGCATGCTTGAACCGAAAGTTTGAATCGGCGACAGCGCCGGTCGTTCACTGTCTAATGTCAGGACAAAACACTGGAAATAACATAACCGTATAGGGACTTCATTCTAACAGTCGGGAAGTAGGGTTTGCGGTGAAATTTGTTCGCGTTGTGTATTTTACAATATTAGCAATCATACCTCCACAGTGTGTTGATGGAGAGCAGTGTAGGCCTACTTTCTGCGCATCTTGTTAACATTCATTTCTCTTTAGTCATCCGCTAAATATATTTTCTAAATATATATTTTCACTCTCAAGTGGCTGTCGATGTTCTAAAAGACAACATTAAAGAGTCATTTGCAGTGAAGTTCTCCTCTTCCTCTCCTCTCTGATCTCCTCTTCTCGCCTCTCCTCTCCTCTTCCTCTTCTCCTTTCCACATTGCATCATGGAAAATGTAGATGCACCAATTGTGGAATGTTGAGCCTTTTAATGTCACCTAGTTTTATTGAATTGCTGATTAATACAAAAAAAACAGCTTGAGTTGAAATAAATTCCTTTGACAAGATGATAAGACTCAAATGTATTGGAACATCACCTCATATCATATATTTCAATTAAAATGTATATATTTTTTTCTTTTTAACATGGAGGACTGTGAGGACTACACAAACCAAACCATTAAGGTCATTGTGATCCATGATGTCATGGCTGAGGAAGATCCAGCAGAAGTGGCCATTGTCATCGAGGGACACCTAGTGCTGACTGGGTGTGGAAATCGAACCAAGGCATGTGTGCTGCTCATGGGATTGATCTATGCCCTCAACCTTGAGTATCCCAAGACACTGAAAAATACCTTAAAAATACCAGAAACGTTTTCTGGAGCTTGACGGAACAAAGCTTCTTAAGAAGGTCCACAGCCTCAAAAGCAAGCTCATGGAATGAACTGTTTATGTGAAAGTTCTGGCATATCTGACGTTTCCCCTCTTGTTCTATTGAGGTTTTTCGTTCATATAATTTCAGGAACTTGCTTCATATACATAGCATTCTGCAGAGCATAGCACTTAGTTTTTGTAGATGGACGCAGTTGGATGGGGTTGTGTAATTTTTAATTTATTTTAGTTTATTTTAATTTATTTGAGCAATCCTAAATACTTCAAACAAGTAAACACGTTTTGTCTAGTTGTTCAGGAACAACATGGATTATATATTATTACATGTTATTATAAAACAGGTGTTTGAAATGTTTTGTGATCCTGTTGTGCAGAACGTTGCATATTATTTTGAAAACTTTTGAACACTTTTGAAGGTGCTTCATCTCTCCCTTGCTCTACACTTGTTCCCTGTAGCAATAATTTATCCTCAGGTGGAAATATTTTGTGATACAGTTGTTCCTTTGCACATTTGAAGCTGTTGTTCTCATGGTCCACGTGTTTTTTATGTGGTTGAATAAAAAACATTGACATAATCACTGACTGAAGTTTTTGGGTAAATCTTACCTTCCTTGAATAAGTAACAGTTAATTACTCATATTAATACATTTTGATAATAATAAGGTAGTCTTTACCCAAAATATGGAGTCAAATCTACCCAAACAAAGTGAGTGCAAATTGTTACCTCAGTTTTATTGGGTAAATTCTATAGGTTGTTTTTTACAGTGTACATTTTGACTTTATTTTTACAATATTGGAATCAATGAGCAGAACTAGAATCAATTAAAACTAAAACAATACCCAACCCCCAGCTATGATGTCAACCTGCATTGCTCTGTGTACAATGTTGCATTTAAAAAGAAAAAAAAAGTTATTTGACTGCCAAACAGCGATCAAACAATTATGTTCATTAAACGCAGGAAGAATATTCCATTCCATTATTCTGTTTATGCTTGTTAAATATTAGCTGTTGACTGTAAAAATAAAACCTTAAAAGAGGCTTAGAGAATAGTCTTAGAAACCAAAAAGTGCCTACATTTTCTGTTTGAGCCCCTCTATGTAATTTGGCCAAAATGAAGCCATACAACACCCCCCATGATTAAAGGTTATTACAGAACCATCATTACTTTCATTATCAAAGTTGTGATTACTCTTCAATTTTGTTGTGGAACAGCAATAGCTTAATAGCCAGCCTCTTGAGAGTTTTCCACTGCTGTTAGGGAATGAAAGCAGTCAGACTTTACAGTAATGGTCAAAATGAGCACAAATTGAGCACAAATTCTCAAATGCAGATTAGATGTTGTGCACGCAAGTGACTTGAACACCACGTTCCTCTGCCATAAATTAGATTACGTGACGAAAGGTCTTCCATCAGATAGTTGTGCAGTCATCTGATAGCATAAACATAATACACAGCATGTTAATGACAGCACCTGCATTGTGCTAAAACTGTGCTGACACTAAAAATAAGTTGGTAATTATACATCATCAAATCAGTGTCAAAAGTGACAGTAAGAGGGCTTATTAATGTCAAAAACAAATGAGAACACATCTGTGTAGCTGCAATGATGAAGAGGCAGGACATAAATAGAAAAATGTAAAGAATGAAGGATATGTGTTTCAGTATATGACAGATTGTATTCAGTAAAACGGATGGCATAGGAAGTATAAATTATTTGTACAATGTGTTGGAGACGGTCTAGCAGTTTCACTCACTGCTATGCCACTGCTGCACTCACACTGCAGTTAAATCAGCCTCGAATCTTATGGTGTTGAAAGGGTTTGTTTTAATAGGTTTTTGGGTTTATCTGTTGGGAGTTTGCATTGACCCTGTGGGTGTGTATTGGAGAGCAGCACTCCCTGCAGCTCAGTGCTGCTGTACAGTGAAATGAAAACAATCATGATGGTGAAAACTATGAAAATAAGGCACAGGGTGAATAGAACAAGAATTATCCTTTTAAAAATAGAAAAGTACGTATAGAGAAAGGGCTCTTTTTTGTGTATTCTACTTGATTCATTATTTCGTAGGGTTGTTACACATTCCTACACTACTACAGTGTTTGCCCCAACCCTTATACTATGGCACTTTAGCCTGCAAGCATTTCCATTACAGTACTCAGCATTACTATTTAATGGCATATTATTCCATGACATTGCTGCACTCCCATCTTCGACTACAATCTGTGCTTGCTGCACATGCTTGAATGCACATTTTAATGCTTTTTGTACATGTTGTTTGATACTGTATGTGCAGTATAATGTATATTGTATACCCTGCTCTGACCCTTTGCACAGAATTTGGTATCCTTTTAGCTAATTCTAAGTATTTTATTCCTTAAAGTAATTGCTTTTTCATGTACATGTATTTTGAATAGGCCAACATTTATGCACATTTATGGATAGACACAGTTACAAAGATAGTGTCAATCTTGAATAATAACCCATTGATTCTCACATCAGGACAGTTTCTTCTTCACTTTCAGAGCCTTCCCAGCACTGGGGCCCATCCATCCTGTCTCTGTCCTCACTAAGGTCAAGAGTTTATAAGGATCATGTGTGACCAAAGATGACGACATGCAGTAAAACCCTCCAGGGTATGTAAGCTCCCCAGGTCCCTTCATGCTTCTATCTTCTTTGTAAAACCACTGTTGCCATAGTCACTTTGAACATGATCTGATGACATCAAGTCTCATAGAGTTAGTTTGAGTTTTGTGTATGCAGACTGTAAACCGTGGCCTTTGTTTGCTGCTGCAGTGAAGGGGCTCAAGGACATAACTGATTCTTAGGTTGTGGACATCTTTGTGCATCTTATGAATATGTGAGTCACCTGAACTGTCTCATTCATTAGTCAGAGCAATCTTGAAAACACTAGAAGGAAAACAGGAGATACATAATTTCTCAAGGTTTTGTGAGAATATGATCAGTCACTGTCATTTGTACCTCAGGAATAATTAACAACCACTCAGCTACTCAGTCCAAATTTTAAAAATCTGATTAAGAGTGACACATTGTGGAAGTGCTGTTGTATTTCTCAAACCCAGCTAAATGGGTTTATGCTAGCAATGGGCAGTAAGAGGCCGTAGTGCTTTCTGATTACATTAGAGACTGACAAAGTGACAGACTGTTGTTGGCCAGGGATGATTTCCTATATTACACAGGTTTGTTGCCTCAGAACTATTGTACATCCCCATGAGGCAGAACCTGCCCTCACACAAAGACGGCCCCCTTTCATCTAGACCCAGACACTCTACGGCTGTGCCTTTGGCCTCTAAATAGCTGGACCTGCTCCTGAGAGTTTGATAATCATATTGCAGTTTCTGCACTCTCTGCTGGATGGCAATAGATCAGCCTCTACCTCGAAGGTACATGTGGCCACCATCGTGGCCCACATGGTAGAGTGTGAAACCAAACTGTAGGGTCTCACAGACTTCTTATCTGTGTTCTAAAGGGGACTTGGTGGTAGAGGCCTTATGAGTTCCTCTGTGGGATTTGTACCAAAGCCAAGTTTTGAGTGCTAGAAGCGCTTTGTCTGCTCCCTTTTGAACCCTAGGGGAAGCCTTAGTCAAAGGGGCCGTGTGCCAAAACGGCCTTTCTTCTTGCTAAAGCCTCAGCAAAGAATGTGGGTAAGCTCCACACCTTGTTCATGAGCCAAGTATGCATGTGCAGGAACTCCTCATTCCTCCCCAAAAGACTGTCTGCCTTCCATGCCAATCAGGCCAGTGAGTTGGCAGCATATGACCTTGCTCACCAACAATGTGAGGAGGATGAGATATCAAAACAGCTTCACCCAGTGTTGCCTGGCTCCATAAATGGAGGAAAGGACTGGGGTTTGCCAGTCTGAGAGCCTGTTTGTTTGCTTCATGGATCATGCCCTGTCCAAATAGAGGCTCTGCAAATTGACTGTACAGATGAGGCATAGACTGCTAAGGCATACAGTCGCAATTCTTTGTTGAGGGTCATTTTGTGTCATGTCTCCATGTCCTGGGCTATGTTAATGCTGATCACCTGATCTGCCTCTGGTGTCAGGTAGGATGAAAAATAATTTGATATACTTATATGGATTTATAAACTCATTCTCATGAAACAATAAGGTATGTTGCAAAGCAGAGTTAAAGGTGTACATTTTGTAGTGAATGGTTTAAGTTCTTGGATTGAGGACAATCACATAAATGGACAAAAAGAGTGGATCAGAGGGAATGCAACTTCAGTAGGTGACAAAAGTATCTCTCATAACCAATCAAATCACCTCTTGGCACGCTACAACAACTGGCGAATGCTATATTTGATATTTGCAAATGAATGAGTTATTAGTGAGGCATATTGTTGGTTTTGTAATTATACATTAAGAAGGTCCACAGCTAAAGCAATACTTTTTTGAACAAATCATTTCCATGGCTTAGAATAATTGCTTTTGAATAAATGAGAAACTAAATTATTCAAACATAACTGATACAGGATGAAAAAGCTTGTCCTCTTGTTTTCTTTCAGACTTTTGTATCGCATTTCCAATTTGACAATTTGTGAAATTATTTTTTATATTTTTATTTTGCACATCCCAGAGATAGTCCTAATTAAACAGTGTTGGTATGGTGATGATGATTTCTTGAATTTTTGTTGATAACGTTTGAGTTTCTGTAAATACCATTGTTGTTGTTTGTCTGTGTAGCAATTATTTGGGTTCATGTTAACTAAAAAAGTTCAAAATAGTTCTGTTGCAACTTTAGATCACAAAAACACTGCTTTCTGCATACCAAGTATGCCAAAGACTTTCACATTGGCTGGATTGCAACTGTGTTATATCAGTCAGCAACACAAAGTAGCACACAGGAAATGCATTCATATGAAATTGTTAAAGATTTTTAGAAGAGTAAATTTGCACCCAGTTTTGGCGTCACTGTGCCGACAGTAAGAACCACCAGAGAGCGAGACATTAGGAGGCTTCAGGGTTTAAATATGACAACCTGACAGTTACTTATTTACCAGCATTAAAGAATGCAAGCAAATCAGAAAAAGAAATTGAGGAAATAAGTCATGTATAGAGCAGTTCCACTGATTCCTAGAGATGAAAAGCAAAAGGACTATGTAATCTGTTAATTATAGAAAAAATGAGCACAGTATTGAATCATTTCCCCTTAAACAGAGAGGCTAATAGTCAGTAGGTCACTTGAACATGCAGAAATGAAACAAAAAATAAAGATTAGTCTTTCAGTGCAATTTTAAATTACTGGCAAGCATATGCTTACAATAATCAATGTACTTATGTTTAAATGTATCAGCAATTTTTTTCCATCAAAACTCAAGCCATTGTTTGAAGGAACTGCAGCAACTGCTTACAGACACACAGTAATGGAAGTATTTTAAAAACTCAAATCGAAATCAGATTCACTTTTTTTAGCCAGGTATGTGTACACATACAAGGTATTTGACTCTCAATCTACATACGCAGAAACAGGCAAAAAAGCAAGGAAAGGTAAACATTAAACTGCTATGTACAGATATGAATATATATATACACATATATAGTCATACAACAACATTTGTTGACAGTAAGACAGTGGTACAGAGTGCGAAGGGTGCTGAAATAAATATGATTAATGTAACAAGTCGCTGTGTATATACATAAGGTATGTGGATATGAGAGTATATTCAGTACAGTATGCACAACATGTGCAGATTTGTGCTTGACTGAAAAAATTAAATAAAGTGTGTATGAGAATAAATAATTTACAGGTGCAGTGGATGTTTGAGTCACAGGGTTCTTTCACAGGGATTGTTCCTGACACTGTGTGTCTGTGCTATCTGTTAATCAGAGGGATGGCCTGTGGGAAGAAACTATTCTTGTGTCTGTTCGTTTTGGTGTATAGTGCTCTGTAGCGTCTACCAGAGGGGAGAAGTTGGAACAGGTTGTGTCCAGGGTGTGATGGATCTGCACTGATGTTTCCTGCCCCTTTCCTGACTCTGGACAAGTATAGGTCCTGAATGAAGGTTAGCAATGTTTTGTTATGCAGTCCTGACTCTCTGTTTTAGTTTGTCCCTGTCCTGTTTGGTGGCCGATCCAAACCAGACAGTGATGGATATGCAAAGAACAGACTGAATAATGGCGGGGTAACACTGGATCAGAAGCTCCTGAGGCCGGTTGAACTGCCTGAGCTGGTGCAGGAAGTATATCCTCTGCTGGGCCTTCTAGATGATGGAGTCTATGTTTGACTCCCACTTTAGGTCCGGGGAGATTGTGGATTGTGTCCCCTGACAATTTCCACAGCAGAAACAATGTTGCTGATTATGTGATGGGGCAGTGTCTAGAGGCTCCTACTGAAGTCTCTCTACAGTTTTGAGATTGTTTAGCTCCAGGTTGTTCTGACCACACCAAAGGGCCAGAAATAAGATTTGTCGTACCTACTATGAGTAATATCTTAGAATATTGTCTCTGTTTAGCAAATAACGTTCTTTTATTATTTAATTATTAAAACATAACGGGATCCTTAAAATAGAACGTTATCCAACTTTCTCACCAAATTGCCTTTGAAACCACTGACCCACTGTCTCCCTTATCACTAAAAGTATAAGCGTGATGGCAACTGACATCTTGATCAAACAGACAGGGACTGAGAACTGAAAGGAAATTCTTTTGATCTGTTAGAAAAGTTAATCTCTTTCCACCCATAAAATAAATAGTTTCTTAAAGTGTTGCTCTGAGCATAAACTATTTAATGAGAAAACATCAGGTAGTGTGTGTGTGTGTGTGTGTGTGTGTGTGTGTGTGTGTGTTATGGTTAACTTAAAAACACATTACAGATTACTCTTTTGATCAAAATATGTCAAAAGTATCATAGATAGCATGGATGGTGACATGGCAGTACAAAAGAAGCACCGATTTAAAGATTGGTCTATTTGAATGACTGACAGAAAATTACCCAGAAGAAGAAAATAAGACAGGCTTTGAATATATAATGGCCAACATACAATATTAAAAACAGAGATTCAAATCCAACAGGTCTGTCTTTTAGTGAGAAAAGTGGGATTTGATCAATCATCAAATCTATCAAAGTTTCCACGTCTTTTTTTAATATAAAGTAGATCTAAGTGCTCTATAAATACTGTTACAGTATCAAAATGCTCAATCCACGGAGAAATGCGCATACCCCATATTCAGAAACTGTGCCTTTAAAGTCAGCCAATGAGAAGAAAGGCTAATTAATATTGAGACAAAACGCAACACAAATGTCTTGTTCTTGCTAGAGCTCCAGAGCGTGAGAGAGGAGATGTAAAACTTTATGAAAACTTAAAATAAAACTCAGGAAAAGTGTAAAATATGGGACCTTTTAAACTTTGATTTGTGCTTTATATGAATATGTGCGTTTCACAGTTTTAGTGTCTCATGTATTTGCTTATGGCCATGACCATTAATAGATAATGTCACTGAGCAGTTACTACTTCATTTCAATAAACATTTTTGATATATAATTATGATGTAGATATTATCATCTCTAAGGACATGGTGTCTCTCTGCCACAGGCTTGAATTATGGCATTTCATTATTTTTGGTTGCTTCTCTGGTCTCTGTGCTGGTTTGATTGGGAATGTCGCGAGTCACATCAAAGTACTGGCAATACTGTTGTGAAGTGACTGCTTTGAAGCCCAATACAAAACACTGCCGCAATGACTGCTTATCACCAATGACTGCTTATCATGGAAGACGTGATGAAGAGATGGTGATTGATGAAATGAACAGATGAATTGACAAATAGAATTGAAATGTGCATTTGGATACAATATATATTTGATCATGAATGATTCAGCTGGATCTCACAGCATGTGGGCATATCAAAGCAAAATTTGTGGACATTTTTGGAACGCTAAGCCCCTTTTTGGTTAAAGCAATTTTTTCATGTCATTAAAAATGACAAAAATTCTACGGCTAGAGGCAAGTATTGACCCAGAATCATCTGATGACTCTGAATCCTAAAAGAAAAAAAAACATTTCAGGAACTTGAATTAAACATTTACTAACTGAAAGATAGTTTTACATTTTATCATTTATGAGTCCCTCATTTAAAATGTCTTTTTACTACATTGCTGTGGTCCCAGTGGCATTATGATAGTTACGGCAATCATCCTTTTGCCTCTCTTTATTTGTATTAGTGTGCAATACAAAACATTTACATTTAATTGTTAATACTCTCTGAGGATTCACACTGTGTACCAGTTTGAGCATCTATCATGCTATAGTCAGTGTCATGAATGCATCATTTTGGATTGCTGTGGTATGTGTATTGTAAATACGTCATAAAAGCCACCAGAGACAATTCAGAAATAGAGGAGTGAGAGTTACAGACTGTGTCACCATCAGTGTTGTGCAAGTTAATGAAAAATACTAATTAGCTGCAGATACTAGTTACTTCTCTCTAAAGTAATTGGATTATTGCATTACTTTACCAATTACTGCAGGTAAAAGTAAGTAAGTACAGAAAGAAACTTTTGCGTTAAATGTGATTATTCATCCACACATCTGTCAGCTATATTATTTTAGTGTTGCTGTGGGACAAGACACATTTACCTAGTTATTAATACTCACGACCACAAGAGGGCAGCAATGAGGATTCCTACATTTAAGTGTAGCTTGACCGTAAAGTCAGGTGACATTAGATCATAAACCAGAAAATGGGACGTGCTTGGATGTGCTGCGTTTGTCTGCGGTTGTCCATTATTTTCAGGTAAGACAAAAGTAACGAGTAACGAACCCATTTACATTTCAGTAAATCTATTTGGATTATTTAATTTGAATACATAATTTGTTAGATTAGTAATGAGTTAGTGGAATTACAGTAACATGTTACTACTAGCGGCATAGCTTTAATTTGTTTACTAGTTTTTTTTTTAATTTGTGACTTGATGATCTACGATAGATGGACATTGGTGCCCCCCAGAGCCACATGACTACTAACTTTGGTGGTCCTCTGACTTTTCCTGTAGCACCACCTTGACATCAGTGGTTTTAATGTCTCAACAACTGTTGAATGCATTGGCATATAGAGGCACTTGCATTAGCATTTAGCTCCAAGGACCACTCTGCCCAAGTACAGCCTCACCATACCTCATTGGTATGGCTGTAGATTTTTTGTCCTGTGGACTTATGTTTGCCTACAGTAGAGATAGAATAGTGAAATAGGAGTAATTTCTAACAACCTAACTATTACTTGGATGATATTTATGTTTTACAATCCACATACAGAAAAAAGGATGGGTTCACTGCTCCCATTTTTCTAAATTAACAAACCATCAGGAAATTACTGCACATTCCTTCCATTCTTGAAACAGACACATTCTTTGTGCTAGCTTTCATGAAAGCCATCAAAATATGCTATGCTTGCATGCCTGAAAATATCAGCTTTGAATTACCAGTTTTTAATGAAAAATAGCTGTGGGATAATGGAGACCAACCCACCTGGAAAGGTGAATGACACATAGCAAAATAAGGCAATGATTCATCCTCCAGTGGTACTTGTAACCAGAAAAGTTTCTGTGTGGTTGGGTGACTGTTGAATCCCAGTTCAGCACTTGTCAGCACTGGAGCAAAGGTAATATTCATACAAGTGACAAGGTCCAAAACAGCAGAAGGAAGCCTCTATTGAAATAGTGTGCCAGAGACAGTACAGTATGAGCTGACCTTCTAAATTTAAAAACTAGTCTGGTGATGTTATGTATTTTTTCACAACAAATCCCATGAAAATACCAAAACCAGCAATTCATTTTTCTTACTGCTCTTATTCCTCTGTGTCATAAAACCCCATTGTTGTCCAAAAACTATTAAAACCCCATCAATGAGCCACATTGTTGCATTGGGTGACATGTTCCTTCATTACCATAAACATGCATCCCACATACAGCGTCCTGCTGCCGTGTATACTCATTGGGGTACCAAATCTGGAGCTGAAAATAGTCCCCAACAAATGCACTAGATTTTTCATGTTTGAGTAATGATTGCTATGAACTACAGTGCTAAGATGTTTAAGGAAATTATTTATCCTTTTTTCAAAAATGATATTTTATGTTTGTGACATGTATTGTTATTGATTTTGAATTCAGTAGGAACAAGTCAGAGCCACAGACAGGCTGGGGAAGTTGAGAAGTATTAAGAAGTAGACTATCACATTATTAGATTTGGTCTATAAATGGGATTTGTTGACAGAGTTGACAAACTTTAGAATATTGCCATTTTTCTCTGATATCCAAACACACCCCCACATACCATGACATCACTGTGCTAGCAACTTGGACCCATGCAAGCGCGATTTATTTTATTTACATGTTCTTGAGGGCAGAATAAGTTGTCAGAAAATACAGTTTAAAGGAAGGGAGAGAAGTTTTGATAAACAAATTCACAAAAATATATTTTTTTGACATAAATCAAGTATATTTTATTTTGTATTTCATTGGCTTCTTAATCTTTGGCAGAACTCTTTCTCTGTATCCGCTGGCAAACATACACATACAAATATACCCCTAAAAGTGTATAGTTGAGCTGAAATCAACTAGACAGTTGAAAACAATTACTCTTGTTCTTCTTAGGAATTTATATATCTGATTTCAAACCTGAATCATGTTTGGAAACCAACATTTGGAGATTGCATTTATCAGGAGCAGCAGTGAAAATAAGTGATAATTAATTAGCAATACTTTTCACTGACTGTGAGACAACTGACAAATCTTCTGTGCCGGTTCATCCTTTGAGTACAAACGGAAAGCTCCAAGTAATTAAGTACCTCTGTGATAAAGTTCTGCAGTGGAGCTATGAATCACATGATGTTAACTACCATTGATTTGGCTCAGAGTGAAGGGTGGTGGAGCATCAAGAACTCCATTTACAAAAACCAAAGCAAATAGACAGATAAAGGCCATGTTGATTGTGTGAGTTTTGACTGTTGCATGCATAATGAAATTATGGGTGATAGTAAATCTCTATTTACTAAGAACTATCTCTTCAAATAGTAAGTCTTTATGTGAGATGCAGAAAACCCTTACAATTTTCTAAATTAATTTGTGCCACTTTGGCATTGTAGAGGGTACAGAGGGAGATCACAGAGAGCATAATCTTTTTTACTTATGGATAACCAAGGCCTCTGCTTGATTATTTTGGTAGCAATGATAATTTTGGTAGAGCAGCCTATCATCAAATATTTACAATTTGTCAGGGCTCATCTAAATGTGAGTGGCTGCTCTGAATTATGAATCAGAGAATGTAGATGTTTGAAGTGAGATAGATAAAGCAGTTGGTAATCAACATGCACATCTTCCTGGCACCTAAAGCTAATAAAGATCTGTCAGGGGGAGCCAGACAGTTTGGCGCAGAGCATATTTACAGGCGAGATTCTCCACTAATTGTTAGAGTGTGGTATACCCATTAGACATACTGTTCGTGGTTAGTCTCAAAGCCACGTCAATGCCAGTCACTGATGCTTTTACAATGTAATTGGATTTATTGCTGTGCTTTCTGAACAATGTAGGCAAAAGTATTACAAGTCAGGAAAACCTTTGTATTACAATGAATCGTAAGACGTGCACATACTGGACTAAAACAGCTGTTTCGGGAGCTTTGACTTCGTACATCCCAGCTCTGTTACTGCTTTCTGCTTGTTGATCAACTACAATAATTGTGAACAAAAACCACAAAAGCACACAGTGAGAAAAAAATAATAATTTTATGGAAACCCATTGTAGCTGGCCAATGACCCAAGTATTGTATGCTTATGAGATCTCTCCACAGAATGCTAACAGTACTTGACTAAGCTTAAACATGTTAAACAGTTTCCTGCAGCATTATATGCTGGCTCAAGCACCCCAATTACAACTTGGCCTCACAGTCTGCCCTGACTGTCAGTAGGATCACACTAAAACTGCAAAGGCAGACATTTCACTTTGAAAGGATTATTAATGAAATCTTGCTCTTTACACAGTGTTTCACTCTGACATTGGAAGAAGTTCTCTCTTCTCAGAGAGACTGTTAAAGTGGCTGAGTGGACATGGGGAGGGAATTGGCTGTAATTGTCACAAGAGCTTGTGACTTTGCTAGAGTTGCCTTGGAAAGCTTTGGTCAGACTTTAAATCCCCTCACCCTACACTGCACTGCGCTTTGTTTTTTGGCACGCTCATCATGAGATCATAGATGGTTGATATTGCTTTCAAACAGTGGTTGAAGAGAGAATGAGTCACTGTGTAGCAGTAAGTATCATAGGCCCAAAAATGACAAGGTCAAATATAGTATGTGCATCATCTAGAAACTACTCATGTCTTATGCACAATTAAGAGACTGCTTCATCAAAGATGAAAGGAGACTGCACCGCACCAACACACAGCATTAAGATGATCGCATATTCACAGACCAGCGCTTGTTCGCACATGCATGCGTAAACAATCATTTAAATCTGCTTTCATAAGCATGTTTCATACATGTTACCCCTCCTTTGCATGCTCAGAAGCAGACTGTATTTCACTCCTCATTATATCACAACAACTGTATTTGCCTCAGATGCCATGCAGTACACATGCTTACAGAACATAGGCTGTGGTTGGAGACGGTACCCTCAGCAGAGAGAAAGCATCAAAGGTAAATGGTTCAAACCTTTCAATAGAATGTGCATATAAATGGCTTTCCATCTTTGAGCAAAGACAGGCACATATGCACACATAATCACATGGGCCAAACCACATGCTCTTGCCTTCTAATGTGGTGACACTTCAGAAGAGGGCGAGAGGGATGACCCATAATTCATCACCCCCGCACCTTGGACATCTGGTGGTGAGTACAACCTGAGTGAGGGGACGGCTTGGTATAACCATCACAGCGAACGGATGTCTCTCCAGGCTCTCTAAGCAATTGACTCATTAGCTCACTGCTGACTGTCTGATGATGCATTATTCATGTGGTGGAAGGGTGGGGCAGGAAGAGTGTGTGTGTCTCTGTGTGTATGAAGGGGGTTGTCACAGGTGGCCAAGGGTCTCCTGAGAGGTTGATGCAGGATGGACAAGGGAGACGATGGTCTGTTCACCAAGACATCAGGCAGATGTTGGGTGGATTTAGTGCATCCCCAGCTAGACACACTTGTGTGTAAAAGCTTATGGGTGGTTGAATATACTAAAGCCATAGATACTGCTTAAAGTTTTATTCAGAAATGTACTTGCACAGTGTAAATAAATAAATAAAGTAACTAGGTAGTACTAGGGCTTTCCCTGACTAAAGATTTTAGGCGACCTGAAGTTAACACCAATAGTTGACTAGTCTCTGCACGTTCATGATATTAATTTAATTATTTAAATATATACTCTGTGTGTGTGTGTGTGTGTGTGTATATATATATGTATATATGTATATATATATATATATATATTCCTGTTAAATGATGATGGAGTGTTTAAACACCTCCTGTCCTTCGAGCATGAAGTCCAGGTACAGACAGCTAGTAGGACCGCTAACTAGCTAGTGGCAGCAGCTAGTACAGTTAGTATATGCAACAGTGCCCCGGCAAATGACTCCAATGTGTTGCAACAATACACTGATACTTTGGTCTCGGTGCAGCTCCAGAGTGGAGTTTAACATTGTTTTTGTTTTTCTGCGGCTATCAGACTAATGAAAATTGCAACTCTTCAAGTCTAAGTTGACTATCAGGGGGCAGCCCTAGTAAATACATAGAAAATAAGCTTGAGCTGTTAGTATTTTAAGCCGTAGCAAGTCCAAGTCATTCAGTCCTTGTTCCTTAACAAGAATAAAAAGATTATTTCATTCAATTTTTTTCTATTAAGCTTTTATATACCGCCACAGGTCTGGATCCCTCATCAATTAAAGGAATAATTTGACATTTAGGGAAATAAACATACACATTTCTTTACAAGAATTAGATGAGAAGTGGAATACAACTCATATTTCTTTATTCAGTATGAAGCTACAGCCAGCAGCTTAGCTTAGTTTAATGACTGGAAACAATCAGGGGAAAACAACTAGCCTCGCTCTGTCCAAAGGTAACTAAATCCACCTACCAGTGTCTCTAAAGCTCTCTAATTAACGGCATTATCTCTTAAAAATCTAATCTTAATCTTAATCTTAAAGAGGTACTCTACTCCCAAATGTGTTTGTGGAGCTGTAAAAAATGGCATTATTTGATAATGATAATGATTTTTCATTAATTCGATTTTAACACCACCATTGATGTGTTTCATCACAGTATAGTCATTTAATTCACTTCAGTTTCAGTTCAGTATATATATACATATATATATGTATGTGTGTGTATATATGTGTATGTATATATGTGTATATGTTTGTGTATATATGTGTTTATGTATATATAGAAAGCTCCTGTGAATGATGTGTCTCGATCAGTATACATTTGAAAATGAGCACAGTGGTTTCACAGACTGCCATTCAAAACATTAACACAGTTTTCTAATATAAATGTTATAATGCAGTGTCCCCCCAAATGGTCAACTCTATCTCAGGAGTTATGCTGTTACTAACCCTATACTTAGTGTTTGTCTATTCTGGTGCAGTGGTTTGGACTTGTGCTTTAGACAGCTGTAGAAACACCACCGGACTCCAGTGTTAACCTTGATCCCATGCACTGCCAGTCCCCCACAGACACACATACATACTGGAGAGTTAGCCTCTCTGAGCCATTAACTTAGCTACAACACAGCCGTTAGCCTAGCTACAACACAGGTACCACACAGAAACTTTTATAAGCGACCGTCAAAGTGCCTTGAGTGACTGTAAAACTTCCAGCGGACTTTCTGTGTTTCCAGCATGGACACTGAGGGTCTGACAGCAGCTGCTCATTAGCTGTGACTACCAGCTCGCTGTTTCTGCCACACTGCTCTGGTCAGTCTGTCAATCACTGTGGTCGGTTTCGAGGCCACGCCCCCTAAACTCATTGTCCTTTGCGAGTCACTGATGTATTTTTAAAATGTGCTGAGAGGGAGGGAGCTAGCACAACTGAAGGGTGTAGTTACACTTTAATCTATACAAAACCCAAATATAAAAACAACACATTGTGAAGTGTTATTGGAAGTAATGTGCCAGACTATTTCTTGGCCAAGACAAGCGTCTGTTCCTTAAAGGGGCAAATAGGACTGGGATGTTTTGAGGTCTTGGATAAGTCAGGATCTTGGATAAGTTTCAGTTTGTGGGCAAAGTCTGGCAGGATGATGGGGTAATCAGCCAGCCTGAAGTCTAGAGGAATGACAGATGATAATGCGACTCTCTAGTGATTGAAGCAGGTATCAGAAACTGAACACAACACTAAAATCTGAACAATATACACTTTAAAAGCATTTGTTCTGGGACAACATGTGCTTGGTGTCTTGCCAATGGGCTTTGGTAAGAGCTGAATTTATCACCTAGAGCCCCTCCAGTACAGGAAGAGATGGATAGCAATAGGCTGGTTGTTTCTCTCCTCTGCACCAAAAGTCTGGGATAGATAGAAGAGAATGGATGTTGTTTCCTTGTATTTGGTAATCCTGAGGCATGGTTGCTGAACAATACTTGGAAGTAGGTTTTACATTCAAACAAATACATAAACGTATGTATTAAGTAAATTCATATTGTTGGTGATGGTAATTATTTTTATTTATTTAAATGGAGGCAAGAAATTCAAACAAAACAAATGACCAACCAAGAAACAATGTTTTTCAGTGCAGTAAAGTAAGATATCTTAGTCAGTCAAATATTCAGTCATTCACTCACATGACATTATGACATATTAAACACAATCAGGAAGTAATGATCTCTTTAAATGAGATTATCTGTATTTATTACTTGATTGTTTGTTCACTGTGTGTTTCAGAATGAGCTGCTGCATGGCAACAAGTTAACTCTTAGGATAGACAGTGTTGTATGCTCTGTGAGGCAAATTCGTGATTTGTTGTTTTGCATTATATAAATAACTTGGCTTGTCCAAAGCCGCATTGATAAAGCATGAGAAACTAGCAGTACCACCGGCAGGGTTACCAGTGACTAAGACTGCATTGGAAAGGGAAGTGGAAGTTATGGAAACTAGATATAATTTAAAAGGAAACCATATGACAGAGTCATAGATAACTGTAAAAACTATCATGGAAGATAATAATCATCGGTAAAACCAATTGCTTATTGTGGATTGTCCACTCTTTCTATGGCCAGTTTGGTAATGTCCTCATCCTCTACATTTTATACTCGGGTCTGCCGTCATTGTGTAATTGCTAATCAATGTATTGATTGATTAAATTTAGTCCTATTATAATTTTGAGACTACAGAAATTTTATTTGCTTTGGGAAAGACAGTGTAGAGTGACCAACCTACTTTTATTGCAGTGATAAAGTCTTCCATGATATATTGAAAACTACGTCACAACGGTTAAGGCTTGGGAGTTCAGTTTTTGTCTTCGATATACAACGCATTTTAAAAATACAACTCTCTTGTGAGAGAAAGGCCAATTAAGGTACCCTACCTGTGTCTGTGTGTGTGTTTGTGGCTGAGTTTTTTACTGTGCATCTGTATAATGGTACCCTTGGGGGGGGGGATGTCTTAATGACACAACACTGCAATCTCCACTGTAGATGCTCCCTGAATTACAATGGCTTTGTATGTGTCTGTGTGTGTGTGTGTGGGTGTGTTGGTGTGTGGGTGCGGGTGTTTGCGTGCATTCCAGCACATGTAAACAAATCAATATGATGACGCTTTCAAAGAGCAAACATAATTACCCCTGAAATGAAAGCAATTCTGTCTGTAATTACAAGCTCTAAAACTGTAAATATGATACTTGCCAAATGACATGCTAACATACCTGCCACTCTTTGACAAACCCTTGCCTAGTATTATATATACGGTTCACACAGAGAGGCAGCTAGCACAGAGAGATTTTTCTGATTAACATAACCTCTCAGATTATGATGGATCATTGGCATTGAGTGGATGAGAAGACTACTGTGTACTGTATATGATAAAGCCTCAGTAGATGTTGGTTCTTACCCCAGGACTGGGCATCAGATGTTGGAGTCTTTGTCCAGCAGATAACACCACACTGAGAGTCATGTTTTAGCCTTATACAACCATAGCCAGTCTTTGACATTTGCAGCATCGATTAGACTCTCAGGGAACTGCATTGTCTAACTTGACAGGGGCTGAGCAGGAAAACAAAAGCTTACACAAAAGCAAAGAAATATCCTTTTCTCTTTCACCTCAACATCTCATCCTTCTGCAGAATCATGGGCTTGATATATGCCGGCTGGCTCAACTTAGCTCAGGGGTTTTATTAGCTTCTAATAGGTATGTCATTTGAAAGTGACAAATCTGACAGCTATTTTACCCAGGGTGTATGGTGCTGCTTTTTTAATAGAGCCATCGGTCTGTTTCCTGCAGAAAAGACAGAAGGCACTGGAGGAGCCATGTCTTTTTGTTGGTTTTTCCTGCTCACTTTATGTGCGCTGCAGTGCAAAATCTTTGTTCCACCATGAAGGGGATTGAGAGGGATTCTGCAACAGTGTGTTGCAAGAAAGCAAGGGTTGATACTTCAGTTGCAAATCCCAAAGACAGACCCCACTCATCCTGCATTCTCCCCAAGTCACCCGTGAGGACTTGCATTATGCTGGAGCTGTGCAGACGATTTCTTGTGATGTGCTTTACATAACAAGATGTTCTGATAAAGCGAGGGAAAAAAAAATCTGATGGCTGAAAGCTTTGGGTACAAAACTTTATAGATGGAAAAATAAGATGTCTTATCTGTATTGCTCTTTGCAACTCTATCTCAAATATGATGGCTGTGACTTAAAGAATATTTGCATATGCATATTTGTTCTCCTGGACATTCTGTATCTCTCTGCAATTCTTCTCCTGCAATGCGAATAAGTAGCAATACACACTGTAACAGCCATTTCATGCTGTAAACCTGCCACTGCAGACAATCTGTGATTTTTATTCATTTACAGTATTATATTCAGCATGTTCCGCTGGTGGCGACTAGTTGAATTATCCCCAGCACTCTCTGTTGTATTATTATTATTAGCTATATCTTATTCTCCTCAGCTGCAACAACTCAGTTTCCCCACAGGGATCATTAAAGTTTAATCTAAATGGAACTAAAAATCTACAACTTGAAATTATCCTGTCTCTACACAAGGCTGAGAATAACTGTAACTTGCAGTTGCAGCAACCTATATGATGACAGAAATAAAATAATCATCATTTTGTTGCCTCTTTGGCGGCAGCACAGAAAATTTACATTCATATTAAGTAATTTGTTATTCAGCATCTTCAGTATATTTTCCATTCACATAAGATTACAGGTTGCTTCCTGTGGTAAACTCTAAGATTAAAATTCACAAGCTTTTTTGCAGGATCACAAAGAAATTCCTCCTTTACCAAATTCTCTCAAACAGTGTGTCTTCACACTGCCTTGTTCAGTGTTGTCTGTCCACTATGGCGCAGTGGAGTACATCTGCAATGCAGGGGGCTCGACAGTCTGCCCTCTATTTCACATGTCATTGCCTAACACCTTTCCTTTTACTCTTACTCTAAGCATCTGTCAGTGAGGTTTACCACATGGAGTCAACCATGTGTCTGGATGGTGGAGCAGATTATTCTGCAACTGCTCTCCCTCCTCTCTTTCCCAGCCAGCCATGATCTTTGCACACAAATGGAAAATCGCAAAGTGTTGCACAGGAAAGGAAAAGTGACCTCCATATAATAGTAACATCTCAGCTTTAAAGTTAAAGTGAACTTATATACAACTCAGTCAAAGAAAAGCTACATACGGACACTTGAGAAAATGTGACCATAATGCACATCTGAGTGGTTATTATGCAGAAACATGACTTACATTTCTAGTAGAAAGCACAGTGCATGCACCTGCATATGTCTGTCTTTATGCTTGTGTTTCTCTGTTTGCATATAAGTGTGTACTTGTGTGTGCTCATGGCATACTTTATTCCCATCTCCCCCATGAGTCCTCCAGCTCTCATTCCCGCCACCTCCCTCCTATCCCTATTGGTGATGGATCCACATTAGAATTCATCCCTCATCATCCTGCCGAGTTATGACCCAGTAATAGTCAGCCCCTGTGGCCTCAGCAAATGAACAATAAAACCAGAGCCTTGCAACAGATCTTTGGAAAAAAAAAAAAAGAGAGAGAGAGCCAGGTGCCAAATCCTGACTTTCACCTACTCTCACAATAGCGTGCATTCCTGTTGAGTGAGGTGAGGACAAGACAAATATGGCTTCACAGCGGCTACTTAACCTTGGCAATATTTTAAGCAAACCTCGCATCCAAAGAATATGAAGATTGAAGGATTTACTCGAGCACCCTAATGCGTTAAGCTTGTAACACTAATAGGCATGCTGTCTTTAGATACACAAACTCATGCATGAATGCGCCAATGCACTGAGAGCCACAGACACATGAATTACATGTAAATATCTGTCTCATATGAAATCATGACATCCACTAGAAGATGTTTGTGAGTGACACACGTAGTAAATGGCAGGGGCAATGACCCTGTCTGATCTTGTTTTCTGTGGTTGCTGTTTCTCGTGGCAGAGCTGGATTATGATTAACTTGGCCAAGATGCCACCACATGGGGAGTTGTTTGAAAGGCGAGAGGAAAGTTGTTGTGGTGTAGAAACCGGTCCGATTGCAGGCTGCCTGGGGACTTCACAGGGATCAATACAGGCGGAGTGACAGCCGTGCACTTGATTAAAAGTGACTGCTACATCTGGCAGGCTTGGCCATTACTTTCCCACTCAGAGTCCCTGGGGTGAAAGAGCATGAAGTGACAGGCCTCAGTCAGCCCTCCATTACCACCTTTCAGCTGCCCCTCAGGTAGCAGCAGGCTAGGGCAAAAATAGGCTGACGGACAGGGAAAATAAAGGTGCTGCATGTCTCTTTGCCTATGTGGTCTCATATGTAAGTATGTGTCAGGCTGCGTGCCTGTGTCTGTGTTTTTAAATCCACAAGTGAATGCAGGTAGAAAGATACATTTTTGAGCAAAACACAAAGTTCAGGGTGGAGTGGAAAAGAGAAACAATGTTTAAAAGGATTGAATAAGTACAAATAAATAAGAACATGCAGTCTTAATAAATAATTATTATGCCAACACAGTCAAAAGAAGCTCTTTCAAGTGTCAGGGGCATCAACCTCTTTATACAGTATCATCTTACACTTACTTTGTGTGAGATCTAATCTCAATCATGCCCAAATGCAAGTGCCAAGTATCAAAGGGAAGCTGACATTAAAAGAAGTCACTGTGCTTGATGTCGTTAATCTCTCTGCCGGAGTACAAGATGCATATTTGCTATGGAACAGCGTGAGACCCATTGACATGCACACAGCTTTTAATAGAGCGATAATGGACAGGCCACATGTCACCACTGAAGGCTTTGAGTACAGATGGAGCTCATGTGGCTCTAAACAGCTAAAAACAGGGGTGGTGCTGGTGTGTGTATGCGAGAGTCTGGTGGGCTTGTATAGTGTCTTCTTGTTGTTGGCTTGTCCTTAACACAATGGCTGGTAATTTTTAAATTTCAAAGACATAAACTGGGTAATTGGTCGTTGGATGAACGATAGATGGATGGATAGATGGGTGGATAGATCAGAGAAGAGGATATTTGCATGTCGAGGAACAAAATCCATAACAGCACATCAAACAGCACAGGCTGCTAGAGAGTTGAAAATATGAAAATACTGACCGCACAAGTAGCAGTCATGCACATCGAACAATACCGATATCACATCTACTGTAAAAAGCAGCAGTACATGTCAGCCTAGCAATAAACGTATCCATTATTACTGCCCTGAAATATGACAAAGCTAGCTAGCTACACATTTTTTTGTGGCCTAATTTATAACACCCCAAACTGCCTGGGCTCATACCTATGTTCCCAGGTATAACTTACCATTCACGCCCACACAAAAGAGATTTTGTATCTTCTCTTGTCCCGCATGTGAAAAGATGTTATTTTACTGTGTCAGTAAAGTCTCCAAATGTCAGACATACCTTGTTTTTCCTTTTTTTTCTTGTAAAAACCCATTTTAATCTTTATTTAACTTAATTTGTTGACTCCGTCTCCATCCTTGCTAGATAATTCCCAGGACCTGCAATTTATCTTTTGACCGCTGCTCACGACCCCAGCAGATGGATGGATAGATAAATATCCATTATTAAATATTTCACAGATAGATAGATAGATAGATAGATAGATAGATAGATAGATAGATAGATAGATAGATAGATGCTCAGAACAGGTGGAAAGGAAGTTAGAATGCACTAAAAACTAAACTAAGACCTAAGGCTACTATCCTGCAGAAGGTCTGTGATTATAATAGATTAAAGCAATCCTAGTTGCTGGCTCTTATCTATTTTTTGCTCGATATTGGCTTTTCTGCCGATATCCGATATTCTGATATTGTCCAACTCTCAATTTCCGATACCGATATCAACCGATACCGATATATGCAGGCTTTTTACACCAAAACTGTTATGTAACAACATAACATATCTCCTATTGTGGAATTAACACATTATGCCTAAATTTATTGTGATGCCCCACTGGTAGGGTGGCCATTTCCTTCACATCAAAAAGGAGGACACTTTGCATACACGGGGACACGCAAGCAGATATTTGTTTGGTATGATCCGGTTTTAAATTTGAATGTTTTTCCACCAGATTACATAAAGGTGCATACACATACCACATAGCTAATAATAAATATACAAGATACAGCTCATGACAACTGCCCTTCCAATTCAGATTACATAGGTCTAAGAAACATCATACAGAAACTGTTGTTAATGTTTTTATTTTGATAGATAAAGGGTAAAAAAAATGCAGCACCTTCTGTTTTGCCTATACAGTATATGCATTTTCAGAATTTCAGTCCAACAACCAACATTATGTTCTCTGTCTGAGAGCTTGATTGACAGCCTGGGGGTAGCAACTGCAGTGATCCAGTGGAGGATCAACACATGGCTCATTTGAATATTAAAATTAGCCATGTGTTGATAGGTCACAACGAAAATGTAACCAATGAAATTACTTATTTTGACACACATTTTTAGCCAATAAGTATTAAACTAACAAGGTAATGTGTCAAAAGTTCATGCAGGCTCGGAAATGCTGAAGCCTACAGAACAAACATCGGTTATAAAAACCCGATACCGATAATTCCCGATATTACATTTTTTTGTGAATATCGGCATTCCTAAATGCCACACTTGTTTTCCAAGTAACCTCCACACCTCAAGGACTCCATTTGGTTAAAGTAGTTCCTCCTTCCTCTAGAGAGTTGCCTAAACTGTCACCTACCATCCGGCCAGTGTCTGAGATGCAGTGTGTGTGTGTGCGTGTGCGTGTGTGTGATAAGCCCTGAATTCTGCTCAATCTCAGGCACATAATACGCTTCAAAGCAAGCAGGACAACCTGCAGACTCAGCTGCGGTGGGTCATCAAAATGATTCAAAGGGAGCAATCCCATTTAACCCTAACCTCAAAGCTGGTGTTCCAGAGACCCACTTTCAAATAGCCAACTTCCTTGCCAATCTGTCACAATCAAAGAGCCTCGAGTCAGGGACAACATACGTACATGTTTGTCTCTCCAGTCCACTGAGGCGGAGGTTGCATCTTGAAGCTGTCTAAATGACGTAAATGTGATGCCTTTTCTCCAACAGGCTTCTAATTACTTTCAAAATGACTCTTGTTTTATTCGCCAAGGCATTTGACACAAAAAAATACAGCATGTCTGATTTTAATTTCTAAAGCGGAAGACAAGAATGAATTAATCATCACATCTTTGAGTGGAGCCAGCGTTGTACCTGTAGGTGTGCATTATCTCTCCCGCGCGTCCCCTCTCGCATTCAATCATGCAGGCATTAATTAACGCCAGGCTGATGAATATAGCTCTCAACCTGGGTGCTGATAGTCAGGCAGTGTTGAATGAACCGTCCATGTTACTTGTGGCATAGTGTCTGCTCCTTTGTGAACATGTCATGCAGTATTGAGCTGATCAGGGCACCCATGATGAGACTGACAACACGGTAGCCTATTTTCCAGTCTCATTAGTGGTAATGCCACGTATTTACACGTGTCACAGTAGTGACACTATTAAAGCAGGTGATGTCTGTGGGTTTGCAGTGCCACACACTAATGCTGAGCCTCTCTATAGCTTGTATGTGTAGTGTGGGTGTGATGTTTGTTCTTCCTCACAATATCATTGTATTAACCCAAGGAACACCTTGTCATTAGAGAGGATGATATATTCCTCTCCTTTAGCATTGGATCAGCTAATTAGAATTCCTTCTATTCATACCATCACAGCATTCACATATATGAAAACAGCGCATTCACAACACCATTTTAATTAAGAGCAAAGATCTTGTTTAATGATGAAAGATTGTAACAAAACCATAAGCATCCATAATTGTCACCACAGGACTCTATAGGTGCTGTCTGTCAGCAGCTCAAAAACAAAATCCTACCGGCTAAAACTGAAAGCAGTATTCTTCTACCACAATAATATACAAGTCAGAGAGAAATAGTTTAATGTAGTGTGTTGGCAACTGGTTTAGCCAGTTTTCTTGCCCTCAGGTAAGCTGTTTCAGAGCCAACGGGGACAAGATCATGTCAAGTACCTTGTCACCCAACACTTAAATTTAGATGATATGACTTTGCTCGTGGCTATGCCTCATGTTCATCAACATAAGATTTAATTCTGAATCCACCTAAAATCTTGTGCAATAAGATTAGAATCAGAGTAAGTACATTTATTTATTTAAATTTATAGTCATGGGAGAGGCAGAGTTTAACAACAAAGATTCAACAATTTTGACTTGTGACCTTTAATAGCCAAATATCAAAACCTAATACATTAAAACTTCATTATTTATTATAACTGAATTGAATTAAGTGTAGTCAGTGTATGGTCCCCAAAACAGTCTCATTTGAGATTTTAACAGGCAACTGTTTAACTCAGTCTAAAAATAACATTTCCAAGTAAAGCGCTTTAAAGCGCCTCACAGTAGCTACTTCACATCTTTATTGGTTGGTGGTTATTGGCACGAACTCTCTGGATTTACCATGTGCCCTCTGCCTGATTCAAAGCACAAGGTCTCCTCTCACTATCATGAAAGCTGAATACACTGTTCAACCCAGTCAACTGCACAAAAGAAACCAATGCGAACAGCTAAGCATGCATGATATTTACTAAAAATTACAGAGAATTAGCCCAGTCAGTGTAAGAAACTCAAAAAAGATTAGATTCAGTTAAGTCTAGCAAAACTTACAACATACAATTAAATCTGTTACTGAAAGGTCATTTACAGTTTTAAATAAGATGTGCAAAGCAGACTGGGGATTTTAAAGATAGATGTTTCTGCTTCTGAGATCCCTCAGTTTACTTTGACATTAATACGCATTTAAAAAAGAATATAACATTTGGAAATAGTGATGTAATGAGCAGGTATTAAACCTGAGATTTAATTTAAGAATTCTTTATTATAAATCATATTGATCATACCATGATGTATTACCTACCCTCGAGACATTTTTGTTGGATGAGTTAGCTTTCTATAATGAAAAAGTGACTTTTATATTTCTCTCCAGTACCAGCAACTGTAAGCTTTGGAAGAAACCCACAAATGTTGACGCAATTCCTAGGTTGCAGATAGAAGTCGATAAAATTCATAAATTACTAAAACCCCCTTTAACTTGGCCTTCCACTTGACATGGCTAAATCAGCGTTGGTCCGTTGGTTCAGCTGGCTGAGATATCATTAGCAGATTTTTTACTCTTACAGTCAACGTGAATTAAACATTTGAATTTTGAGATGACTAAAACATTACATACTAGAATTTGGAGAAAAACATAGAGCAAGAAGAGAGGGAGTCTGTGTTTGTAGACAGCATGTGTGTGTCCACTTGTGTCAAAGTGAATATTCAATTGGCTCTCCTTTTAATTTAGAATGTCTAATCAATATTTCCCAACGCCAGGGATACTAAGACATCTAAAGTAAATCCCTTGTGGCCTCAGGGACCTCACTGAAGTATGTTGCGCACTAACATCTCCTGCTGTGCGGGCGTGAAAAACCGGTACACCCTTCCAGACCATCCCACAAGTGGAAACAGTTGGGTACTGCCAGATCCTTGTCACAAGGGCCAAGTCGCGATATGTGTGTTATGTTGATGGCATTAACATTTTTTTAATAAACACCTTGAGGAGCTTGTGACAGCAGAAGGCATCCTACTTGACACGCTCTCTCCCCAGGCTTATAGAAACAGCTGTTGGAATCACCCAGACGTGGGCTGTGAAGCCCTGCTGGCATGTCTAGCCTCTGCAAATGCACCCGGCTGAGAATACACACTTTATTACATGCAAAGTCTTCTGGGGGTGCATAATACCTTTTAAACATGTGTGATCGCTAAACAGGGGAATTGTAGATTAATTTTTCAATCTCCAGCTTTGGGCTAAAAACATAAGAGAGATCGTCTCAGTTGGATGAGATGCAGAGTAATTTATCAAACCTTTACAAAATGTCATGTAATGTATGTGAATGACACGTTTGGTGTGCACAGAAGCATAAAGTACTATCGTACAAAGATTTAAAAAATAATTTTAAAATCTTACAAATGTTTATTGATTGTTTTATTTGGTTTGTAGAGTATGTCTTAATACTTTCATCCTGACAGTCGTAGCCATTTAATTGTTTTAGCTAAGACAAACCTTGAAGGGGCTACCATGCTTGTCAAGTACATTGGGGATGCGCTATGCAAGGGGTGGTCTGACTGCAATGAATGGATGAATGGGTTGACACGGAGTGCAAGGAAGAAGCTCAGCACATGAATATGAATTGGGCCTCTCTGTTTGTGTTCACTAGGCGGGAATTAGTGCTTTTCATTACTGATGGCTTATAGGCTGACTGTTTGGCTGCCGGCTGAGGTCACAATAAAATGATGTGCTTGCCAAAGGCAGAGAGGCTGGGTCACAAGGGACTAAATGGCCCAGTTATGAAGAGCAGAGCTTATCTCCCTCTCTGAATCAACCCCTACCTCCAGCTAAACTAAACATACACCATGTCCTGTGGGGAGCATATCTCTAAGAAAACTGGGGACAATAAAAGATCACTATCGTCTTCCCCTTTATCATATTTAAAAATTTCATACTATATATTGTATATGAGGCAGTTTTTATTCACACTGATCTGACCGCAAACCAGTCTATAAGGTATAAATCATTAGAAGCTAAAGCATGACAGTTGGCTTAATTTTCTCAGTTCCCATGGATTTCAAAGCAAGGATGGCTCTTCTTCTAGTGAAACGCTTCACTTTGGATTTCAGGCAAAAAAACAGACTTGTACATCTAAAGATCATGTCCTTTATTGATTAGACCCCCCACTGGGATCGCTAAGTATGATACAAAGCCATCACCATATGCCTGTGTTTAAAGTCCCCTCTTAAAACATAAGCTTGAAATGAGCTTGGATTATGCTTACTGTGGGGAATCGTTACCACTGCTCTTGGCTGCCTTTAATCATACAATGAATAACACAGTGAATTATATCAGTGTTTTAGGGTGAAGAGTTGAAATAAATTGTGCTGGTATTAAAAGATTTCCTTGAAATTTTAAGCTGGATGTTCCTATTATATTCAGCTTCTTTTGACTCTACTAGCGTGTTTTGTTCTGAAATTAATAATGGTATTTGGTAACATCACTTGTTTCCTTTTGCTTTGTGTACTTGATTGTCAGTCCACTGAACATAAGTAGTGTTGTAGTTCTTCTTTTGGTCCCAAGACCTCTCTTTGATAACCAAATTTCCATATCTGCCAACAAATGCTATTAAACTTTTACTGTGTAAGACTGAGTAACTGAGTCCATGCATCATCATCCATCCACATAAAGGGGTGAACAAAATACCACACCTAACAAATAACAAATCTCGTACAACTACACATAAACTGCAAACAAAAATGGTCAGAGTTGAATGACTGCCTCTGTAGGGTTGGGCACCATTCACAATTCAATCAATACCGATACCGTTACCTGGAATTTGGTACCGGTATCCAACCATACCTTTTTTCTGTACTTTACTCTCTCTATGTAACAACAAAAACGTAATTTCAGTTGTAAAAAATAAATCCAAACTTCTCTCACTACCACTTGCATACTGTAATATTTCCCCGTAAATAGTAACTGACAATTAAATTCATGCTTTTACATAGGCATACTAACCTATTGTAACACATTATTGGGAATCATGAGGAGGTTTCAGAGCGACAGAGATGTCCTCGTAACCATAGTTACCCACTCACTCCTGACTGCACATGGTGCGAGAGGAGGGGGGGACAATGACTGGTCTTTCCGTGCGCTCTAAGTGTCCTCTTTTCATGCTGTTATCACTGTGTGAGACAGCGGAGGAGTGACATGAGAGCCTGTGCAAAGTTACAATCGCACGAGTCTCACAGTAAATGTGTGAGCATCCCCCATTGTCTCCAGCAGCAACTTATCAAACTAGCTAATTAATTACCTGAAAATGCAGATGAAGTTGTTGATGCATGACTTAAAGTTTTGTCGATCTGGAGGGTTCAACTTTGGCAGTGGCTGCATGAGTGCAAATGTTAGCCGTGGCTGCTGCGGGGGACTTTCAAGCTATCAAACACGGTAAAGCTTTTAGATATATTTTGTGTTTGACCACGTGTTTCTTCAGGGTAGACGTGTTGCCCTGACCAGCTTTGCCCTTTGCATTACACAGTCTTCGTACCCTGACTTAGACTTGAACTAGCTGCAGGGGCGACCTGACGTTAGTCTTGCTGTCTCTCCCAGATGCTCTCTCAAGTACCGAAATGTGGCACCGATTTATTCAACGTGAATCCGACATCATTCGATTGGTACCTTTAAAAAGTACCAAGTTTGGTACCCAACCCTACGCCTCTGTGATCTGTTCCTGCTTTTTGTTCACCTATTTAAGCTTTAATAATACAAGACATACAGTATTGACTAGTACAATAAATAACCAAGCTCTATGTCAATGTCTTTGGCAACTGGTACAATTTAATCTCAACGTTTGTGGTTTCTGTGGTTGTTTGTTGACTATTCATTAGTTGGAAAAATCAGATTTTTCTGCTTTGTCTTTGTTTTTTCTTGCAAATGCAACAGTTTTGAAATACTTTTGCTGTCATGAAACACATTAATTGGAGACATAGAAAAACAAACTGGGATGTTCTTTCTCTTTACTGCACTGACACCTCACTAGATTTGCAAATTTGTACTTTGTACAAAATGTGTGACATTTAAGTCATTTTCTGAACTATCTATGATGATGTCATTTGTCAGTGCCTTTCAACATAATTATAAATCACCATTACGAAAAGCATTTTGTGATCTAACTCCCTATGGTTAAGGTTTTGTTAAGTTTAGACGCAAAACAACTTCCTGATAATATCTACTTGGTTAAAATTAGTAAATGTTGTTAACTTATTTGCAAGATCACAAAATCACAAAATCACATGAGAGTTTATCTTGCCAGGCTTAAAGCTATATGCTTGTGTCTGAACCACAGTGGTTTGGACCAATCAGTGTCCTTTGAGGAACTGCTATTAGTGTGGCGCACTGTGACTGATCAAAAACAACGGTGAACTTTCCTAAAGAGGTTAGCGTAGATGATGATGATGATGCGGCTATAGCATCAGTTAAATCAGAACTGGAGAGTATTTTTTCAATAAAAAATCAAAAAAAAAAAAAATCTCCTGCTCGGCTTACTGGTTTATTGATCTGATTGAGCCTGTGATAGAGAGAGACTGATGGTTCATCCAATCACCTTTTTTGAAAGCGCCTGCCCATTTCCAAGGGCAATTTCCCTCGGGGAACAATCATGACCATGGTTAAAAGAAAGCACTGTTGACTGCCAGTAGGAAACAGAAGGCAAAGAGGTCTTTTGTTTGAGTCCAGTGTTTTGTTTACCCATCCAACCACATCAACCACGCTTGTCTGTTGACTTTGTTGCTTTATAACCATTTCATATTATTTCCTCCTTTGCTCCCAACAGACAGTAATTCCTATCGATGTTAGAGGACTACATGACTTAAATGTAAACACATGTCCTTTTTGGGACTTTGCTGAGACGACCAATGCTGTTTTTTCTTGGAAGGACTGTTTGCATCTCACTTATATTGTTGAGCACCGGCAGATTCAGATCAGTTCTCTTTATCATACAACTTCCATAGTTCGCTGGTGTAAGGTTTCATTCCACAAAGATAACTGGTTGAGGACTACTGGATGCATCAAAGGGAAAACAAAGATTATTAACTTATATTAATAATTATTAACACTGTAAAAAAAATAACAAATAGTTAAAACTAAATAATATGTATTTATTTTAAACTTGGTATTTTTTGTGGAAATAGTTTTAAAAGTCAGGATGAAATCGATCTTCCTTGCATTTTATTCAGATTGTAGATGTATTTAAATTCCTATACTCTACTGTATTTTATAATGCTAAAAATAGCCTACCATATACAGTATCTATACTGGCAGTAGATTTTTAGCTTTAATAACTATCAAAACTTAAGTTCCTTGTGTATAGTGTGAGACAACATACTATGAAAAGCAGAGTGAGAGAGAAATGCCCTAAGCTTTCTGGGAGCTTCCCATATTTTTTGTCTTTTCCCCAAAGATTTATTAGACATGGTTTAACTAACAGGAGGCTCGGGGAACTCCTCCTTGCTGAATTATATAAATCATTTCCCATTAACCATTTTAATAGAGAGAAGAAATTCAAGGACACCCTCAATGTTAAGATTATCACTTCAAAGACAAGCTGTTGACACTCTGGAAACTGTTAACGATGTAATGAATGAATCATGAGCACCGCTTTTGGTCAGAGGGCTGTTCCTCCTCCCAGCAGTGTGGTCTGGCCCTCATCTGTGTTGTGTTTGTGACATCCTGCAGTAAGAGTCCTTACCTGACTTTCACTCTGTGTTTTCCCTGACAGGTGGGGAAAGGAGTGAGGGGAGAGAAGTTGTTTTTGAGCCAGTGAGGTACAAAGGGACTTTGGTGGGTCACCTCTGTTTCTTGATCATCTGCTGTTATGCCAGAATAACAAGACAATTAAGTGAGGACAAGCAGCATGTTAATCTGTGTCTTTAGTGCTGCAGATCAGTAAGGATCATTAAGTCCCTTGTTATCTTTAAGTAATTCTGCAGAGCATGTCTTGGTCAGTAGACTGCACGTATCTTGGTAACTGGGGCATAAGACAGCTACAGATAACTAAGTAGTCATAAAACATCAGAATAGTGTCATCCACCTAATCATTTCATTCATAACTCCTCTGAACTCATATTTGATTTCTGTCTGTAGCATTAAAGCCTTGTGAGGAATCTTGATACTGAATCCTGTGAAAATAGTGTTTAGACCACTGATGTAGATTGATACAATAAAATAATCTAAGCGATGACTTTATTTCACTTGATTAGATACAATTTTAATCTGCCCAGACAAAAATCTTTTCCTTGAAAAGTAAAATGGAAACCAAATGAAGAAAACTTCTTTCTACTCACTGATTTATCTCCATCAGAGGACAGGACAAGAAGAGCTGCTGCACAAACATTTTGTCAGATTTGTTTTGTCTTGTTTATCCTGCTTTCTGTAGAAGGTGAAGACTGGGAGGATTGAGCTTGTCCATAAGTTCTGTCCATAGAGCAGTATGTGGTACTTTATGGATTTACTGTTGCCCTCCTATTGAAAACAATGAATGTCAGGTTTTCTGTTTACCACATGCCAACACAATGTGAATGCAACATAACCCATTCCCATGGCATTCCAGTGTATGTATGTGTGTGTATATATATATATATATATGTGTGTACAGAACATATCTGAGGGGTTGCTGGATAATTAATGGAGCAGGAAAGTTATATTCATTTTTTTCCCAAGTTTTCTCTAATCTTTCCCTTTTCCATGTGAAGTTTTACCTCTAACGAATATTAAATGAAGAAAACATCAGACGTTCAGTGGGAAAAATCACTCTTTGGTGGAACTGCTCACAACTCATACACATATGCAACTAGAGATTAGTATCATTAGGATTCAAGAGATGCTGCTCTTGCTTATCATTATCAATACGTAATGACCCTCTTATCAATACTTCTCCTTAGGTATAGTGGAGCAACAAGATTGTTCTTTGGTCAGAAAATCCAAAACACTGAATATAGGGCATATTGTTCAATTAGGTCACTAGCCTTACCCAGTTTCACAACTGTTAAACACACAGCGTTAGCTATACTTTATTTTTCTTTGCTGCAGTTATCCCACTCACCAGAGCATTTCAACCCGTCTGCTTTAGCTACAGTCAACACAATGAAACCACAACCATGACATAGTGAAGTCATTAAATGAATGAAATACCAATAGCAGTACTTTCTGCTACAGGTGCCTGATGGTATTACAGTTATGACTAATCAGGAACTACAGTAGTACTAATTCAAGAACAGTCCTCAATATGGAGTTAGACTTCCTTTTAAGGTGTTACAGGCCAATTTGATCAAATTTCTGTTTTCTACGTCCCTATATATTCATTTTAAATGACATAAAACAAATCAAAACCTCATTCATGGAGTCCTACACAGCTTGCAATGATTTTTTAAAACCACTCTTGTGTTTGGTCATGTGCTTAAGTTTTCTATTCCTTACAGACATCTACGAAATCGCAAACAGAGAGGGAAGAAATAAATGCTAAATGTCCAAAGATAGGGGAAAAAACCTTGTTATTTGTGTCTCACTGCTTTCAAAATGCCCTGTGAATAGCTCAACTCCCTGTTGAAACGGAATTACTCTGAAGACAGGGGCTCTGTGTGAACTTGACCTAAGCGGCAGCATTTAATGAGAACAAAACTCTCCAGGTGATCAATATGGTCTATCAATTCAAACTTTAAATGGAGTCGGCTCACCAGGCCATTCCATAAATCCACACATGGATTCAAAGGACTGGCTTCAAACGAAAGAAACAAAGAAACTGTGTACTCAGAAACTTGTGATGTGGGTGGATTCCCTCTGTTAGTCTCTCTAACAGGTCAGGGAAATGTGTAAACAGTTTTATTGTAAAATCTGTGGAAAACATTATTTACGTAAGAAAAAAAATAGGTGTCAAATTATCTGTGAATGACCCTCACCCTTAATCACTGTGCTGGCATTGGAAATCCATCAGAAAGTGTAGGAGAGTGAGAGTACAGCAAACGTGCAGCACCGAGAGCCGTCAGTCAAAGCTGTCAGAGACGGTGAGGACGTGGTTGGAAAGGAGAGTCCTGCTGTGTTGTGGCTGCAGCTCAGAGTCTAAGGTCAACACTGAACTCCCAGTCCCCCCTCCCATTTTCCATGAGAGCTCCACATGCAAGCCGACGGGCCAACGATGTCCCCACTGACCGCTGTGATCTGCGGCCAAGTGACGTCTCCCTCTGCCCGATCAGACCCAGCACCTCTTGTTCGCTGGCCAACTGGCCTTCTTCCCTGCAAACCGGGGCCAGGGCTCCTCCTGGTTCCGTATGTTCTGTGCTTTTTTTAGGCCTGTGATGGATGCCAGCCGTCCCTGGGCGCCCTCCGAAGCTGCACCAGAGAGGGGGATTAAACAGATTTCTCTTTTTTTTTTTTTTTTTGCAGAAAAGGGGATGGATGAGTGTAATCACCTATAATCTCAAATTCTAGGCCTCTTGATAATGAACCAGGGGCTGTTTCGGCCATTTGGATCAGCTCCCTCCAGTCACCTACTTAAACCATGAAAAGGACCTGTCATAACAGCCTGAAACTTGTGGAGAGGAAATGGACTTAAGGTAGAAAGGCACAGTTCTACTCAGCTCTATTTTCTGCTCATGTGAGCTGCATTGTCAAACCACGACTCACTCCAAAGACTGAACGGTGAACGGACCAAAGTCACTTCGCCCAATGAGCACTTGGCTATTGATCCTGGCTAAAATGGAAACCCTTAGGAAGTTAAGCTCTCATCCTACATGTAATGGGGAGGATAAAACGGCAGACTAGGACATGCACTCTCTCTAATCTTATGAAAACTAAGAAGTGGAGCAGCATTTTAATTTACTGGGCTAAGAAAGAAATTAGGAAATGCCATCCCACGCTCTTTCAGAAAATACGTGCCTTTAAAACATGAAATCTATGAAATATTTTAAAAATATTAGTTTAATATGTAAACTAATAAACATTTCATGAGTAAAATGTTATAGTACAGTATGTCACAAGTGATACCTAATATGTAACTGCAAAAGAGCAACAGACTCAAGGTAATGAGTGTAATGAGTAAAAAGGGTCTAAAATGGACTGATTTTTTTATGTGTTCCAAAATCAATAAAACAAAGGGATTAATGTATGTTTGGCTCACTCAATATAATAATATACAGAGAGAGAGAGAGAGAGAGAGAGAGAGAGAGAGAGATGGGTGTAGGTATATAGATGGCTAGATAGATGATGTACTATAGCTATGTAATAGAGGTGACATTGTATTTTAAACCTACCTTTGTCATAATACACTGCAACTGGAAAAAAGACAAAGAATGTAGGAGTGTTCATTTGAGTTAAAGACTCACATCTTGTCAGAGATATCGATACTGCCAGACAGCCAATGCACTGGGGGTGTGCTCGAAAATAAAATTCATGAAAGAAAGAATAGCAGAGAGAAGAGGTGTGAAAATTAAATGTCATTTCTTGACAGGGATGTCTGAGAATTAAGCTGGCAGTGAAGTGTGACAAAGTTGTTTGGTGACAAGGCAGGAGAAGACAATTGTCAACACTTCTTTTCTTCCAACAAGTGCTGGCACCCAAGAAGTGGGTGCAAAGCTAAGAGATGTAGCAGAGCAGGAGACAGCGGGAGAGAGGGAGGGAGTGTGTGTGTGTGTGTGTGTGTGTGTGTGTGTGTGTGTGTGTGTGTGTGTGTGTGTGTGTGTGTGTGTGTGTGTGTGCGTGTGCGTGTGTGTGTGTGGGGGGGGCGGTGCATGTCTTGTTAATATATGAAGGATGTATGTTGAGTGTTCTGTGTGAAGTTAGCATGGTTTACATGTCTTTCCTCCCACAGTTTAAAGATGCGTTAGTCAGATACTTTGGATAAACCAAATTATATGCATGTGCATATATGTATGACTTACTACAATATGTCTGTACAGAATCATACACAAACAATGTATTCACCATCCGTTTTTTTTTTCTTACCAGGGAAAACAACTGCATTAGTAATTTGTTTGACTTAAATGAATAGTTCGTAGAGCTGTCCCCGAATAAAGATTTTCCAAGTGAACTAGTAGTCTTTAGATAAAGCCAATAGTCATTGTAGGTTTAATAACGGAACATGTCAGAACAACCTGCAAGGTATACACAGTACAACATCACACAGTGTCTTTGTTCAAAAGAGGGAATAAATAACTTCCAATTTTCACTAAAACATGTACTTGCTGACTTATCAATCCAATGGATGATGTGTAATGTTAACAGTTACATGATTATTAACTTGCTACAAACTCGCTCCTCTTCCAGGTCCGTGTTGCAAACCCCCCCCCGATACATTGGACCTGGTGACAGGGTCCAGCTCCTGAACAGAGTTTAATGTTTTTGTTTTTTCTGAGACTATACGACTAGTGAAAAGTGGGTCCACAAAGACTCTTCTCAGCCACTAATGATTAAGTCAACTATTAGGGAGCAGTCCTAATAGTTTGACATTTTGAGAAATACACATATGCGCTTTCTTGCCAATTAGTTAGATAAGAAGATTAATACCAACCCCATGTTAGCATGCTAAATGTGAATCCACCATTAGCCTTCTCTTTAAATGTAAAAAATGACTTCTAAAGCTTACTAATCAACACTATATATGTTGTTTATTTAATCCATACAAAAACACTAAATGTAAAACAGACAATTTGTGTTTTTTGAATGGATCAAACAAAATACGTTTATTCTGGCACTTGTGGTTGTAGGCATTCTTTCCCAGTCTTTATGCTTAGCTAAGTCTACTGCCTGCTGCCTGTAGCTTCATATTCCCTGTACATATATCAGCATGGTAACGAACTTCTCATCTAACCTGACTTCGTCAGATGTTTTGTTAAACAGAACCATCTGGGAAGTCCTTGGAAACTTTTTGTAAAATGGCAGGCACTATAAAATTTTTGGTGATTGGATGAACCATCTGTCTGTCACCTTTTTATCATAAACGACTTCAACCAATCAAACGAATCATATAAAGTAGTAGAGAGAGGAGAGGAGCGAAAACATCTTTACCACTGAGTAAATCCTTCAGTGCCATACTTTGCTCTTCTTTCAATCAAGAAAAACTTTCCACTACTGATATAATAGATGCTGGCAGCATCTATGTTAGCCTCTTTAACAGCTGCTGTTGTTGTTTTCAAGCCACTTCACACACACGTCGTCACACACCTAGTGTTGAACCACGACTGTAGTCCATGCCATAGCTGCCAGTAGTTCCTCAAAGGATGGCGATTGGCAGAGCCGGAACGTGTTACGGCCTCATCTAGTGGAATTTGGGGGTACCTCTTGGCAAGAAATTGAAAAAGCATGATTCCTAAAATTTCAAACTACTTGTATAGAATGACCAATGTTCACTTTTTTTTGTGGCGAGCAATCTATTGTGGTTAAGCCATCTGTGACCAACAGTCAGTGTTTGTTTTCTTTTTCCTTTTAGCCATCTCTCTTAACCAAGCAGTTTTAATTCTCTAGACAAAACCATACCTTAACAATTGCACCACAGAGTGCTCGTTTTGAGCTCTAATGTGTCTTGCGAAAGATGACAGTGACAAAGAGGAAGCCATTATGAAATGATTATGAGTCCTGTCTCTTCTATTATTATTTTTAATATTGTGAGAAGGGCCTTCTCAAAACTTTTTTTCTTGCTTTCAAAAATCTGTTGGTGGGTTGAGGAGTCTGCTTTTGGAAAGACCTCATCAGTTTTATGACCTTGGGTCCTGAGAGTAAGTGTGTACCACTGTGGCTCCCTCTCTTTCAAAGACATGCTAATGTGGATCTCAGTCCAAAAGCTTGATGTCACTCCGTGCCATCTCTCCACATCTGATGCATCTCATGATCATATACCGAGTCCCTCTTTGATCAAAGTCCCCAGTAAGCAGCTAGTTTCGCCATAATGGCCTTGTTCGATTACAACGTGTAAAGTACTCCATTAGTTCCTCTGTTCATGAATCATTAAGTGCTGGTTATGATCAGCCAGCTTAATGATGAACTGCAGATTGAGGAAATGGAAACTGCAGGAGCTGCCTGAGGTCACAGGTGGATGCAATATTCTTACTGTAAAGGCTAAATGAACAATCGCATATTAAGGTAGCTTTTCAGGTCAGGCAGTGTGTGTGGTGTATGCAGAATGAAGATCCCGTTCAACTACACAAAGAAATTTCTTATGAAAACAAAGCAATTTAAGGCAGCTTATTTCATTTTAGATGCAGGAAATCTCTTGAGATAAAGATGAACAGAGAAAAACAAATTAACTTTGTCAAACCACTCTCTATCCTCAATTGTCATTCCCTCACTGCTTTTACTACGCTTATAAAGGGGAGAGAGAGGCACAGTGTTACATTTCAAACCTTTATTTATTCAACAAAAATTGCTTCAACAAATCACCAAAGACAGTAAAAATGTATTTATTGACACATATTTGTTTTCTTACTAGTTTTCTTACTTTGTATGCATTGTTTTTGTGAAGCATAATTAATGAACTACAAATATGCTATATGAACAAAGTCTGACATGACTTTGTGCTGTAAAGAGGGGATCGGTGCCACGTTGGCTGGAAATGTATCCATTTGGTTGTTCTGCAAGGGAGTGGCAAAAAAGAGTCAAGAAATGGAGAGGGCAATAGAAACAAAGTGGTTTGGATGATAAAGTTTGAATTAAAAAGAAAAGATGACAGGAAAGAGGGTTAAGGGGAGACAGAAAAGACCCACATAGAGGTAAAGATGTTACAAAGAGGGCCGAAGACGGTGGCAAGTAGAATGAGTCACAGACGAACAGACAGTGACTGTTATCCATACGCCATGCACAGTGCTTAGGAGAGTGAAATTGATGAGTTCATCTTCGTCTCATTATTGTCATGATGGATCAGATTGCTGACTTCCCTCAAAGGCGGCTTAATGACTCGTTGACACAAATCTGAATGACTGGCTTCACCGGTGGCGTCCATTAGTGTGCCACACAAAGCTCTCAGATGTGCTTAAACAAAATTGATAATTACCATGAGCTTTCATCATTGTAATGAATGGCATCAATAAAGGGACAATTCATATTGCATTTAATGCATTTAATCCTGCCACTGAGCATGCCCAGGCTGTTATGAAGTCCAGAGATGATTTTCAACTCCCATTTATCATTCTTTTGTTTTGATGCAACAATGAATTATAATAATCCCCAATGACAAAATACTGCAGAATAAGTGGGAGAAACACAATAGAAAAATAGGTAAGGCCTCAACAAAAAGAAACTGACTGTATCGTTGGCTCCGTGTCTTTGATTGAGCTATTCTCACAGCCAGACCGCGTGCAATACAGGCTTTTATAACAAGGTGGCAATATTACCTTAATTACAGCTTTTCTTTCATGTCCAGCTCATTCCCTCTCTTCCTCGACCCCCTCCCACCACCAACCACCACCCCCACCCCACTGGTTTGTGTTGTTTCTTGCCGTTGTTAATGCTCAGCCTCTAATGGCCATGGCGTCTTCTCTGACAAGGCTTAAAAATGTTTGTCTGCCTCCTCCATCCCCTTACTTATTTAATAATGAGACCACACAAGGCAGTGTCTCTATTCATAATGGGGCAGCAGCGGAGCCATCTTGGTTGGCATACAAATCATGACGGGCCGAGGCAATACAGCAGGAGAGATCTAATTGAGAGATAAATTAGACCTCTGCTGCTGACTGACTAAAGAATCAGTTGAACTTAGTCCCTGTCAATATGAGAGCCCGGGCTCTGTGAGTCTGTTGGAAGTCGCTGCCTCCTGCGCTTACACACACCACACATATCTAAATATGGAGATCTGAAGGCATTGGCGTGTTTGTGCCGGTGTTGTTTCGACATCCTGATGGTTGTCTGTGGTTGTGACAAGCACGCTTCAGTGTTTATTTCTCTCTATTTGCGCTGGAGAGTTCGGGATCCCATGCTACCCCGTCTCATCTAAAAGAAAACAACAAATCATTTCTCCCAGTTTGAAACAACAGACCGACAGAGGGGTAGGTGGAGTGGGGAATATTTGCTTAAAGTATGATTTCAGCATGGTTCACTGACGTAAAGTCACCCCTACAGGTTCATGCATTTCAACACAGACACAATCAGATGAACACGTAAACATACTATGAGCACACCATTATATCATACTAATTGCATATCTTGACCTTGGCTGCCATGTATTATCTCAGAGAACATACAGATTCATTCACATTTTTTATTTCTAACCCATTTATTCTCCATTTATTTCACAGAAACATAATTGTACCAGCTGTACATTACATTCAGTTAAACAGGAGCCCTTCATTCTTCAACCTTACACGTGTTGGCGATGTGAACGGAGGCAGCGATAAACTGGAAAACAGGGACAACACTTAGTACGCAGGTGCTTGTATGAGCTTAACAGAAAGCCAAGGAAGGCCAGCAACTGTCTGTGGGGATTTAACCATGTTACAGCTTTGATGCATTTTAAATTGACCTCGAGCATACTTTGGAGACAAGGAGAGAGGGCAGAAACACACAAAGCAGACGATCAATTACTATTCTATAATTGGACAGGGCTTTAATGAGGCTGGCGGATGCAGCCTTGTGCACCTTTGTCAGCCAGAGTCACTGACGTGGGTGGCCCAATCAAAGCATGTCCTCATTAGCATATCTCTGCACATGCAACACTATCCCTCAGAGTGGCCAGCACTTCAAACAAGAGTTTCTTCTAGGGTCCAATTTCCCAGCGATGCCTGACCCCTACCCATTTTTGTGTTGCATAATAACTGAACTGACACAGTAACATCTTTTATTCCTACAGCCACTAAACCAAAGGACATCATAATTAAAGTAAAAAAAAAAAAAATAAGGTGCAACAAACTAAACTAAAAACATCCACTAACTATATTAAAATAAAAAAAAATTACTGAATCATAGCTTTTAAAGGGAATATTGAAGCAGATGTTTAATGACATGCTGCAATAAAATGCTACTTATTCAATACAGTGGGAGGCTGAAAGTAGCAGCAAGTGTTTTGGTCTCATACATCTGCTCTGGTGACCCACTCATCCCCTACATCAGGAATTAGAGCTGAGTCAGAGGTGCAGAATACTGCCATGCAAAATCAAAATAAGGAGGTTTAAGCAATCCTTTGTTCCTGTTACCGTGTTTGACAGCTGGCACTGAATCTGTACCATGTGTGATGTTGGTATTTGGTATTACTGTCTCATATGTTTTATTGTCACACATTAATTTATTCATATGATTATGGTTTTAGTTTGCATTACTGCTTTATCTGTTTGTGTGTGGCGTAAGTGGGGAGTAGACATACACAGCTGTTTTTGTTTCCTGTGTGTGTGTTTGTGTGTGTGTGTGTGTGTGTGTGTGTGTCTATTCGTGTGTTAAGGGAGGGGTAAAGCCAGATGATGGGGATGCATCATCTCTGGATAATGGATGATTTGATTTGTGTAGTGTTGGTTGTTTTGTTTTGGGTTTATATGTTTACAACACTGACCAAATTTATTTTATACAATAATCATAATAATGCACAGTTACATCATTGTGATAACTTATTAGTATATACAAGACTTGAAATTAGTAATTGAGACCATAAATTTGCAAGGAAACCTTTTACTGTGGTAATAAATCAACTGAAATGTAGGGTCATTTTCTATTACATTACAGGCAACTGGGTTTCTTTTTGCTACTAACGGAGCTACCCCGTGGTGGGCATTAGACAGAATGCAGGTTTAAGATATTTCCGCATTGGCCTCACTTCTCTGATCTGGATGCTCGTTCACTATTGATTATACAGTGTATGGCTACACCTTTATATATTTGCATTCCGCAATATGGACCCGACCCCAGCTACTGTTGGTAATGAACGTTTAAGCTGGCTGGCCAACAATAATCAACTAACTTAGAGATACAAACATTAATTATGTTCATTATGTGTTAGATTCAGTTAAAATACAATACAATTCTATGCCCTGATATTAGCTTCCTAACGTACACATTAACCACACGTATGTGACTGTATAATTAGGACCAGTTTGAGGTTCAGACAGGAGAAGTGAAGGATCACAGAACCAACCCTGTAACTATAGTTATAGGCTATATAGTTATGAAACGTGCAATAATGATTACATTGTCAGTGTCATGAAATGAATGACATTTGCTGATTTTGAAAGAACAATGAATAAGAAAGCATAGTGATGACAAATAAAGCTGGCCAATGTCTACCAATGCTGAAGAAAAGTGATATAAAACTTTATAAACCGTTAATTTTTCCTCAGAATGAAAATATTTAACTTTTGAGGACAAACCATGTATTCTGTGTTCTGGAAAGACAGAAACATTTAAACATCTGTTTTAGTCACATCCAAACAGTGAGCAGGTTTGACAGGACCTCAACAGATGGTTATCACTTATAGTAGTGTAAAATAAAAAACTTTACTTATTTAACTGATTCAAGATTTTTATTGATAAGAATATATCAGATGATGTTAACAACATATATCTAATATACCACTATTATGGTATCATTTACGATTTCTTTACCTACACAAAATTTAAGACACCAAACTTTTTTTTTAATCACACAGAACCAAAATAACACTGTTTTACTCTGTTTTTAATTTGTACAGTCCAACTTCTAGATATCTCCCAATGTAATGGTTTTATTGTTTTGCTACTTCAGCCCCTAGAATGTGTTTCCCTGTTGTTCAATCAATTAGTAGCTCTTAATTACTTATGACAGTGACCTCATTAACAGTTTGTGTCCTATAGTGTGTCCCTCCACATACCTATAATCTTACTTACAGTATCTGCAGTTAACAGATATACGGTATGTTACGCAAGTAGGACTAGTTGTGATAGTTCACCGTATGACTCACATTGTACCCAGTGCCTGCTAAGCGCTCTGCATCAATACAAAGCAACTTGAAATGACTGCTCCCTGTTTTTACAATCAAAGTCAACATCCTGTGTTTTGTCTGTACAGCTGACGCCTCATTATGGTTAGATCACTTAAACCATAATGTTGTCTCCAGGAAGCAGCCAAGTATTCATGTTTATGTAGCCTGAAACATAAAAATTGACATTTCAAACTTTCCTGTCTCAAAAGTTACAAGACAGGATATGGCAGCAGCATATGGTCACATGAAAAAATTTGGATTTGATTAAATGTAGGAGGGATATTTGAGCCTTTTCACTGCAAAGCCTGTCAAATTGCTTTGTATGTTTTCGAAAAGGCTGAATTCTTGGATAGATATGATTGTAAGATGAAAGGTTTCACATCCTATTTGGTGTTCTTTTGATCATCAGCATATAAACTCATATCCAATTTTGGTTGTTAGTGAAAAACAAAAGACACATTAGTGTGGACTATTCAAGATGAGAGAATATTGGCATCAGCCAGTAGTTTTTAATAGAACTTGTGTTTATCAGTGTAATCAAATTACATTTATAATTTGCAACCACAAATATGTTTTGAGCGAAATGAAACACCATCTGAGGTTATTTTAATTTAAAAAAAAAAAACACAAAATGCTGATACTAAACATATCAGTTAAATGCTAACTGACAACGTGTTTACTTTCTTTTTCCAACGGTATCCGCTCCTGCAGTATGATATCTGCTCATAGCGACTAAAACATGATTAATGTTACATGTTGATTAATTTACAGCACTTGATTAAAGTTGGGGAAACATCATGTTCTTGCTTACATATTTAAAAAGACTTGAATCAGGAGGAAACAGGACGTGTTTACTTTATCATCGTTTAACTGAAATAAAGATCTTTCCCTCACCTTGGCCAGAAGGTAAAGAAAGAGTGTGTTTCCATCCACTACAGTTACAGGAATATTAGGAGTTGGTTCATTGAGATAAATAGTTTGCTCCAATTCGGTGCCATTAAACCATTGCAGAATAAGAGAGGGAGCTGACGTAATTAAAAGAGAGCTAGTCAAACAGTAGAGAACAATGTAGAAAATGCAATTAAAATAGTAATATTTCCTTTCCTATTGTTTCATGTATTAATTTGAGGAAGGTTACAGGCCACTCAACTCCACACACAGATCATAATGTTTTAATCTGCTGCTATTTTTATTCTTCGCAGAGGAGCGGAAGCTTCACTGAATGTTTAAGTCACATGCATGTATGTCAAGTCTGCAATTTGATTTTATTCACACACAAACTGTTCCAAAAACCGCAACTCACCATCTATCTAAACTAGCCTATAATAATAAAAATGTAGCACTTCCTGCAAGAAATGTTGAAACAAATTACTATAAAAAACTAATTTCTAGGAGACAGAAACACCTCACTTGGGGGTATTTATCAAAACCCAACCTGGTGCCACACTATAACTTGACAGTTTGAAGAACATCGGGACATGCATCGTAAAATGATACTGAGCAAGCCCAAGCATTTGTTTATCAACCAGTGTTACAATGGACAAAATGGGCTGTACTCACATGAAATTCACCCCTGGCTTCTGTCAGCCACTAATGGGGTTGGACAAGGATATTTTCAATGTTTGACAGTCAAGTTTTAAGTATACAGAATGCAGAATGAAGAAAGGGAACAGAATGAACAAATGCAAATCTCCCTCTTGGTTAGCCCAACTAGACAAAGCCAAGCCCTTACAAATCTTAACCCAATCTTCCATTGAACAAAAGTGGTAATCCTTTATTTATTAATAAAATCAAATTGAGCAAATGAGACTTTTGGTTGCTGTCTTGTCTATTATGCTGAAACTTGAAACCGTGGAATTCCTTTCAGACAAATTGAAGCCACGTCTCCATGTACGTCTGGCATTTTATGGTAGGTTTAGCAGGGAAATCTCAAAGGCTCATTAGATGTATTCTAGCTCTGCTTGGCAGCTAAAGGGTATCTGCAATTCTTATCTGAAGTGCCAGGCTCCACTCAAATAAGACAAGAGCCATTATGAAACTAGGCCTCACACAACTTTAAGGAGAAGGAATCTTTATTGTCCTTGCCACATTGGGGAACAGAGGTCCCCACGATGATGCCTCCAGCCCCAGAGTGTTGTAGCCCCGTCTCCATCATTACCAGGCTTCCACACCATTGTGGAGAGAGGAACAGGCAGGTACCAACAGGGAGAAAAGGAAAGAGCGGTGCCTGGGATCAGCTCAGAGTAGATGCCGGGGCTCAGCTGTCCGCATATGCAATTCAAATGCAGAAGCTGGTGTGCTGCGACAGGGCTGTGCCGGACCAGGTACATCTGTATCTCTTCCGGCTCAATGTGGAGGAGGTGGTGAGTGACAGCAGGTGGGGATGCAGCCCAATTAGAGCAGGGCTGTTGGAGGATGATGAATGGGGCTGGCTTAGAGAGCCTAGGAGAAACATAGGCATAGGCAGGCTCAAGATGCCCACAGCTGTCTCGCTGAATGAGTATAAACATGCTGAGGGGCTCCTCCATACAGAATAATGCAGCCAGCATCCGCAGGCTTGTGTGTGCTCTCCTGTCTCTTTCCACCACTCTTTCACAGCCTTTGACAGTTATGAGCTCACCTCCTTGACTGGCATGGTCTTGATCTAAATTTAGAGAATCATGCAGCTTGACACTCAACCTCCTGTTGATTCATATAGTGGCGAAAGTATACACTGTGCACTGTACAAAATGCAGCTTTGTGTATGTGAGCATAATGGTTATCCTGCTGTGGAGGAAAGGCTATTGTGTGAAGTGTGAGCACAGCCCCATCACCTGTTGCTATGAGATATAATCATACTGTTGAGCTGTCAAGATGCACTTAAAAATGTAGGCTTGGGTTTAGACAGGGCAGTTTTAACTACATTTATAGTTCAAATCCATGTAGAAAAGAGTCTAACTTAATGCACAAATTCTACTTTAGAATATCGATGTAGCCTTTTTTTTCTAGAAGAATTGAGTTCTTTCAAAAAGAGAAGAGGATTTCATGTGGATAAGTAGATGTATGATATACTGTCAAAGATAAAAAATCACAGAAATCACTGTACAGGAAGCACTGTACTGATGTCAGGAGTAAGTCTTTGACAAGCAATAAGAATCCCTTTATAACTTGTCCTGACTGGTGGGCTTACTGATATGGTGGGCACACCTGCAATAGAGGGAATATCTTCCAAACCTTTGTGAGAGAGATTAGTAGGTTTATAATTCAATTTCATTACTGTATTAAATAGGAGGAGACTTTTTGCTTGCCACCTGTCTACTTCTCTCTTTCTGTGTCATTACCTTAATCCCCTGGAGTTAGGGGGGGAAAGGCGCTTTGCTCCTCCTCTATAATTTAGGGTTGGTTCAACAATGTCTTTGAAAGTTAATTATATAAACTTCTTGTTTGCGCACTGTGAGAAAGATATCGGGTGGGTTTGTGCAGGAACGAGTGTAATGCTGCACAGCAGTGCTTGAGATAAAGGGCATACATTTCACCTGTTAATTCCCTCATGAGTTACCTCGGCTTGCATCAGTTAGCGGGTGAGGGTGAACGAGCAAGACGATCGAACAACAGATACAGTAAATTAAGAAAGATAAACAGCATTAGATGACTGTAAGAGAGGAAGGAGAAGGATCAGTAGGACGGGGTAGAGGATAGAGAGCACGTAAATGAAAGAGAGGGAGAGAGATGTTATGATAATGTGCTGTATTGGTGAATAAATTTGTCTTATTGCACCATCTGCCACAGAAACAACCCTTATCATAATCAATGGTAATCCATGACTTGAATGAAACAAAGAAAATCATTACCATGCTGTATGTGCATAGCACTGTATAGCCAGTTCTATAAAGCAAAGCTAAGAAATAAGGGAGGGTGTGAAATTTACACTGCCCACATTCACCAAATGGCAAAAATGACACCATGCAGAAAATGTGTAAACCCAATAGTCCGTCAGTTTCAAGTCTTATAAGAAACAAGCCAGCTTACCAATTTAATACTGATATGCAGGGATGTACTGGGTCGGAAATTCAGACCAGGACTTTGAGATGCAAAGGCCCTTTATGCGAGTGTGTGAAGGACGTGAGCAGAAAATCGCTGGTAATTGTGTTTTATATATTTTTATATAGATTTATTTTTTTCTTGCCTTTATTCAACTATACAGTTTGGGTGACAGATGGACAGGAAACAGAGAGAGAGAGAGAGGGAGTTTTTTGGTTGTCCGTCTCATTCTGATGAACACAATATCTCAGAAAATGGCTTGAGGGAATTTCTTCAGATTTGGCACAAACCTCTACTTAGAGTCAAGGATTAACTTTGTCCACCAAGATCTAAAGGACAAGGTCACTTTGACATCACAAAACACGTTTTTGGCCATAATAATTCCTACGCTTATTATGACAACATTTCACACAAATGTCGAATAGGATAAAATGATGAAGAGATGACATATTCTGCAAACACATTTTCCATGCCATTATTCAGCGCCATTACTCAGGAGTAGAAGGGAAGATTGTGACCATATTTTACATTCGATCGAATACTGAATAGATGACACTAATGTTGGATGCCCACCTTGTAACTGTTGATTGTAAAGATATTCTGTGCTGCTGGGTTGAAGATGTGTGTGAAGCATTGGTGTTGTACAATTTGTAGCTTATTTGTAGCTTATTTGTAGCTTCTTTGCAGCAACAGCCATATTTGAAGCAATGTCTACTGTCATGGCTACGACTTCAAAACCAGCTTTATTGGCCAAGCGTGGGAACATTTGACTCTGTTTTTTGTTTCTCTCAATAGACTCACACACTAATAGACATATACCAGAAGCAGAACAAGAACAACAAACCTTAACAAAGTCAAGTCATATCAATTTCATTTATATAAATCACAAATCAAAAATTTGCCTCAAGAGCCTTCACAATCCGTACAGCAAATGACTTCCTCTGTTCTTAGACCCTCGACTCGCATAAGGACAACTCCCGTTGGCAAAATGGAAGAAACCTCAGGAAGAGCAATGGGGGGGGGTTCTCGAGGGTGGACAGATATGCAATACACATTGCATTTACAGAATAGATCAACATTACAGTATGCAATCACAATGGCAGAATTACAGATGGATAGCCATTAGACCTCCACTCCACCATTGAGACCTGGAAGAGGACAGAGTACCAAGACTCACAAAAGCAAAGCTCATGCAAATCATTCATATATGTGTTTAAAAAAACACACAGAGGGAGAAAGAGAAAAAGACAACAGGCACAAAAGGAGAGCGAGAGAGACAACAAGACAACGAGAGGCCAAATCTCCTGGAGAAAGAAGATCCAGGTCTAAACATCTGGAAGGAACATGAATGTAAACTGCAATTTGACTGGCTGATGAAGGCATACCACCGCAGTAATTCTAGTTTTAATTAATTGGTTAATTTTTTTATCTATTAAAACATGAGAAGAGTGAGAAAAATGCCCATCATAAGTCCTTAAACCGGAAGGTGACATCTCCATCTCCCCAGATGTTTATTTGACAATAATATAAAAAATAAAAAAAGCAGTGAATCCTCCCTGAAACCAGATAATAGTTTAAAAAATCTTTTTATTCTTTTTTATTTGTTAATTTGATTGATCATATATGTGTGTGTGTGTGTGTATATATATATAATAATCAGTAACTATATATGTGTGTATATATACATATAGTTGCTGATACATTATCTGTTGAACTACTAATAAATTAATCGACAATGTTAACCGACATAATGAGGATTCACAGACAGTGGAATACCCCATTTTCAGTGTGGAATATGGTTTTAATAAATGTTAATGGTACTAAACGTTTTGGTTCTCAGGGCTCAACTTGAAATGTGATCATAATATTAGATGACTGCATTTAACAACAGGAAAGTAAATTTATAAGACCTCCAGTTTTAATTTACTGATCTTAAGACATGAACAGAGATTCAATTCAATCTCCTGCTATTGTCAAGATTTTCACCTTGTAGAGGTGAAGGTTGGGGTCTCTAGGCTGACAGGGATAATCCCCCCCTCCAAAACGTTTGTGTTCAAACACTAATCACCGCCCCCAGCATAATTGACTGATCCAAGTCTGGCTTGGGCTAATTTATGTGTGCAACACCAGGAAAGCTTAAAGACAATCCTGGGGTGTCATCTATGTGATAGATCTCTCTGCTTGTGCCCTTGTCGCTGCGTGAAGTCTCATATGTTTACATATCTAGATTTGACAGCCTTGCTGTTAAAATGCAGGCTTCTAGGCTTTTCCATTAAATGGTCCCACCCACACCTCCAAGCATTGAAAACGTCATTAAATATTACGAGTAAAAATGGCCAACATCTGTGATGCCATAATTAATTAGCCTTTTATCACAAACATGCATTAAACTAACAAATATGCATCGCACTTCATGTATTTTGAGGCATGTTTAGATTGGGGATGTTGATTAATGGGGACATTTCTGGGGAATTAAATGGGGGTAAATTAATGAAATGTTTTGATTCTGCTATAAGTCTTATATTTGGCTTTTGCTGTTATGTCTTTGCTATACTGGACCAGCAAGTCAGAAATATACACTGATCAGCCATAACATTATGAGCACTGACAGGTGAAGTGAATAACACTGATTATCTGGTTATCATGGCACCTGTCAGTGGGTGGGATATATTAGGCAGCAAGTGAACATTTTGTCCTCAAAGTTGATGTGTTAGAAGCAGGGAAAATGGGCAGCGTGAGGATTTGAGCGACTTTGACAAGGGCCACATTGTGATGGGTAGACGACTAGGTCAGAGCATCTCCAAAACTGCAGCTCTTGTGGGGTGTTCACGGTCTGCAGTGGTCAGTACCTATCAAAAGTGCTCCAAGGAAGGAAAAGCAGAGAACCGGAGACAGGGTCATGGATGGCAAAGGCTCATTGATGCACGTCAGGAGTGAAGGCTGGCCCATGTGGTCCGATCCAACAGACGAGCTACTGTAGCTCAAACTGCTGAAAAAGTTAATGCTGGTTCTCATAGACAGGTGACAGAACACACAGCACGTTGCAGTTTGTTGGTATGTTTGTTGGCTGTTGGTACATTGTGACCACCTGGTGGTCATGTTATGACTGATGAGATTTGAGATGAAAGATTGAACAATTAGATATTAAAGACATTCATGCTGCAACTTCTTCATTCATTTACATTTTATCTATATAGAATGTTTGTATCTTCTAAACATATAAATGACTTACCATGGGCCATATATATAGTATAATTATAATAACATGTCTATTATGATATACCTTGAATTCATTCCACATTTTTTAAATTTGCTTTGGTCCTGAAAGTTAGTATTTATAGACCGAGGGAGATGGGAAAAGGAACAGCTTGTAGCTACAGAATGTACAGTATTCGTTTTTTTCCCCCTGTATCCAGATTATATGTACTATTACCCCTAGGACATATTATCCATAGACATGGTGTTTCCTTTCATTGTTATGCCGATGACACACAGATCTACCTGTCTGTTATAGCCACTGATTCTGACATGCTGAAATAACTACATGACTTGACATCACATAGGCTGATGTCAAAAACTAGATGTTACATTTTCTGTAGCTTAAAGCTATTATATGGAACATTTAAAACAAATTCTAAGAGCTGACTGTTTGGAGCGACTCCCCCTAAAGTGACTGTCCTTCGGACGTCTCTGATGCATTTTTTCCATTTACTGAGAGTAAGGGAGCTAGCAGAACTTAAGGGTGTAGTTATACTTTAAGCTCATCCATACACAGCATTCTCCGGTTGATGCTAATGAGGAAAAAACGATGTCAAACAAATAGATAGTAAGAATAAAAAATAGATCATAAACAGCAAAGAGGCGATGCTGGTCTATCATACTACAACAGTTAGAATGGTGATTTGATGTCATAGAAACATAACCCACCATAGTGTTTTTTTCCTTACCGCACAAGCTCTCCATCCCAGTTCTCCCCAGTGCCCTGTCAGTTCTTTTTTGACATAAAAACATGCTATATGGACAAGCAAAACAGATATTGTTGTGATTGGCTCCCAGTACACGACTCATGCAGTCTTATTATATCTTAAAAATACAATCGATTTTATTTTTTTAAAAGTCACACAGGGCATTTTATATGCCTTCATCTCCTCATGCCTCGCCTCTTTACCTGCCTCAACCAGAAATCTATCAGTCGGCTCCAGACTGTACAACATGCTTCATTCAAGATCCAAGAGTTAGTTACCACATCATATGGGTTTAGCGTCCTTGCGCTGGCTCCCGGTTTGTTTTTTTCGAATTAATTTTACTTACTTACTGTTTACCTTTTAAGGCTCTTGATGGCCTCTCTTCATGCTATATGTCTGACTTCTTAGTCATATATGAGACAGTATGTAGCCTGAGATCCTTCAGCAGAGGTCTTTTATCTGTTCCCGAGGTGCGGCTGAAAGCGAGGTGACAGAGCATTCACAGTCAGAGACCCAAACCTATGGAATGAGCAGCCTGAGAAAATCAGGTCAGCAGAATCAGTGACCTCTTTTAAATCTCTTCTTACAACATACTTTTATCTGAGAGCTTTTCCTGGTTTTACTTGACTTTTATTGACTGCCCTTCTAGTGACACCGTATTTGTTTGTATTTGTTTTATTTGCTTATTACTCTATTGGAAATTGTTGTTATGATCTCCTTTTTTTGTTAAGTTGTTGCCTTGGGCACTTTGTAATAGGGGATGATGATGACGATGATGATGATGATGATTATTAATTTATTTTTTTATTATTATTATATTTGATTCCTCTTTCCCTTAAAACAACCTGCTAATGAATACATTTCAGATACATACCGATCAGCCATAACATTATGAGCACTGACAGGTGAAATGAATAACACTGATTATCTGGTTATCATGGCACCTGTCAGTGGGTGGGATATATTAGGCAGCAAGTGAACATTTTGTCCTAAAACTTGATGTGTTAGAAGCAGGAAAAATGGGCAGAGTGAGGATTTGAGCGACTTTGACTTTGGGCCACATTGTGATGGGTAGACGACTGGGTCAGAGCATCTCCAAAACTGCAGCTCTTGCCGGGTTCCCGGTCTTCAGTGGTCAGTACCTATCAAAAGTGCTCCAAGGAAGGAAAAGCAGAGAACCGGAGACAGGGTCATGGATGGCAAAGGCTCATTGATGCACGTCAGGAGTGAAGGCTGGCCCATGTGGTCCGATCCAACAGACGAGCTACTGTAGCTCAAACTGCTGAAAACGTTAGTGCTGGTTCTGATAGAAAGATGTCAGACAGTGCATCGGAGTTTGTTGCGTATGGGGCTACGTAGCCGCAGACCAGTCAGGGTAGGCAGGTGGTCATAATATTATGGCTGATTGTGAACAGTAAGCTTACCACATGAGCACGGCCAAATTGCCATCTGTAGTGGCTGCAAACAAGATGGAAATAACAATTCAAGGTGGAGGGTCAGCTGGGGTTGGGGGAAGGACAGATGGGGTCTGAATGTGGAGGGTCATCCGGAGGAGCGGCAGGGCTCTGCAACTAATGGTCAGGCACTAAGCACTTCTGTTCTTCCTTGTTATTGGAAAAAAAATCTACTTTTTACACAACCATATCTCTGAAAATACATTTTGAGAGAAATGTAATGCTATATAATATTAATTATCAACATGATCAACATTTCTTTCTGCCTTTTATTAGATGATGATAAAAGAATGAGGGAGTGGGTGCAACAAAGTTCCCCAGTCAGACTTAAAACAGGGTGTGGTTCAGGAACACTTTTTAATCAGCATTTCTGCCAAGTTGCAAAATGTTCATACAGAACATCTATTAAATGATGATTGACATTTCATCTAGTATATTTATTTGTTTTACCTACAATATCTACTCTTGCAATACAATATTGTATCATAACTAAAGCAGGTTATTTTTACGCATAAATAAAAAGTCAAAATGACTTGGAGCATGAGAGTCCGTGTATCTTTTGGTCATTGGATTTCCTTTCAGAAACGGGTATTAAAAAACAGAAAACGAGTGGTTATTTGATTTTCGTTTTAAAATACAAAAATTAAAATTGAAATACAAGGCGTTTTTCTTTTTCATGGTCAGAAAGGGATGAGCGAAATTAAAAAAAATATTCGATTTTCATTTTCTATTTCATATAACAAAAAATAAAATCACTAGAAAACAGAAACGGAAAAAAGGCCTGTTGTTTCATATTCTGAGACCGGATGTTGTCATTTACAGGACGGTGCTGTGTAGAAGAAACAGTAGGCTAGTAGACTGCGGTCAATCCAGCCGTGAGTCCGATCTCCGTGGTCAAATCAGCCGCACTTAAATTTAGAGTGTACAAGTATTCTCAGCATTATGGTAAATGCGGAGAAACAGCGTATTTACTTTCGGTTTTCAAAATAAAGGTATTTAGAGCCGTAAGCTATAATTAAAATATGTTACATTAAAGTGTTGTGCCCCTGATGAATAAAAAAAACTTTATATCAAGTATCTTTACTGCACCAGTGTGGAGAAATGCCAAAATAAAAGTCTCATATTCATGCCTCCAGAGATTGCATATTTGACCATATTTGTACTGTAAAAACATATTGCTCAGTGTTTCCTGGCTACCGATGGTATATTTGACTTTTACACATATGAGACTACAAACATACTTAATATCAAGCATTTTTACTGTACAACTTTGGAGAAATTCAACAATAAAAGTCCCATATTTGTACCTCCAAGTGGTATTTTCATATATTTGAGCTACTGTAAAAACACTTTGCTCAATAATTCCTGGCTATGGATGGTATATTTGACTTCTACACATCTAAGACTACAAGTATACTTAATATCAAGCATTTTTACTGTACCAATGTGGAGAAATTGAAGAATAAAAGTCCCATATTTATACTTCCAGATTCCATATTTTCTTATATTTGAGCTACTGTAAAAAATGTAAACTGTATGTGGAACCACCTGCAACAGCTGTCACACTGAATAATATAAAAAATAATATGTGAGGAAGAGACAGTAGGTACAATGGTGTTTTGAAGTTAAAACTAATTATTTTTCCCTTTTACCTACAAATGGACACAGCAGAGCAGCAAAATAAGAAGAATGTGGACTGGCATTGCATTTTGTGTGAAAAGTAAACAAATTAGAATTGTGTAGGATTTTGTGTTTAGTGTTTATATTATCAAGATGTTATTAAACATTAGTGTGAAATTTTGTCATGATTACTGCAGCATTATTGAAGTATAATGAAAATGCTTCACCCATAGCCAGGAAATATTGAGCAATATGTTTTTACAGTAGCTCAAAAATATAAGAAAATATGGAATCTGGAAGTATAAATATGGGACTTTTGTTCTTCAATTTCTCCAAATTGGTACAGTAAAAATGCTTGATATTAAGTATACTTGTAGTCTTAGATGTGTAGAAGTCAGATATACCATCCATAGCCAGGAATTATTGAGCAAAGTGTTTTTACAGTAGCTCAAATATATGAAAATATGCCACATGGAGGTACAAATATGGGACTTTTATTGTTGAATTTCTCCAAAGTTGTACAGTAAAAATGCTTGATATTAAGTATGTTTGTAGTCTCATATGTGTAAAAGTCAAATATACCATCATTAGCCAGGAAACACTGAGCAATATGTTTTTACAGTACCTCAAATAGGGTCAAATATGCAATCTCTGGAGGCATAAATATGAGGCTTTTATTTTGGCATTTCTCCACACTGGTGCAGTAAAGATACTTGATATAAAGTTTTTTTTTATTCATCAGGTGCGCATGAAACACTTTAATGTAACATATTTTAATTATAGCTTACTGTTCTAAATACCTTTATTTTGAAAACCGGAAGTAAATACGCTGTTTCTCCGCATTTACCATAATGCTGAGAATACTTGTACACTCTAAATTTAAGTGCGGCTGATTTGACCACGGAGATCGGACTCACGGCTGGATTGACCGCAGTCTACTAGCCTACTGTTTCTTCTACACAGCACCGTCCTGTAAATGACAACATCCGGTCTCAGAATATGAAAAAACAGGCCTTTTTCCGTTTCTGTTTTCTAGTGATTTTATTTTTTGTTATATGAAATAGAAAATGAAAATCGAATAATTTTTTAAATTTTGCTCATCCCTTTCTGACCATGAAAAAGAAAAACGCCTTGTATTTCAATTTTAATTTTTGTATTTTAAAACGAAAATCAAATAACCACTCGTTTTCTGTTTTTTAATACCCGTTTCTGAAAGGAAAATCCAATGACCAAAACATACACGGACCCATGAGCCACAACATGTTTACTTATTATTTATTTATAATTAACTGAAATAGCAAACAAACTACAGGTGGGAGTTGTGATGCCAACCCTGGTCTCCGGTGTCAAAGTCCTGCACTTTCTACACCCACCCAACTTCCATTTTCTAGTTTCTACTGAACAGAATCTGGGAACCAATTATGTTTCCCTCTCAAAATATGGCAAAACAATTATTATTATAAATGTAATTTCTAAGAGACAGGGTTACCCTACAGCTTTACAGCAGTGGTAGAACATGTCGATCTCAATAACAGCAGGCTATTCAGAGGCAAAAGCTGCTAATGATAGTTTTTTTTTTTTTAACAAGTGAGTATGATTTTGGCAATTGCCCACACTACATTTGGGAAATGCAAATGTGTAAACAGACAGATGCTTTTTTATCTTGTTCATACATTGTTAATACATATCGGATCTGGGAGCAGAAACTGTAGGTGTTATGAGCGCATCTGATCTATGCGTGACAAAAGAACAAAATTGGGTCACTACCTGCTGGTGTGCAGACATAGCTGTGGTTTGGGGATGTAATTAGTTGTCTGTGGACTGTTTGTTTAGAAGTAAACATATTGCAAGATGGCTGCCAAGGTACCTTACATATAAAGAGGACTGTGTCAAATTGCCTGCATCACCTACCAGTTGTTACCAGTAGCCACAGGCTCAGTTCCTTATTCAGGGAGTACAAAAAAACAATTACATCAGCTACTACTTTGAAAAATTCAAACCCTGAGCACAACACTGACCTGCCAGAAAATTGTTGTTTGGAGAATTAAATGAATTATGAAAGTGCAGGAAAACAATTTAGTCTTGCATATCCAGCTGCCGTTCTAATAAATCACTGCCACCCAAAAAGAACTAATTTGTGTTGTTGTACTGTGAGCATGATTGATGAGCATGCTCTGGTTTGCAGTAAAAGAGACAGGGCTCAACCATGCTGCATTATATCTTTAAAAGTCTGAGAAAAAAAAAATCTTGTCTTTAATCTCTTCAACTGGCATCCATTATAGATATTGATGTACCCATGCTTTAACATATGAACAGAATTCCCCCCAAAGTAAAAGCCAAAAGTATTACTGCCCTTGTTGTTTTTGATGTTGTTTTTGCTAAACAACATTCAACAAAACACTTGAAATCACGAGTAGTGACTGTACAGTCTGAATTTATTCCAGTCAAGCAGTGTCTGTATTGCCACCCTGCTGATTCTTCATTGTTGTCGACTACAATGAAAGCTAAACTTCTCTGTACCCCATTCATATTTCTTCACACATGAGTGAGGGGCAGCTGCTTTTTTAAATAGCACCTGCCAAAAAAAACAAACAATTCAGCTGAGATAATGTACTAATGATGATGTGCATGGAGTGCATTAGCTTAGCTTGTGGTGTCACAGCTTGTTATTATTGTCTATGCTGTGGTATTTTATGTGTGTGTGTGTGAGCTTGGCAAATGCCCCTCCAATTCTTTAGCATTTTCTGCATCTCAAGAAAAATTAACATGGACGCATGGGCATGTTGCATGCTAACAACATGCAACACAAACAAATGTGAATGTTTATATAGCCTGCTAGCACACACGGACGCTGTCTTTGCAATGGGTAGAGAAAGAAACTATGGTGGCCCTGAGTAGCACAGCCGCATTGTTGAGTAGGGGCAGATCTGACACCACAGACATCAAATTGATATTAATATCTATGAGAAGCCTTTACCTTTTGAGTTATCGCTCTAGCGGTCAAATGCCTTCCAGAGGCGAGGCATAGCTGAGAACATGAATGTTTAACAAGACTGCTGCATAGTTCACCTCAATGAAAGCCTCCAGCTCTGAGCTGAATTATTAACCACTGCAAGACTGGTCCAAATTCCTACTGAGATTACATTTACAGGTCCATGCTCAGCACTGTGTTGAGAAACAACAGAAGTTTCAAGAAATCTCTAATGTAATTACATTAGACGCTTGTGACAGTTTCATTTGCAAGGAACACAAATGGAACAAAAACCCACTAAGTACAATGGGGGCGATTCACCTACTGTTTGTGGTACCAGTGATTCATTATTGTTGATTATAGTGATAAAAAACAGGACAAACAGGCAAACATTTACTGTATGAGTCAAACAACATTTCATATTTATAACCCAAGTATGTCTCACTTTGTGCTTACACCTAGAGACACAACAAGAGAGAAAGATAACGGTATCCATTCATTTTAAATGAGTGCTGGAAGGCAGAAAGCAATGGGGAGCACAGTGGCAGAGACATCTCAGTGACTTGTCGACAGGAGGAAGTTGAGCTGAGTTCAACTTTATGCAAATGTCCAATTGAAGGGCAGATGTGTTCACCTTTTGTTCTTCCACTGGAAAGCTTCCTTTGACTTTAGTTCCTACCACACTGTTCCTATCAATTTCCCGAAGTTTAAGAAAAGCTCATTGTTATAGCTGCTTTCCCTGAACAATACAATGTGTCCCTGCTTATTTACAGGGATATCACTAAAAAGAATAAATCATGGAGGGAGGTATCTGGGGTCATAGGGATCCCCAGTGAGCTTTCTTAGAAGGTATTGCAACTTCCTGATGAATATATTAGCAACTAACATAGCAAATAATGTTACCAAAAGTAAATACAGCCTATATAAATGCACATTTATATATTTTTTAAACAGTGTAAGGCAACCTTCCTTAGTTACTGTTGCTACACATGCTATGTCAAGCTTTCTTTTCTCGCACACTTTAATAGTTTACAGTAATAGTCGCAGATTGACTCGCAATTCTTGAAACGATAGGTCCTTCATTTCAGACAGAGGCAGACAAAAACAGCCCCACAAAATAATGTAGTTAGTTAATGATGTGCAGGGCATTCTCAACTGCTGTATTTTAGTAGTCAACTACTCCCAAAAAGGAATCCATTAGTCAAATATTTGCTGGAGATCGATCTTGTGTTTTTCACACAAGAACAGTGCTTTCAAATACAACCAGTAAAGGGTTAACTAATGTAGGTTGGGCCAACCTGGGGTTAGGTGAAATATTAAAGTCCTCAATTGGTTCTGACAGGCTATTTACAGATGAGCCGTGATCTGAATGGACTAAACTCCCTAGCAAGCTAGTCTGAGCTGGGGATACTGTTGGACTGCAGTAAAAAAAAACACAGCTGCTTTCTTACAAGGATAGTGGGAGTCTTTCCTTCTGTAAATTCTATTTATTTCACATGGTATAACATAGAAAATGATTGTTCTAACAAATTTATGTTGAACAACAACTAAAGTTATGTCCACCTTTGGTTGTAACAAGGTCATCTCAAAAGCTCTGAATAGCACAGCGTCGACCAATGTTTATTTTTTATAGTCAACTATTCTTTAAAAGCCCTAGTGCTCCCTGGCCTTGGAAGTAATGCTTGGTTACTACTGTGGAGTAGGTAGTTAAATACTTAGCCAGACATGCTAATGATAACAACTTGTGTCCTAACAGATAAACACAACGTTTAATGAATTTCTTATGCTTTTACTCTTGTTGTTTTGGTTTTGCAAAGGGTAAAAAAAAAAAAAAAAAGCACCTGCCTGCATGTTCCCACATTGTGGTCCTTCTTTAGCTTTTTTAGGCTCTTTTCGAGATAATATAAATATATATAATACATAGAAATGTATAGTACGAAGATAAATAATTGAGTTATCAGTTGGAGGTGTGAGTTTTACTGTCTTCCCTTTTATAATGGTGGTCTACGGGGAAAATGCTTTGTGTCCCAAAGGGTATTTTTTCACTGCACTATCGCCAGTGGCCAGTGAGACAAATTTGCTGCAAGGCTGAGTGGCACTGCCATATACAGCTCTCTTAGTACACCCATGGCAAATATCCAAAGCTTGACAAGCCTGCCATGCCTAATTATGGTTGCTAAGCTATGATTGGACAGTCACAGTATGGGGGAGGGGTTTAGTGAACAGTCATTTGCGACATGTAGTGACAAATTCCCTGTTGGTGTAGGAGTACAGTGACACTGTAGTGTGTTGAGAAACAACACCAAAAGCTACTTTCAGTTAGATAAATACTTTATGTTGTGACTGGGATGGGATCTCTCTTTATCTTTTGTGCCACTCTGTCCTCCCTCTTCTTCCCCCACTGACACAGAAATACACACACCTGCCACCATCTGCACAGACAAGAGCATTGCAATCTTGTGGCATTCATAGTTTACCTGCTGCCCCATTAGAATCACATTAGGAGTGGGATGGAGGAGCCAATGCCTCACATAATGAACAGAACTTGCACCATATGTAGCAGTTATGAAGTCCAGATTAGAATGGGCAAACCAGGAGTTGGCCTGATTGGCAGCTGCATTGATAAACAGCTCTCTAATAGGCTGTGGATAGGAACATCCCATCCATGACTGACTCTGACAGCTATCCTGCTCTGCTTCAAAGCAACACATGCACTCTCCTCACTCCAGCACCAGGCCTCATTTTCACCAACTGCCCTTAGAAAAAACGACACGGATGGCAGCCATATCAACCTCCAATCCAACCACGACACCCACCCACTTTCTCTGGTACAATACATATACTGTAGTAACACTGTTAACACAAGGCGAGTTACCCTCACATGGTAATTGCTCGATCTGTCTGAGATAGTAATGAATGTGGCTGGTACCTCTGTTGGCTTGGAAAAGCTTGGGTAGAGTGGCTTCTTCTGTGAGAGTGGGAGAGGGCAGTGAGGTGATGTGGAGTGAAAGGCCAGTGTGCTACAGTAAGAAATCAAATATGTGGACATGTTGTTCATAAACCACACATGCTTTGCTTGCTACACTGCTGGAAGCACCTTGTAGTGGAGCCTGAAATACAGTCAGCTTCCCCAGGCGCTGGTACAAGTGAGATATGTTAGTGGCTAGCCTTCTCCATCAAATAGCAGCATATAAAGTACTCCACTGTATACCCATGCGCTATATATTGCCAAAAGGGATTGCACTGCTGTAACATATACACTGTACAGAAAGATACATCCATTGCAGACTGTATTGTTGTCTTCACTATAATGGTGATGTATAGCAACTGGGTTTAGATTACAGCATTATACATTGGAATGATGCAGGTATAGCTAGTATCAAGGGCACTATTAATAACTATATATTTATTATCTAAAAAAAACCTATAACTTGTCTTCACGTCATAATGTGTAAAACCTTGGAATATTTGTATCTGAGGACTAACTGCTGATGCATATGCTGCACAAGAACTTAAGTGGCAATCTAATACTAAAGGGTAAAATACTGTATTTTCCACCTCATTCTTTGCCTCTAATGAATTAGAGTAAGTGTGCTGATAAACACCAGTGTCTCTGGGGCCATAGTCGCTTGTTAGTTGCAATATTATCTGTTGAAGTAATGAAATGAGTGAGTGGTGTCCTGAAATTAGACAATTGTAATAATGTGACGATGCTATCTCTGTTTGAATTGGATGCAAATGCAAGGTGCAAAAATTCCCAACCTGTCACTCTCATCCTATGTTATTGTGCTTGTAAAAACAACAAAAAGAAAGGAAAATGTCTACAGTATGTTGTAAAAACAAAAATATACTGACAGGGATAATCTTTCTTTGTTCTAGGACCCAGAGTAGCAAAACCTAAATGTCAAAATACCCTGACTCAAAAGAGGAAACAACAGAGAAAATGTTAAGTAACTGTGACCTAATCAGAAACACATTGCAGATGAGGTTACAAGCAATGTTTAATAAATCAGTTGTTTTGCTAAATGTAGTTGCTAATCAATGTATATGCTTGATGCCCCCCAATAATAATGTTACTATGATACACTTTAACTAAAACCTAACCATAACAAAAGTTTACAAACAGTTCAGTGTAATTTGACCATCTCATGAACTGAAATTGTAGGTATCTTGTCTCTTCTTCCAGTGGAAGAAGATGAACAGATGATCATCTAACAAAATTAGACAGAAACAATGTAACATTCAAACTTCATTCAGAGTGGAGAGTTACAGAATAAAACTCACCAAAACCGTCCTTGTTAGTCTTTCCGTTATTCCAATAATCACCAGCTCTGGTTTGTTCAAAATAAATCCATAAAAGAACAGCAGTTACAGTTGGTCTGTTCAGTTGCACCAGCTTTGTAAATAAAGCACAGACCAGTCGGGACAGCAACACTGGCTGACTGTTATTTCATTCTATGCTCAGGACACTGTGACCCCACTATATCTTTACATAGGAAAAAGCTGTTTGCTGCTATATTAATGGTTTCAATCTCACATGTAAAACATTTAAGAGTGACTTTACAAGATATAACTCAGACAGTCTGAGCTCTAAAGTTTAGAATGCCTTTTTTTTGACAGCATGGATTGTGGATTTTGTCCTCCATACCTATCACATTGTAATCATATCATTTGTCGCAACACTTGAGAGAACAAGAAAAGAGATCAGGTCAAGTACATGGAGTTTGAATTGATTTTTAGCTATTTTTTATACATTTAGCCTTCTGGTTTTGTTGTTGGCTGTTTTTTGTTCCATTGATAGAACGGGCAGGTCAGGAGCACAGAGTAAAATGAGTACACACTTTGCCCAACTGGCAGGTCATTGCCCCAACTGGGAGCCATTAAATGAGTGCAACCTTTGAATGAACTGTTTTTTGCTGAACCAAAAAAGGCTATGGTCCAAGCAGAAAAGAGAACACAAGGAGTTTTTGTGTAAGCTCTGAGATGTCACTACGAAGAACCGGCTGCTGATGTTTCCTGTCAGTCTGGCAAGGTCATTTAACAAAGGCTTATGGAGCAATCAAATATGTCTGGGTTTGAGGTGTTCTTAGATACACAGTTTGTGTTCTGTTTGTCAGAACCGTTGCAAAAGCAATTCTTCCCTGTCTGCCCTTTTTTGCCACGTGGCCACTGTTAAAGCAAAATGTATACTAAATAGAAAGGGAGAAGGGAATGAGGCAATTTCTATAAACTTCACTTGTTAAAGACGAACCCTTGACTATTATTAGAGTTTTCATGCTGTGATTTTAATTGGGTTTAAATTACATTCAGACCCACAAGCATTTTGCCAATAAAGTTAGGAATAGCTGAAATCAGTCCTTGGCTGAGGAGGGAGCAAGGACACAAATACAAACACATCCAATGGTTTGATGAAACAATCATTTCCTAATTATCCAATAGGATAATTAACTTGTTTAGTAATTGGTATAACTTTCAAGAGACATTTTAATAGCTGTTTGGCAGTCAGGTAGAGTCAAATACAGTTTCTTACTTTTAACTGCTAGCCCAAAATCAAATGACTACAAACAATTTGAATAAATTGTTGCCTAAATATTGCAGAGTTTGGTTTTATTTTTGTACACAACCTCTTTTTATTAGAAAAATGTGTTTTTGGGGAAAATGTAATGCTGCCAGATTATGTTTGGCAACTATGTTTAACGACTTGGTTAAGGCAAGTGGTTGGAAACACATTCACCCTCCACTCTGATGTCCATATCCCCTTTATTGACATTGAAAATTGCCACTATACACAAATTAGACAAACACAAATGCAGAATAGTTGCATAATGAATGTAATTTTTACTGTAGTAAGTTGTAGGGTTGTACATTTTAAGAAAAATTTATTGTGTTTCTTTTTTTTAGTTCACTTTTTTAAACTTTGATCTTGAAGTAGACTAAGGTATGGCTACAATTAGCAACAAACAAGTTTAATGGAAACATTTGTAATAAAGCAGATTAATCTGGCAGGCAGCAGTTGGTTTCAGTTGCTAGTAGCAACCACTACTGACCAACTAACATTCATCGTTGCATCCACCATTTTATCAAAAGTCTCTCATCTATTGGACTATTATCCGAATGTATGCTACTCTATTTATATTACCTGTTGTGTAACTGTTAATGTTGATGTTAAATTTGTGCACACAGTTTATGTATTTTACTCTTTACAATGTTTACTAGAAAAATGACTGTGTTGTACTTAATGTTTTCTTTAATTGGTGATATTTGGTTTCTTTTTATTTAATGTAGACATAGCTTATACATTTCATCAAATCATTCCCGTTTATTATTTTTGTTGTATTGAGTCACCGTCTCCTAGCTGTGTGTCACCTTTGTGTTCAGCATAGCTACATAGGTGAGTGTGTACATTTGGCTCTCGAGAGGTAGGCTGCGTATATAAAATTACATTTTTGCCAATAGATTCTGCTTAATGTTAAACACTGAGCCTTTAAATTACATTTAGAGAAATTGGGCTACTGATGGAGTGATAAGTTTGTTGTCAAGCTAGCCTTACACTGTTAATTGTATCCATTTTCTTCTTTCTGCCAGGGGAGCCAAGCACGCACTACACACACACACACACACACACACACACACACACACACACAGCCAACTTTTCTTACTTTGTATATTTTACCAGGTATGGAGATAGATTTCTTTTTTTTTTTCTTTTTGTATTTCTGTTTTTGAATCAATTTTGTAACTGAACTGTGTTTTATATTCATAGCAGTCTAGCTATAAAAGCTGAGTCTTGTGTGGTTGCTATGGTTACACTATAGAGCTGCATGCTATGTAGTTATAAGATAAGCAGACTTCAATGTGGATTAATATTGTGATTTTCTTTTTTGTAATTGTTTTATCATTGGTTACTTTTCTGTACAGTTTAATGGTAGCTGATTACTTATTTGTATGACAGTATCAATATTGTAATGTCATGTTGCTCTTCATGTATAGGCATGGTTACTATGTTCTGTCATTTATGCTGGTATGTCTATATCAAGTGTGAACCTGTCTTGATGTCACCCGTTGGTTTGTGGAGTTTTGTAGCCTTGAGTTTGGAGTTTTGGCCATCGCCATGCCAGTTTGTCAAAGCCAGCGGAGGTGACGTACTGCGAGTTGAGCTGTGATCATTGGCTGTGCAGTTTCCACTCATCCGTAGCAGGAAACAATGGCGGCTCGCCTGGTCACACACGATCTCGTATTACAGCTACACTAAAATGTGTTTTTGAAACAATTTTAGGTGAGAAACATGCAACCCTGTAACAGAATCTTGCTTTGTATTTGACTTGCACTGCCTAGTCTGACAGTTTCTTGCAGTGCGCTGGACAGACTAATTGAGAATGACCTGTCAATCACAAGGTAGCCACAACCAAAAGCATACGCAGCTTTATATTCCATTTAACTTTAAATTGGACCATAATTTACTAAATGAACATCATGCTGTACGGAAGAAGACTTGAAACTAGCGATTGAAACCATAAACTCATTAGGAAACTGTTTACTGAGCTAATAAATCAAGTGAGCAGTGGGGTAATTTCGTTTAGAGTGCATGGTATAGTTTTTTATTGCGGCCTATGGAGCTCCTCCTGCTGGCCTTTACATAGAGACACTTGTGGCTTCACTTTACAGACCCGGAAGCTTTGTCCATTATAGTCGAATTTGAACTTCATTGTAATAGTTTTTAAAAAAGAAAAAAACTTTTCCAGCTGGCAGAGAGGAGAGCCAAGCAAACACAAATACACACACACACACACACACACACACTGATATATTTTTTTACTTTGTATATATTTTACCAGATCAACACTAAAGACCTGAACCCAGTGCTGCCTCCTGCCTCTTAATTGAAAACGCCAAGAACACAACACAGAACATCATAGGCGTAACTTAGCCGGCTACACTGGCTGTAACTAATTTGACAGAAAGTCTATACTTTTGTGTTTTCTTGTTATTGCACAAATTTATTATTTACACCTTCGGTGTAACTGTTGTTCATGGCATCACATCTTTTTCCAATTGGTAATCATTATCATTAAATTTTTTGTGTTTTATCCAATATTGTTTTCCGTCTCATAGTTGTTTTCAGTAAAAACTTCAAAGGCCAACTGCTGTTTTCAGCCTTTACTGTTTAAGTGGGTTTTGCTCACTGCACAGCTGTGCACCTTCTGTGCATGCATAGTGAGGGCAGAAATAGGTTAGTGTATACATGTTCTTGGTTAATTATCCTTCCTTTCCTTTTTACCCATTTGTAATAAATACCTGCAGCACATTTTGCAGGTTTGGCACCTTTTGTATTCTTTGTTAATGCTGCTAATGTAGCTTTACATTTGTATTTATAAACTGTGTAAATAATGCATTAACAATGTGGTAAAATTGTTTTGATTACCACACTGTGTGATCACAGATGGTATCAGTTTTTCTTTTGCACATTTGTTGAATAATTCACTAGTGTTTTAGTGCACTGTCTCCTAAAATTACTGTAAAAGACACCATGTTCTTGAAAAAACAAAAAAACAAAAGTGTTCTCATTCTTTCACTGACTACAAAGTAATTCTGTCTTACCAGACGTTTTACTAGCACACACTAACCTGACTGCGGAACATGCTTTGTTACACAGAATAATCTGAGAAGTTGTTGAAAACTGTTTGGATAAGGCGGGGCCCTTTCAAAAAAATACTTAGTGAAAGGAGAACGGCACTGATAGCTTTTCTCAGAGAACATGCTCTCCAGTTCTGATATAACCGATACTAGCAGCGTCTACACGGATCTCTTTAGCAGCGCCATTGTTGTTTTGGAGCAAACAGTCACTTCTCATATATGTCATCACATGTACCACACCAGTAGCTCACACTGTAGCTACCAGTAGTTCCTCATAGGACGCTGATTGATCCAGTACCAATGTACCAGCAACAAACACATAGATTGAAGCCTGGAAAGATGGATTCTCGCATGATTTTGTGATCTCGCAAGTCCAACTGCCTCGCAAGGTTAAGGGCATGGTTGATACAGGGGAAAGTTTTGGCTGTATCATGTATCATGTCCCCAGCAAAAATAATTGGCAGTATTCACGGATGGGAAGCTGGCAAGGGCCCTGGCACTAGTGACTCGTACTGGTCGCTTGGTGCGACGCACAGAGTGGGACGGGATCTGCGTGTTACACCATTCCTGGTGAAGCTAATTGCTGTCAGGTGCAAAGAAGTGGCTGGTTTACTAAAGCATCATGAAGGTGGCATATGTCTGCGGAGAAATACGCGTGAAATGCCTAAATTTGTCATAAAGACGCACACACATTTTGACCCAAACTTGCCCTCTGTAAAAGGAGCATGATGAAGTGCTGGTATATACCTTATAGCCATGTCGAAGAGGAGTATTTGTCTGTCTTGCCATCAAACAGTATGTAGAGGATCAAATAGATTGTCATTTGTCAGTTAATTCCTGCTATAAAAAGTAGCATCACAGGTATTCACACAGATTTAATCTTATTCTGCTCATCGCTATGTTTAGATGTAATCCATCAGTTATTCCTTAAATGTCTGACATTCATATCTGTATCCATTTGACAAGTTTGAAGGAAGAGGAAAAAAACTTTTTTTTGATGATAATCAGGGGTGAGCATAAGACAGCAATGTTTTGGATTCTGGACATCCTTAAATTATTCCACTTGTGCATATTCAAGGATAAATAGCTAAATGAGGACTGACATGAAAAGCAGAGATGGAGGAAAGCATGAGTTGCGATGCCGATACCTTAGTGCTGCAGGCCCCGAGGCCGCTGCTCCTCTGCCTTCCAGTGGGAGGCAGATAAAGTCATCATTAGAAAAGGCTTGAGAGAGAGAGAGAGAGAGAGAGAGAAAGAGAGAGAGTTGGAATCAAACAGAGAGAGGGAGAGAGAGAGAAATAACAGGTTTCAACTCAACTCCCTGCTCTCACTGATTCTCTTTGAACTCACATCCAATTTTGCATGCTTGCGCAGACCTACGCCTCTAAGCCAGAAGAGCCCAGCGCTTCCGACATCTAACCCCTGTGCTCAACCTGTGGAGCTGCCTCCCGCTCACTGCCTCAACTGCCTGCTTCAGAACAAGGGCCAAAGTTGAAGGAGAGAAGTTGACACACTCCTTAGCTCCAGTAACCACCTGTGGCATATGCTTCTTTTTTCTCTGCTGCTTGTGTGAAACAGTTTTAGCCTGAAGATAAGCAGTTTTACAAAAGTAAGCGCACCAAAGCACATTTTTGACAAAATGTGTTGAATGGCAAGTGGGAATGCACTATGATTTCGAACACTGAAACCATTCCAACCAACATTTTATTTCCTGTATAGATATTATGAGCTCAGTAATTTATGTCATTGTTTGGCAGACTGATTTCTTTTTTTGTTGTTTTCTCTTTCAACAAGTTAATAGAAACAATGAAAGATACCATGAATCAGAAAACATACTATATTAAATACATTTCTCTATTAATTAATCTTCACTTTCTATTAGTCGTCTCTGGCAATTACTATGATCTATGTTCCACCATCTGTCTTAGTGTTTCTTTCTGTTTTGCGAATTTATAGTCATTCATTCATTTGTTAACTGCCTTTTCCATTATTTTAATGTGCAGTTCAGTATTTTACTGTTTGCCTGTAATCTTACTGTGACTGTGTATATTGTAAGTATTCAGTACATATTAGAGTTAACATTATAGTCCTATCCTTAGTCTTTATTCTCAGTTTCTTATTTAGCCTATTTTAGTTATTGTGCATAATTTAGCCTTTTAATTGTACTTGTTTGTCACCTGCCTTATTTGTGTTGGTGATTTATGTGAAGTAGCTGCTGTAACATTATAAATCCAGTATCTATGAGTGTGAGATTTATTTGAAATAGATTTAACTTTGCTGTGAAGCTGAATTCATGAAATATGGAAAGCTACAGATGTAAGACGAGCAAACGCCTTCATACAACATCTGTGCAAGCAACTGAAGTATGGTTAAGGTTAGGAAGAGACTGTGGTTACGTAGAATAAAATACAAACATCTACTGCAGGTCTGTGATGGGATGAATGTTGTATTCTCCTGCATGAAAGCCAGATGCTACATACTACACGCCCATCCACCACCCCAACCTCCAAGCTCTTACTTTCTGCCTCGCTGCACAAAGATCCCAGTACTACTTCTTTGTACTGAACGTTGGCATTGCAGAGAAATCATGAGGTGCGGGACTATCCAATATGGAATATAATTAATATTGATACTGTGCTGGTGTAGCAGTATCTCACTGCAGAGAATTTACAGATGTGAACATTAAACTTAGGAAGTTATACAACAACCTGACCTTCATTAACGGTATATGCTCTTGTACCTCAAAAATCTTATAGCTGGGCACAATTTTGTCTCTTTTATTTAAGTTTTGATTATCTCTTATCTTTTCATTCAGCTGCAGCTCTGTCAAGCCATCTTTGTTAAAATGGTTTAAAACATGTAATCGTTATCTTATTTTAAGTGACAGTTTTTTCCAAAGAGGTAGGATTAGGACAAATGAGATACATACTATATGTAGTGGATTTGGGACTATATTATTGTATGAGAGTGGTCCAGAATCAGATAAACCAGGCTCAATGTGATTGAACTGTTCACATTTTATTTTTTCACTGTTATTCTTCTCTCACAATAGATGTGACTCTCAGAGGAGGAGGAAAAAAACAGCTCAGCTTTCCCCTGCAGTGTTAATGTAGCCCAGTACCAGCAGGCCTGAGGTTATTGAATCATACCTGTTCACAAGGAGGTTTCGCTCTTTCATCCTTACCTGTTTTTCTTCACAATTCAGAGAAGGGGTCCATGGTTATAATTAGAATATAATTGCTGTAACATACTGAGTGTGCAGGAGAAATGTGCACATATTTATCTGTACAAAAGGTGAAATTATGTCATTTTGAGTGCACGTTTTCTTGGGAATGGAAGTGAAACGCCTCAAGCTTCTAAGAGATGTCAATTAAAATTGTCATGCTCCTGAGTGCAAGATGACTCCCCAAACCTTTAATGTGTTTAAAAGAAGACTGGATATGAAATTGGACATGTTTCAGCACCAGTGTACACAGAGCATAATTCTTTGGAATTTTTTGGCCCAAGCTTTATTTGTGCTATAGGTGCATTTCACTTAATATAGTCTTTAAGAGAACAGCCTTAGCAAGTATTTTAGTTGTTGTGGCTGAGTTACTGCTGACTGTTGGCAAATCTCCACTCATGAATCATTTTAAGCTTGAATCCATGTACTTTCAAATTAAGTTACATGCCACCACTTTGCAAAAGTCTGTGCTTAAATCAAGGCTGTAAATTTGTGGGGTGCTAAATGAATCAAGTGGCCACGGTGTTAGGTAAGACACAGTGAGTTAATACAAATTCATGTAATCCATTTTACATCATGAAATATAATAGAATCACAGAACTAGTTTATCACCGAATTATATACTCATTATTGATTAGTCTATCAATTATATTCAGAATTAATCGATTTTTATATACTGCATTTCAGATAATAGTGAAAAATAGCCGTCACAATTTTCCACAGTATAATGACATATTTAAAATGATCGTGTTGTCTCTCTCTCACAATGAAGATAATACATTTGCTATCATGGAAAACTATGAAAACCAGGAAGTATTCATATTTTAGGGGCTGGAACCAGTTTTGTTTTATTTTTTTTTATACAAAAATGATTATTAAAATAAATTTTCTCAGCAGAATAATCAATGAATCAAGTTGCGTCAGCATCATAATAATTGTATTTGAGGTTAACAGATTGAGGTTGCAGTATTATACACTGAGACTCCTTGGATTATAATATATAATTAAACTAAACTTGATATGATATGATATGATGTGATATAATATAATATAATATAACATAATATATTATAATATGATAAAACTGACATTACCAGTGTATATCAGGATAGCTTAATATTCTGCTTCGAAGAGAGTCTTAAGTGAGCACAGTGGCACTTTGTCCTTGTAACTCACAGTTGCAGCTAAATTTGTGAACAGCAGAGTGGGCCAGATTGTGCCCCAGACAAGTAATGCTCATTATATTCTTAAGAGACAAAAAAGCATACCATGTGGCATTTATTTGACTTACTTTTCTATCAAAGAAGGCAAACATCTTGGGGCAGAACATCGACTCTGTGTTCTCTATACACATCCACCCACATGTAGAGCTACTCCTGACTTTGCCAACGTTGTGTGCAGTAAAAGGAAGCCTCTATTACAAATGGTACTATTAAGTGCCCTCAATGGGGGATTTTTAAGTAGCCTTGTGGTAATGGTGGCTCCCACCTTATCTCTCTGCGCTCTCTCGTGCTCTTCCTCTCCTCTCTGTCTGTTTCTTAGCTCAGACCGACCCTGAGAGCACTAAAACACACTTGTCTCCTCATCTCTTTTCAACGACAGAGAAAAGAAGATGACTTCTCTCTCTTATTCGACCCTTTATGCATATCTTAGGCACTTTTAAAAATTGGCCTTCAGAATTTAGCAGGGCCGTTTTGTATTCAGCTAGGCCAGCTTATGGTAGGGATGAATGCAGATCAGTGCTTTTACTTGAGAATGTTTGATACATCCCAAAAATCCCTGGTAGAAAATGATTATGGATTCCGGGGGAATCTTGGGCTCTGTTTGAATAGGGCGAGCTGTAGGCTGATTCCACTGCTAAGAAGAACAGAGGAGATCAGCCTTCATTGTCAGGCCTGACAAGATTAAGCCGACTCAAAAAGCTGATCAAACCGAGCGAGATTCTGCGTGGCGAGGCGAGAAGTGGTGGCATAGGTGGCTGCTCTGGGGTGTAAACAGAGTTCTGACATTGACAGGGACACTTCATCTCATCCTGCAGGGCCAGACAGAGGCTGTACCCCCCCTCGCAGCACCGCAACCACCTTGTGAGGAGACGCGATGACCATGAAATCCTTATCTACCTCACTTCAGCACTAGCAGATATTGCTACACAGTGGCATGGCTGCTGTGGTAAAGTAAGTGACAGTTAGGTTTTATCTGTCTGCAAAAGGATGAATCAACTGGTTCTGTTTCCTTTTCTGCAAAAAAAGTGATGATTATCTTTACCCTCATTATTCTGGTGGGTCTATATGTGTGTTTGTTTCACCTCGGTTGCAGAGGTTTTTCTTTTTTGCTCTGTTAATAACTGTCGCCTGGTAATGAATGTGGTTATTAAAGGAACAGCTGTACAGAATGGTACAAACATAAATCGGAATTTCTGCTGGAGCAGACAACCCCATTTAATAGCATAACAGATAAATACATCTAATTTGAAATGTCACCTCATGCACCCTTCACCCATCTTCAGTTATTCTGTTTTATGTGTGGTCTCTTATGACCAGCCATGCTAGTTGATTATAACATTAGAAGAGTTGCCTGCTCAGCAGTCAAAAGTATTACAGCCTCCGCTACTGTAACAGCCATGTGTCTTCCTCTCGACATTTTCATCTCCTATGCAAATACAGACCCAATGGAGCCAGTAATCATTCATCAGGAAACTGTCTCCAAATGGTAACTGCCTCTGTCCTGCTCATTCATTATTCATCACCATGGACGGGTCAGGCGGCAAGAGGCTCCACTAGTACCACATACACAGTCAGCCTCATTCCACTGTTTATCTCTCTCCCTGAGAGTATTGAAATAAGGGAAAAGTCCAATGTTCACTTACTTAGCTCTCTCTTGAGTGTCAGAAGTGAGGCTGTATAGCTTGGTTCACTTCCCCGCCCCTGGTATTGATAAAACACCTTGCCCGCTGCTGATACTCCTGTTCATTACTGTGTTTAATGAGAAACTTCTGCATACACTGCACAGAACACACGGTGAGTGCACATTTCACAAATGAGAGGGAAATGTATTTAGGAGGAGCTGGAGGCAGAGTTTCATCACAAATGTGACAGGCAATGTGACATGTAAGAAACAGCCTCATAAACAGGCCAATACATAAACACCTCAGTGGAAACTCAGTCATATCTATCGTCTCTCGCCTGGTATCATGTGCAGCGTTTAATTCGAATTACACACAGGCAGTGAAAAGATCAAACCAACATGTTAACCTAGCAAAAGAAGAAAAAAGAGCTTCCTCGGATGCAGCAGCGCCATGCTACAGTGTCTTTCTGGTGTCTCGTCTTGATCCCAGCAGGAATTTTCTGTCAGTGTGTTAATAACCACTTCAAAGCGAAATACACTACCCCGAATGCATGCATTTAGAGGTCTATTTTCCTCTGTTGTGATCCCTTGCAGCAAACTGCATGTAAACATACCAAAGGCAAAGCAATGGCGACCTGCTGGCTGTAGTCTGCCAGCGTGTAAGTCAACTGTCCGAGTTTTTAGCTTGATTTGTTTTCAAGCAGGTGCCTGCACTTCTGATGGATGAATTCCATGCATGGTATTCATCAAGGCTGTCAAGTGGGTCACTTGTCATCATTCAAATGAATGGAACAAACTATTTGTATAATGCTATGAAACTATGGACTGGCAAAATTTAAATGTACTTTACTAATGGAACACATCCAGAAATATTATGTGCTCTCTGTCTTCAAGTTGGCTGATAAGCTAAATTTATGGTAGTTGACTTTTGCCCTACAGCGACAACTTCAGCAAGGGATGCTGGGAGTTTTAGTTTTTCAGCTGTGAGGGTTTTGTGAAGTTTATAGAAAGGGCCAGGGTACATCCCCTCTAGTCTGTCATCATACTTAAGTGGAGCATTGTCTAGGCCCTGCAGCTCCCCCAGATAAAACTGCCAGTGGTGCAATTTCCCCAAGACCCCTCAGGGCCCATAATTCTCTTTGTAGGTTGTCTGACAATTTGCTAAGCAGTTGAGTCACACACAGGAAGACTGAGAAGTGCTGCAGCTTATAGAGTATTCACTGAACAAGAGGTTCTTCAGACAATCCTGCAAGGTTATGTGAACCATTCAAATTTCACATTTATCAGTGAAAAAAAAGAGGAAATACCGAATTCTCGTTTGTGGCTAAGAGAGGCACCCAGCAGTGCACAGACATGCAAACACACACTTTATGAATTCAAATAACACAACATGGCTGTTCTTTCAGGGAGCAAATATTTGTTTAGTGGTGATCATCAAAAGAAAAGGAAATCCAGCAGATATATAGTGTGAGCCCGAGGAGCCAGAAGGCAAAAGATGGAAAGGATTTTGGAGTCCCACTCTATCTAGCACTGGTGCTTTCTGGGCAACCCAGATTTAGTGCATAACATGCGTTAATCACCCTGCCAAGTGTAAAAACTGCACCAAAGGAGGGCGTTGGCTCTAAGCTAGAATGACATACATTCAGCACGCATGAGACGCTCCGACTGATGTAGTAGTGTACGTGGAGGGAGCCAAGTATTGCAATGATCCTCAGCGTTCCCGTCCACTTGTCATGTTGCAGACATGATTATGAGGGATGTGTGCATATGAGGTGTTTTTTTTTTTCATCAAGCCATCTGTAATGCTGCAAAACTATCACTTTGCCATTCACAAGGACACTAGTTACACTGAAATGTTAAGTTTATGCAAAAATCTGTTGTGTTGCCTGTAAAGAACTTTATAGATATGGTGATTTGTGTGTGTGTGTGTGTGTGTGTGTGTGTGTGTGTGTGTGTGTGTGTGTGTGCGTGTGTGCGTGCGTGCGTGCAAGTGAGGGGAAGAGGGGAGGGGACGGTGAGGGACAGTCATAACATTTTTTTCTTTCATATTGGCACAATTACCCATGGAAGTAAAATCATATTTCCAATCTTTTTCACATTTTCCCCTCACAGTAAACCATTCACAATCAACCTGTAATTGATTGTAAGAATGAAATTGCTTGTTATAATCCTGGATAGAACTGGTGGAGGAATGGCAGGAGGGAACTAAATAACAAATGAGAGGACAGGATGAAAGACACTGCTTTAATTCACCACAACTGATTTGATAATAAAAACTCGAACCCATTTCACGGTATAGCCAATTATGTCTTCAGTGAGTTCTGCCATCACGGCTGTTGGAGTTTTATGCCTCGCAATCACCTCCATGGCATACTCAAAACCAACGTGTTGTCTGCTACTGATTGATGTATTTTGAAAATACCATGACATATACAATTATGCAAATATTAACCATAATTAGAGAGCAAACTATAATTATAATACCTTACATTATTGTAACTTGTCAAAACATTTTAAAGCCCTCTCCACTTTGAAAACTTTTATTGTACAGTGAGCTCTCCTGACTAATTTCGCAATGCAAAACACACAAGAGGGCTCCAAGGTGACATGAAGTATGAGTCAATTCTTCATGTGAAGGAAGTAATTAATTAGGATGTCAAATTTGGAGAGCATCCTTGCCTTCATTTTTCTTCTTAATTGGGGAATAATTTGGAATTTGGAGAGGCGGCAGATCACATGTAATGAAGATTGACACCTGTTATTTCTCCCTGTCTCCACCACCCACCACAGACTACGATTTATTAACGGCCGTGCCCTTCTGTAAGGTTACATACACACTCTTCTTCTGTTCTCGCAAGGGTCACATCCCGATAGACAGCAGCGATTGGTGGGCTGCTGGGCGCCACCCTTCAGGGCAGACCTGGTTGACAGAACAAGACTGCTTTCTCGGGTTGACTGCTCATATCCCATGTAACAGCTGTCTCTCCCAGAGTGATGGCTTCATTTTGACTGCAGCGATCCCTCCTGGAAGGCTTCTCAATGGTATTGCCCCTCTGAAACTAATATCAGCGTTAACATATGTCAAAAGGTCAAATCCGTGTATTTTCACCTTTCACACAGCACACTTCAGCTATGATAGAAATTAAAGCTGCCGCCTGGATGTGGGAGGAAGATTAATTGCCCTCTACAGTCTGGTTGTACTTAATCTCACGTCCTCAAAGTGTGGCTATGTGAGATTAGGTTGCACTAAGCCACTAAGCGCCTGGTATACACACAGACAGGGACACGTCTAAGTGCATGCACACATATGTAAAACATAAAACACACACAGCTATGTGGGTGCTTGCCCAAACATTCAGAGGTTCAACCCGAACAAATGCACATGTAAACGAAGGCTGCACACGCACAGACACACATGCAGCTGCTAAACCAACCACCAAATGTCAGTCTTGAATCCAGAGTATTTCACCAGAGACACAGACCCGTGCTGTGTTGTTACAGGACAGAGAATCTTAATCAAACCTGAGCTCTGTCAGTCCGCTGCTCACCTTTTTTTCCCCCTACAAAATCAAATTAAATGAGAGAGGTGGGAGGTGGGAGGTGTGTGTGTGTGTGTGTGTGTGTGTGTGTGTGTGTGTGTGTGTGTGTGTGTGTGTGTGTGTGTGTGTGTGTGTGTGTGTGTGTGTGTGTGTGTGTGTGTGTGTGTGTGGAGAGAGTTATTGGTCTGAAACAAGAGCAACGGCTCCATCGAAAGCAAGACTAAATAATCATTGTTTGCGTATAACAGATTGGGCAGCTTGAAAGGGTTAAGCATGAGTGGATTAAAAACGTCGGCACACATCCGTTTCCATACTCTAATCCTCTTAGTGCCCACTCCTAATACGTTTTTATATCTTTCCTATCTCTCACTGAGGTGAAATATCAGATTAGTTGCCAGGCTTTGACTATATCTTATTACAACTTTATCTAACACTGAGGGGTTGTGAGCTTCCAGTTAGGCGGGGGCAGCCCCTGTGCTGGGCACTGGCCGCACTGCCTTTTGTTTATAAAATGCACAGTTACGGTTTTTCGTGCTGTGGTGGTCATTGAGATTAGTCTCTAAAATAGATGATTTATCCATCACACTTTGATTTGCTGATGGCAGGACTGGCCCACTGTGAGAAGAAAAAATCATGTACAGAAATGATGTCTATTGACTCTGACGTGTATAACCCATTTGTGCGCACACACACACACACACACACACACACACACACACACACACACACACACACACACACACACATACACATACACATACAACCAATGCAATAATCCACACCTTGTGTAAATACTGTAAACAAGTAGTCTGTCAACCTGAGAGTTAAATTCCATTTGTACACTGCCCCCAGCTGAACTAGATCTCATACTGCTAAAATCAATCATCTTCTTGCAAGAGCTAATGAAACATAAGAGAACAAAGGAGTTAAATCAATGTGTTAAAACAGAGATTGTTCATATTTCCCAACTATCTTCTCTTCATCTTATACAGTAATAGTTTTAAGCACAATAGTCAGCAATGCAGCTTGTGTAGAGAAGTAACGCAACTTGTCATTCACACCAAAGGCCATTAGGTGCCCTTTAACTTAACGAGGTCCAGCTGGAACACCTTCACAGAGAACTTCATTCAAAGCTGCAAAAGAAAGACTATGCTGAGTCACCTTGTAGTACTTTGAATACAGGCTAGCAGACACAACCCTCTACCTGGCCAACAACATCATCAAGACCTTCTGCAGGAATGGAAGAATATCAGACTGTAAAGTGAGGCTCTTGCTACATCACAACATGTTTGGTGAATTGGAAGCCGTGTCCTGCACAGGTCCAATTTTGCAAACCCACACCCACAGAGCTCAGCACCAGACCTGACCTGTAACCTGCAATTATCTCCAAGTCAAATCCAGACCCGACCTGTGATTAAATACAACTGCTACACAAATATTTTTTATGTCAGTCAATCCAGCACCACACACCGTTTCAAGCAATCTGATGTTCTGGCACAAAGAACTAACTGAATTATAGTGTCCTTCTCTTGTCCTCCTGTTTTGGCGGTTTGAGAGTTCTGTTCTTGAAAAGTATATTGTCAACTGGTGCAGCACCTGTGCTCCTGCTGCAGCTGTATGTTTCCTCAGAGAGGATGTGCCAGCTGATGGCTTTCTCAATAAAAAAAGTCCTGGTTGCTGGTAAGGCTTATACTGAGCTGATTAAGAGGTTAAAAATATCCTAAGTAGTCATTTTTATTTTGAACTTTTTTGTTGTCACTCGCTGCCAGCCCGCATTTAGGTAATCTTTACTCATGCCTGTAACCATGAATTTATCTAAAAATATTTTTTACCCGTCATACAACATTTTTGCGGGTTACCCTGTGGGTACCCAACCTTGTGCAGGACGGGCCTGTTGTTACCATGTAGCAGCATTTCCACATTACTCGAAAATGGTTCCTCACTTACCAGCAAAATTAGCGATAGAAATTGAATTGTATATTTCTAGTAGTAAATTCACAAGTTGAACCACAAAACAAATTGTGTAGTATTGTTGTGTGTATTGTGTATAGCTCCTTTTTAAATTAAGTGAATCAATTGTAATTCTATTTACACTGAACTGCCAATGATGTTGCTTTGCAGAAATGTTGGTACCAGTTTGTTGACGCTTCAACTGATCTCTCTAGCAAGCTGTCACAAATGTCACATTTCACATACTCATACGTAATAACACCCAGGAGGCCGATGTGACCCTTCCCCTCCCTCTCACATGATCAGTTTTACAGTCAGTACAGTAAAACGTGATTGCAGCATACAGTATGTGCTGGAAATGTCAAGACATTGCAGTTAGTGGTGTTCTCTCATAAAGCAGGATATTTTTTGTTTTGTTAATGTTGTTTCTGCTCCCCTGTTATTGTTGTACTGTTTTGTTTTCCTGTCAGTATTTCTTTATTGTTGATATTTATGGAATCCAAGAGATAGTTTCACTGTTTTAATTTCTTTTTCTTTTCTTACTTTGTTCCTTTTGCCATTTTATGTATTTATATTGGTTTACCAACAAACTATTGAGTGCATACTTCTGCCACTACACCAGTCAACTAACAAAACAGTGAGTCACCCATTCACACTGATACAACGCCAAACAATGCACCTTTGACTTATATACTCTGCCTGCAGTGCTCATATACTGTGCCTGCAATGCAGTGCACTTTCATATCAGCATAGAGAAGGCACCAGTTAATCCACAGGGTTATGATAGTGAAAGTCCTTCTTTATCCACCTTAAGATGATCCTGCTTTTGCAGTCCTGTGCAGCCTAGATATCAGTCAAGAGCTGAGGAAAGAAAAAGTACACAAGTATGCGTAGAATGTACATCCTGAGGTCTGCAAAGGGCCACGATGGCTCGCCCACTAACAGTGTGGGGTTGTTGCACCTTTGTGATCACTGAGGGACACAGCAGAGGAGGAACCAGGTTGCAGCACTGACAGCAGTATAAACACATATTGATGGGAAAGTTTAACACTGTAGCTGCAGCAGGGGCTGGAAGAAGCTGTTTCTAGCTTCTCTGTTGTGTGACTACACTTAATAATGTGGACATTGGTATGAAAAATGGTCTGTTTGCGTGTGTAATAGTTGCAGAGTACATAATTTAAAGGCCCACTGTGGAGTTTTTTGACCACCAGAAGCATTGTGGAGCAATGTTTTCACAAGCGGGTCCCCGTTTTGTTTGTATTGTACACATGCATGAGGATGCAATAGACACTCATTTGATCTTGGTTAGTTCTAGTCTAGTTTTAATCAACAAAAAAAGGTCTGGTTTTCGTCCGTTTTTTGCCGTTTCTGTACAAACTCCACGTTTTTGTAATGTGTCTCAGCTGGTTTGTTACTACTGCTCATCAGTGGATTATAGATGAAGTTAGCCTGTTTATTCCAAGAACTGGTAATGTCAGATAACATTACTGACAGAGACGGAGCATTACTGAGTGTTAAATGTTCTTATTAACAGCAGTGTAACCAGCTAAATCAGTTTCTGAAAAACAGATATTTTTGGGCAGTAGGATACTGTTTTACTAATCACGAGCTGGAGGCTACATTGTGTGCTCGCCGCAGATGCACGCAGGTCATTGAATAAGTCATTAAATTTATCTTTTTTCCAAATTGTTGTTTTTCATTCCATTCCAAAATGCAATACATTTTGCCATAGTTCTGTTTTTTAATTGTAATTCTTTATTTCGTTTTAGTCTCATTTTCATTGTGAAAAATAGATGGTCAAAAAATATTTTTGTCACACTCGATGAGTGTTCAAAAGCTGCACCTTTGCAGGACATGCTTTTAAAACGAGAAAAAAGAAAAATTCAGAAAGGAAGCGTTGCTGCTATATACCATGTGAAATCACATTTCAGAAATTCAGATTTACTCAGTCTGTGCTCAGGTCTGAGTGAGTTTTACCTCCAGTGCTGCCATTCAGAGTGCATTGATCCTGAACTACGTCTTGGAAAATAGCCAGTGCCTAGGGAGCAAGAAGAAAACTGTAGAGTAGCGATTCCAGAGATGTCTCCCCCTCCTTAAAGAACTGCTGACATAATATGCATCTCTTGACTTATATGGCACTCATAAATTCAAATACATGGTTGGTTAAAACACATGAATGAGAAGGAACAACTCAGGTGGAATACAAATAGTGAGGCTTTACAACCGAATCATGAAGCGGTTTCCAGGGAAGCAGAGCACTTGAGTGTGGACATCTCTCTTGCTATCTCTTCCTTCCTCTCCCTCTCTCTCTGTCTCTATCTCTGGCTGCAGCATGAGGCTAGCTATGGGGAAATTACCCATGAATGAAACAACTGTTGACACAAAGAGAATTATTTTTTTGCCCTTGCTCCACTGTACGGGCAGTGGATTATGAAATCCTGTGATCCATCCTCAGTCCTCAGGCCTCGGTAAACATTAGCTGACACATGGGGGAAAGGAATCCCCATAGCCTCAGGGCCAGATTGCCTCCTGCCAAAATAAGCAGCACCACCCCACTACATAGTAAGAGAGATAATGAAGCCAGGAGGTGCCAGGAAGAGCAATTATCTTAAATATTCAGGTATTAAGGACCTTAGCATGCCTTGAGGTTGTGTGGAATAAAAGAGGAACTGGAGGAACGTGTGGAAATAGAAAGAGATACTGAATGTAACCTGGATATGTTTTAATATTTGAAACCTTGGGACTACTCTGAATGACTTCCTTTGCCGAAAAAAGACTAAAGTAGGAGTAGTTGTAAGTTTAAGTAAGTTTAAATAAGCTGAGTTTTAAAAAGGGGTGTTATTTCAAATGGCACGTTACTCTCCAATGAGACTGCTCACGTATTCTTTTCTTTAAAAAACCAAATACAGCTTATGTGTATCTGACAAGGACCTCTCATGGCCATGTGAATTATAGTGCGTCGTGGTAGTAGCACCTCCAGACCTCTTCAGTAAGATGTTGGAGTGGATGGCTGGCTCAATAAAGTGTGTGACTTTGACACTGGAGACAGCTGTTTGAATCCCATATCCTACCACCATGACTGTAAATTTTTCCAAACCTTAACCAAGTAGTTCTTCCTTACCCATGACCATGATCGTTCCCTAACCGTAACCAGGTTTTTATTTGAACTCAAACCACGATATTTTCTTGAAATGAAACCCAGTAGTTTTTGTGTATATATCATACCCTAACCATAGCAGCAGCAAAATAACAAAACAAAAAAACAGTTAACACATATATGAATTATTTCTGTGAGTCGTGAAAAGTACTGACTAAAATTATCACCCTCATGATAGGATCAGAAAACACCTAATTTTGGAAAGCATGACATATTTTGTTGTTTAGTCTGAAGGACTTTTAGCGGCACGTAGGAAACTGTGGTTCAAAGTGTGAGTCTGTGTAATCTGTATTAGTGTGAAGCCCTTTGCTGTTAAAAACAATAATTCATTGCATAAATAATGGTTAAAATTCACCTGAGTATCTATATGTAATACCAGAGAATTCTGTTCTCTTCTTTCAAATGTAGAGGGCAACCAATCTGTAGTAATAACCATACTGTATCAGCTCGCACATTATCTGTCTGTACATGTAAGTCTATGAAAAGGTTGTGAAAGCAGTCTGAGCATTTATAAATTATAAAATATAGCGCCAGTACAGCATACTGTCACAGTATATAAGAATCACTCTGCAGCCAAGATGCTATTAATCCTCAGGTCTCACACTGTTCACACATTACACAATGTAGCTCATTGTTGAGCACATTTGATGTCACATCGCAAAAAGAGCATTAACCTCAGCACAGAAGTGGCAACAGTAACCCAGTGCACAGCTGAACATTGAGCCATCACTTATAAGCAATAGTAATAATTCAAATATTGCCATTGTGCATAAATTAAACTGTTTCATTAATGCGTAGTTAAAAGATAATTTGATGGTTTTCTTCAATTGGGAATTCAAATTTTTACCATTTTCTTCTGACCTGTAGGAGGTGCACGTTGGCGTATCTTCTGCCTCTTTGCACCGCCAGTAAGATGCCATTGTCCTCATTATCTTAGCTGAATATGAGAACATATATTTAGTCTTCCAGTATGGCTTAATATGGTGGTATGGTATTTAGAAATATGAAATTTGCATTTTAAGTTTAGCCTGAGCTTAGCTAGAGCCAAGGTTTTACTGGGTTGAAGAAGACATGCTAAAGTCATGAAACACTGACTTACTGCAGTAACTAAAGTAAACCTACATACTATATAGTTCTGTCTTGAATTTAAGGTTAAAATACATTTGATTCAAATAAACCTACTGTAGCTTTAAGGACTTCATATTTACTGCAGTGGAGCACCAACATGTGTCAGTTTGTCACCATTCCTAATGCCCAGAGGAAGTGAAGAAAATCATCAGAAGACAAATCAGACTCATCACTCAGGCCTGGGCTTGGTTCCATTGGGCTCGTAAAGATTACAAACTCTATTTTAACATGTTAAGGACCTCCAAATCCCAATGGATCAAAAATCAGTGTGTGACAATAAAACCCAATCTGCTTACCCCAGACCACTCCATACCACATGCACAATTAGTGTATACTAAACAGCATGATATGCCTTTCATGTGCCATTTCCTTAATCCCACATTGCACAGAGGGATATGAGTTTCCCAAGAAAATCATTCCTGCTGTATCCCTGCATTTTCTCTTACTGAGAAATCTGTAAAGGGAACTGCCACCTTCCTGTAGCACCTTACACCACCTTTAACGCCAAAGGCTTTGAAGACAGCTAATTTCCATACTAATTTCTTTCTTTTCTCCCTCCCCTCACCGTAATTCCAGGCCAGGCACGAGGCGAGAAGACATGTGTCGCTTGATCTAATGGCAGAGGACTAATTGCATTCTGGGATACATGCCTGGAATTCAGAATGTTCAACAAAAAGCATGTTGTGCAAGCAGACCACATACAACATCGGGACAATTAATAACCTTCCTTCAGGGGAGAAAATTTGGACTGTCCAGCCTCCCAGTAGACTGCACTGCTGCCTTTATTGATATCTGTGGCCAGATAGAGACAGGCCTGCCATCCCTAGGCAGCATGACTCCACTGGGGCTCCACTGTGACTGGACTGTTATGAGGCCAACTTAGCCAGCCTGCTCCAATCATAGGAGCACAAACAAGCCCCTAACCACACTGAATGCTAAGCCAGATCAGTCTCGGGGGTGGTTTGTCAGGTTTTGCAGGGATAACATAGCATGAGATTATTTTTTTCTCTCTCTCTCTCTCTCTCGCTGTCTCTCTCCCTCTATTTCTATTGCTGTGTCTGTTATTTTGAATTCACATCTCTCCAAGGAGGAGAATGCCTTTTTGACACATGCTGACACGCGCACACGCTCACATCCATACATAGTGGCATAGACACAAATACGCCTGTGTGCTTATACACCCCCCCCACATACACACACACACACACACACACACACACACTCTCACCTCCTATCTCTCCTCGACACTAGCAGCCAAAGTGTTCGAGGTCTCCATTTATATGGTTCAGATGTGGTTCAGCGTTGAAATTAAGATGAGGTGTCGACAAGCTAATGTTGAAATAACAAGACCTACTAATTTGAGGCCAGCCTTATGGAGCCTGTGCCATCAAATGTTGCTGGAGCCCAGTATTAGGGTGATGAAGTGTAACATTTTAAACTGGCACAATCATAGGGCAAAGTCCTCATTACCATGAAGGCATAGGTGGCACATTATGAAAGGCAATAAACATGAGCCCCCTCCTCGTGCTGCTGCATCCATCACGCAGACAACATATGGGTGCCCGCGGGAGTGGCTGTGCTTGCCCGCCTGGGGTTTGCTAACAACACTGTCATGGTCACTCTAAAAGGAAATGCCATTTATTTTCTTAACAAAACCTCGTATTTCACCAGGAGGGTCACAACGTTTGTTAGACAATAACCTTTTTAGTAGTATCACCAAGGTTTCTGTGTTAAGTGAAGAAATCCATGACTGCTTTGCTAGATGTGTTTTGGGAGAAAGAGCCAATGGCAGGCAGAGTGGATGGGTGCCGTGTGTGTTGTGTGGAGGGAGGTTATCCTCTGTGAAAATAAACTCGTTCTCTCATTTTACAGCGCACGGCCCGGTCAGGCTTGTCAGGATTTAGAGTATTACCACGGCTAAATCAGCCACAGCCGCTCAAAAAAAAAAAAAAAAAATTGGATATTAGATTAGATAGACAGATTAGAGAAGGGAATAAAAAAACCCCCAACAGTATGTTTTTCTCTTCTTGGATCCCACGGTTATGAGTACAAAGATCAACAAACGCATTTACTTAAAACTGACACATGTCACTAACTTCAAAATAATACTAAGCATGGCTAAGCATGCACAAATCCAAAAGCACAGCGAGAGGTAGTGACCACGATGTCTCCGTTCACCGCTTCACTCCAAAGGGGGTGAAAGAGGCACACAGCCTCACTAATTTGTCTTGACGAGAAAACAGCTGTAAACACCCTGGAGGGGCGGGGCGACGAGATAAGCACCGTGTTGTGTAGATGGTATCAGATGGCAACAGTGTCCCACCCAGGCACCATACTACATTTTCAGGTGTTCTATCCACCATGTTGTGCCTATTAATCAGAGCTGACATTGAATAAACAGAGCAACACAAAGCTAATTGACCGTACGCCAGGTGAACAGAAACTTGTCTGTTCACAGATCCTGTCTATTGTCTATTCACTGCCTTCAGTTTATGTGGCTTTTTTTTTGTCGTTTCTTTTGTTTGTTTGTTTAATGGCCCAGGCCTCCTAACAAAGGTAACTGATTTTGCACACCGGGGTTAATAGATCAAAATGAAATCTCCAGCATTGTGCCTGTGATTACACCTATTGTGCTTTTACGCTATGGAAACGGGGAAGGAATGTTAAATATCACGCTTTAAACAGTCAAGCATTCAAAAACATGCAGCTCCCAAAATCTGTAATAAATGTAGCAGACTCTGTCCAGAACACCCTGACTCAAAGAATATTTTTTTACCAGCTTGGGTTGCCTAAAGCATTCCTAGCTACTGTAAAATGTTCGATTTCCCAATTCAGGAATGTTTAAAAGAATGCTGTTCAGAGGTCATCCCTTTTGTGGGGGAAATGAAATTCTACTGTAAATGGAAAAATATCCAGAATGGTGTGAGGCTCCAAACAATCTGTAAAATGTTCTTTTTAAAATTGAGCCCCTGCAGGCAAAGAAGAGTTTTTCTGAATACATGATTATCTCATTGATTGTGATAATGGTGGTCTGTGTAAAATTCTATAGCCTCTATGAACTGTTTTAGCACAGGACTATTACATTATCTGCCATCCCGCTCAGCTACTGTGTGTCTACATTTATTCTACATGAAAAATAAGAAATTAAAAGTGAAAAGATGAGTGGGCAAACTGTCTACATTCTTCTTTCACTGGACTTTTTAGACCTAATTCTACTGTACAGTAATTTCAAAATGAGAAAATTACACAAGTAGCGTTTTAAATAACACACAATAAAGTGAATTGCTAAACTGTAATTTCACTTTGAAGAGAGTACTTTAACAAATAGCCTTTAAAGTTTAAATTGCTATTTATCATACAGACATTCAAAGAGAAACAGTGAGAGCACATTTGGCTCCAAACATGAGAGGACTGTACACAGTCTGTTAATTGCCATCTAACAGCATAAATAGCTAAACCAATTATGCACGAATAGAACAAGCTTCTCTTAAACATGTTTCAGTTCAGAAGCAAATGGGTCATTGGGTTACTAATTATTAATTGTTCAAACATCAACAAACTGCATATTAAATCAATGCAGCTCTTGATGATCAGGAGCCCCACCAACCATGCAACTTCAAACAGCCACATTCAACAATTCTTTCATTCATTTGCATCTGCATGCATCAAGGGCCACATCCATTCTAATACGGGACCATCTGAATCCATTTCCTGCTTGTGTCAGGCAAAGCGTGGCAGAGCAGTGATTCCATTAAACCTGAAGGAGTCTGTTCGGGAAAACCTTTGACATTTCACGGGAACACATCAAATCAAATATATGAAAATCAAAAGCAGCTCTTGTGTTGGTAAATGAGGACACGTTTGTGTCCAACAAGTGCATCACAGCAGCCATGAGTTTTCTTCTGTGGTAACCACTTCAGTAGATAATGGAAAGCCCAGTGCCCATAAGAGGCACAAACACAAATACTTCCACTTTATTTCCACTTGCTGATTCACAGATGAGGGATGGGGAGGAAAAGAAATGGTACTGGGTGGTATTAACACTGATTGAATGACACAAAGCCGAGCTGTACCCGCTGTACGCTTTCTTCCTCAACTCAGCCATGATGGGGGGGTCCCAGGCCAGTGCTTTGGGAAATTAGGATTAAAAACAGGATTAAATTAAAAGTAGCACAACAACAACCAGCACAACAAGAAAGTAGTTTGTGAAGAGCAGGAAAAAAAGTCAGTTTTGCTGTTGAATTGTACTTGCAGCCATATTGGTGAGCCCAAGGGACTCTGAACCCTCTGATGGATAGTGAGAATTGATACTAATTGATGTATCATGGACAGGCACAGTGTGGAATGGAGTGGAGGGCGTATCGTCATTGACGAGAGGCCCATATATTAAGCCTGTCAGTTCCCCTTCCTTTTTATGCCTCTGGCAAGGGGTGCTCAGGAAGAATCAATTTTTTTGAGAAGCTGTATGGATGAGGACCATAATAATAACGTCATCTTCAGCTCCGGCCAAAATAAGCGTGGCCATTTTGCCCATTCAGAATCAATGCGCCGCTGTCTCTCTCTGCTGTCTTGTGCTAGCTCCTGTAAGTCCGTGTCTGTGCATGGGCCGCGTTCCAGTGCCGGGCAGGACATAGGGGTGATAATGCCAGCATCTGTCAGAGGAGCTTAGATATTCCTTTCCAAGCAAGCAGCAGGGACAGACTACAGACGCGTGCCATTCCTTGGCAGCAGAGAAAAAAATGATATGAAATAAAATCAGTCATTCTCTGTGTACTTTCAACTGCACTGGTTCAAGCTTTCCACCACAAACGCTTCAAATATGCTCAAAACCAGTGCGAGGTTGTGAAATTCCCATGGACTTAAGAAGCCTAGCTCTGCCTTCTGTCTTCAAGTTTAAGAATAAACCGCTGCACAGCCTTAAACCTCACACTGTACAGTGCTACATGTCAGGAAATACATTTAGGTATTAATATCTTCACAGTAAATGAAAAAAAATGTAAGAATAGATTATCTTCTAAATCTAAAGCTATGTAAACAATCACACACAACATCTCAATGCTGATAATTTGTCATTTGCCAATTATCTAATCAATTTTCTGCCTCTTAAACATCAATGAGAGGTAGCTTTAATTACAATAAAAACTGACATTGAATCACAGTTTTCTGTTTTTCTGTTTGTTCTGCAGCCTTACTGCATAAGTTTGTACTGACAGATCTGTACTGAACATTAATTAGCACACTCTTGACACTTGATGTACATTGCATTGATTTTATTAGGTGAATATGCTGTACGATGGTGAAAAAACACAAATCAAGCCAGAATAACATGGTCGGTCAGATACTCCCGAGCTTGAACGGCTGACAGTTTAATGAACCAGTAAATAAAATAAACACATTGAATTCTCACAATTAGTTCCCCTCTTTATTTCAGCATCCAAAATGATGACAGTGAAAACAAACACTGATGCTTAACAGTCTACGCGCCACCACTCACAACAGAAATGTAAGGATTTTAACATGGAGGTAAAATCAATGAAGGAACACAAAGGAACGTCAACAGCAGGAAGTATATTGAGGGAGATTGTAGCTCATAAATGAAATATGCCACCACTCTCTGAGAGAAAGAAATACATTGTGGCTAAATTACTGCGCTATAGTTTATGATCAACCCTGCTGCTCGGGGCAGTGCTGTTGCCTCTTTTTCACACTGCACTCAACTGCAGGGCTAAGAACATCTGCAACATTTTTAACCCCCTTAGCCCTTATCAGGCACTGTAGCACTCTAAATAGGACCAAAACTTGCAGGCCCAAGGACATTTAACCCTTAAATTGTATGGTGTACTGTAATTGACTGGTTGAAAACTCCACTGAGCCCCTTATGACATGAACCAACTCACTGTCTTAACACCTTAAAAACAATATAAGACAAGAACAGACTCATAAATACATGAAAAACACAAGGCGCAATAACAGAAGGCCCTATGCCTATTTGTTATATATTATTGCTCATACAACCAGTATGGTCTCTAGAACATTCACAGACATCATGTCATAATAAAAGCACATTTTATTGTTCCGTACTTTAGTTGACACTGTTACCAGGGATAACTTACAATCAAGCAGGCAATGCAAGCCTCTGTAACACTAACTCAGACTGATATAGAAATACCAGATATACTATCCTCTGTGTTGTACATACAGCCATCAGAAAGCCCCGAGGAAAAGAAAGTCCCCTGCCACTGCCTACGGTTATTTAACTCGCTGACATTAAGAATTTATGAGTTTAAAGATTCTTCTGGCGCTTTCCTTATGCGACTGCAACATGTCTTGAAAGGTGTTATGGAGGAGCAAACAAGTTGCTATTTAAGATATTTTCACTACAAGAAAATCACATCTGAGGCATTTAACTGAGATTGTGTGGCCTCATCTTGTTGTTATTCAGAAATGGTAGTCAGTGGTTCTAACCTTATGAGGATAATCATTTATTTTACTCTTGTAACCTGTCAGACAAAGGTGTCCATAACCATATGTTCTGAATTATATAAACAGTTTTATGACAGCGGTGTCCATCTAGTACCCTAAAATAAGCCCATTAAGCTGCTACTTTTGATATCAATATGATTTTTATCATACTGACACTGTTTTATTTTTTGTCATAAATAAAAACATAAATAAACATGGTAAATTAAATATCCCTATTGCGCAACAATGACCTCCTCCTCCTCCCCATATACAGTCCTATCACTCCTTATTGATTAACAATGATTGGATATGGCTCAGAACTAATTCACCTCTTGAACAACATATTCATTGTGGTCAAACTGCCGGCTTTCTATTTCAGTATAAAGAGGAAATTGATTTGCCGGTGGCTTTCATTGTTATTCCTGTGGCACGCTGTTGCGTTTGTCACTGGGGGTGAAATAGTCCGGGGGTAAAATGGACAGGCTGGAATAACAGGATCGAGCGGCGGCTGCGGACGCTAGGTGTCACCCTTGTGACTTTGAAATCGGCCTGCCCTCGACAGGATGTGATGGCGGCTGAGAGCGCTGCTGAGAGGCAGCTAGGCAGGCTGGCAGCATGGGAGGAGGGTGTGTGTGTGTGTGTGTGTGTGTGTGTGTGTGTGTGTGTGAGAGAGAGAGAGTGAGTGTGTGTGTGTGTGTGTGTGGGAGAGGGAGAAAGAGAAAGAGTGTCACTTCTATCTGAATTACAGATTTCCGGGAGGGTGATGAGGGACAACATGTGCAGGGGTTTACTTTACTTGTGCCCCCTTTTTTCAGTAGTTTCCTTACCTCTGCCGGCTCTGTCATGTGACAGGCGGGGTTTGTTCGTATAAGTCACAATGTAATGTCGACCTAAATTATACGGATAAAAGGCAGAAGGGAGGCACTCAATAATAGCTAATAATTGATTTGTTGTTCCTTTTCTAGTAATGATTGGCGACAGACTGGAGGTCACAGTCCACCCGCCTCGTTATTAACCTTTACACACAGGAAGCTGACAAACACAAACGATATAATTACAGTAAAGACAATTTATTTATATTTTTCACAGTATAAAACTAGTTTCTCTATTATAAACCCACTCCATTATTATTATTATTATTATTATTATTATTATTATTATTATTATTATTATTATTATTATTGTTATATATTATTATATATATTATTATTATTATTATTATTAGAAGCTGACAGCTACTGGGGACGTGTTGATCCAAAAGCATTGCATGTAAAATTCATTAAGCAGGTTTAGAAACTAATCACTGACCAACACATGGTTTTGACATTTTAAAGGATATAATATGTGATATTTAACGCTGTGTCCTGGAGTCTTTTTATAATTGATAAGAGGACTCGTGGGTAATGGTTCAGACAGGAAATGTGTGGGATTTTTATTTTTATGACCTCCAAGAAAAAAGAAAAAAGAAAAAAACGTGGGCTTTTATGTATCGATTCAGCCTATGGCAAGATTTCCTCCCAGCATGCTGCTACATGGAAACAATAATCTATAATGTTTGTTCATTATTGTGAATTACCTCACCATCATGGTGCCTGGTAGTGCTTAAGTTCAGACGTGGTGCACATTAAAGGCAAGAGAACCACGCTGGGGTCTAAATGATGAAATATAATGCGTACAGTTGCAACGCCTATATAGATGATCGGCTATATACACTTTAAAATATGCAGTAGTGGGTAGGGTGAATTGCTTTGACACAGAGGTTTCCAAACTTTGACATGTCACTGAGGATCAAACTGGTTCATATAAACCCACATTAGCCTCCAGGATCCGCATTGAAAGATATGACTTATTACAAATAGCCGCCCATTGACTCATGTAGCAGAAAAGAAACAAGTGCAAATCTGTGTAAAAGTTATCCTCAGCCTCTCCTCTGTGTCTCTGCTGAGAGAAATTAGTCTGTAACTTTCCTTGCCCCCCCCTTTTGGCACCCATGGAACCCTCTCAGAGACACCCCCCGCTATGGGTCCCCAGACCCCACTTTCGGAACCACTAGCTCCCAACAATCATCTAATACACAGCTTCGTGTTTCAGCTTGTATGCTGTAATTGCCCGTTGAGTCGTCCATCTGCAGAAGAACAGGTAGTTGGCCGTGTTTCATTGCTGTACTTTGCCCCACCCACCAGCAGCTCTAGCCCTCCTGTGTAACCCCTGATTGGCTGAGGGGATTGCGGGTCCTGAGACTGAGCGCTCGGCTCGGAGCTGCGCGTCCGCCAGTGTGCACCAGTGAAGCGAGAGGAGCGCTTGTTGGGAGTCAACTAGACAGCCTACTGGCAACGAGTGGTGATTTCTTTTTTGTGCCTCCTCAACCATAGGCTGGATACAGGCTTCTGTGCTTCTACTTTGCTGCAGCCCAACATGTAATACATACATACACTGGGCTCTTGCATCGTTTTTCTCCTCACTGGCTTTTGGCTACATTTTCATCGGATCTTTTTGTGTGTGTGTGTGTGTTGCAAGGACTAATTATCGGGATGTTCAGCCTTTTTCCAAGTGAGATACGAGGAAATTAATTAGTAAGTAAAAGCTTAAAGACTTGCGGAAGGGATGAAAGACTAAATCTGCTGGAAATAAAAAAAGGTAATCGGGACTTCAGTTATGTGATGAGACATTCCTGCATTTGCACCACTGTTCTTTAGGCAAAGATATTCGTACTTAAGCTGTTGAATAATTTTGTGACTGTAGATCCTTTTGCGTTCCTTTTTTTTCATCAGATGTGCAGTTGGAAAACCCGTAGCTGCCGGCCGAAGAGGAAATTTTATCACTGCTTGTAATATATCACAGAGCAAGATGCTTATCCAGCATGCGACTTAAATATTTGCTGGCACCGAGGCGGAGAATTTAACACGGACCTTTGAACCCACATTACTTCATCTGCACGGAAGATTTAAAATAATTTTTTGTGGACTTTTTGTGGCTCACAGGAATTCTCGTTTTGTGTCTATGCAGTCCGAGCATTTCTCCTCCTTTCAGCCCACTTGAAAAAATGGACAGTTCATCATATGAATCATGTGTAAAGACCAGTTTGCCGCTTGACGAGAGCTGCACGGATTTACACGGTTAAATCACTGTTGTGAGAAGATTCAGCATGTTTGCACAGATCTGTCGTCCCCAATGTTTCGTCCGCTGCAGTAGACCGGAGGATGTGCTCTGCCCGAGAAGAGTAAAATAGGCTAAGGCACTTGTTACAATTATAGCTTTCACGCCATGATATAATTTCCATACACAAGAGCTATTCCTCACCTAAACACTTTTCCGGACACTTTAATGAGATGATTCATTTGGAGCCTTTTTCCTTTTCTCTCTGACGTGCATTCGTGTGCGTAATAATCAAGGTCTTTAGAAAAAGAAAAAAAAACTCAACAGGTACAATGCAAGCCAAGGAGATGGAATTAATACAATTAATCGCTGTGTTCCTCTTATTTTGGGTCGGGACTGAGGCTGTTATCAACCTGAAGTATGGAATAAACGAGGAGATGAAGCCCGGGTCAGTGATTGGAAATGTGACAAAGGACGCACTAAAGCAAGGATTTCAGATTGCACCGCAGCCCCCGTACTTGAGGGTTATTTCCAATTCAGAGCCACGATGGGTGGAACTCAGTCCAGCCGGAATCCTTACAACCCAAATGAAAATAGACCGGGATGTAGTTTGTCGACAGAACCCAAAGTGCATTATTTCCCTAGAAGTGATGTCAAACTCTATGGAGATCTGTGTCATCAAAGTTGAGATTGAGGATTTGAACGATAACGCACCCAGATTCCCAACGAGCCACATTGACATTGAAATTTCTGAGAATGCCTCCCCTGGTACCAGGTTTCCCCTAGAGGGGGCAAGCGATCCGGACTCGGGGATCTTTGGAGTGCAATCATATTCCATCACCCCGAATGAGCTTTTCGGACTAGAAATAAAGACAAGAGGGGATGGCTCCAAAATTGCTGAGCTTGTCGTGCAAAAATCGTTAGACAGGGAGACCCAGTCCCACTATTCATATGAAATCAGCGCGGAAGATGGAGGAGACCCTCCTAAGATAGGCGCGGTCCAGTTAAACATCAAGGTGATTGATTCTAATGACAACAACCCTGTTTTTGACGAGACGGTGTATACAGTCAATGTGATGGAGAATTCCCCCATCAATACATTAGTCATAGACTTGAATGCAACGGATCCTGACGAGGGCACTAATGGAGAGGTGGTGTACTCCTTCCACAGTTACGTCACCGAGAAAACGAGGGACGCGTTCAAAATTGACCCCAGAACCGGGATCATCACCGTCAACGGTGTTTTGGATTATGAAACAGCGCAAATATACGAGATCGACGTCCAGGCCAAAGATTTAGGTCCCAACTCTATCCCGGCTCACTGCAAAGTCACAGTAAACGTGATGGACACGAACGATAACCCACCTGTCATCAGTTTACTCTCACTGAACACAGAGATGGTGGAAGTTAGTGAGAGCGCGCAGCGTGGATATGTCATTGCACTAGTGAGGGTGTCAGATAAGGATTCTGGGGCAAACGGCAAAGTGCAGTGCAGGCTGCAGGGCAATGTTCCGTTCAGACTTCAAGAATATGAGAGCTTCTCCACTATACTTGTTGATGGGAGGCTGGACAGAGAGCAAAAGGACACATACAACCTGACTATCCAGGCGGAGGACAGTGGCATCCCGCCTTTACGCGCCACAAAATCTTTGGTAGTCAAAGTCACAGACGAAAATGATAACCCTCCCCACTTCCTTAAACCACACTATCAAGAGATGGTGATGGAAAACAACCTCCCTGGCTCGTGTCTGCTTGCAGTATCAGCAGAAGACCCGGACCTGGGGATGAATGGCACAGTTTCCTACTCCATAGTCCCCGGTGAGATTAAGCACATGGATGTAAACACATATGTCAGCATAAACCCATCAGGCCGCATTTACTCCATGAGATCATTCGACCATGAATACACAAGGACTTTTGATTTCAAAGTTTTGGCCAGAGACAATGGCAACCCCTCTTTATCAAGCAACGCCACTGTGCGTATTGTTGTCTTGGATGTCAATGACAACACACCTGTTATGACAAACCCCCCACTGGTTAATGGCACAGCTGAGGTGTCCATCCCAAGAAACGCCGGGGTGGGTTACATGGTGACCCAAGTTAAAGCAGACGACTACGACGAGGGGGAGAACGGGCGGCTGACCTACACAATCTCAGAGGGGGACAGGTCTTTCTTTGAGATCGACCAGGTGAACGGAGAGGTGCGCTCCACCAGGATGTTTGGAGAGAACGTCAAATCCACCTACGAGATCACAGTGGTGGCGAGGGATCACGGCAAGCCCTCCCTGTCCGCCTCGGCCTACATCGTGGTGTACCTCTCGCCAGACCTGAACGCACAGGAGTCTATTGGACCTGTCAACCTGTCCCTCATCTTCATCATCGCTCTGGGCTCTATCGCAGCAATCCTCTTCGTCACCATGATTTTCGTGGCGGTCAAGTGCAAGAGGGATAACAAAGAGATCCGGACATACAACTGCAGGTACTGACTAAATCTCGTGTGTGTGTCTCTGTCCGTTTGTGTGTGTGTGTGTGTGTGTGTGTGTGTGTGTGTGTGTGTGTGTGTGTGTGCTTATGAGAGAGAGAGAGAGAGAGCGTACGCCCGTAAGTCTGCCCGCGACCGTGCCTGAAACTGCGACTTGTCAGTGCATTGCTTTTGTCATGCAGCATGTAGAGGCCCCGAATGTGAGGACTGCAGATTTTATTCCCCCCCCCCACACACACACACAGCTGAAAGTGAGCTAGACTGCTTTACATCAAACACATTCTGCTGAGTCCCACTGCTCCGCGTTAAGGAAAAACGTGATTGATTGATTTAATCCGTCCTATTGTAACCAATTGACTTATAAATATAACGGTTCAACTGTCATGTTCAATTTGCGGGCGTGTTGCCGGACAGTTAACGTCCCACTGGTTCAATAGCAGTCCCAGACATTTATTATTTAACGTCCACCATGGCTGATTGGCTGTTATCAGCTTTAATCTAGTGTGATTATGGACAGTCCTTCAGGATCATTCATATTTACCTCTGCCTTCTTCTGCACCAAGAAATATTTGGAACAAAATCAAATAATAAAAACACAAAAAAATGTAGTATAGATTATATAAAATCCTGTAAAGTCAGATCTTAGTCATTAACTATTTACCCAGTTTCCTGGAAAGGAGCAGATTATTATTTTCCGGCCCATTCTGCTTTGTTCATCAATCTGATCATCAGCTCTGGCTTTGATTTCCCTGTGCCACGTTACCACTATAAATTTACATATAGATTGGATTTGAGAATGTAACCTAAAGCAATAATCATATTTTGCTCTAAACATAATTTTGTTCATTTAGGCCATTTTTCAAGCATTTAGTCATGACAAAACATTCAAAAACGTTCCCAATATTGCTGAGATTTTTTCTCTCTCAATATACAGTGGGAATTGTGTTTTTTATTCTTGTGTAATTTTAAAAAAAATGTAAATAATTATCTAACTTTCAAATGCTTTTCAACATTTTCTGAATTTGCAGGGCTTCATTTTTAAAATTAATTCTTGTCCTTCCCCTTGTAGCTTTAAGTAAAAGCATGATTACTCAAGTAGTGTAATAGTGACTTTTACATTGTTAACAGCAAGGACCCACATCGCTTCCCATCATAGGAATACTGAGAAACTTCTCCAGATGTGTTTTATTCAAGCCTGATTTGATATAGAGGGACACGATTTGTTGGCATCTTCATTACAACAGGTACTTTCTGCAGTTTGCAACGTCAGTTATATGTTTTGTTCAGAGAAGAAACAATGATAGACAACAACAAATTCCAAATTCAAAACTGCTCTCAGTACTTTACTCTCCTAGTGTGAGCCACTCTCCCTGCTGGGTGCTTTAATCAGCACTGATGTGCTCTGCTTCTCAGTCGCCACCTCGAATATGAGGAGCAGTTATCTCCAATTTATTGCTTGTCCTCTGTCAGTCTGTGTGACTCTGAAGATTTCCCCTCCCAGATTTCAATTTGGGCACAGAGTAGAGCGACAACATGTTAAAATGATAAATGAAAAAGAGATGGAATATTTTCTACCCTTGCAGCTGCCCATTTTCTTTCCTCTGAATCAAGGGGGAGCAGAATGGGGGAGGGAGCTGTTTTCAAGATGCAATCTAAAAGAAAAATGAAAAAGACAAACTACAGTACTGCTTCTAAAGCAGTGTGATTTTTAGAAGCGACAGAGGATTAGAGCTGCATTTTAGTGAGGAACAGAGGCCAGTGGGTTCTAGTGTAGCAGTGACGTTCAAGACAAGACAAGAAACAGGAAATCGAGACATTCTAGATATGTCAGTTTGTTGGCAAATGATACTTTAGTTGTGGGCTTTAATGGAAAATAAACCATATGCTCCATGCAATATAGGTTAAAAGTGGCCTCTTCCAGAGTTTGAAGTAATGCAGATGGTAAAAAACATCACAAATTATATAAAATATGTCTAGTGAAGTTTGTAGTCATCACTATAGAGTATAGCATCTGTTCTCCTGTGGAAAACTGCAAAGCTGTGCGAAGAATGAATATTTCCCCCAGTCTGAGGATCCTTTGATAAAACATGGCTGTGTTGCTCATTTACTCTTATTAAAGTCAAAATACTCAGTTCAAGTTTGCAGCAGCCACTGAGAGCAGCTAAATGAATTTGAATCTGCAGTTCTCCTGCACTCCGTATTGCTGGTGGGCTCGCCTGATAATGAAAGAAAAAATGGAATTAGTGTGGGTTGTGTGCTTTGAATATGATTGCATATACCGGTAGTGCTGCTCAGTACCAGTGTGTTCTTTTTGCTTTGCTTCTGTGGTTTTGGCATGTTTGCATATTGTCTGCCTGTTTGTGACATGTTGATTGTTGAGCATGCAAATGAAAAACAAACAAGGGATGACGGCTCAATTGCAACCCGGGACTGGGGAGTCACTTAAGTGTGCTGTTCCACCCCCGGACACGGGCAATGAGCCTTTGTCTGGCACCCATGGTCGAACAGTGCCCTAGCTGGCATGGCGGGCAAGCTTTTTGACCGTGTGGACGGGGGAGGGGAAGGCAGAACACTGCTTTATTGAGTCTGTTCAGTTTCTTCTACTTGCGCAGGGTGGCGGAGTACTCATATGGCAACCAGAAGAAGTCCAGCAAGAAGAAGAAGCTGAGCAAGAACGACATCCGCCTGGTGCCACGTGACGTCGAGGAGACAGACAAGATGAATGTGGTGAGTTGCTCATCTCTCACCTCCTCGCTCAACTACTTCGACTACCACCAGCAGAGCCTGCCGCTGGGCTGCAGGCGCTCCGAGAGCACCTTCCTCAACGTGGAGAACCAGAACTCGCGCAATGCGGCTCCCAACCATGGCTATCAGCACCCGTTCACTGGGCAGGGCCACCAGCAGCCAGACCTCATCATCAACGGCATGCCACTGCCAGAGGTGAGATACAATTCGCTGTGCTCTGTCCTAAATCCTTGGCTGGGCTGCTTTGGGTGTTCAGGGTAGAAGAGAAGGGGAGGTTGGGTTTTAAAATGAATTCCCATCACTAAATGCAAGGTTTGAGTAGCAGGGAAGAAAGAGTCAGTTGTGTTAGATTTCCTCTTTCATTAATTATTATCAATAAGTGAACCAGACAATGAGCTATAAAGATTCAGTGCACTGCCTTTTAACACAACTCAAGGTCAAGTGATATTTAGCATTCCATCGCAGCACAGACTATACTGTCAGTGAAATGTCTGTCTGTTATTGATGGAAAGCGGAGCTATTTGAAATGGCACGTGTGACGCTATGTCAGTCGATCTGAGTGGAATCCTTCAAGGCATTTCAAAGGGCTGAGATATTGAAGCTGACCTGTGACTGAGAGCGCTTTGCCAAGCAGAATTTGGAGGCCTGACAAAGTGGATTATTTGCCCTCTCTTACACCACTTGTTTTCTTTTCTTTTTTTGTTTGTGTGTGCTGAGCTATTGCAAAAAGAACAGGAGTCTGAGCACCTGCCAAATGTATTGACCCAGCTAATCAGCTCCAGCACACATCATTTCAGGTGCTAGCAGAAAGAATAATCATTGCTTAAATGCTTTATCTGTGTGTTGTCCATTTGGCTGCAGTGTTACCGCATGGCCGCTCTGCACAGCCAGCCATTGAATTACCCTGACATACCATGCATGGCTCCAGCAGAGCAGTGTAGGTCTGACTTGAAAGACTATTCAGGCTGACAGAGTGTATGCCAACCGGCTGATCTTTAGTTTATAGATTTTCGTATGTATGAACTGGTCTATTGGATTCTTTGGTCAGCCTCTCTCTTTCTCTCCATGACCCACTTCTCCTTGATCCCATGGGAGAAAGGGACATTTATGTTTGTGTGTGTGTGTGTGTGTGTGTGTGTGTGTGTGTGTGTGTGTGTGTGTGTGTGTGTGTGTGTGTGACAGAGAAAATGTGCATCAGTGTGTGTGTTTGTATAAGAATGTGTATCATGCTCACATCTATAGATAGCAGCAAATAAGCTCCAGCTCCACACACACACACACACACACACACACACACACACACACACACACACACACACACACACACACAAACACACACTTGTAATTGATGACTCCAATCTCCGTTTGACATTCAGTAAGAAGGAAGTGGGTTGTGGGGTTGGGAGTGGGAGTGGGGGTCTTAAAACAAGAAACACAAGATGGTTATTGATGTATTGACTGGATGATCCAGAGAGATCCAGGCACCGATGGATCCTGAGGGGTCAATGAGACCTACTTACAGGCATGCTGATTTACTGGGCCTGTCTGAGCTGGTTCTGACTGTGCTTGTGTGTGTGTGTGTGTGAATAACACAGGTGGAAAGAATGAGAACATTTGTGGGGGGGGGTTGTCCTGTGGTGTTATCCGGTCAGTGGAGGCAGAGGTGGGGGATTCAGCAGGTACATGCAGTGACCCGTATGCTGTGATTGTATTTGCTGGTAGGTAGTGCTTTGCAGGTCAACACAACCCTTTTCTCAGCCAAAATAAAATAAAATAAATGTGGGTCTTGCTACACAAAGAAATCAGCCGGCGTTGTTAAGAGCTCCAGCAGCATCCTGTCTCTGTGGCTTAACCATCCAATAAAAGCACATTTGCCGCAGGATTAGTAGAGCCTTTATTTGTTTCAGCTAATGAAAAAGTGGAGAGGAAGACAAATAGGGTTGAAGATTGATTTTGATGATTCCATATGCAAAGCTTGGAGTTGTCTTCATAGAGCTGTGTGAGGGCAGATAGAGGGATAAGAAGGGAAGAAGGGAGCGAGGCTGATTGAGTCTTAGTGCCAGGTGTCTGAGCCCCGAACACGTTTTCTCCTTTTCTTGGAGGCAGTTGATTGGCTTGATAGAGGTTGGGCTTGTTTAGCATGCAGCTTCCATCGCTCTCCGCCTTGCACATGATGTTGACAAACATCTCTTTGACCCGGTCTTTGCATATTTTCCCTTGGACTGAAAAAAGAGAATGTGTGTGTGTGTGTGTGTATGTGTGAGATTGAGAAAGTAAGCAAGAACTAGCGTTACCGAGAGCACGCCTTACCCTCCAACAGAGTAAACCCCAGCGCAACAACAGTTGTCATTGTTTTCTTTCCTCCCCATTGTGACATTTGCTAGAGACAGAAGCCCTACAGTATGTACAAATGTTGCTCTTAAATAAAAAATGTTTTCAGTATAATTACAATGCCATTTATAGCACAAACAAACAGCAGTGAAATGACTGATAATTGCTTTGTTACAATGAGCAAGCTTGGGCTTGAAACCACTTGACTCCACAAGTCCTCAACCCATATCCCATTGACTGGCTAGGACACACGAGTGGCTGCACTGTTGTGATTACTAAGGCTGCTTTGTCCCCAAAAAATTGTTTTCATCCTGAGGGCAACCTCATAATTATCCATGATTCATTTATCCTCTGCGGAAGAGCTTTTTGTTTTTACACCAGGGCACAATGATGTCTTTGTGTTTGTTTATTTTCACTGTAGATTAAAATGATCATATGCATTCGAATGTGGATACAAGGTCCGATTAGGTTCGCTAATGGAGGTAAAGAGGATATGAGCTTATGTCTGTTTGTATATTCTGTTTCTGATAGACGCAAAGTTCTCCTCCATTGTTAGTTTATGTGGGGCAGTGAACAGGCCGCTCATGTCAGAGCAGCTGGAGTCGAGCTTTTCCTGCTTCAGACAAAGCAGCACACTGGCGCGCACACACTCACACAGGCACACGCAAACACAGCAGACTTGGCCAAGATAACAGTGACAGGTCTCCCCAAAGGCCTCATACCTGCAATTGCATTGTGTATATTGTATTCTCCCTTGTGAGAATGTGTACCAGTATATACCTCCCTGAACAACGCTGTCCATTGTTTTGAAAAGCATCAGCTGTGAGATGTTTGTTAGACCTGCCTGTGGTAGCACTAATATGAACGCTCACAGGAGAATAGAGCTGTCTTCCATGGCTTAATTATAGTGAATCACTTGGTGGGGGAGACAATTATACAGTAAAGGAATGGCCTTTGGCTAGAATGTGTTTTTGAATTTGTAATGTGTACTACGGCTTCTCACACCTGTGATTCCAGATAATGAGCATGGCAGGAAAATAAGTTATCTTACTTTATTGATTAGCCTCATTCAGGTAAGAGATTGCAGATTTTTCTTTCATGCGAATGATAAATGAGTCAGAAAAAAGGTGATAAATGAATTATAATTAAAAAGGAGGCTGGACTACATGATGTAAAATCTTCAGGGTTTGGTGGAGAGTGCGCTTTACAAGTTTAGTTAATTGATAATCGATGCAGTCTTCCTCTAGATGCTCCCTGCCCTGTTTTCCTTAAAGATACTGCAGCAACATAAGTCTCTTGTAAAACTCTATGCCACATTGTCAGGTTCAAATTCTGACAAAAGAGAAATGGATGTTCATTTTGTGTTTGTTTGTTGCGTTCTCGCAGACTATCAAAGGAACCTAAATAAGAAAATGAAAATTGAAACAAAACAAGTGACACAAGGTATCTCATTGCTCCAGTCTTGCTGTTTACGCCTGTTAGTAAGGAAGACGTTTGGATATTGATGTAGGAGAGACAACAGGGAGTGGTTCCAGGGAGGCTGCACATCCCTCGCTATCACTTCACATCAGGACAATATGCATGGGAGCATTCAAACGTGTCATATTGAGCATGCAAAGTAGATGTCATGCTGTCAGCGCATACTACACATCTGTTGAAACTGCCAATCTCCTCCCACACATATACTCATGAATACACACGCACACACAATATTTCTTACGGAGTGTCACATTTATTTGAAATATGTGCCGTGACATTATCATTTTCAACATTATGACCAACTCTGAAATCTCGTAGAAGGAGGAATGAGAGGCATAATCCAGCATTTTCGATGATCAAACATTGTTGTGGTTGTGCATTTAAAGTACTCATGTTGTTTCATTATTCTCTGGTGTTTAAGATATTCTTGGATAACAATGTTTCTAAAAAGATTTCCTTAATAGTTTTTGCTTTTTAGTGTTTTATAGGACTAGTTCTGGTGTTAATGGAAAGTTTTGATATTTACTGCAGTTCCTAGCTGTTTTTTCTCAGTGTAAGCCGTGTTACAGTTACATGAAATATAAAATATAAATATATATTTTCTCCTCATTTTAGCAGCTTTTCAATTTAAATGTAAAAAAACATCTTAAGTCTTTTTTAGTCAAGAGTATGGTGCAGATACTGAGTGGGAATTCAAGCTTAATTTTCATTTTATCTTTACAGACTGGCAGAATCATTTAGCTTTTGTTTGTTGACTTGAACACGCCGTGACTGATAGAAAGTAGAGAACATCAACAGTTGGTTGAAAGTGTAATTGGGAGAGGACAACATGGAAAGGAGAGAAGCACAAGGAGGAGGTAAAACTCTGTGTCTCTTGTCTTGTTTATGCTGCTCTCACGTTGTTGACACTGTCTGGAAGTTTGAGTTTAGTTTTGCAGTATCTCGCTGTCGGCTTTGTATTCAGTTTTCAATGCCATTTGGAATTGAAAAGAAGTGAATGAGTCTGACGTGTTCAGCAAAGCTAATTCAAAAGTGTCCTCAGTCATGGTCTATGCATTTAAATGAAGATTGTAATCACATAAATGAAAGAAATGTCCTTTTAACATACAACAGCATACAATGTTCCCAGGGAACAAGATCAAGACGATTTATGAAAATAAAAGTGATTGAGTGACGCCTTTAATTATTCTAAATTCAGTAGACAGCACAAGAAGCTAAAGGACATACAGCCAATGTTTTGTTGAAAAGCTTTCTGAAAAAGAAAAAAACAGATTCTCTGATGGTGCATAACCTATTCGAACAGTTTGTCAGTCATTGGAAAAGAAACAACAACAACAACAACAGTTATACAGATATTGTGCAATAACTAAAGTGAAGGGATACATAACTGCTTGATCTTAAAAGTCAGTATTTTTATTTATTTATTTATTTATTTGTGATGTGTTGGGGGAGTGGGAAGCGTATGTTGCATTCTTTAAAGTCTCCTCCTTTCAAAGGATTTGAGAAAGAATCTTTTCATCTCCAGAAGCTTCAGGTGTGCACTGATTGAGTGGCAGATGAGCCTGTTAATTATTTAGAGAGGTTATTTGTAAGGCATAGACTTCAGAAATGCTCTGCCTTTCAAGTGTCAGTGTTTATAAAGGTGAAATAAAGCCTTGTCTGTCAGAAATAAATTAACACTGTAACTGTGAGTGCTCGTCGCCCTCTTATTACATCCCTCGGCTAGCTCCTCCCACCGTGTTTAACACACAAAACTGTTGAAGCTGTGGGGTGATTTTGTGACATTACTCAACAAGATGGTTTTCACTTCATGCACAAGCAGTGCTAGTTTTACACTCGGCTGGATTTTTATAGCCTTGACCCCCAACCCGCAACACCCCATCACTGCATGTCATTCTCGATGTTGCAGAGGTACAATGAAATGACATAACAACCCCAGGCAACCAGTCAGAAGCATCCAGGCCCGCCGGGTTGCCACCCTCTCGTTGGGATCAGAGCATTCAGCCAAAGAGCTTAAGAGTCAAAACACATGAGTGACGGCGCCTGATGTACACATGTCACTGTATGTGTGTTTAACCGCATGTGACTGGTGCGCCGCATACAGAGGAGTAATACTGTAGAGAGACGGCAAGGCCTAGAAAAACGAGGAGAGACAGAAGGGAACAGGGGAGGGGAGAGAAACCTATTTATAGAATAGCAATGATTTTACTCAACCTGTATTGCTACTGCCTGAAACATGTTATTTTTCTCTGTAAAATGTAGTATTAGGATGAGGATGAGGAAGAGATTTTATTGCACAAACTATATCAATCTCTACAGAAAGCAATAATCTCACGCTTCTATTGTTAGTACAAGATGCCATTTTCCTCTGGAAAATCAAATATTATGATTATTTCAGTGTACCTGCAAACATGGAAGGTGGTATTAACAAGGGATAGTGGTTTGAGAATAAGTTTTGAGTTTTGCACCAACTCTATTTTCTTTTCAGTCCAGGATAAAATCATCAAATGTTCAATCTTGATAACATCAGCAAACTAAATATGTTACAAGAGACCTTTTTAAGGCTGTTTTATGCATTTATGCATCAAGCACACAGTTACTTCCAAATAAAAAAGTAATTCCAAATGGTACTAGTCAACTTAATAATTTATCCATCTTTTGAAATAATTTTACTTGGTTCAACACAACATCACTGAAAAGGAAAATATATTTTAAATTACTTTAAAAGCTCTATCACCTGGACAAAAATAACTTCCTTTTAAACCAATTGAACATCAAAGTGAGGGGATTTTTCTGAAACCAAAGATGGGCAAATGTCATTAATTGTCCAACAATTTAAATTACATTATATTTCCTGGACTTGTACGTAAATGTAAAAAAAGGGGTATAATGGCATTGTGTTGATGGGTCCTCACGTAAATGAGAGGCGGCTAAATGGAGTGAAGGAAATGGACATAGTGATGATGTTTATCGCTGGGGAAGGGGACATCATTACGCACCTTGTTAAGCCCTGCAAGCAATGCTGCGTGGACGTAATTACCCATTTAAATGAGTTTCCTGCGGCGTTGTGTTTTTTTTTTTACTTCTCAAATTAAACTCTGACACAAATATGCCGCATTCTGTTTTCTTTCATGGAAACCGCTTGACTCTCAAGTCCCTACATAGAAGCAGTTCACGTGTGCAAGTCTACCATCAGGAAAACATATTTATTAAGGTGTGTTTGCAGCGATCATAGGCTTGGCCTTTCACACATTTTCTTGAAAAATGTGAGTGTCAAAGTAGTTTTCAGTGTTCAAAAAAACTAAGGTGGAGTTTTAATGAAAACTAATAAAATACATTAGTTTTATTAGTGTCAGGAAAACTTATGTCGATGGAAGGCTCCAGGATTTCTCATTAATGCAGATTTTGCGGCTTGCGGTTGGAAATGCCTGTAGTTACAATAATATAGCGTAGAAAAGGTCAGCTTATATATTTAAAAACACAAACCTTAAGGCTTGTTTTGGCCAGGAGTTAAATCTATTTACCATGGAAGCTCACAATACCATTTGCTCTGTCATATCCAGTGTATGTCCAGAGGAATGTGCCCACTTCTGTCCCACTGGCTTAAAAATATTAAAACGAAAGCATTTGTACAATGTGTGTTGGCATGCACTGTAAGTAAACATTGACACTCTTTCAATATATTTGTCCCTCCTTACAGAAATAACAAGGGACTCGCAGGGTCTTTGGGGGGAATATATTTTTTCTTTTCAGATCTGTTGTGGCACAACAAAACCAGAGCGTTTTTCACTGAGTGAACCAAGTGAGAAAAAAGTAATTACAATTCCCTAATAATGACCATTATGATTTGAGTGCGCCAAAAAAAGTAATTTCATCCAAATTTGCTGAGAGAAAAGGTATTAATTCAAATTCATGGATATCAGTTTTTTTTTTATTGTCCTGTCTAAGTTGAACTGCAGGTTACCAGACTTGTTGCCACATTGTTAAGAGAGTTCCCAGGGCTTTCTCCCGAGTGCTGATGCTGTGCTTTTTGAATGACAGAGGGGGATGGTGGTAGGGATTCTGTGAAACATAATAACAATACTCGCTGTGAACGGAAACTTTTCCAAGCAGCCAGCTCTGACACCAGGGAAGAATGACCTTTCCAAGTGTCCTGTTTTTTTCCTAAAACAAAGAGGAAGCAGGAGGATGTTAGTTAGCATTTCCCCCATCAGATTAAATGTCAACTACTGCATGCATAATTGCATAAAAAGGAGGAAGACTTGAAGGGAACCAATTTGCTGGTGGATAGATGAATCCTGAGTTTAGTTATTCACTGCATTGCAGATATTGTCACGGTACTTCCAGTGTTGTCTGCTTTATTTTTGTTATATCTGTATGTTAGCACGGCACTTGGCTTTACAGTAATTGTAACATTGAGTGAAACTTAATTCATCTGGAAACAAAAGTATTATCCCTTTGTCACATGTCTACCTTTTTAAAAAATATCATAAACAGAGCAGACAAAAGGGAGAAAAACGTCATTGTACTACACACAAATGCTGCATTATACCGTTTTGTTTGCTCCAGTGGTGAAGCAGCCTTTCCTGTTTCTCCACTCCTTTCATTTCAACAAAATTCATACTTGCTTTTGTTTCTAGACATAAACCTGGATGCGCATTAGGGAGCGCATGTATGGGATGTTTGATGAGCACAGAGGCTCTTGGCAGGCGAGCCACTATAGCAGCAATATCGGCCGCCTCAGAGGCATGCAGCAGTATATGGCTGAGGAGCAGCAGGGAAGCGTAATTGTGCATTGTTCATCCACAGAACAGAGGCAGAGCATGTAATGAGCTGTAGCATTTTCACCAAGCCAGCCTAATGGGCTATGACCGAGTATAGGCCTCTCAGAGCCCTCGCGTTCCCTTTGCCCTGTGTGGCCAGTGTCTTGGGCCTCTTCTTTTCTTTTCTCCCATTCTCCCCCTTTTTTCTCTGCCCGATCAGCGTCAACCATTTCTTCACCCCTGTTATCCCCCTCCTTTATCTCCGCTCCCCTACCCATTGTTCCCCTGTCTGAGGAGATGGTGGGACCCCTAATGTGTTCAATGTGTGGCTCCTTTTCTCATTCATGATGTCTGTAAAGCTCTAAGCAGTCAGTCTGATTCAGGCTGACATAAATCAGAATAGCTCATTGATGGAGCACCGTATGCAGTGTGATTACATTAAAAACCCAAACACAGCTTACAAATAAAAGTTCAGGAGGAGAATTTGCTGATGTTAGGTGTAGGGGATTTGTTGTTAGAAGTCGGCTCATTTTTCTATCAAAGCTGTTTTGCATTTTGATTATCTAGTTTTCCTGAAAGCAATTCAGGTGGGCCTGCTTCGCACAGGTTTGTTTTCCTGGGATTAGGGCTTTTCAGAAAGGGCCCATGCCTGTTATTTACGCCCATATCTAGTTTCTAGGGAGGCGGGAAACCATTTCTTTGCTCGAGTGATACCAGGTCAAGTTGGAAAGACAAGAATGTGTGCCGGGGAATAGATTAGATATCTACTCTGGGCTGAGCTCGAAGGATGAAAACACTACTAATGATAATAGTTATGATTGCCTTGCAAGGGAATTGATAACAACTTCGCTCGCCTCTTTGTGCTCTCTTATGGCATCAGAAAACAATATTCAGGGTTCAGTCAGTGTCTGGCTGTGGAGCACAATGGGACGTCAGTTTTGACTTTCAGCTCACGTCCATCGTTTGACATACCAAAGCATAGGCGGCCAAGTTAATGAATGAAAAGCACTTGGCCTCTGTCAGACTGCTCTGAGTGCAGTTCTTTCCCCAGTAACCTCCTTAGTTCAAGATTACTCTCTTGTACCTTTTCTCTATTTCAGAGCTGTTCCCAGTTCAGTCTTATGGGGAGCTAGTGAGAAGGGAAGGCCCCATATATATATACTTGGCTGCGTATAACCTTTCTGCTTTAATAATAACAGAGGTTGGCTCCTCTGTCACAGCCACTATGGAGCAGAGTTTGAGTGCTCTCATCTAGTTCAAGGACTGTTAATGCGTCGACATAGATGATACACGCATGGACACATGGGAAAGAAACATTAAATATATATTAATAAATCATATAAACTATTATAAGGAAATATTAAATGTAGGAAATTAGCATATTTGTATTCTTAACAATACTTAGATGAGAAGATTGCTCTGTGACGTGTTTAGCCAAGCTTAGCACAAACAATGCAAGCGGGGGAAAACAGTTAGCTTCCCAAAATCTTTAAATATTCCCCCAAAAGAACTTGTTTTAGATTCAGAATGGAAAAAGCATAACTTTTAATGGAATATTTCTATATTATTATTGCACTGACTGGCTTTCTTGTAGAGTTACATAATAATAGACTTCTATTTTAGTCTTCATGCTAAGCTAAGCTAGCTAACCATCACCTAGATCCAGCCTCATATTTTGTGCATATATATATACATATATATGGTGTCAATCTTCTTTCTAACTCTTAACAAAAAGGAAAGTGTATTTCCTAAACAGTTGAACAATTCATTTAATGTCTTGTTGCAGAACTGTATATTTTTCTAGAACAAATTCCAGAATCCAGTCTTAGCTTTGTTTTCCTCAGTTTGCATTATCAGGCCAAAATGTTGTCCATCCTAAATGCTAATGTGTGGCTGCCCCCTTTTTGTTAGTATGCGATAGGACAGCAGACAAAATACCAAGGTGGTGGGGGAGTACAGACATGGGAGTGGTGTTCTGACTTTTCATTTGTTCGCTACCCAGTAATGATTATTTTAGCCTCTAAGCTCCAGATTTGGCCTTGTTTTGCTGTGGGAAGCAGCATCTATGGGGACAGAGCAGCCTTGCCCTGGCTGAGGAGCTTGTCTGTGGCTAAGCTGGTTGGAAACGGGAGTTAGGTACAAAGCACGGAAGACATTTTGAGTGTTGTCACAGGAGGTCAGCTGGGAAGTGAAAGGGGAGGGAAAGGCAGAATACACTGTTTAGGTGAGGACGGGTTGAGTTCCGCTACTGCATTACCCATGTTTGTTCGCCTGGTGGCTGAATGAGAGCATTTTCTAATTATAGACCTCCATCGTTTTTTCCTTGTTAGTAGTGCTGGTAACAAGCCAGTCGCCAGCTTGCATGAGCAACTGCAGAAAGCTGACTTTTGGTTTAATTTGGAGGACTAGCTATAATCCAGACTAAATCCCTTAAAGCTGAAGCCCCCTCCCTCCCCACATCCCTGTTGGATTACGGGAGTGTCTTTAAAAGGATAAGGACCTGCTTATCACTGCTTCCCTCAACACTTGTTTGGGACTTGAGATGTGGGGGAGGACATTTCATCGTCACCCAATGTGGCCAGTGTGGATATGAGTCAAAGAGATTAGGCATCTGATGACTGAGATCAATGATAATCACAATTTACAGTTTTTAAACCCTCACAGCCACAAAGACATATGGATCTTAGCATATGCCTCCACTCCCACCCCAGTGATTTTCATCAGTAAGTTAACAGAGTCCAACTAAATAAAGCGCTAAATCAGATGTCCAGCAGTTTATGAGAGCAGTGCCTTTAATCATTTTCATACAGACATTTATTAACTCTTTGACACAATGGCTCCAGCCTTTGTTGCAGAAAATTGCCTATATTTAACATTATCTCCATGTTCATCAATTTTCATAAAATAAAAATAGTCCATGCCAGTGGTGCTAATACACACAATGCCTCCATTTATTTATTTAAAGGAATAGTTTGACAGTTTGTTGTTGTGAAGAAGAATAGTTTGGCTTGTAACCCAATTTTTTCATAACATGTTTATTACTAAGCTTTATACATGCTTGTAGCTTTTTGGTTAGCTGTGTTTCAAGTCTTTACCCAAAGCTAAGCTAACTGTCTGCTGGCTCAGATATGAATGGTATCAATCTTCGCATCTCACTCTTTGCAAAAGAGTTGCCACACATTCAGAAATCTAAAACAAAAACTATGAATTTGCAGTAATGTAAAGTACTTTATTTGTCATAAATAAGATATATATAAGATATAAAAACATGCAAACAGACTTATATAGCCCAGGTGATATTGACAAACTCAGACAGTAGCTATAGAAAAGGTGTGCTGCTACCAGTTTAGGGCTGTTTGTATCACTCACTGCTAATTAAGTGTTGTTGGGAGTTGGGCGGGGGGCTTCAGGGAGTAGAGATAGACAGAGAATAGAGACCAATCTAGCACACCAAGGCATATGTGTTGTTTGAGATGCTATATTTGATCGCAATGCTGTTACTTATCTCATCGGGGTGTGATGGCGGCAAGGTGAGGGAGTGGAGCGAATTCCTGGTGGATCCAGGCTGTGAACCCTGAGCTCTCAGCTTAGGAGCAGTCTGGGAGTTACACAGAGAGCCAAGCCACATGGGGGAATTGTAGAAATAGAAGTACCTCAGTGTGTGGGTACTTGTTTACCTCAGTGTCAACATTTTTGACTCTGCTCATTAACCTGTGCAGTTGGGTGAAGTAACACATCTCTCGCTCTCTGCCTCTGTCTCTCTTTCTCTCTCACAATTAATAATGATAACTAAGGGTAAGCACAAGCACATTAAACTCAAGCTAATGAACAGATGTAACAACAGAGTGACGGGGCAACTATCACACCTCAAAGGCTGCGAATCGATTTCAGCTGATACCAGTTCACAGATACACCCTGTAGCACTTTCCTCAAATCTAATCATGGATCCATTTAAACTACGTTAGCCAGGAGTCTACTTGCCATTAAAATGGGTTTTCAATTTCTATTATTTTGAGAGCATTGGTTAAAAAATGAACCAAGTGCAGAGGTAAAGTAACAACCATACGTCTTCCATCACTGAAAGATGGAAAAGGAGAAAGAGTCTCCACGTTCATCCGAGCTCTCCACTCCTCTTGTCGCCCCCTCCCCCCTCTCTTCCTATTACCCATGCAGCCAGCATCCTCTCTAAATTGTTTTGCATGACCTTTGCTACAGTAGCTCTAATTATTACCATCACACAGGCCCTGTAAGGCACATAGCTAATTATACTGGATTTATCTGAAGGGACATTGGTGCCATTCTTCATAGACATGTCTTGGCTACCATCAGTGCGGGTGATCTAAACCCAGAATAAGGTTAATTTGGGTAATACAGTAATAGTAATTAGAGTCACAATAATTACAAGCATAGTTGTAATAACAATGAAGACCAGGTTATTAGTAATAGAGATCCGAATGAACTCACTACACATATGCAATATCTTACGTAATTGAGAAGAACGCGTTGCCAAAAAAGAGCACTGTGCAATATGCATAATGACATTATTACCCAGCCAGATTGTTGCTGTTTCCATCCCATTGCTCTGAATTGATGTTTGACAGTGGTAGTTGAAAGATATATTTCAAAGGCACTGTGGGATTACCCGTTGGTGTAGGTACCAGGACCTCTAGTCATTGCATCTCATAAAGAGTTGTTACTAGAGGAAGCGATATTTTTCAAAGCTCCAACATGAATGAAGAGGGGCAGTTGGAGCCGTCTTTTGGCTGGCGGGCAACTCATGTAATGAGCCTAAGAGGGTTCCAATTATTCCACTTGCGATCAAAAAGGAGAAGAAGATTACTTCTCTTGCCTCTTTTTTCTCTGACATTTTACACAGTAACATCTTTTGATTGGGGCTGAGGGAGAGAGGGAAAAAAAGCGATTGCTAGTGAGCGCCTGATAGTCTTGTACAGGCTCCAGCAATACTGTCTAGAAGAGACAAAGCAACGCTTTTACTGGTCATACGTTTTTTTTTTTCCCTCGTTTTTTTTCTGGATGTTTTTGTAATAAAAATACTTTTCCCAGTGCATGGTACATTAGCTTTTTCTCAGCCTATGTCACCTGCACAAGACAGAAAGGAAGCTTTTATTTGAACGGCAGCCTTTAGCTACAGTCGACTTCATGGCTGATCGCTGCCATATTTTTCCACAGAGCTATTGTAAATTGTGAGGAGGCATGTTTGGTACTCACTCACTCACTGCAGTTGTTTTCTTCCTCTGCTTAACAGTGTAAGTCATGTTCCCCGGAATACAATGGGGAGTTGAATTATTCGATTGTGTACAGATTTTTTTCCTCTCCTTTTCATTTATTAAATTCCCAGATTACAAGTAAAAAGCACATTAGACGCCCAGCAGTAACTAAAAGGATTTCTCCGCTATATGATATCAAACTATATCAGCCTAGGAGAAATAAACGGAGGGGGGGGGGGGAAACAAAAGACAAATAATATTATGTACCACTGCACTGAGACAAAGAGAACTCCAATCTGCATCAGCACAGATAAACATCCACCCCTAAGATATGTTCTTGGTAGATAACAGCTTAGTGTGTGTGTTTGCAACACGCACACACAAACACAGACGCACAAGTGCACAGAGCAGAGCTTTGATAAGCACAGAAAATTACTACATGTTGTTTATGGTGGCAGAACAAAAGGATTCAAGGTATTCATTTCAAGAAATCAAGCTGTGGAAAGGTGGATGCGGGGTCTAAGATGCATTTCAATGGGATAGATTTGACTTCATAATATAGACATAATTAGGAGGAAACATGATATCTGCTTGAGTGTGTCCCTCTGTGTGTGTGTTTGTGTGTGCCTGAGGTCTGGGAATACAGTGCCTCGCCTTCCCCTGTGGATCCACTGCAAGGGTAGGAGGCAGAGATCCACCGTCTGTTGCTGTTTTCCGTGACCCCATATATCCCCCCGCAGTGAAAAACGATGTTTGCCCCCAAAGACGGCCCTAATACAAATTAAATTAAATTGAATGAAGTCAGTGCGCCTAATCCCTGTGTGTTTCAGCTGCTGAAACACCGCCCCCTCCCTCACGAATGAGTGGGTCAAGCCCGCTGCATCTGGCCCCCTCTCCACTGCCCCTGCTCTCAAGCTGCTAGGCTCCCAGTCCCTGACGGAGACGACAGCAGGCCCCGCTCCGACTGTCTGCCCCACTGAGACTGCATGTGTGTGTTTGTGTATGAACACGTGTGTTTCACTGTCAGACTGTGTTGCATTCTTCCCTTTCTGACTCCGACGGTGTTTATTCCATTTTGCTTGTTTTGCCTGTGTGCTTTTCTTCAAGAAAGATTTATTTTTGTTTGTGACTGGCTTACACATTTCACGCACACATTTCATGGTCTGGATTTTTTTAAATTGACAGTTAAATGTAAAATAAAGAGTTCACATCTCTCAGACAATATACTAAACAGCAGTGTAATGTAAAACAAACACTAGCGTCGGACCACGAAGCGTTGGATGTTGTTTTGTTCTGCCTATGCCCTGATGGCAGCCTGTCACAATCCTGTTAACAAGCTGGATTTACAGATGCGGTGGTGATGTGCAAGCAACTAATACTCTGCTGTCAATCCCGGTGCTGACAGCTGCCTAGAAAGACCATCCCAAATATTACCAGCAGATGTGCTTCACGTTGAAGCACCAGCAAACAGGATCAAAAAGCTAACTAGGCTTCCATAGTTCAATCACTGATAGGAGTAGCTTTGTTGTGACGCGACCTAAAATATCTTGTGTGCCCATCTGTTTAATAAAAAGCCCCTTTCTATGATACATACTTTGGCATTAAGCCTGATTGTCCACCCCTGATCTGAGCACCAGCTCTGCATCAACTGAGTTTTAGCAGCTGGTGTACACAGATATTATGTTTTGGGGGGTTGTGGGCTTGGAGGGTGGGTGGCTTTTTGATGAGCTGGAGTCTGGAGTACATGTTTGTGTGTGTGTGTGTGGGTTGCGAATCTGAGCACCTGCACACATGCCCTTTGAAAAGCTCCATCACCCCTCCATCCAGCCAACACGCAGTGTAAACATGGTTTGTTTGAGCGAGTGGCCTGGGGTAGTTGGATTAATGAGCACTGATGAAGTTCCACTTGTATCCTGGGTGCTGCCTCCCTATTTGCTGGAGTGGCTGTGATGCGGTAGTGTGTCTGGAGGCGGTGACTCATTCCCTTTACCCAGTGTCAGATTAAGGCATGTCAATAAACAGACCCACTCAATCCATCTCCGAGTGACTGCATCCGCTCACAGAGCCTCCCAGTCTGTAATGAGCTGCTGCAAATCTCCATCCAACTAAAATGTCTGGAAAGATGCCTTGTCACAGTGAGCGAGAGAAAAAGAGCAAGGGAGGGAGAAGGAGAGGCAGACAGAGAGACTACAGCAGCACCGATGTGACTGGCAGCCATCGTTAAAGCACGCTCCATCGTGCTGTAGAGTGCAAGTTGATCAGCTCTCCTCGCAGATACACAGATTTCTCATTTCCACCGTCCTCGTGTGTATTGAGTTAATCAAAAATTAATTCTAAGTTTACTGATTTCAAAAGTGACTCAAACTTATGCTGTTTATTCAGTCACAGCTCTGATGTAAGCATTTAAGGGGACCGTGTTTACATATTCTGCAGTGTTTCTGAATGTTTATTTTTATGGTCCAGCCCAGGGGAGGTGGGAGAAACCTTTGGGAATTCCTTGTGCACTCATTTAGCGTGCCCCCCCTCCCCCTCAACACTGGCTAATATAGGGCACAACTGAGAAGAGAAAATGCTATCTAGTAATTGTCTCACTCAGATTAAATGACTGCTAAAAACATATGCTTGTAGTGCTTATTCCCAGAGGGTGCAGAAAACCACAAAGTCTACCTGGATTAAATGTTGCCCTCAACATTTCCAGAGCCGTTTTTAAAAAAAATCACCACCTACCTCTCTCGTGTGGCGCCATACACACATTAATGGATTTTTGGATGAGAGGAGTGTGAAAACTTTTCAGTCTGACATCGAAATTAAAGAAAATCCCTCAAGACTTGCCTAAAGGGGAAGTTCCTGCCATTTAAGTTTGATTAGGCTCCACGGGCTTTAAGAAAAGTAAGCCGATTTCTTTTAGGAAAAAGCGCCATAAAAAAAGATAGTCAAGTAACCCCCTCCACCCCACCTCCCTGTTTTACTATGTAAAACCATGAATCGTAATCTTATAGAGATGCTCAGGTTTTCTTTCAGACTTTGAGATGGAATAAGACTGAAAACGCATGCAGACCTAAACAGGTGTTAAAAAAAAAAAACTCCATATCTAGCCTTCTGTGCCTCGTAGACCCCTATTCATTCCAAGTGGATACTATTACTCCATCTGAAAGGCTTAAAAGCACCAGCCTTGTCTCTTAAGACAAAGACATAACAAAAACACCGACCCCGGAACCCACACAGCCACCAACAGTTTGAAACATGTTGGTTCAGGGCAGTGATTCCCTGGTAAGACAACAGCTCTGACTTAAGCCTCTTTAGCGTCAGCCGACTCCGCTGGAATGCAGACGTCTGCATAGGGGGCCTATTATTTAAAATCTTTTCATCATGCTGAATGGGAGGGAAATAGCTTTGACGTTGAGAAGCTCATGAATAATGAATGTTGTTTCTATCAATGTATGTATAATTAATCACATCTCTACTAACTGGACTTGTGTGGAGCCTGTAGGCCTGAGTGACATGGAGACTGGTCTGGACTATTGTCTGTGTTTCAGAATAAAAGACAGCCGCACTATCTGCAGTTTCCTATGTGGGGGTGAGACACAGGTGGAACAAGCAATAGTTGTGGTACTTTGGCCTTTTTCCTCACTTTACTAGGGCACTGGGGTGATTGTTTTGCTCAGAATGAGCAAATATTTGTTCAGTTTCACACGGAAAGACAACAAAAATGAGGAGGAAATGCTAGCAGGAAGTGGTGTTGTGTTTACGTATCTGTTTCATTGTGTTTCAGAAAAGCTGTCATTTAGTTTGCTCAAACAATACTCAACACAAAACACATGTGGTCAAGGACACAAGTGACCTCATGAAGGCATTTAATTCACTTTTCCTTTTTTTTCTTTTTTATCGCGTCACAATGACTGTGGGAATTTACAAGCTACAGCGCAGCCAGGAAGCTTTTAGAAACCTTTTCTCCACAGAATCACTCACTTTCATAACATGATTGATTCCCAAATGGGCCACTGGGTTTGGGGTGAATTGATGGGTGATGAAGTGAAATGATGCAGAGAATGTGGCAGGTTATTTGTCACACATGTACCCTTCTGTCACAATTGATTGTGTATAATTTGAGTTTGCAGGGGAGCCAGTTGATATTAAATGGTAACAACTCTCTGTATTCATCACAGCAGCCCCCCTTTAGCAGGCAGAAATAGAAAATGTAATCTCATCCACAACCATGGTTGTGCCTCAGGCACTCTTTCACCCTTTTTACCACTGATCCTCCCTCAGGGGCCCTGCCCTCTATAAAGGAAGAGGGAAATCTATAATCTAGCAGATGGCAGAGGATCTATGGGAAATTCTATAATCAGAAAGATGGTGGTGATGATGGTCTTCGGGGTAGAGGGCAGAAGGGGGGTGGGGGGTTACAGCAACACAGGGTCTGAAACTCACATGTTAAACAAAATATAAACCCACCCAGTGCAGGTGCCTTGGTGGTATGTGTCTTCGTCATGGGTGTCACACAGACTGAATGTGAGCTGCTTTGAGGTGCTGCACCCAGAGGCATGGTGGTCGTGCGCCAGCTCAACCCTGCAAGTCAGGGATTGTCAGAGCAGTGCTTTTGGAGGGAAGCGGAAAGAGAGAGAGTCTGTGTGTGCAAGAATGTGAATGTGCAAGAGGCTCAAAGTGAAGCATTTCTTTTCATAGTCACAGTGTATAGGATGAGAAAGTCACCCGCAGACACACACACTCGTCTGCATCCGCACTGCAAAATTACACGAGGGGAATACATGCATCTGTAAACAGGCAGTTTGAGACACTGACCATCCTTCATCCGGCAAAGTTTTCGCTCCAATTTCCTTCTAGCTCTTAATATTTTTTTTTACCCACTTTTAACATTACCACAAACCGAACCTAGCTGGATAATGAAGCCTTTTTATTTTCTAATTGCAGCTGGCTTGCCCCCTGGATCTCTTTCTCCTCATCTCTTCCTTTAGCAATGGGATATCAATAACAAGGCACATTATGTGTAACATTTCCTTCCGGGACCAAGGGGAGTCCGTGAGCGTGCTGCAGCAACAATAAATGAAGACTGAGGCACAACCTCAGACTTCTCAAACGCAGAATGAAGCAGCAAAATTCGATCTGACAGTTTTAATTGATTCTGTCTAGTCTGTTGCTCTGTATTTTAAAACTGCATTTTAGTGTGGCATTTTGTGTCCACAACAAGCGTGGCTGGATGTTTTTTGTCAGCTAAATTGATGACATTAAAGAGTTGCATCCATGACAGACATGAAACACTCCCTTCTGTAATCAATTTTTCTTCCTTTTTTTGTACAACCCACCCCGCCCTGCTTAAATACCTTCTATTTTTAAACAGTTTAAGTCACATTTAATAGATACAGTTTATCTCAAATGTTAAAAGATTGAACAAATGCGTCTGTGTTGAGCAAGGTTTAATTCTGTAATTTAGTAAATGGTAATTATTCCAGACAAAGATACAGCCTGGCAAAGATTGCTAATCAAAATTGCAATATTCTGGTTCCATGTTAGTCCAGAAAAAGAAAACTATGTCTATAAAGGAAATTCCTGAGTAAAAAACAATTTGCTGATAGCGTCATCTCATGCATCCCATTTTTAAAAATAAAATGTTATTAATGCATGTGGCTGCATCTGTCCATATTCTTCTAGCTTGATTCCCTGTTTAAATGTTATACTGTGCTATCAGCCTCGATAATACATACAGTAGGGCAGCTGTGTGACATTTTTTTCTCTCTTTTTCTCCCCTATCTCTGTGACATCTGCTGAACTTGTCGGGTGTTTACTGGTGTAACAACTGGCGTCTTCACTCCCTCACCCCTCCTCTTCTCTCTGGTGCTCCCCATGCCCCCACACAATGAATACACTTGCATCCAGACTACAGAACCAATTGTCACGCTGGGAGGAAGGCAAATCAAATCTTACGGCAGCAACTAGGCGAGGAGATTGCTTTTCCTCTCTGTGGCAGAGAAGCAAGCCCATCGTCCCTGTGCCTCAGGTTTTACTGGAGAGAAAGAAGCAAAGGGTGAAAAGGGGAAAGCTACTGGGCTGCAGCAGCTGGACGGCAAGCCTCCCGCAGGTCAAGTCTCACCCATTTCCTCCCATCTTCACCCTCTCTCTCTCTCTCCACTCTCTTTCCACTTCCCTCCCCACTCATCCTGACACTACCTATCAGTCACCCAGCGACATCGGGGACTACATTCCTCCCTCCAGTCCTCCAGATGAAACGGAACAATAATTACGGGGATAGAGTGGCTCTGGCCGCCAAACTGGGGCCGCTCAGATCACAACAACACATTGTCCAACCTGATTAAGGAGCCATTTGTGGCGTCCTCGCTGTAGTTAAGCAGTCCTCATCCTCTTGCCTGAAACTTGACCTCCCAGCAAGATCTATTGTCCTCCAATTTGAGGTCGTTCAGAAATGTGGGGGCAGACATTACATTTCTTTACAGGAAGCCTGGGCTAATGCATCCGATTCTACCTCAGAATAGGCATTTTGAGTGACTCATCAATGCCCAAGGTTATGCCCTCACATGTTGGGTGTTTGTTTATTTCCACTGACAATTTGATGAATAGAGGAAATGTGGTTATCTCCACTGAATCCCCTGATTAATGAGCAGCTGCTGTGTTGAAGATGAGCAAAAACACTGAATGGTTGAATAGAGTGTGCTTTGGTTGTACCTCCTAAAAAGCGCTCCATGTAAAAACCCTGATAGAGAATTGCATTATGGAAAGTACAGTTCCATTTCTGGACTGGAACACCTTGAGAGAAGGGGCATACTGCTCCTTCCTCCTCAGGCCGTGCTCACACAGAACCTGCCATCCAAACCAATTACAGGCTGCAGCCAGAGTGACATTCACAAGAAATTTTCTATCTTGTCTTTTAAATGAAGTTTTCCCCTTGTTACTCATGCCTTGCATTTTCATTAGTCTCTCACTGGATGCGCAGCCACTGTAGAGGATGAGGCAGTTTAATTTGTGTTCACTGGGACCAAAGTGGAGTGCAGGTGGAACTCAAAACATATGCATATACAGTATGTTTACTGTAACATAGAAACATTATTGATCTATAATAACCATACCTTATTTTAAGGAAAAGATAGTAACACATATACGTTTGTAAAATGTGGCATGATTTATAAATTAATTAAAAAATATGTGGTAATCTTCAATTAATGATTCATCAGAGTTAGAGTTTGTTGTCACTGTTACCTTTGATATTTAATGGAGGCAAGCTGAACAGGAACAAAAGGAGTCAGGGGTAATACAAGAGAACAAACATAGTGTGCTCCAAATTAAGGGCTAATAATAAAATGTTAATTAAATTCCTTTTTATGAATTATCTTCTCTATAGTAATGAGTTAAAGTTTAATTAGGGGTAAATGGTAAAAAGGAGATGGAATGGTGCTAACCTTCAACACAAACACACTGCATCATAAATGAGCCAATCCCAATCAGAGGCCTGCCCTTGCATTGTTGCTTTTCATTACAGAGTCAGTACAGGAGGTGGGATGGCAAACAACAGCTTATCCCCTAATGATTGAAGGTAGACCTATGCTCTTTTGAGGATATTGAAAGATAACTAGAAGTTCCTTAAAGTTTACAAGAACCAAAGACACAAGACCAGCGTCCGCATCAGTCTGATAATAATGCTGCTCAGCATATATGTTGTCTTTGAAGGCATGAGAACAAGGCATCAATACCAGGAATCTAAACAAACAAGGACATGTATTTGTTAGCATTAACAAGCTCCTGCATTTTTCATAGACTGCAAACAGGTCATTGGAGCTATTTGCCAGAGGTAAACACCACACATTGGCTGCTGTGATCTGCCAGCATCACTTTTTTTAAATTCCCGTATTTATTTATTTCAAAAGTGATCCAAGAAGACTGGGACTATAATGTTTGACATTTCCTCCGCTCTTGCCGTCCTCACTGCGCGGCAACGTGGTTTCACTTCCACAGCAACACTGGAAAAAGTTCAAAAGGTTCAACTCCATTAACATCTAATAAGAGGAGTGTTTGCACAGTTGATCCAAATCTGTTTGGTCACCATGTATGACAGCTGCGCAGGGCGGCTGCTACCTCACCAGCAGGCCTGCATCAAACATGTAGTTCACTTGATAATCAGCAATTGTGCTCCAGTGCCTGCATTAACCTCTCTTATCATAGGGGTGACTTTTTTTTTCAACAGGGCTTTGATATGGGTACTGTAGACTTCCCTCGGAAGTCAGCCATTGACTCGCAGCTTTTATCAGGATACAGTATCTGCGCTTGTGGAATTTTAAGTGAAGGCTCTGCTTTCTTTCTGCAGAAAACACCTGCATCTTATCAAACTTTGTCGAAAGGGTCGTATCCTGGCTTTTCGCAGGACTGAGAAAGTCCTCTGAGAGGCTTTGATACCCTTTGGCCCTCTGACATCTTACCTAGTGTGAGTAGATGCTTGGCAGACACAGGAGGGGCTACCTGCTCAGTGTACACTAACTCCTCTGTCCATGTGCTCTTACTCGTCAGACATTCTCCTTGCTAAATAAATGTTGAAAAAAAAAAGAATGTAGGATGCCTTTGAACTGTGTTCTCTAATGTGGGTCAGAGATCTATCGTATGCATATTCTGAACGCCTTTTCATCTGCAATTGCAGAGTTAAGATTCCCTTGGTACACTCTTAATTTCATCTACTTCTTTTGCAGTTATTTATTTAATATTCCTACATTAATGTCTTCTCAAACATGGTAAAAGTGAAGAGTTCAGAGAAGAAAAAAGGGAAACTTTTCTTCTCCCTCTGTCTGCATGATAGTCTGTCCGCCCTAATGACTCCATTTTAAAGACAGTGGGCTGACCGGCAGTGAAGGGGAGGGAGCAAGGGATCGAGAGCGGGGAGGGTGAAGAGGAGAAGAGAGGCTGCGCTCACTGCAGCACTCTCCTCAGCTCTCAACTCCCAGTCAGCTTCTCTGTGTGTGTGCTTTGAAAGAGAATAGGATTCAGCCCTTTGAAAGCCGAGGCTGCTCACCGGGGCCTTTGTGTAAAATAACATTTCTACTGAAAGCCAATTACTGGTAACATTATTTTGGTTGCTTCCATTATTAAAAGTACCTCTCTCTGTTGCCCCCCCATCATCTCTCAAACACAACCCCCACCCCCACCACCCCCCACCCCCTGCATTGCTCTGTTACAGACGGAGAATTATTCCATTGACTCCAGTTACGTGAACAGCAGAGCCCACCTCATTAAAAGGTATGTCTTGATTAGGAATTGTTACCAGCACCTCGTTACCATTGTTATCTGTAATTGTTTTATCTAATGAGTGCACAGCTACCGTTGCAGCAGTTTGCAAGTGTTCCTGCATGTTTTTCATTCAGTATAATTGCAATGGGAGGATAAGATTTTGGGATAAATAGAATTACTCCATAATGCGTTTAGTAGACACTTGTTGAAATGAGCCACAAACTCATACTTTCAGATTATTAGATCACACAGAGCAGCGGAATCAGAAAGTAATGATTTTCATATTTACAGATAACCTCATTACTATTCTGTAATTCGGTTCATTAGCAACGCATGTGGTTTGAATTGCATCAGGTTACAGCATAAAAAACAGCTACTCAATGATTAAATGATATTCAAGAAATTTCTCCATCTACTGTTTTTCAAGACAGCAGTTTCATGAATAGTCAATATTTGTGTCCTTTTTTTTTTCTTGGGTGAAGAAGTGAAGAACAAATGTTTTCACTGTGCTTTGTATTTCAGTCCACTTGTACCAGGATATTAGCTAGAGGGTTAGGAGTTTGGATGTGGGTCATATAATAAATCCCTCCAGCCATTGAGGTTTTTTGTAACCAGGCTCACTTCGAAAACTACAATTCTCCCTTTTTACCTGCAGCTATGGTACATTCCAGCCTTTCTTTTGTTTGAGGCCATCCTGGCCTTTTGAAAAGCCATTATGGCAATTTCCCTCCCAAAAGATTCCCTGTATTAATGTAAACAAAGAGCATTCAAGTGTGGGCCTCTGCAGCACACTACAAAGAAATCCCCTCAGGAGCCAGTGAGCCTATGGTCTGGGACAGGTGCAATTACAGTGATAACATCAGAGAGCCAGCATTACCTGCAGTCCTCTCTCCCAGGCTGGAGAATGTGAGGCTTGGGCTGGGGGAATGCAGCTACCTTGTACTGTCCTTCACTTCTTCTACCTTTCTCTTTGTTTGAACACATTTGTTTACTCTCATTTTCTCCTCTATCTATTGTTTTCTCTCCTTTCCAATCTCTTTCTCACACCTATATGAACTCATTCATATATATTTTTGTCCTCTCCTGCGAGAACACATGTTCATATATTCACCCCTATTTAGTGTTGTTTGTAAAGCAGAATTTGTTCCAGTGGGATGGAAATCAAATGAAGGGAAATCACGCTGTTACTGTGCAGCTGTTGATTGTGCCCCCCCCACCCCACCCTCTTTATTGACTGTGAGCCCCAAACAAGACAGATGCTCAGTTTGTATGCTTCCAGCGTTTCCCGCATCCATCTTCCTTCCAGGAATTCCTGATTACTGCAGTATTTGTTTGATTGTAGTGAGTGAGTGCCTCCTGTTTGTTCGATGCGATGTCCTTGAAGTCAGTGCATCCATCCAAAATGTCTCTGTCTAAAATACCCCATAGCCGCCATTCGTTTAAAAATGTCCACTTAATCCAAAAAGGCTCTCAACAGATTTAAACTTCCTCCTTATTTCATGGTTACTACAAGCTAGAAGCTGAAGTAAGTATTTTTTCTTTGCAATTGCGACGTTTTTAACAAAGACTTAAAATTGAAAAACAAAATAATATTAGAACTATTCATCTGTTTTGAATTCTTGGAAATAGACTACGTAAAAGGGCAAAGAACTTACCGAAAGGACATAAAAGAGGGGACAAAGAGAGAAAGACGGACAGCTCATCACAAACCATCAGAGACACCGGGACGAAGGAGAGCATGTGAGAGAAGGAGATGTGACAGTTAATCAACATTTCCCTCTCCTCCCTCCTGGCCCCCATGTAGCACATCGACATTCAAGGACCTGGAGGGGAACAGTCTGAAGGACAGCGGCCACGAGGAGAGCGACCAGACCGACAGTGAACATGATGTCCAGAGAGGACACTATGTTGACACGGCTGTCAATGATGTGCTGAACATGACTGTCCCCCCCAATGTTTGCCAGCTGCCAGACCAAGGTAAGAAAACCTCTGCTTGTACACAAGTGTGTGTGTGTGTGTGTGTGTGTCTGTGTGTGTGTGTGCTGCAGTATGTGTGTTTAAAGGACTTCAGCATCCTTTGGAGTGTGCTTTGCCAGTTTCAAGATAAGACCAATGTGTATTTGTGTCCGCGCCCAAGTCTGTTTTTATGCCCCTGGAGCATCTTTTAAGGTGCATTATGCCCATTGCAGGCTTCAGATGTGCAAGTATGAATAACATCACAGTTTTTTTGTCTTTGATGTCCTGCTAGAGCAGCTAATGTGAGGGATCTCTGACAGCTAAGGCTACCCTTTGATACAGGCTTAGGCAACATTATTGACTGATAGTAGCCATGTCTGCTCCTGAAGTGGGGCCGACTTCAGATGTGCTTGAATGGCAGCAATTAGGGCTCACAAAGGTAGAAGGTGGAAATCTACATATCTCCACGTGCCCTCATCCATTATTCAGCGGGATCATTTAGCAGGGAATTAATGTTGATGTTTCATTTCTGACTCACCGTTTAAAAAGACATCCACTTGGTTGGCAGAAGTCAGTGTAAGGGTCATGTTCGTTCTTAACTACTGCCAGTCAGACTGAGGAAGAGAGTGGGTCAGCAAGAGGGAGAGAGAGTGGAGAAAGCAGGATAACGCTGTCTGGAGCATGCCAGGATGTTACTATATGCACCTGAGGGTATTTACTGAGCTCAAAGGAAACACCACATGCACAGGTGCAACAGCTCAGCAGAGCACAGGAGTCAGCGTGTGTGTGTGAAAATTGCAGACATTTTAGGATGACTCACATACGCAATTTTAGTCTGAGTGAGGAGGAAATGCCGGACATTTTATTTTAAAAGCACACTCTTGAGGACAGCTCTCACAGATCTCACTCGTTCAGTATCTGAACTTTACATTTGCACTGTGCTCCAATTTGGGAACTTGTGTGCCAAATTTAGTTTCTCTTCCCTCAGCTAACGTCGACATAATTTTGGTTCCTTTTTACTAACACTGCCCTAGTAAGGCTGTCTACTTGCCTCACAACTCTACTTTCTTCCTCCTCAGCTCATATAGGGGAGAAATTTTAATGAGCAAGAGATAACAAAAAGGAATCATACTTTATAAAAATGCATAAAGGAGTGAAGATTATGTGATATTTTATTTAATTATTTATCTATCTATTTTTTTTTTAATCAGTGGACTGTGAAGTGTGTGGGTGTGGTTGAAGAAGCAGTAACAGACATGTGTAGGCTCTTTCCTTGCCTGGTCCCTGGCATGTTTAACCAACCAGACGCTTTACATGGAGCAATTTGGCTGCTGATGTTGTTTGACTGGGTAATAATAACATTAGACAACCTACACTCTATAATCTAGACTAGAGTCATACAAATGGAGCTGCCTACATTGCCGGTCGCCCATTAGAAATACAGATAGACGTATAGAGGGTCAGGGTGTATGTTGACCATTAGAATCAACTTGCACGGGTAATGAACAATGACAAGTGAATTTGCTGACAATTGGTTGCCAGCTGAAATTACTTCACAACCCGCAAAGCTCCCTGTGCCTTAAAAATGCATGCTGACAGGTCTTCAAGTAGTGGGATCTCATTATCGGAGACAATTAGAAATGATGTACATGAAGAATATTACAAGTGGGGAAAGCTCTCCGAGGCAGTTCTTTTTTCATTAACACCGCCAGTGATTGTATCTGTTTCAGCAAAATGGATGCATGCCTCCTGAATGTGTAATGCTGCAACACATTGCTGGTAAATAGAACAAGAGGCTATTTCACAGTGCTGTCCATTCTTCTGACCAGAACGAATAGATGATAACAAAGTATCTGTTTGGAATTACAATTAGATGGTTTGTTATTGGCTTTTCTTTTCTTTTTTTTTATTGTAGTCAGCTATGAACTCACTTTTGGCCTGCAATTTTCCTCAGCAGGGACTTAACAAAATGGCTCCACTGGAATCTTTCCTCCCTTTGTTTTGAGAGTCAGTCAGCAGCAGTGGTCACACCAGAGAGTAATGAGAGGCTGTTCATAATTATTAAATGAATTGACCAAAGATCCTTACACGTGCAGAAATGTAATGACATTGCAAATGAAATCGTCCCTCTATTACCATCTCAACGGTCTAATTACATAGTTAAAGGCCATGGTGGGCTGACAGAGATGGGCAGATTCAGCATGACACACAGTTGAATATGTCTCTGCTGTTGTATAGGGACTTTATACAGTCAAATTTTGTGTGTGTGTGTGTGTCTGTGTGTGGCTCCTCAGGAGAGCTTCCTCTTTTCCCTGCTCCGTGTTCCTCTGCGCAAACTGACTTGAGTGCAAAGGCAGAAATAGAACAGTTGGGGTTTGTTTGTATAATCTGAGATCGGCAGTGGTTACAGTCATGTGATGATGTGGTTTTACTTTGAGCTCATCTGTCTTAATTGACAAAAATGGACACTATCTGCTAGTTCTATTGAGTGAATAGAGGGAATTGTCAGAAAACAAATAGGCATGTTCACTAAACACCCTGCTGCTAAGATGTCATCTGGGAGTAACTCTGTTGCATCTCCTGCCAGCTAAAGCAGAAAACAAGTTGAGAGACTGCAATTGCCATAGGACAGCACACACAAGCCGAGGATAGAAGAGCCTTGTTTTTTTTCTTGTTCTGTTTTCTTGTGTTGATAAGCACTGAGAACAAAAGGAAGCTGGAAGGGGGGGGTTAAACTCTCAGGCTTTGTACAGTGCAAATGTTTACCATTCCCAGTGCCATGTAAAGGTGTTGTTTGCCCAGGAGACAGCCATTACCTTTACACAAAGACCCTGCATCCCCCTCATCTAGTGGGCTTTCATGTGGGAATCCATTTGTGTGACGAGATTCAGCTGCTAACTAACCCAGCTCTGAATCACAGTGGGAATTTTTCCTTCTCTGTATCAATTTAGGAGTTTGATATTTGGCTTTTGTCCACCACAGTTATGCCTCTTTTCTTTTGTGGTTTCAACAACTGCTATTCATTATTCCGGCACCAGCCACTACCAAGGTAACTTTAAGCGAAGTGCTTGTGAAGAGATTTTAGACTTAAATCTGAGCGAATGCCTCTTTGTTGAATCCCTGCCAAGAATCTAAAGAGGCGTGTGTGCTCTTTTTAAAAACCTGACCTGAAATATCCTCACCCAGTGGATTAGATTAGGGAAGTATCTGGTGAACAAATTACATTAAATCTCTTAAAATCTATAAAGGAAGGGCTATCTTTAACATGTAATGGCTCCCTCATATCTGCCAATAGAATAAAACGGGATGATATCGCTGTAAGTAAAAATTGAGAAGAAGCTATACAGTATAAAATGAATTCCTCTTTATCTTTATAGGCATGTCTGTGAAGTTAGGGGGGATTTGGTTGAAATGTGCGACATGCTAGTTTTGGCTCTGTAGAACCATTAGTGTCAAGGGAGAAGCAAGGGAACAGACTCCGAGGGGGCTGGTGACAAAGAGAGCTAAATCTATTTTTTTCCGACTCCCTTTGATTGTCATAGCTCACACTTTAATTCCCCCCGGATATGGATGAGCCATGGTTTTTAAGGATTAAGATTCGTGTATTGTTAAATCGCTCGAGTTATCTCTGCAGGAGGGAACGGGAGAGCATGATGTCCTTTTACAATGTCCGATTTGTGAGTTTAGAGGTTTCTGGTCTTGGTTTTGGAATTATTACCAGGTCAATATGTAAGTGCTCTTCTTCTTCAAAAAAAGGCTCTTCCTCTTGGCTTATTAGACTCAAAGGGATCCAAGACTGCTCAATTAGACGGAGCAGGGAACAGGCCTCCTTTATTTCTGACATATTCCTTGGCCTCCACCTCTGGAGAATATCTCTCATCTATCTGTTAGCTCCCTGTGGGTGTGTGCCTGAAGCTGGAGCCCAGGAATGGAAGCCCCCTCCGTGGGCCGCAGTCTTTTCCATATTCCCTTCTTCCTTCAGCAGATCCGCAGGGTTTCAGTGTTCCTAATTGATTTCCGCTCCCCCCACCACCTTTCTTTTTCTCTCTCTCTCTTTCCCTCCATATGTCTTCCTGTCTTTCTCCGCTGTTACCATCCACTGAGTGCAAACATCTCCAACCCACATCTCCCAACTTTATGCCAGTCAAGCAGTTCCCTTCCCCCTGTTGAATTAAAGAAAGAGTAAAAGCACCTCACATGTTTCTGCTGCAAACTTGCCCTAAATTCAACACGGGAACATTTCTAGTTTGCAGTTCTCTGATCTACTAACGAAAACGCTGACAGGTGTCAGAATCAGGAAGGCAACAGGAACAGGGCTGTGCTGACAACACGAGAGGGGGAGAGAGAGTGTGTCTGTGTGTGAGGGAGACAGAGATGGAGAGATGAGCTGAGAGTCTAGTAAGCAGTCTTAGCGAGGGGAAATAAAAAAGAGGAAAAGAGGAAACAATCTCTCTGACAGGTAGGAGTGATTTTTTTCATTCCCTGACTCTGAGACTGTGAATGTGCCCGAGGATTTGACTGATTCTCAAACAACACTTTATTGAATTAAGCATCAATACTCTTCTTGTGTTGCGGGCTGGCAACAACACGTGTTGCGTTATGATATTTTGTGATTAGATTAACATACAAACTCTATACTGGGACCATCCATTTTGATTTGGATTTGCCTAATCTAATGTGTAACCCATGGTGGAGGTAAAATGGCTGACAGTGACAAAGAGCTCAGTGCAATACAAGCATTAAGGAAGATAGAGTGCACACACACACAAACACGCACAAACACACCAGAGGATGCTTGCAGGCAGGTGTGGTGAAGTCTGTAATGAACAACCAAGATGCAGATTTTACCTCTGAGATGAAGAGACTTGAGGAAGTATAAGGAAATAAAATGTTGTTTCAAGTTGTGTCCATCTGTGCTCTTCTTTTTTTATCGTGTTCACGTCGCTCAGTGACATTGTCTGACTCAGTGAGTTCTCTGGCTCTGTCTTACTGAAATTACACCTAATGTAATAAAACAGAGCTGACCAGTATTGATTCTGCACCTGGTAAAGTAGACGAGATACCTCTATCACATAAAGGGAAGATGTGGATGTTTTCTTTCCTTCTCTCTCTCTCTCTCTCTCTCTCTCTCTCTCTCTCTCTCCCTCTCTCTCTCCTTGTTTTTACATATCTCACTGTGTAAAGCATGCCGGTTTCTGCACAATCTACTCCACTTTTATGTCTCTTCTGAATTAAAAAACATTGTTTTACACAGGCTGTGGCCTCTTCGTAGAGTTTGTTTTCAGCACTTGCATAAGCAAACCAACAAAATAGTTCTTTACTTAATTCCAAGAGGGAATAAGTTAAAAGATGTGGAGAACGGCTTTAACAAAGTTGACATGTTTTGATTCTCTGTTAAGTTTTTACAAGCATCGCCTCTGGCTGCTCTTCCTCAACTGCACAGACACAAACAAAAAATGCATGCAGTCTTCTTCTCCAACCCAGCCTGAAAACATATAGTAGTGTTATAATACTATAATGGCATCCCCTGAACCCTCATTCTGCCAAAGCTCTCCTGAATATACCCAGTGTATTTAATCAGCTCAAGAGGGGACTGCTTATCTCTCTGCACTTGTCATGGATAGCGTATTGAACATATCAGAGAGAGAAATGGGAATAGTTCATTATTTTCTAGGGCTCACAATGAGCCTGATGTATCTCATTGCGGGCCCTCCACTGACAGCTCATTTTCTAGACAATCCTGTCGTTCAGTTCACAACGCGGCAGGGCAAGATAGAGAGAGAGAGAGAGAGAGAGAGAGAGAGAGAGAGCGCGAGAGAGAGAGGGAGGAAACACAGAGACAGAGAGAAAATAGGGCTCCGGATCTCCATTGCTTATTCATGACGCTGTGGCATGCTAGGTGTGTTAATAATCTCCGCAGAAACCAAGTGAATCACAGTTGTTTGTTGAACACCTAGCCAAGCTGGGCCCCAATTGACAGCAGATGGGAAAACAGGGGGATCAGGATGATCCCAGACAGAGGGAGGGAGATTAAGAACAGGTAATGTGCTGAAGTTGATGGGGGCCGAGTGTGTATTAGAGAGGGAGGAGAGAGTACCTGAATTTTAAATCTGTGTGTGTACACAGTATATGGAGTGTGTGTGGCTGCAAGTGTGTGTCTTTAAAGGTTAATCAGAGACAGAGGGGGAAAGAGAGAGAGCGAGAGAGAGAGGGAGAAAGATAAAGACAAGGCACAAGTGAGAAATACTACAGGTGGGGGGAAACAGGGTGAAATTCAAGTAGCAGAGCTATAGCATTGTCTCCGGTCTACTGGCCTCTTATGGCTCCCATTGATTCTAGGTTTGTCTGAGGAACAGAAGCAGCAGCCATTTTTCCTAACCGCACCATTGTGTTTTTAATTCTTTGAGGTCACTGCATGGGCTCAACCCCTTCTCCACTGCAGTGCAAAGAAAGAAGTAATAAGACTGTGGGTTAAGACTGGATGGCTGGAGGAACTGCAGCACCATTTCTACTTAGATCGCGCACACCTAACGGACATGTGTTACTTATGCTTGTGATAAGTAATCTTAATGAGATAGCTTAAATTAGATTGTTTTACTCATTACGTTTCTTAATAGTCGTTCTCTAGAAGTCCCAGCGATACTTGCGGCCCACTTGTCCACAAATGTATCTGAGCCTGTATAGCCATTCTCACCATTACTGTGTCTTTAATGGGATGAGGATCCCATACCTCCAGTTGGATTGTGGGCTTGCTGCCATGGATTCTAATTTGAACTGAATTTACATTTTCCAGTGATAACGTTATCTAGTGAGATAAGATGTAAATTCAACATAATGAGAGGTTAACAAAACCTCCTCTGCCATGGTGTTCTTTATTTACGTCTTTCCCACCCACAAACAGTGCACGTGCAGAAGCTGTCTCATGTCGTGACAATGAAATCGACAGTGAAGCCGAGGCAAATAATTTTTCCTTTAGAGATACTGATGCAGGCTGTCACTCTGTGTTGCATGTCTGTTGAAATTTTACTGTGAAGTTACACAGTTAAAGAGACCCATAACCCATCGTAACTAGGTACTTATTTTATTATTATTCAAATGCTGATTTCTCCCTAAACCTAACCATGCTGTTATCACAATACGGATTTGTAACGGTTCCTCTTGATAGGGGCATCAGATCAGAAAATGCTTCAGAAAACTACTGCGCAGACAAACTACTTATTTATCTTATGACTTGTGTTGTTTGATTAATCAATAAAGGTTCATACAATTTAAAGTGATGATTGCATTGTGGATACTCCTTTAACCACCTTTTGTTGTTTCATTTGGAGGACTTATACTTAACTCAGGGCCAAAATATACTGAACACTTCCTGGGAATATTAATTTGATGACACTAACATGGTATTTTTTATCACTTCATTCCCAGCACTGCTCAAGACATCCCAATTCTCTGCATTTTACAAGAAATGAAGAAGCTTAATTGCCGTAGTAACTAATAGCTGCTGCTCAGCTGAGAGAAAGATGTCTATGGCACTGCCAGGGGAATGTGTCCCGATCTGATTACCCATTGTTTTCTGTCATGTCAGGAATGCAAGTTGTGTGCGTAACAGTAAAGTTGGCCACGAGAACCGCTCTGCCCCTAGGATAGATAATAGCAGACAGTATAACTCCAGATCCGATCCCGATCCTCTGGTTACAGCTTTAGTTCCTCTCAAGAGTCCTTAACACACCTTTAAAAAAGCATGACTTACCACAGCCTTGTTGCTGAAATGGTATGACTATAGGCCGATGCCATGTGGAGTAAACAACCTGATGAGGACATACTATACACATAGACTAACTCAAAGGAGCCTCAGTGTGTGGCTGGAAGTGGGCAGGATAGTCACAGAGCGACTGCCAAAGCAAGGCTTGTATTACAGGGATCCCAGGATATCAGACACCAGGCGGCCTGTGCTCCCTCCAGGCAGGGCAGAGCCTGGCAGCTGGCCCGTAGCCCAGATAGCTATAATCAGCTCCATTACCTGTAGCACTGACTCCCATTTATGAGCCCTCATAGTGGAACCATACTGCTGTACTGCGGGGATTAGAGGATGCTGGGAAAATTTAGGAAAAGTACAAACAGAATGCAGTGGCACATGCTATAGCTACACCTGCTGCAGACACATACATTGTACACACAGCAACACATTTGTAGCTACACGCAACACAAACGTAGTGAATGGGAAGAGATTTTCTGGGCATTATGTGTCTTGGCGCGAGGCATTTGTTTTATCTTCTCTCTCTATGAAAGGAAAGATTAAGAAAATACTCCATGCTCTGTTTAAGGAGAAAATCAGCTGTCTTCTGACAAGTACATTGTAGCCTGCAGTTTTCTGTCCAGAATACAAAGAGACATTTATCACTGCAGCTGGGGTAAGGGAGGAAGAGAGAGAGGGGGGGCTGGGGTCTCCTGTGCTGCAGCAATGTGCATTTCTTTTTTTAACCCCTATTACTTCCTTTCTGTGTGAAAAACACTCTACCTCCATCCTCTTTAATCCATCTGAGATTTCCTACATTCTAGTTTTCTTTCATTTCAGTGTCTCCCCCAATGCCTTTGTCATCTCCACCCTTGTTTTTATCTTAGTTCTCATCACCTTGTTTCTCCTGACAACATTATAACTCAGATGGAATATGTAGCGGGAATATGTAAAGTTATGTCGTCCTCCTCAGTTGTGGCAACAAAAGGTTACTACCTCAGGCATGCTGCTATAATATTTCCATATTCTGCTCTCCTCATGTATATTCAGTGAGAATAATTTATTCCCTAACATTTTATAGCTGTTGAAATGCAGGATTTCTCTCGCACAGGCCCCTGCACACACTGTAAAACATCGGATGGGCAGAATGTGCTCTTTGGATTTGTACTCAGCAGAAGTTAAACAGAGGTTAAAGAGAAGTCATCCAAATCACCTCTATCATTACTATCTTTCATTCACCAATTAGTGTCAGTGTTCCCTTGCTGTCCCCAAGATGACCTTGCAGGGATGAGCTCACTATGTAGTAATTCCACATTTTGAGTAGGTCTCAATAGTGGGAGGCACGCTGTGGCTCGCTAGTGACCCAGGTTATAAACTATTGATGAGAGAGTGAAGGCACAGTAACAGAGAGGAGGGACCTGCTGAGGTGTGTGTGCATGCAGGGAGCTTCCCCCGACCTTTTCTTGGCCACCAGTCCCCGTGAGACCTTGCTTGGATTTTGTCTTTCAACACGTCTTCATTTCAAGAACCTCCCAGTCTTTTAAACCTCTGTTCTCTGTTGATCCGTTTTTATAATTATTATATAATTAACCAGGAAACAGACATATTGCTGCAGCATTTATCTTATAACCTGAACACCACATTGAGTTTCCTAATCAATCTGAATAACTGTGTTTTATGCACACACTGCAGTCGGATTTCTGCCTGTTTTCACTCTTTTCATGTGTGATGAAGGTCAAGAGCAGAACAGGATGCGGAGTGGTGTTTCTACAGTATGGCGTGGCTGGCGGTGGTGGATAATCAAATTAAACTTAATTCCTCAACATAAAAAAACATAATTCACTCTGTTTTTGTGCTGCTAATAAGATGTTTCCTTTAGGCAGCCATACATCTTCCGTGGCACTACACAAATTATCATATTACATTAGTGTATTATGTAAAATCAGGTCAGTGTGAACTATGTAAATATTACAGTAACTGTTAGGTTAATCTGCTTTATTATGTATTATTATTTACAGTAATATGGTTATAGTATGCAAAAGAATACATCGAATTCCAGGCTTTATTGTTGTTCCTTGTTATGTACAATTGACTAAAGGACAGAATTCACTCATTGGATGCATCGTGACAGCCAAATGTGGCTTTTCAAACCCTGCTGTCCCCCACCTTTTTAAAGGGGGGGATAAAAGGTAATGGGAGAGGTCGGCTGTTAAGTTTAATGGCAGACAAAGTCTCAGAGCGGCTCTTTTTAATGATGTGCCTCTTCTCATGCAGTCCTCGTTAAAGATGAGGCCAGAATGCATGCAGAGTACAGGGAGGGAACTGTGGCCAGACACTCCTCTGTAAGACCTGCATCCAGTGGGCGTCTCAGGCTCCTTTCTTTGTTTTCCAGCACATCGTATAGACATCCCGAGCTCCTTCTGTATTCAGCTCACATTAGCGTCAGAAAATAAATAAAGCAAGCAATCAGGCTGTGACCTCTTATATCCACAGTGCTGCCAGCCCCCCACCCTCCCTCCACCTCGTCCTCCTCCACCACCACCTCCTCCGCTGCACTCTACATAGGTTTAACTAGCTTGGATTTGCAACTGAATGTCAAGCTTGGTGTTTGGCTTTACCACAGGGCAGGTTGTTCCTCCGCTGTCTCCAGAGAAAAAGAACTCAAGGAGCGAGAGGAGCGAGGGAATTGGATCTTTGACACCTGTCACTTCCACTCTGCTGCACCTTGCTCCCTTGCCACACATAAGGACTTTTCATGTCACAACTCAGCATGTTATCATGAGTGGGCACAGGGCCTGAGAAATCCAATTACTACCACTGTGTCAGACCCCTGCCATCATCCTTATGTATGCTATAGTCATGTTCCTCAAATCAGAAAAGATGTGCCTATTAGTTCCTTCTCTTTTCTTCAGACCAGTCTCCCACCTCCATTTCAATCTGTGTGTCTTAGATACGAGCTGCAGCTCTTCTCATGGACTACCTCACTACTGACAATCCTCTATATCGCATAGCACTGGCTGGTGGGTGGCTAATGCTACGGACATTGGTTCTGACTGTCTGATATTAAGTGGTACCTTGGTGCAGACCTCGCTGGGGCGAATAATGGAGAAGCTGGGAGGGAAGCAGCATGCCTCCCAGATGCCAAACAGAATGGCCTTTGTGACAGGGAAATAGAACGTGTTAGAAAGGCCTCCCCCTTGCTTTTCCTCTGCCCGCTAGGTGCAAATCTAATGCATCTCCACGCAGCAAGCGCCTTGCTGTGTTTTCTTTATTTCCTTTATGTGCTGCTCGTGCCAGAGTGACACTGTCAATCTGGTTCAATGGGAAACAGGGGGACTGTCTTTTCAGACCATGATGTCCCAGTGTGGCCCACCCAATCTTACTGTATGTTTCTGCCTTGAGCTGCCTTGAGCTAAACTTGCCCATCTCACTACATCTTACCACACTCACCATGTTACAGTGTCCTACTTCCAGAGGTTCTTAAAAAAGGGACATGTAGAAATTTCTTTTTCTGAGGATGAAATGAGAAAGAGCTGGGACCATGCTGGTGCTTCTGCGACAAGATAAAATGGAATATAAAACACATAGTCCTGGCTGACACAAAGTGAACATGACTGAATGAGAAGCCTCATTATATTAATTATGTAAGGCTACTCTTTTGAGGCAAAGCTGAAACTCACAGAGAGAGAGAGAAATCCCAAGATATTGGTATGCTGCCCGGTGTGCCGTCCATAGTTGTTTGGAGCTGGACACACTGACAGGCTGAAGTATTGTGTTTATTTCAGATGGCTAATAGAAATAGCACTTGAGAAAGGAAAAAATAATAATGAGAAATGTCTCTTAATGGCAAATGTGAGAATATAATGGTTTCTTACTCCAGGGTGTTTACGGGTTATAGATTCTTCAAAACCATCAATTCATAAATCTGCTTCCCCACACTTGATAGTTGCATTTTTGACAGTAGGGATGAAACTTTGGATTCACAAATAGAAATATTGGTGTTGGTGAAACATCTTTAATTTGTTTATGAAGGAAAAGCTCCATTCCTCACAGTTTCATCATTGATCATACTCCGTACCACTGCCATCCCTAAGCCAACTCAACTACTCCTCTCCATCCCTGCTCCCCGTGTTGCTTTCCTTTTCCCCCCACCAACCCCATTCACAGATGTAATTTAAGAGTCTGTTTCTGTCCCCCTTGCTTCTCCCAGACTCAAGGGTTTAGGAGCAAATTAGCTTGCTAGCTCGGTCAAGCTTAAACACAGAAATGCTGCATTTGTTCCAGTGTATTTAAAGATGTCCTCTGCCGATGCATTGTAGAGGAAACGAGCCAAGCAGACAGAGGCAGGCAGGCGGTCTGGCTGGCTGGCTGGCATGGAGGAGTGGGCAGGTCTGCAACTGGGATGCCAGCGGCCTGCTGTGATGAGTTTTGGGAGTGCATTGTACTGTCGCTGTGGGCCTGGAGCACCAGAACACAGGTTAATTTGAAGCCCATCATTAGAAGGGCCATTTGGATGCTGAGAATTGACAAGGGTGACATTTGCTGTTTCAGTATGGTGGAGTACATCACATACACAGTACAACACACAATACTTGCACTTCTACCTTGATCAGGAATGAATACAAGGCGTAACGTAATCCATTTGAATAATTGTATTTATATATGTATAACAATCTTTGTGACATTTATTAACCCTTGTCATTAAGGACAGTGTCTGTGTCTTGCTGTTTCAAACCGCGAAAGCAACAAAATACTTATGAAAGAGTCATATATTATCTGTTTTTGGAAAGTGGAAAGCATTGTGAGGGTCAAGAACTCAACAGGCTGACAGGCTACCAACCAGTACAGGTAGTTTACTTACAATTTGTGTCAGTAATGTGGAAATTGGTAACAACCAGGAATGGAGCATCAAAGCAAATCATTTAACAAAAAATGCCTGTTCAATCAAATAAAATTACAATTGTCTCAGTTTTGGATGATTCCTCCCTGCGTGATTCTTCCCCATAATATCCACTTTTAACTGGAAATGTATCAAATTATGTGAGTAAGGTGAGCTCAAGTTGCAGTTTCATTTTGACTTTAATTGGATTCTTTTTCATCCGGTATCTTTCATATTTTAAAATAATTATCCCTTTTAAAATACTTGTAATACGAAGATGAATTTTCTCTGATGAAATTCATCACTGAATTACATCCCTGATTAGTTTTTCTTGGTAATGTTATATATGGCCACAAAAGTAGTCTAATTTACTACCACAGAGTTATTAAGCTGATTTCTTGTTCCAATGACAGTGATATGGTTTGCATAATTATCTTGTGGCAGAGGAAAAGCACAGACATATTACAAGTTCTTTCACAATTTATTAGCTGTATTTATTAAAAAAAAAAAAAGAAGAAAAAAAAAAGAAATATGGATTTATTGTCCAACCCTATTTACACATTTGGTTATTTTTGATAAAAGTGTACCTAGAACAACTGTGTTTTAGCCCAAGTACTTTATTTCTTTATAGTCGGCAAACACATCCAAATTCAAAGCCACATCCCCAAAATCTGTAAAATAACTTTTTAAAAATGGTAGTCCTACTCCTTATGGCTAGAATGGTACCAAAAACATTGCTGGCAACAATAGGTAGTTTGCTCTAAGGACAGTGATTTGACACAAACAGTCAAACTTGAACAGAATCGGTTTGCTCTGTGGTTACTTTTGATGATGACCTGTATTTCAGTGTCCAGTGAGGGACCCAGAGGAAGAACACTTATTTCTCTACTGAGTCTCGGCATGTTGCTGGATTGGTTGAACAGTTGGACTTTGTTCAGGCAGATATGATACTGACCTTCCCACTGGTTCTCTGATATTTTGTGGACATATGAGTGTGCTGTATTGGTGCTGTTGCCAATCTTGGGAACCTCTCCGCAACCTCTCTATTTTTTTGTTTAGCCAAGTTCAGCCTTATGCAACTAGGCTTAGGTCTCTGTGCTCTTCTGCCTGGATTGAGTACAGAGTGCATGTTAAACAGCATTAAACAGTCAGTGGCTCATGTTGTGTATGAAAACCAGGGCAGGAATTATGGTCTAAAAACCTACAGCTCACACAAGAAGAACTCACTACTGTAAATCCTGCCCCTCCAGGCGTTACATATGTCATGACGGAAGCCAAGGGTGATGCTTCTTAAGCCTTTAAAACTGTTACGGAGACACCTCTAGGAGGCAGTGATGGTAGGAGCAATACAATAACACAATAAGGCGAGAGAATGCTCCCAGTAAAACAGTTTTTGTTGCCGGGGCATTGAAACTAGCCCACTCATGTATGTCATCATGACAACCAGCTCGCATCGTTTCCACTTCATCAAGCAGTCCATTGGCTAGTGGTCCTGCATTTGAGCAAAACAGTGCTCTGCGATGACATAGTGATTTATAAAACAGCATAGCGATTGCTTTTTTTTCTCCCGCTGCTGTTACACAGCTGTTAAACAGATGCTGTTTGTACCAATTTAGAAGCTAGTGCATTGTTTGTCAACACCAGTTTGGAAATTCATTCTTTATACCAGGATCTGCTGCAGAATATACAGGCTGGGCTGGATGGGCCAGCAGTGAGGGAGGGAACACAGACAGTGGAAGCAAACATTTGCAGAATTGGGCTTGAACTGTTGCTAGCTCTTAAAAAAATTATTGACATCATGCTTATAAAGTACTATAAGACTGGCTCAAAGCTAAGTTTGCATGTCATTTTGTGGCAGCTTTTGGGAGGACAGAGGCAGGCGTGGTGGACGGGACAAGCTGTCAGACACTCTGCATTGCTGGATGGATTAGAGAGTGAATTTGTTCTTGATAAATTGACTGGTACTAATGCTCAGAAATAGAACCAGGGCCACATGAACCCCTGGCTTCACTATCCGCATGACAGTACTAACAAGGCTGCCCAGTGAGTCTAATTTCCTCGACAATTAATATTTGACTGAGAGAGTAGAAGGAAATCTGGTCAGATAGGCAGAAATGAGAGGAAGAGATTTTTGGGTGAAGGATTTATTTAATTACACCAATGTACGTGAGACAGCAGTACTGATGAGATGAAAGAGGAGGACAGAAGGAGGAGAAGCATAAAGGATGGGCTTGTGCGGGGAGCTGCGAGGGATGAATCTGGGAGTGTCGGGGGGAGAGTAGCTTGATGTGACTGAACCAGATGCTGTTGGGAGAAGGAGAGGACTCGGTGCTGTGTAGAGAATGATGGCTTGCGTGGCGCAGTAAGGGTGCCCCTCTACTGTTTGTAAAAACAAGACCATCACACTCCATCTTGCCGCTCCCGCAGGAGCCAGGCCTCCGGGCTGATTTATGGCCCACAGACTGAATTGGCTGGCTGGGATGACAGCAGTGCTTGGACTCTCCCTGGTGAGTAGTGTAGGAGGCTGCTTGGCCGAGCCTCAGCCTCAGCTGGACCGTAGAACTGCCCTCCACTGTAGTTAGGGCAGACTAGATGTTAAGCTCCGTCCCCAGTGTTAGGATCAGGCAGGGCCAAGCCTGTTTGGTCTCGAGCATGCTTTGGACTCTGAGCACCAACCAGCCACAGACCATCATCCTCAAATCTGCTCGTGCCATATTTTCTGAATATTTCCTCCCCTGTGACGCTTCCCTCGGCTTCTGCATCACAGGCTCCATCAAGACTCTGTAGTAACAATTTAGATTTAATCAATCTTTGCCATGTGACTGCCAGGATGGAAAATTAATATGGAGAGCAATTAGAAAACAGCCATCTCACTGTCAGAGATACACCAAGATGAGAGCAGAAAAGTGGACGGCATTTTAGCAGTAAACGGAATCCTTCTGTACGCCACTCAGACATGGCAGGGAGTGTTGGCTTCGTAGGCTGTCCTCAAAAAGGGTCATCAGGACTGCGGCCACATTTATTTAATTTTCTGTGGATTTAGTTCTTTTTGATTTTATATCAGTCATCTCACACAGGATTGAAAAGAGACACAAAGTGTAATTTCAAAGTTGTTGTTTGCTCTTTCAATACCACAGCTGAATAATTGTCTTTTTAGACTATAGACAGGCTACATTTGATAGCTTTGTCACAGCATTTTGATAGGGTTTAATATCAAAGACCATGGGGAACAGGAAATCAAAGGGAATTGGTGAAGTCTATGCAAGCCACAAGTAAAGTATTATCTAGGTGTAAATTGCTCTAAATTATTTGCTTTCATAACAGCTACATCACACTAACATCTACATTATACTGTCTGGCTGTCTGTTCAGGAGTATCTATTTATGACAAACAGAATTAGGACATTCGTTGTTACTGCTACAACAAAAATGTCAGCATACAGAGGAAATACAAAAAAGTAGTTTAAGCCAAAAGTGGCAGACATTCTTTGTAAAAATGATTTATCATGCCACACTGCTGTTCCAAATTCCTTTTAGGGTTCATCATGCTGTAAAACCAAACTGACTGAATTGTGTCATACTGCAAGTCCCCATCGCCTTGTGGCTCTAACTAAACTAAGAAATACAGAATGAAGATTTTGTCACCTGAATCTGGGTTCACATCAACTCAACCCTGTCTGTGGCCCTCCAGTCTGGCCTTCTGTTTCTTGTGGCTGCTTACACTCATTTTATAGGATTACATCACTGTTATCAACCCCAAAGCTGTGTGCGCTACTTTTAGTGCCTTTGTTTTCCAAGCCAAGCGCTTGGCGTGTTAGCCAAACAGAACGCAAAATAGCTGGCGAAAAGCTCTGGGAGGGTTTCGGGGAGTTGCCTCTTTCAGGAAACACATGATTCCTCTTTTTTTGCTACATTAGCAACAAACAAATAGCACCTCCAGCTGTATGACATGAAGGGATCATTATATGTGGTGCACAAGGGTAAACTGAGCAATGAGCTTGTCAGGTTGTGATCCCCTTGCTGAAGCTGAATATCTGTCTGCTGCAACTTGAAGCTGAGACGCCTTCATCTGATTGAGGGAAAGAGACTTGATTGAATCGGCTGCTGGCAAGCTGCAGATGCAAGATGAAATGGCAGGGAACATGTGGGTTTTCTCTCTGTGCTGATGCAGAGTGATGCTATTCCAGGTAACTACAAACAGAAAAACATGGCCAGACTTATCAGGAGAATTTCGCTTTTATATTTGAAGTGGCAATATTTATTATTTTCCAATGCAATGCGCATCAGTATTCATATTGAAAGTGCTCCCCAGTCCCTATGCCAGTCTTTGGACCTTAATTCAGCATTAAGGTCTGATTTGATAGCAGTGCTGTGCTACTTGATACATGGATTTTTTTGTGTGCCTCCAGTGCCATTAGACTGTTTGTATTTTAAATGTAGAACACCAAAAAACACAGGCAGCCTCCACCTCCCAATGGAGCTCTCTCAGTAATTAATAGGTATTAAATCGTAGATAGGAAATGTTCCCAATGACTTCCTGCTCTGTACTGTACTTTAAGTCTGTTCCTGAAGCTGATTGGCAAGCTTATTTTCCTGATTACTTTGAATACACATTCACAGCATGAGGTGCCTTCACTGTCTTCCATTCTGTACTTGTTGACTTCCAAACTTAAGTACCGCTGTAAAAGCCATTAATTCATCTTTTACTATTACAGTCTGCCCGTTTTTTTGAAATAGGAGGAGATTGTGTTTTTGTTAGAGGTCGATGGCCTGTCACTTTTTTCATTTAAATTTTCTCTCCTCCATTTTTTGTGGCTCTTTTAGAGCAACATCTGCGTTTTATGAAGCTCTGAGCAGAGGCAGGATGTGTGAGTGTTAATGGCACTTGGCTTTCATAACAATGTCATTTACAACCCAGTTGCTCTCCCATAGACCCCTGAAGGAAAGGAGAGAAAACGGTATTCACTGCATATGCATGAACTGCTTAGAGAGCATACAACTTGTGTATATTTCTTTGTGCCTCAGGGCTTTTCATGCCTTAGAAAGTACTTCAGGCTACAGAAAAAAGCCAAAGTATTTAGAGGAAATTGCATTCATTACCAACATGCTTGTAAATCTTTAATCAGTGTAGAAAAAGACCTACTTTCTCAAACATGTTAAATAAGATTTTGGGAGAAATTTCAGTTTACTAGATGTAGAGCTGAAGTCTAGCATATGTGTACAAGTTTGAAATGTATGATACAACTTTCAAATACATATTACACACTTCCAATGCCAGAAAGTACTAGAATATCTTATTTCCATAATGCATTTTTATTGTGAGCAATTTATCAAAGAAAATGCAACATAGGTTACATAGGATTAAAAAAATAACATGGGATTTGAAAGGGCTTTAAAAATACCATTGCAGTGGACAATCTAATCTAGTGTGGGCATGTTTTTTAATATTATTATTATTACTCATCTGCCTCCATTATGTTCCTGCTACCTGGTAAAGACTTTCTGTTGTGATTACATTATTACATTCTGATTGGATCCCTTCTCTTTAAATAAAGCCCCCAGCTTCATGCCCTTTGTCTCCCTGATTGCTGCCAGTGCAGTCCTTTGGACCAATCAGCATTCATACAAACCTACATACATACAGGAGTGCAAACCTGTGGAAAATATATTCAATTTGCTCATTTTTCAGGCCTCATAAAATTATTTTAGCTGTAGAGATGTTATATAAAACTGCCTATTTATGCGGCAGTATGGATCATATGGATAATAGTATGTAATGATATATTTGATATTTTATATATATATATATATATATTTCAAAAGTTCATATTTTTTGCACAAATCCTGTAAGACTTGGACATGCGTGTAAGTGTGTTATAATTGTATTTGAGATGCTTATTACAATGGCATCTATTGTAAGGAAGAGGAAGTCTGAAGTCTGCCTTTATTACAGAGAATGCCATGTCTGTTTGTCAGTGTGCGTATGTGCGCGCATGTAGACACAAATGTGACCAAAAGAAACTAATTATGTGTCGCCTCTGTGTCATTATGTAGCATTCACGTTGACATTGGTCACTCATGGTCTGCATTTTTGTTGCTGGTGTTCATGTTTTCCGTCTTCAAGCATTATGATTTCCTCAGAACTCCACTTTCCATATACAAGTTCAAACGGCCCATAATACCCTTTACTCATTCATTCAGTCATTTAGTCACCGCATTATCTGTCAGTCTCATCAGATTATACTTTATGAAAGACACCTCTGGCATATCTGCCCCTGAAAAGCCTGTCTCCGATCTTTAAATATCGATCCCTGGGGCCTAAGCAGAGGTGCCTCTCATGAGTGCAGGAAAGAAGGGAGAAAAACAGATCATTAGTGATTTTAATTAGGTGATCTGTCAAGCTGCGATTGCCAGATGTAAGCGTATGCATTTGGGTCGATGGCAATCCCTCTCACAATCCCCTCTTGTCACCCTGGGCCTCCAGAATGGAGAATGGCTCTAGCTGGGAGTGAAACAAGCAGTAGGGGAGCGCAGAAATGTGTCATTGTGTATCTGTGTGGCAGGTTCTTTCTCAAGATTGAAGCAGGTGGAAAACATGACAGCACAGAACTGTTGCAACTATGTTTTCTCGAGCTGAACAATTTTGAAAGGGTGTATGTACATTGTTCATTTTTTATTAACTCTCCAGAAGAGAAGCAAAGTCATGTATGGATTTTAAAGATTTTCTTGCACCATGCTCTATTGGCAATTAGAGTATACATATATGTGAATTAAAACAAACGGGAAAAACAATACCACAGCATTTCTGTGTGAGTAAGAGTGCTGTTGTAACAACTCAAAAATTGTCTTGAAAGTCCTTCCCCCCCAACACAACAAAGTACAAAAGAGTGCCGTTATACAGACTCAGGCAAATCTTTTTTTCACTCCAGCGTTAAACATCATTACATATTTATAACTCGGCGCCAGATGACAGAGACAGAGAGGGAGAGAGAAATGAACTAGGCAACAACACCGCAACTCGTCTGGTGTCTGTGTGAGATATCTGATTGCACTGTTTAAACCTGCCTTTCATCTAGTGTTGCTACAGAAAACCCAATTATACAAGAGCTGCAAATGGACTTTTGATTTAACAATACATAATTTAATTGGCATATTAGAAGTACCCAAAACATCCAGCTGTAGTCATCAGTGAATAGTGTTAACGGGGCTGCAGTCTTGGGCAGATGCAGGAATGCATTGCAAATGAAAGCATCATTCGGAAATGTTTAACTTGGGCTGTTTTAATTAAAACAAATGCAGCATTGTTTTTCATTTGTTTATTGTATTATTTCACGACAGGGTTGACATACGTAAATCAATTTATTTGCTCCTCCACGTTGGAAGAAAAACATGAGACCTGTGTGCAAATGAGTATAAAAGTAAATTTTACAGGTAAATCTAACAATCATTGTTTTCTCTCCCCCCTCCCCACCACAGATCCCAGTGAAGGCTTTCACTGCCAGGACGAGTGTCGCATCCTAGGCCACTCTGACCGCTGTTGGATGCCTCGTGTCCCAATCCCGGCACGTGCCAAATCACCCGAGCATGCCCGTAATGTCATCGCTTTGTCTATCGAGGCCACCACAGTGGATGTGCCCCACTACGAGGATGGCACCACCAAGAGGACTTTTGCCACCTTCGGCAAGGATGGGCCTGAGGACGTGGAACGGGGAGAGATAAAGGGAAAGCGGACTCAGGAGTCTCAGGTGTGTAGCCCCAAGGCCAATGGAGGGGCTGTCCGTGAAGCTGGCAACGGGCGCGAGGCAGCCAGCCCCATCACTTCCCCTGTGCACCTGAAGAGCCCAGTGTCCAAGCCGTCATCTGCCTACAACACGCTGAAATGCCGCGATGCAGAGCGAATCGCCAACCACAGCCTGCTGCGGCAGCCGGAGGGGAAGGACAGTGAGCCAGCTGTCAGGGAGATCAACACGCTTCTCCATGATGGCCGAGACAAGGAATCCCCCAGCAGCAAGCGCCTGAAGGACATTGTGCTTTAGCGAGCTTCTCTATGACACACACCAACATGCATACACACATACAGTGTAAACTCACATATATGTACCCCACAATAGCTGTGTGTACACAGAAGAAAGTCAGCCTGTGGAAGTAGAGAGACACACCCATTTGCAGTATACAATATTCAAGAACCAGCTCGAGCTGAGGACGATGAACTGTAGTATGCTGCAGCTAGTTGTGTGCTCAAGCCGAGGTAGTGGATGTGGCTTTGTTGTAGTCGCAGTACTTTTTCCTTGTTTGCTTTTTGTTCAGTTTTCTTTCTATCTGCAATGAGTGGACAGGCAGGTTACTGTTGACTGCATGGACATGGCCAGTGGAGCTCTCCAGCCCTTGCGCCAAAGCAGGACACTACGTGTTTGGACACCTGAGGTGCCACTTCTTAAGTACAGTTATGCCTTTTGAACTACTTTTGTATCACAAACTGATATTTGCCTTCTTTGGTTTTGCAGTTTGTTCTAGCTGCCAAAATCGCTCTTTGTTCCTTTGTATAGTGAGCTTCATCAATGTAATAAACAACATACACAGGACTCATCTAAAATATCCTCAATTTACTCCTTCAACAGTTTTCAGTGCATTCAGGAGAAGGAAAGGGAGGCCTTTCCGTCTCATTTGTCCTTTTCCTTGACTAATAAGAGAAACTTTCTCTGCGTATCCCTGAGGACATCCTAGTGTCATCAGACTGTGAGGTCTTTACAGTATTTATATTTTATCAAGGATGGAGCTAAATGAACTCTCGCTATCTGCCCAGCCGCTCTGAACACTGGAAGTGGGACAGACAGATCCTTGTGTTCAAATTGAGTTGTATGAAAAAAAGACTTCCTGCTTTTGAAATCTCCTGTGCCCAACCTTGATTGTAGCCAGTGGAGCACAAATTAGAACTTTGTGCTCTGGTCTTGTACTTTTTTTGACTTTTGACTATGGGGCTAGGATAGAAGGGATCGTCACTCATGTCTTGCTATGTGAAACTCTCTATAGGGTTTACTATTATCATTTTTAATAACCCGTTGTTATGTGACAATCCCTTTAATGTTTTGTTTCAAGAGAAAAAAAACAAATAAACATTGGTGTTCAACTGAAGCTACAGTAGCGTTTGTTACACAAACACAAAAATAAAAAAAAACATATATGCCAAAATATATTTTATAAATAATTTAAAAATGTATAATGAGAATATTTAATGCTGTGTAGTTATTTTATGAGTAAGTTATACTTGAAATTAACTTGCTTTTGTTCATTTGTCTTTTGCTTTTATATTGAACCTGATTTGTTTTTTTATTTTCAAAATGAACTTGGATTATTTTTTGTTTACTGTGTGACCCCTGGCAACTGTTGCAGTCTACCTTGTTGTAAAGAGTTTCTTATTGGTCAGTTCTTGTGCCATCAAGTTTCTGTGTGGGCTACTAGAAAATGTAAAAAGACAAAAAAAAAAAACAACAAAAAAAGCGATATCAGCACCAACATTAGTGTGTCAGTTCAATGAGCTTAGAGTGAGATAGCAAAAGAAACCAAAAAAGATGCAAACAAAACCTTAAAGATTGCCGGATGTTGCTTAATCTTAGTATCTAAGGAGGATAATCTAAGGCTCCCAGTGTTCTTCAAGCTGGTAACAGGGTTCCACCTATTTTAACTGTTTAATGAGTCTGCTTTCCTATTGGGCCCAATCAAGTATAAACAAGACTTTTTTAGCTTCAACTGAGGGCAATTGGACATGCAGAGTAGCTTTGCTCAGCACTGCTGTCACCCTGTGCCATCTGTGTTCAGTTGATGTCAAAGATAAGGTTGAGACCAGAGTGGTATGAACTGGGCTCTCCCCTCCTACGAGCACCACACAACAGACTGGGTGGAATCGTGTTTGAGTGAACTAAGGTCTTGGAAGAACCGTGTTGCACATCAGCAATGTGGTTTTATGTTGCTTTGCAGTAAACTATGTACAATGTGGAAAATATGAATGAAAATGGACAAATTGCATACAACAAACTAGATCTTGTAGCTGAATGTTTTGCTGGTCTCACCCATGGCTTCTGGCAACATGAAAATCGGAATAATCACTGAATGTATACAGCAGCTTATAATTAAACTATTAAATGTTCTCTGCTTTGTTTCCTTGTCTTTACTCAACACAGTTTTAAAGTTGTGCTTCTTATTTTTTTTTTCAAGGAATTATAGACTGTAATGATACCGGAGCTATTGTGTAGATTCTTTTCATTTTTCAAAAGAGGATAAAACCATTTTTGGACTTATTTGTGGAAAACGTCAGACCTCTGGGTGGGCATTTATGATTGACTTCACTGCATTCTTTTCTGAGGCCCAGCAATCCTAGGAGACGATCTATCAACTTCTTTGGTAAGCCACTACCTGGAGCACTTCTGCCTACAAAGATTGACACATTGTTTTTCTCCCTTTGTCAACAAGCTAACATTGTGTTGGTTATCCACCATTTGCATCATACAAAGGCTACCAGCTGTATTTATAGAGCACTAATCCTGAAACCCTGAGTAACAGAGTTCTCAATAACAGATGGGACTAAGGAACGGCTAACAACGTCGCTCACCCAGCTGGTCAACTACTGTCTGTGTTGCCCATAGGTGTAAAGAGAGTGAGAGAGAGAATTGATTTAACTATTGTTTGTGGGCAGACACACATATATTGCACCAATTAGATTACCATTCCTAATGCTAATACAGAGGGCACTGTCTCATCAGAAATATAGCTTCTTTTACAGTTATGAGCAAATAAGAACACTTAGAACAAAGTACTCACTTACTTAATTTGAATAATCTATATGCCATCAATGGAGATGAGTTTGTGCTGTGTAACAGTTTGCATTAAGCTTTCCATTTTTAACAAAATTTAGGTCTACTATAATTTACAATTTACAATCTGTAATATGATGTGAAAGTCTGAGAACTGTTCTTGAAAACAACATAACACACGGAGATGTGTCTATTCTATTTGTCATGATAAAATGGAAATTAACAGTTTGAATCGAGGCTGGCTCCCACTCTCCATTAATATTCCATGCATTCACTGTTGCTCTTTCCCATTATTCCCAAAGCAGACCTTTGGGAATGGTCCAACAAGTGAGGTGAGTGTGTGCTAGTATCTATTTCTGATGGTAGTGCTCTTTTAATATACTAGAGTGGGTCACAGATGCCATTTTTTGAGACATTTAACATCTCCAAATGTCTCTCAAAACACTACAATACAGACGCTGATCAGGACCATGTAGCCTGTCATTGAGCCTCGCATTCAGCTGGTGGTTAATGTGCTTTCACAGCCAGCAGTATGATGTCATTACAACACCAGATCCCACTTGAAATATTGATTTATTAGTCGACTTTGAGTGGAAGGCTCTAAAAGCTATGAAATAAGTTGAAAGGCAAGACAGAGCCTGATTCTTTCTCTGCCTGACTGCAACAAATTCTATGACATTTTTACTCTATAAAGGCCCCACTCTTCACCTTCACCATACACAGCAGATCTTTCTCTTGAGTAAGTTTGTATGGATTGATGAGGAGAAGCAGAGAATAGATGTAGAACAAGACACATTCCAGCACTGTAGACAGAGAAGAAGGGAAACGAGCTAGGGGAAACACACAGCTGCCCTCTATGATAAGAAAAGGAGGTTGGCTCCATTTCTATAATTAATTTGCCATTCCCTCTATACCCTCTGGTGGAGCCAACATGAAAGCTGGTCTGAAAGCGCACTTGCTAACACATCCATTAGTCTATAAGGAGGATCTCGTTTCTTCCAGCTAAGTTCTCTTCTCATGGGCAATACCACTATTCTAGCCATGCCCCACTCGCATGAGTTACTCATGCCCTTTCAGTAGTGTTTAGACCCCTGGGTCTCCATAACAAACCCGCCTGAGCTAAAGGTACAGTCCTGCCTTCAACTGAAGGGCAAAGTCTGCATTTTAAAATATATTTTAAAGAAGCCATTCTCATTATGATTAACTGGAAAAACTGACTTAGTAGCACAATGCTGCAGTAATTTTTGTGGGGAAAAAACAAAAACTTTGTCTCCCATATCAACAGTATCCCCCTGAGTCAAACCTTATTTGCAATGCAGGAACCGTATTTGTAAATTCCCAAAATGGTGCTTGTCCACGCATATTTAATTACTCCTGATTCATGGTGGTCATGGAGAATATCCTCCATTATGACGAGATTTATATCAAAGGTTACCAGGACACACATCCTATTAACATCCTATTAATGTTTAAATTATAATTTTGCAAAATGGTGAGAGGGGGAATCAGAGAACAATTAAAATGATTTATTTCTGAGACAGACACACATTGAAAAGGAGCAGGAGGAGGGCCTGCAGCCTTGCATTCCTTCAATACAAAATAGTTTGTTGCCTGTTCTTTTGAATGAGCCCTTCCCCACCCCCCATCGACCAACCCACAATCAGGCGCACTGATCTCTGTCGCTCTTATGACCTCATTCTATCAAAAGGGCTTGCAGCTGCTCCTGCCTCATTATGACCAGCTACTTCTTTTCACTAACCTCTGGAGGAGGTTCACCACGGGATCAGGTGACAGCGAACAAAATGTCTGACACAGTTAACTAACATAAATGTTCCACTGTCTTCCTGTTTTGTTGCAAACTTTGAATATCAGAAGTTTGCTGAAAAGGATAATAAAATAATGAAGCTCAGTGCAAGTTCAGGAAGATAATTCTCTCTCACTCTCCTTTTTAATCAGCTGACAATGGACGTTTACTCTTTCAGTTAAACCAGTCAGCCACAATCTTCTCCAGTCAATAATGTTGTTGCAGTCAAACTTTAAAGCTGTTCTCCTCTCTGCTGCTTTCAGCTGTCATTTCAGTGCGGAATCGTTGCAACCTTCATCAGAAGTTCACTCCTCATTACATCCAGATCTTCAGCCATTCTCTTCACCACCACCAACAGTGTCTAGACTCCATCAAATACAATGATGAGAGTCTAATCACCAAATACTTTTCATATTTCTTATCTTTATTGTGCACATTTCAATTAAATATATTTGTTAATTCAAAATGAAGTCTCTCCTGATTGAAATGCAGTCAACTGATGTAAACAGTTAATTTAAATTCTTTGCTAATTTTGAGCGTATTTATGTGAGAGGTCTTTGTTTTTGTCTGTTGGTACAGAAAAATGGGCTGATTCAGTTATATCTGTTATTTGATGTGGCTGAAAAGTCCCATGGCACCATATGCGATTGTGTATTTCATTGACTACACCCTCAAATACAGTATCTACAAATAATGATTTTCTCTCCCTGTTCCACTACAGTTTGCCAGCTTCATTTTATATCAGGCATGCAAATGATACACTGCCTTTCTCACATCTCTTCTCTAATTTATTTCCACTGAAAAGCAGGTGAAGTGGTCAAGACATCAGAGTCACAAGTTAGAGAGGTTCAGTCAAACATGAAAAAAAAGCTTTTACCTTGAAAGATATACTTTGTAACTCTCGCTCAAACTTAGAAAATGAAAACTATTAAGTATCCTCAAAGAAAAGTGACTAGAATAGTGATTTCCTCAAGCCCCTGCGTGTACATTCTCATGGATGAGTTACTAAACAGATAATGATTTGTTCCACAGATCAACACCTTTAAGCAAGACGATTATCATCACTGTTGGAGAGAAATCACCTGGGCCCAGAGCTGGGTTCACCTCGCCCTGTATGTGTCCTCGCACAACATCTGCACAGTTCTCAGTCTGGGCCTGGGTGGAGATTTGAAGTCCTCTGTGGACGCTGGCTTGCGCTGCACGGTGGGTTCAGGAAGTTCAGACTTTGACACTGTTAAGGCTTTGCTGCAGTCGTTTGAAAGTGGCAAGATCTATGAATTGTATATTAGCTCAGAGACTATAGTGTGAAGCCAGAGAAAGCAGAAATTATGAAGACTCTCCGGGACACATTTTTCCTGGTCTAAAGGCAAGCCTATCCAAACAAGAAGAATAACCTTTTGTTATAGCTTTATATTCTATTGAAGAGGTTAGTCTTTGTCACGGTGAGAAGTGGGCTGGTCATTGCTATCAGTAAGAAGACTGATTACCCTCTCCACATCCCCACCACAACTACATATCTAATGGGCCTGGCCAGTGGCCACTTCCCTTTGTGGTAGTCACAATGAAACTTTGATCGCCACTGAAATGAGTGGCTCAAACAATAGTCTACATTCACTGACCACTACTGAACCCTCAGTGAGATGGGGAATAGTGGCAGCCACATTCCCCCAGCAAGCTTTAATTGGAAGTGATGCTAGACAGATCATATCATAACCATTAGTGATGCCCTGATAAAACTGACCTGGGAGCTGCTTTGTAAAGCCTCTTTGTTGGAGAAGGGTCCGATGAGCCCCAGGACCCCTAAGCCTGCCATCTCCAGCAGCAATCACAGTCTGACCTCAGCCACCTCTCACAGCCCTTAATGCCCAGGATGCTGGCTCTGGGGCTGTGGAACAGGGGCAGTTGACCTCCTCCTCTCTAGAGGATAGAAACGCTGATAGCAGGGACTAGAAATTAAAGACTGTGGCCTTTGAAAGCCTCCATTATTGTCAGCAGGAGCACAGCAATGAATCTCACCAGCCCTCTCCATGGACGTGCATTATCGGAGGGGTGATTATTTGACCTAAACTCTTTGCTTGCCAATGATTTATTTTGCCCTGGCACAGGTACGTCCCCTGACCTCCGCACACTTTTGGAAAGAAGCATATTGACAGAAAACACTGGATCATAAGTGGTACAAATGTTTCAAGATTGTTTAGGAACCATTTTTAATCAATTTATTGTGTCCATCCCATGTTTTTTCTGTCTCTGAGGAATTAAGCCTTTTACAGGGATATACAGGGGACTAAAAAGATTGGAACAGTTGTTCCACTGCTACAGAGATTCAGAAAGATGGATTGCAGTCCAAAGTGAGACCAAAATGTGCTGTGAAAAGCTAAAACCAAAGGAGCATGTCACTTCAAATGTCAGTTCTCATGGTTACTGAGGTATGCTCAGAGACAAGAGAGTAGTTTTCTAAAATATGCAATGTCTTTAAAAAACCTTTGCAGGAGTGAGAGGTCTTTGTTCTCTGAAAATGTTCCTTTGACAAGAAACTTATGTGTCGTTTGAAGATTTTCAGACCAAATATGTATTGAGCCAAAGTGTTTTCCAAGTGTTTTTCATCTGTGTGACTCATGCTATAACTAAATGTAACCTACTTTATTGATCATCCACTATGCATTTGATGGCATATTGATTTTAACCTTTTTGTTTTTCTGCAACTATATAACATAATGTTTTTAAGCAAGCTGTACAGTTTACATGGTTCAGTGCTCGTTTCTTGGCCCTCTGTTTTCATATGGAGTGCCAGGGGAAATAATGCTTCCATTGTGTGAAAAAGAATGAGTGAAAAAAGAACGCAACAGTGGAAATATGCTTCTTGGTAGACAGACTTGTAAAGCTCAGTGCTCTGCAAGTGGTGAGCTAATGGGAAATGAAGATGAGAACTTCAAAGCCTTCGCACGCTAGTTTTTGCAGTGTCCGGCACTGTTGGCTCTGGTTGGAACCGCATCAGCTGCCGTTCGGCAGAATCAGCATGTTGAATTGAACTGACAGTGATGGCAGTCAATGAGAGGGACATGTCTGACTGGCTGTTCAGCCACGTGAACCAATCATTTCACCCACTCAGTGCCATTTCTCCATAGTTCTGCCTTTTCTTTTCTTCCTCTACAAGTAAAACATCACTGGCTGATGCTGCCATTTGTGAGTATTAAGTTGACACTGGTTTCTTGAGTAAATACCAAAATAGATTAAACATGTTCAGAGTGGAGTGGTAGGTTAATTTGTTTAGTTTATCTTCCCACTGTGAGTTTGGAATTATGAACTCAGACTATTGACCCGGGAGAACGTATGCATGTTAGCTGTCAGCTGGTTGTTCGCTTTTTTTCTTTTACTGGAGAACTGAGTTGACCACGAGGCAATAGAACATATGTGATTTCAAAAACATTGTAAAACACATCACCTGTTTCAATACTACAGCTTCAATACTACTGATGTGCTGTTGAAAATTGCAGTGTTGAGTTTCCCATTGCACTACAGCTCACCGCATACCAGCATAGCACAGCAGTATTGTGATCTGGCTCAAAGTAACAAATAAAAAGACATTTGTACAAAAGGCATTTGGTCTTTAAGAAAAGATATACTGTATTTTCCCGCTGGCAGAGCAAACAAAGTGATTTAAACAGTGGAAAGATAAAAGGCTGGCAGCTGGAATATAAAAACCACTTGTTTTGTCCTGCATGTCACCTAATTAATTTCTCTGTGATGTCCCATTGTGACAGAACAAGGCTGTTTTTTTTCTGAGCTGCAGTAGAGAACAAAATTAATAACATCTGATCCAAAAAATATTGGTTATTAACTATTATAAATTATTCATTATTGTTTTTATTATTAACACAAAATGTTGCTTTGAGATAGTGATATGGGCCTTTTGAGATTCAGCTCCTACAACCAGAAACAATGGAGATTTATACTAAACTATCCTACGGCATTTCAACTTATTCTATAGATCACATAATGACATTTATATTGAAGGAATCTCAACATATTACACAGTATTTAGGTCTACAATAATAGCTATAAAATGCTTCATGATGACCATGCTATTAAGTTCTTTTTTTTATTTAAGTACAAGTCACTGTGTTCTTGCTCACCGACTCAGTCCTTTAGAACTCCAGCCCTGTCTTCTAGAAATGACTCTGTTGTTTTACTTTGTAATGTGAACAGCCTATTTCTACTGTTTACCTCATGATCGTCACAATGACAGAGAAAATTGTTGCCACTGTGATAACTTTCCTGAGTTGTAAAATCCTGTCATTGAGGGTTACAAAACGACTTCCTGCACAGTACTGCATTGTCTTACTGGTACCTTAAACAACACACTCCCACCAGTGCAGCCGGTGTTTGTCTGACTTCCTGCTTAGGCAGCAAAAGCATTTGGTTAATGTTAGGGAAAGACCATGGTTTTGGTTAAATGTTAATTAAGTAACCACATCGTGTCACTTATTTAATAGTGTTTGACCCAGACCCAGATGATCTTACCCGGCACTTGTGCTTTAAGTGCTTAAACATAACCATGATGCTTTAAATGCTATAATTGTATTGCAGGCGAAGATAATTATTTCAAAATACTTTGATAGTGAACGTTTCACAAATTCGGTCAGTATCAACATTTTGCCATTTAGCAGGTATGTCCATTAAGAACATTTCCTAATTAAGTTGATACAAAATGTGATTTGGGCAGCATTGTGTTTCAGTCAAAATGTGTTTATTCTAAAGCCCATTCCTAAAAACAAGATGGTTGTGCATCAGCTTACAACCAGCCAGTTTGAACTCACTACCAATGCAAACGTGATCAAATGTTTTTTTTCCCCCTTCCAGCAAGTAAAATGATCAATCAAATGTTAGTTTACAAAATGTGGAGACGTGAAGGAACTGTTAATGCATCTTTTTAGTGTGCATACATGCTGTAAAATATGAATCAAATCATCAAACTAATTAAGAACATTTTATATAAATAAAATATTAACATATTTACATAAGACTGCTGTAAATAATCGCTATTGTAGTCCTTTAAAGAGGCAGTGACAAAAAAGGGTTGAATGGATTTCACCATTCTGCAGAGAAGAATGAGAGATTACTCAAGACAGCTGAAATTGGAACGGTGTGTAGAGCACACGCTAGTTATTGTTCTCTATGCTATTTAAATCTCTGAACAAAAGTGAATGGATCGCCTGGAGCTTTGACTACAGGTGTGTGTAGCTTCTAGTGCAGCTGGTGGAAAAAATTGGACATGGTTTTTGTTGAGCCTAAGTTGTAGAAATTGTTCAAGACAGATTTCTCCACAAGACAGAGGGAGAACATGAAATAATGTCTGGAATAAAGCATTTTTGACTAGAAAGAGTGTGCTCTGGCCATGGTGGCGAGTAGCGGCATCATCACAAATACATCTTCACAGATTTCTTGTGGGTGGTTTATGTAATTTGATACTCGACACCGGGATAGTCAGCAGAGCGGTGTATATATCTAAAAGCTGTAGCATCGGTAAAATCTTCTGGTTCAGCATACAATAGCGTGATAATTAGCAACGCTTGTGCTGTTGCTTCTGATTTTCCAATGCCTGTGAGACATCATTCATCTACATTTTGTACTGATCATATTTTTGTTGTCAAATGCCATTCTTAAAGGACCAGTGTATAGGATTTAGTGACATCAAGCAGTGAATTTGCACATTGCAACCAAGTCATATGGCTCACCTTCCAAGCGTGTAGGAGAAACTATGGTGGCTGCGAAATTTGTGAAAAACAAGAAAGACGCTATCTAGACCCAGTAATTGGTTTGTCCATTCTAGGCTACTGTAGAAACCTGACAGAAGAATATTATATTCAATTTCTGACAATAGAACCTCCTAAATGTTGCCTTTACTATTCCCAGTTGTTTAATTTAAATGTTCTAGTTTTTTTTCTAGCTTATTCTAGCTGGTCATGTAAAAGTCTCTTTTCCTCTTTGGGAAGTTGTATTCTGCCTCACCTAGCCAATGCAGCTCAGTCTAGCAACGTAATGCTTTTAGAAGTCACAGTAAACCCTGGAGAGTAAGTGTCTTTGTCTAATGTGACCTCATGAAGAATAAGCAGCCTGGTGTGAGGTTTTCCCCTGAAACACTTCAACAATGGAAGCCCCGGGTGATACCACCAACACTGCAGGGGAGGGAGAGAGGGTAAAACCTACCATGGATCCATGAAAAGAAACTGTGTATTAGAAACTTCCCTACCCTGTCTCTGGTGATTCTTTTGGCCTCTGTCCCTGAATCACTTGGGAGCTTATTCTCAAGTTCAACAGGATGGCTTCTAATGAACCTGCACCTCAATTTCCAAAGCAAACTAGCATTTTTATGGAACAGTGTGCTACCATTACGAGAGGGTCCTTAAGGGATTTAGTGGAGTCTGCATTACAGCTTCAGTGGTGCAGTTCATCAAGTCCCTAGATCAGCACAGTGTATAGCATAGAAGGCTATTGCAATCGAAGAGGGAAGGTTAAAGCAATGAGGATAGACCTACATTTTTGTCACTGTCAATGATCTTTCTCGAGTTATACACCCACAGAATAGAGCATAGTATGTCAATTCTTAACAGTCACTTAGCTGCCATATTATTGTTTTTTTTATTAATTATTAGGCAAATAACAAAGACACTTATTTCTAGCTTGTACTCTCACATTCTAGGACCTTGTCAGAGACAGATTTACTGTCTTCTGCATGACAGGGAAATGCTACCACATGTTATTCAATGCATTTGGAGACAAGAGACAAGAATTGTTCTTGCCCCCTCATATCACACCAAAATGTTCAGCTCCATTAGGACAAAAGCTTCTTCAGTTTAGAGCAACAGTCTGTCAGTCAACATGACATCACAGATTACAGTCTTAGGCCTCAAGAATAAGCATCAAATAGATAATCAAACCCACTGTACCAAGAAGGGAAAACCACAATTGCTTTAGCCACAAAACAATGAATGATACTGCACATCAGTGGGTATTGTTAAGCAATGGAAAGATAGGACACCCGCTACTGCATAATGTTGCCATAGAAATATGATTATTCTAATGATTATAAATCAAGCAGAGACCAGTGTCCTTGTGCTGCAGTCATTTGGGATTAAAAAATAACAAAGACTAGGGAAACAAATATCTGATCACCCCAAGGGTTTTATTTTCCTCTTGTTAAAAAGATCATGGGCAAAGAGCTAATGGTGTGATAAAACAAGTTGCCAATACTTTCATTAAATCAAGCAAGTAAAAGGTTATTAAAATTGCCAATGCTACAAGCATACCAACACACAGTATCCCAGTACACTCTTACCATGTGGAAAACAAGGGTGACTCCATGATTAATTCAGTATTAAGACTGAGCCCACTGGTTTTTAAATCAGTGCAAATTTGCCAGATTTCTTTTTACCCCTGCCCTCACAAACGAGTTAAAGATTACAGCCAAGGCTTTTTGGACTTTAATCACTTTTGTTGTAAGCAAATATTCAATGTGAACCCGGGTGGCCAGTGTCATCTGGATACACATCATTTCACTATGGCTGCAGTGAGGTCAACAGAGCAAAGCTTGTGACCATGAAAATACTATTGAGTGATTACAGTTATAAAGCTCACACTCTGGTCTTGCTGCAGCACCACAGTCTTTTGCCCGGAAACAAAGAGCGTAACTAGGCTGATGTAGGCATTCATTAAAATTGGTATTTGCCATGATTAATGATACTTGCAATTTGCAGGGAAAAGTACAGGCTCTGTTAAGGCTTGGGGAGGAAAATTGGACTGCACTGGATAAAGGGGTGGGTGGTCCTCACTCCTCTCTGTGGAAACCCACTTGCTCTGTCATGTTGCGTTGCGCTGCAATGCCTCTTAGGGACCAACTCTCTGGAACACAATGACTTGATTTTCTTCGACGAGTAGTCTCTTCATTTTTTTCGGGTTTTTTTTTTTTTTTTGGCCTCATCATTATTTCCTCATTTTGCATTCGTTTCATCAGAGATAATTTATCTCTGCCTGCTTTAATGAAGTGATAATTCCATGATAATTAACGTAATCCTGCACCAAAGCAAATTTGCCTAATGACTGTTGTTTTGATAGTCAGAGTTGGTGCATGGGAGAATGTCCACACAGTGGGAGGAATTGAGGCTCTGTGCCAGGCAGGGGAAACAGGAGAAAGCAGAGTCAGGAGCCAAAGGACGGAGAAAAGTACCAGAGAATTTTACTTTGTGACCTTAACTTTCAGTGGTGGGTTGAAGGGACCCTAGCACTTTTCATTCAGCAGTTCAAATAATAGGGTGCTAATAGGTCAGCTCAGGGAAAGAAAGCCTATTTGGTCTGCCCTCTTATGTCTGACTACAAATATGACTGCCTGGAGATGATGAGCAGGGTGAGGGAGGGCTTGGGCCAAGGTATTGTCCCTGACATTTCATTTGTTCAGGGGTACTAACTTTGACATTTCATTTGTTTGATATTTGTTCGACTCACACACCACCAAAGTTTAACCTTTTCAAATCCTGTATTAAACATAAGCATTAAACATCCATAAATACCCCCTTTCCAGTCAAAATTAATAGATTAGCATTGGTTGGAAGGTGTCAATAACTGATCGTGGCATAAAGATGTGCATGCACAGCCCCATATATATACAATATATAGACCAGAATTTTCTGAAATAAGAATGGCAGCCAGTGCATTATTTAAAGATATACTTCCCTGACCACTTATAAATATTGGAGGTGTTTTTCACATGCATATATGCAGCTTAAGAAAAAGTTGTAGCTATAACGTATTTATTCCTATCAAAAATGACATCAAGTTAATTAACTTCATAGTGTAGTTTCCTTATCACTTGTCATATTTGCCAGTATTTTATATTCTGTGTGCTGACATGTGAATGGATATAGAGAGAGATGGATGGAGAGGGAAAAAAGAGAGACCCAACCATGGGAACATACTCTAGCTCTAAATATGTTTCAGATATACCTGGCTCTTGAACCTGGCTCTTCACACTACTTTACATAAATGGACAACAATGGAGTTGGAGTGTATAATGCATACATATCCACAACTGGCTAGAATATAAAACTAGATTTGTGTAGTTTTATTTGACATCTTGACTTACACTTGTTTTAATGTGATTTGATTTGATCGGAGAAGACAGAAAATGCATTAAAAATACATTCATTTCTGTACCTGCAGACTAATAGATGAAATCCCTAATAACCTATTTTGCTCTTCATGCATGTTGGGCTAATGGGCAGGTAAAGAGGACTCACATTTTCTCTATATTGTACTACTAAGGTGCATAAATTGAATTTAAATATTTGATTTGTTTCTTGTGTTTTTCTCTTACCTTTTTTTTTTTTTTTTAACATTAGATACTAGATGCAGAGAAGGTTTAAAATTATAATATATGCAACTCATTAAAATATAACAAGGACCAAACATGTGTGGGATCAATTTGACACTGCCAGAAGGAGTACATTGCAAAATCCAGCATTCAGTGAAACTTGACCGGTGGAACTGCTAGCAAATGAAACAGATTGGATTTTTTCCTCCCCGTCAAATAACAACAAAGCAAAAGCACAAAGACAGGCCTGGATTAATGGCTTTAAAGTGAAAGTGGACCTGGAACATCCAGCTGGCTTGATCTATCCACTGGCTCACCCTGGATGTGGGGTAGACTGGCAGCCAACAAATCACCACCATGTTTGTGTGTTTTACATGATTAAGCATATGGAGAGAGCATTAAATCACCCTTACCTTGCTTGACAAACTGACAGCCGCAAAAACCCCTTTACCTCTCTGTGCACATATTGACAGGAAGTGTTTTAATTCAAAACTGAATTCTTTAACTTTCTAAAACAAATAAAAATGACCATCGCCCATGATAACAATGAGTTAACAGCATCTCTCAGGCCTCTTAGTGCTTGAGTTGATTGGCTGTATTTTCTCTGTGCAATTAGGTTTGACTTGGTAGTTACCATTATCAAATGAATCATTACCATATATGCAACATTTAGCATTATACAAATCATACATCATGATAAAATGCTTTATTATTGTTTTCACATGATCATAAATTAATTTAGCATCGACCCTACAGTATTACAGCAGCTCATTTCAGTTAATAGATGCCTGGCATACAGGTGAGCTCTTGCACATAACATTAAGAATATGTGAAGAGGTCTGTAGACATTGACACATGCTAATACATTTCCTTTATTCTGGTGACACATTTTCCGTTTATATATGAGATGAATTTCTGCTGTTTATTTTGTACAGTGGCACACGTGAACAGACAGCAGCAGATGGCCGCTGAAGAGTAAGCATAGAAATGTTAAAGAAATTGGCCCCTTGTTGGAGTGTACTGTACTGGGGAGCTGCATAAACTGGCAAGCAAGGCACAAGTCGCCGTAGGGCCGCAGCTGATGAGATTTGGGTCAAAATTGATTATGGTGGTAGATAAGTTAGAAAAATGTACCAAGATCAGAAATGTTGTACATTTAAATGTTAAGAAACTTATTCAGATAAAAAAAACTTTATTAGACTTATTTATTTCTATCATTTGTCTGATTTTGTTTGTGTACAATATTGTCTTTACCACAAATGGCTGCTCTAAAGGAGACAACAAATCCCTGGTACATGAAATACCCTTTAAAGATTCAACTGACTCTCATTTTTCTAAAACCAGACAACAGATAAAAGCCATGACAGCCATCACAACACCCAAACAACAACGTGTACACTGTATTTTGGCTGAGGTATGATATTTTGGAGCAATTGTCCCTTTAAAGACGTAAAGATTATTTTCAAGAAAGTGTAGCAATTATGCTGTTATGTTATTACCTACGCACCACGAAGCTCACAAATGGCATTCTGTTCATTGTTGCTCTCTGGTCACTAGTCCTTCAAATGTTCTGAAGATACCCCTAGAGGAAAAAGATGGAGTAGAATTACAGCGTGATGTCTGAGGCAAACAAAATTGATATGTTATTGATGAGATGATTATTTTGCTCAGCACATTTAGGTTTCTGCAGGGGAGCCAAGTTGGACGAGGGCACTACTTTTTTTTTTTTTTCCAAAAACGGCAATTGGTTCTCATGGGAAAAATAAAAAATAAAATCTATTCAGAAACTTCTGAACTGAACTCCTTCTATAGAACCTAACATGTGTTAATTAGTAATGCAATATTAGTGTCATGTTGGACACAGAATGATTTAATGGTCCAAAATTGTTTTAATAATAATTAAAAAATTGTTTAAATTGGTCAAAGAAGAACTGCAAGTGGTAATAGACTGTTTGCTGAATAAAATCTATCCAGGATATTTGAACAAAACCTTAATGCAGATTAACAAAGTGTTGCTGCTGTTGTAAGTGATTCGTAAAAGTAGCTATAAGGAAACTTATAATTGAGAACTGATCTGGAACAGAAAGAAAATCTATTACTGCAGTTCATCTCATTTACTGGGGGAACATAATAGAAGGTCTTTCAGACCCTGAAGTCCAGCTGTGGGTAGCAGTGCCGCAGACAATGTTGGAGAGACAGGGTGGTCGCTCATTAAAAACCTCCAATTTGCTGGGAAAAGAATGGCAATGGGCCCAAACGGCTTCTGCCATGCTGGGGATCTGCACACCCTTTCACAGCAGCGTGTGTGTTTGTGTGTGGGCGTATCAATTAGGGAGGCTTGTTGGGTTTCTCTCTTCAAAGTACCTAAATAATTTAACCATCAGGGGTCAGATCCTATTAAGCAGTGTGACATCAGGTCTACAGTGTGGCAGTGTTTATAAAGCAACTAAGTATTCGGGAGGCTAAAGAGAAACAGGGTTAAGAAAGACTGACACTACATGATGCAGCCGTGCACACTTTGTCTGACAGTGAAAGGGTATCACTGTTATAACGACAAGCATCTGATACTCGCGCTCACTGCTAAGGTGGGAGGGGTATAAATTGGCTCTGCTGTTTCTTTAACTGCTTCCATCAAACTAGATTAGGAAGGTGAGCTGGAAGATGGACCCCTGATGGTTAATTGAAGTTTTATTAATGCTGCTAAATTCAACTGGAAAAAGAGCAGACATGGCCGCAGGGCTTCCACATTGCAGTGTTTTAAACCAATTATAGGTATTTTCCAGTGTCTTTATCCTTACATAGCTGACAAAGAAACCTATTTTATTTGACCTTGAATGTCCCTTTGCGGTTGTCTGCTCTGAGGATACCGAGTGGCTTCCCAGTGAGAATTCTGTGTATTCTATAATTAATAATTCATCAGCTCATTGCTAACAGATAGCAGTCTGGTGGAGGGACTGACACATTAGTAGTTTGGGACAGTCTCTTCACCCTGCCTTAATGAGGTGTTTATAGTTGATTATGTAACAATACTATATTCAGCACTGACTTTTTTTTCCACTGTCAAAAGAAGTCACTAGACTTCTTCTCAGGAAACATTCTTACAATTCGGTAAATCCTTTGATGCCATATGGGTTGTCCATATACAGTATTTTAGCTTAGTTTATCATAATTCTTTATTTTAGTTAAAGATGACCTGAAATAATAAAAATTAAAATTCTGACAAAACAATAGTACAAATCTTTATGGGTAAGTAATTGACAACTAGTTGAATGTCAGGGTTTCTGCAAATATGTGCAAATACATCAGAAAGACTCAAAAGTGTTTTGAGAGATTCTAAGATTTCTGATTCAATCTATGTCCTTCTAGGAAGCTCATCAGCTGGAGAAAGAGTGTATGATGCTGTAGCTTTTCACCAATATGTGGATGAATTGACATGTTTGCTTGCTGGTGTTACTGGTGTCAAGTAAATTGAAAACAGGCAGTGGTAGCTGTCATAAATGTTACTGTTGTGGTTACAGACACTATTTACTGCCTTCCCAAGATCAAGGTTAGAGGAGCAGAGCCACTCTAGTTGCCCATGCACACACAGTTCTGTCAATTTACTTCACTCTGCACCAGTGGGTTCCATAAATATATATTATATATTTACACTCTCAAAACCTCTTCTAGTGTGTATGTACCCAGAATTAGAACATGATACCTACCTATGTTAAAGTCATATACTTGGCCATTTTTTCCATATGTACCCCATGTATTTATTAGGGACACCGTGTGCCATGATCCCCTGCAGACAGGGAGATAAGGTGTCAACAGCCCTTTGCATGTTGATAGAGCATGCCTTCCTGCAGGATCAGACACTCCCGAATGGACCCTATTAAGTAAACCCAGAAATCGGCGGTAACAGCCTTTAGACTGACGACCCCCTTCTGCTGCTGCAGCTTCCAGTCTGTATGACATTAATATTCATTTCCTTGGTTTTTTAACGAAGCAGGCAACAGGCATGGGGTGCCCCGGGAGCACTGCGTTTAGCATCAATGGAGATACAGTCAAACAACCAAACACAGAGGGGGAAGTTGGCTGTCTCCTTCCCCTGGGCTCCATATTAATGAGATAACGCCACACTGCAGCCAATTACAGCCACTTCCAGACAGATGCCTTTGGTCCAAGACAACCTCCCACCGTAGACTCAACCCCCACCTCCTCCCAGTCACCATTCCTTTACATCAGCATGCATACATCATTTCCAAATGACAAAATCCATATAGGATTTATATTATGCATGTTTTTGCAGATAATATAGCCACAAACAATGGCTATAAAAAGAAATTTCAAGTGCTCAAAACCTTAAATAAACTGTGCCTTTAACCCATTTCTAGATCCTACATGTTAAAAGCATGTGTTATTTGATTCACTTGTCAATTATCCATCCATCCATTCTCTGAATCATTCCTTTCAGGGTCATTGGGGGAGGGAGCCTATTCCAGCACATACTGGACAAGAGGCAGTGTACATCCTGGAGGGGTCATCCATATATCACAGGGCTAACATAACCACACACTCACATTCACGTCTACAGACAATACTCTCCAATCTACCTAACCTGCATTCTGCAGTCTCCAGACAGTTGGAAACCCACACAGACACAGAGCGAGCATGTGAAGTCAAAACACAAAAAGGCAAGGTTAGTCAAGTGGGTTTGGAAACAATGACCTTCTTGCTTTGAGATGCCTACCCTCAATAATTAATTATGATTCATCCAAACCTTCCCAACTGAACATAGTATGGGTTTGGATCATGGCTTCCAATAAACATGCCATTATACAGCAGCCCCAAACAGAAAACCTTTAAAATTGCATCTTCTAGGTGGCCAGTCTAGCATGACAAAAGACTCCAAATAAGAGTGCTCTTGAAAGTACCTCAGTATTTAAAAGGCCTTGTCTAACCCGTGTGAGATGGCTCATTAATTGTGCATTACAAAGCTGAGGCGGTGGAAATAAGGCTACCTGCCTGGCATCACAGCAGTCCTTATATTGGATGGTGCAACTACATGGTCCTTTGAATAGGCAGGCTTAGTGGTAAGGCTGCACTCAGCACAATGGGAGTAAGCAGCAGCTGCCTACTGAACTCTGAATAGAGAGCAATAATCATTGCCCAAGCTCCTAAAAAGGGCCTCATGAACTGATGGAATGTACATTTACAGAGAAATGCACTGATGTACAGCTGATGTATAATTACATCCAGTTTTACAGAGCAAGTTCTCATGTGACCCCATTTTCTTTAAATTGTCTTTACTTTCCCTTATTGTTCTTAAACTGATGCTGGCCTAAATGTCATGCAGAACAAACATAATCTATTGGACAGGAAACGTATTATTAAATATTTCAGTCTTGGAGTTTAAAAATTAGATTGCATGCCCAATGTTTGTACTACTAATATGTGTCAGCTAGAATAAAAAGTTTACTATGAAGACTATGTATACAAACATTGTATGCTTTACTTTGTATTGTTTAACATGTCTACATATAGATACACACAGATCATGTATGTAAAAAGGGCAACATAGAGCTTAACATTGTTAAGCAAAAAAACAACAATAACAAACCTTTGTATTTTGACATCATCTGTGAGCATGGAAATAAAAAAGGACTGAAACAGCCACAATCTGGCAGCTAAAAAGTGTGTGCAGACAAAAGACTAGCCCATTTTGAGAGTGGAGGCAGACAGATAGCAATAGGGGCCTGGGGACCTGAAAATCGTTGGGCTTGGCTGGTATTCAGGGTGAATCAGGGCCAGTAGTACGATGCATGGGCCCGATACAACTCAGGGGAGGGGGGAGGAGTGGCATGACTGGAATTAATTCCCTGTGATTGAGGCAATTGCCAAGGTTACTGCAGAGAATCAAACAGTGGAATGTCACAGGAAGTGTTGTTTCCAGAGGCACAGTATCCTTGGTCACAGCTCATACCATGGAGATGCTAATGATACCTTTATCTTGTATCTCTTTGAAAAACTCGGAAAAAGCTTTTCCCATGAGGCAAACCTTTTTCTCAGGTAAGAACCATCAGAGTCTTATTTTCAAAGGAGATCTATCCAACTTAGCCCTCTCAAGTATTTTATAATTTTGGGTCTTATAGGCACAATGAAAAGACATAAGCAAGGAAAGCGAGACATGTACTGTGTATCAAAACATTTCAGAAGCCAAAATTCAAACAGGGAACCTCATTTGCAAAAATATGGGCTGCTCCTAACCAAACTGAGCAACTGTTGTATTTTGCTAAATTAAAAACTCTAGTCTCCATTATGTGTCAGTATTGTAGAGTAACCATGGATAATTAGACCTTGTTCTAAGGAGCTAAGGAATTGAGTGTAATAACCATAAACAGAACCCAGGCAACACAAGTCATTTCCGCCAAATGGAAATAAGATTGTATACCTGTGTAAACAAACTGTAAACCTTCAGTCAACTGTTCAGTCAACATATCCCATGAGTCTCTTGTACCAGTGGTACGCCTTTAGCACCTTATGAGAGCTGTATATACTGACTGCAAAACATTTTTTTATCTATTATCTTTATGAAAATGCTTAGATGCTCAAATTCTACAATCCATAGGTAGCCATCAATCCAATACAACTGTTTTTCCATAAAGTCTTCTTTTATGATGCCTATAATGTTTTCCTGTCCATCAAAAAGGTGTTAATTCAATTATATGTCGTGGTGGAAGACTATTTTGAGATCCTTAGCTTGAATAAAAGTAGCAATACTGCACTGTGAGACTACTCCACTGCAAGTAAAAGTCATACATTTAAAACCTTATCAGTAAAATGTAAACTAAAAGGACTCATTATACATAAAAATTGTCCCTGTTGTATTGAAAGTATTTTTTAAAAGTTTATTCAGTTTAAGAATTTGGAGAATGTTCTCAACCCATAAAGGAACACTTTATCCTTTAGTTTATCAGACAAATGAAAATTCACATGCGTAGTTTTCAATGCAAGGAAGGGTATGGAAAATAAGCAACTAGTAAGTAAAGCTGCCAGACAAATGTAGGTAAATGTAAAAAATAAAATATTTGTCTCTAAGATGTATTGGGGTAGAAGTAAAGTTGCATAAAATGGAAGTACAAGTACCTTGAATTTGTACTGAAATACAGTACTTGAGTAATTACATTCCACCACTGGTTTGCGCATCACTGTCATTGTTGTACTGGACTGCATTATATGCATATATGCAGCACCATATTAAGATGTGTGTCTACTATTCTGCCTCCATCATGTCTGTAAATAGAAAGACAAGCAATCAGAAACACCTCTCAATATAATGTAGTCCAGTTTAACACCAACTTTAACACAATGCCTGCAGTGTGTAATTGAATTTACACCTTTATGAAAGCATCAACAAAAACTGAACCAAGTAAGAACTGATGGCAGGGCTATTGTATTGAATTACAATATACTGTACTGGTACCTAATAAAGTCACTACATTCTGCTCCATCAGTAGCCTATAGTTGCTGATATACTGCCTTCGGCCACTAGGGGCAGACATCCATTAAGCAGCAGCAGTAAGTGCGTGTTTTGTCAGTTCACAGACCTGACACTGATTTAGATTAAACAAAACTGTCGAGGACAAGTTCACCTGTCTACCAGCGGGTTTATATTTTAAATGTGCGGTCCAAGTAGCAACTTACTAAGCTAGCACCAAATGCCAGTTCGGCTAGCATCCATAAACTGATGAATGCAAAAGTGTATAATGTCTTTTGACAGTGTATAATGTTCCCAAAATGTCCACTTCGTTGTCAGTGCAAACACTGCGGGACAGAACATCAGCAACAGGTTCTGTCGTCAGCTAACCTCACTGCCAAGAGGAGCCACAATCAGACATCAGCAGCAAAGATAGTGGTAATGTTGGAGCAGACACATTAGTCCCGCCGCCAGCATCATGGCTGTCATCAGCAGCGGAAGTAGTGTTTGCTTGGCAAGGCTGGTGAACGACAGCTCCTGTGGGGCAGATAAAGCAAAGATGAGAGGGAACTCGGCGGGCCAGCAGTCAGGACAAGCCGGAAGAAGAATACGGCCAGCAGCAGCTTGATGCACACAGAGATGGTAGGAGTTTGGTGGGGAGCTACATTGAAAATGGTGTTGGGACAACTCCTCTGTTTACAGCCAGGAAATCAGCAAAAGGATGTCATTATTTATTCAGATCCTGAATTAAGAGGAGCTATTATGGAGCATGTCAAGGAAGCAGCTGTCCATCATCCCCTGCAGCCTTAAAAAATAGGGCTGATGAAATCTGTGCGACACTGACCTTGACGGAAGACATCTTCCCTTACCAGTGACTTGTTGCATTGCAGCCTTGAAACAAACTGTACCAAGAGACTTGTTTATTTAATCACCATCAGCAGGTTTTGGCATTGACTGTACATTGCTGTCATTGGCCCAGAACTGACTGACTCTGTGCTGTCATTGCTGGCTATGGAGTCCAACCTGGTGTGATCGATGGACTTTGAGGATTGGATCAGTTTACACTCACAAGGTCAAGGAAGAAACTCTTGTGAAGGTAAGATCTTACTACATTAACTCGTGCAGTGCTATACAGTTCGATGTTTGATTATTGTGCAGTATTTATGTCTTGGTTATTGGATGTTTATTATGGCTTGTTTCTGCTTGGCCTGGCTGCACTGCTTGTGATGCTTAATGAACATCAGCTCTGTTATGGATTCATCTCTGTATGACATTGTTTTCAGAAGCTGCAGTGTACGCTGTTACATCAGCCTGTTGTTGTGCTGAGCAGTCGGTGTTACTGCTCTTTGACAGTCTGATACCTTTGTTGCTATGAGTGGAGCGCTACTGCTTAGTGATGGTGGGCTGCAGCAGTCATTCAAATAGGCTATCATATCAAACTGTAATTATGCAGCTTAACACAAATTAGATATCCATGCTCTTTTTCACTTTGACATTTAGGCCTCATAGTGTTTGATGGTGTGACTTTAGTGGGATTTTGAACATGAGGACATGTGCATATCAGTACGTAGGAGCACAATATGGCGGCATGCATTGGCATGGATACAGTAACTTTATGGTGCAAACCATAGTAGATTGCCTTTATCCTATGGGTTAAACTATACTATTATCGTTACTATATGTTGTTACTATATTAATGTTACTATAGAGTAAATCTATGGAATAAAATTACTGTATGCTAAATTATTACTACATACATCAAATAAAATCGGTGCCGTAAACCATAGTATTCTATTACTTGCTTTCTATTTACTTTTTATTTAATACTCCTATTACAAAATGCACAGCAACTCTATTCTGGCTGCAACTAACAATTATTTTTATTAATTTGCTAATTAGTTGTTTGATCTATATAAATATATATATATAATATATATAGAAAACTATAGATATTCAGTTTACAAATCACAAAAAAGCAGCAAATTTGGCATTTTTGTGTTGCAATTAGTGTTTGAGAGGGTTATATATAAAAAAGGTATTGTAATTTACAATGCTGGATGGTATAATGAAATTTATGCTTAAAAAAATAAAAATGGATTAATAAGTCATAAAAAAAACATACTGTTTTGCATGATGAAGTGCTGAGGATGAATTTTGCAGTCTCACAGCCTGAGGGAAGAAGCTGTCTTTAAGTCTGGTGGTACGGCAGCGGAAGCTTCTGCACCTCTTCCCAGATGGCAGCAGGGTGAACAGGCTGTGGCTGGGGTGGGTGCTGTTTTTTAGTATCCTTTTGGCTCTGCACAGTCACCTCACCTCACCAATATCACTGATGCTGGGTAGTTGAGTAGCAATTATCTTCTGGGCAGTTTTAATTACTCTCTGCAGAGTCTTCCTGTCCTGGGCTGTGCACATCCCATGCCAGTTTGTGATGTTTCCATTCAGGATGCTTTCTATCGCTCCTGTGTAAAAGTTAACAAGGAATTGGCACAGGTCCTTGTTACTGTTTCATTTTTGATACATTGGTCATACTTGGCTCAGGAAGGAATGAATAAGGAGTGCTGAAAAAATTGTCCAAATTGTGTGAGAAAGAGAGCATTTAGGGGACAAGGACAAATGGAGTGAAAGTGATAACTCTAGTTTGAATAAATTAAATGAATTAGTTAAGGTTATCTCATAATACATATTTGTTCTGAATTTAACGTCATTTTAAGTCGACACTGTTGTTTAGCCATGCCAACATACTGGCAGTGTGAGACTCACATTGTTGATTAGAGTATTGCTACTCCTTTTGTATTCTCACACTCACACACATAAGTTGAGGTAGGAATTTAATTTAACTAAAGCAGAGACTAGAACAGTCTGTAGCTGTTTATCTGAGTGAGAGCAAGCTGTATAGCATGAAACATAAGTTGCTGACAGCTACATTAATGTCTTTAGTCAAGTTTCAAAAAATCATCGGCACAAAAGGCTGATTAGTTCACTAAATGGGGGTGTTAAACATACCATACACAGCAAGTTTTTATACTAATTTGGTTTTAGTTTTATTAATAATTTTATAAAATTCATCTCATCCAACTTTTTTCACCACTGTCCCACACCTGCTTGCTTTTTACAATTCTATCGACATTTCGCACTCACAGAGAGAAAAAAAGATTTGTCCACGTATTTTCTGCGATACATTTTACTGGTGTGCCAGAAACACCAGAAACGGTAAAAGGATGGGATGGTGGGACCCCCCTACATAAGAGCCCTTTAGAGCACAGTTCATCTGGTCCAAAGGAGCTGAAGGTCTGGCTTCTGTTAATTTGTGGGTGCTTGACTTGGTTAGAATTACACTGCAGTGAATTTGAGATTCAAATATTGAGAATATGCTTTTTATTATAGAGAGGGAGTGCAAATTACCCTCACTAAGAACTTAATTTGTTTTAGCAAACTGTACAGTGGAGAGAAATGAGAAATCTGGCACAGAGTGATCAGGAGAGCCCCGGGAGGCCTCAGATCTGCATATTCCTCTAATTGTGTCACATGCCTGCAAAAATACTGTACATTCTAAAAACAACAACACACAATTTATACTTTGAAAAAGTCTTTAACAGAAGTTAAGACAATGTTTGAAACACATTTTCTGGACACAAAAATCCCCTGTAGAACTTATTCACATCTGAGATTTAATCGTTCTTGTTCTCAGCCTAGCACATAGGCAATAGTGCATTTCACTTAAATCACAAATTAACAGTCACATTTATGGGAAGCAAATTATGACTTGGAAATGCTGGCAGTATGACAATGCATGCATAATATTACTTGAATGATGAGTGATGACAGCAACTAACAACCAGTTTGAAAACTAATATGAGAAAGACGGCAAAAATAAACAGTACTAAATGGCTCCTCTTTGAAATGTAATATCAGAGCGATTGCAAAAAGAGACGCATGGCTACATAGGGGTACAGTACCTGTTTGGAAGTCCAGCATCACTGTAATTTAGATCCTCATCCTGGCAGTGTTTTATCAAATTTGGTTCTCAGCATAAAAAATTAAATAAACTGGCCCATACATCAGAATCAGTATCAGTTCTCAATGTACACACACGCAGCTCCAAGAACAATTTTCATGAAGACAGATAGAACTAGACATACTGCTTAAAACATGGACAACGGAGCTGAACAAAGCCAGGTAAACATTAAAAATTTGCTAAAATGTACACAAGTAAGAAAATAAATATATGTTTATACATATTTATAAAAAGCAACAACAACATACAGTGTCTGCATACAAATCAAACTGTTTCTGTAAATTGTAAACAATAATAGTGTTGTATAGAGAGCTGGGATAAATATTGAATGGTTCATGTAGGTTATACACAAGTATAAGTAGGTAGATAAATAAAGTATGTATGCATGTCTATGTGCATTATATACAGTGTGCTTAAATGTATATTTCACAGTAATGATGATGATATATACATGTGTCTAAACTGTAAAATATATAATTTGTTGGTATAGTGGATGTATTAGTGTTAATTAAGGGTTATAGGGGAATACAATTCTTACATAAATATAATCCCAGCATCAAATGTATTATATATGAAGTGATGAAACAGAACTGAAAAAACTATAACACATCATGTGAGTATGGTAATTATCCTGACTTATTGATTCATTTATTGTGAATATAATGACAAAGCCTTTTTAGAGATAGTATATTTGACATCACCTAAAGGAATACACAGCACAACATAAACAGAACCATAGCACTACTCGGGGCATTTTCTGTATACCTTTATTTACTGGGGGAAAAAAGAAATACCACATGAGCTGAGATTTTTCTGCCTGGAGACCACAAACTACTGTACCAATGGAATCAACTCAAAACTACCCTCTGGCAATGACTGTCCAACCTTGGAGAGGTTGCTTTTGCCTCTCTCCCTGAAACATATCTCTGTGGCTGAGGTGTGTTCCTTACACTATAATAAGTGAAAAATCCATGATGTAGCTGTAATAACTGTGATCTAATTTATTTTATTGTTTTATCCTAAAAATTATCAATATGCTTGCCTCTACTTAAAATGTATAAATTTATATACAATAGTATATTTCAAATAATAATTACAATTTATTTGAGTAGTTATGATTATGTGATTGTTGTGTACATGAAATGTTATAAAAGTGAGTTGCCATCCACAATTTATTTGAGTAGTTATGTTGGTGTGGTTGCTGCGTTCATGAAACGTGGTAAAAACAAGTTGACATCACTTTTCCCCTGATGCTTTGTGCTGCAACGTGTCTGTCAGTTACCAGGGCCTGTAACATTACTCGGCAGTACGCTTGGAATTACAGCCAGCTCTGTTTTTCACTGCAGAATTTTGTGGATACTAGATAACTGTTAGGTTACTTTTGTGTGCTGTTGCAGACAAACTCCAGACTATTTTTCTTTGTCTCCACTAATAGAGTCGTGTTGAAATGGATTTGAATTAGATTTTTGGTAAAGCGACCTGAGTCTGAACTGTCATGTCGGAATTCAGGAATTCAAATTTTGGACTAAATCTGATTCTGTGAAGCCTCTAACGTTAGAGTCCCACCACTCCTGGTGTCGACTTTGCATGCACACACATCTCTGTTCAGAAGTAGCTTCACAAAAAGCCATAATTAATAATTTTGCTCTCTTTGTCCTCCTCATCCTCGTCATCATCTGTTCACGAATTTGCCGGCTTCCACTGTTCATCAATTTATGAATCAAACCGTAAACACTGACTTCAGTGGTCTTCATGTTTACCTCCATATGACAGTGAGCTGTGTGTGACGTTGTGTGACATGTTTTCTTCTTTTGCGCATGCAGGTCAGTTCAGACTGTGACCAGTTCACATTAGAATAAGTGAGAGTCGCTGGTCAGTGACAGACTCTTCTTCAGTAAGCTACAGAACCAAAAGAGAAGTGGGGACTCCCCTGTGTGAGACGCACACACACCTGTGCAAATTAATCGCCGGTTGTTGACGGTGGCCGGTTTTTATTTTATTTTAATATATCGCCCAACCCTATAGGCAAACAGAAAAATCAGATCTGACCAATAAATTTGAATTGAGCACCAAGGCTCACAGTGTGAATGTAACCTTAGGTACAATTTGCCATTAAGTCTAAGTAATGCGAGGTGGGCACATAGAGGCACTCTGTTCCCTCCCTGTTTCTTCCAACAAGGCAAAGAAGGGCTCCTGTCTTTGTCAAGGTCAACTTCCCTTTCAAGCAGACAGCACTTCAAAACTGCAGGGACTGCAGTCACCTCTGAGCCACCTAGGTGCCACACAGAGAGCCTTGGCTCTCTCACCTCTTGCAATTACTGCCTAGAACACCACGCTGCTGTTGCATCTGCAGGAGCTCTAAAGACCGGAGAGAAGTGTAAACAAAGAGGTGGTTTAGATGTACCACTGACACTTTTGGCCAATTACTATGTCTGCAATTGGCTGTCTGGAAGGGGGAAAATGGGTCTGAAGTGAAACATTATTGAGGTCCAACTACAGCAAATCCAACAGCAAATCTAATGTTGTAATGTTTTCCCTCCATACCTTCAGTGCAAACATTTGTTCAAACTGAAGTATAAATCTGGAATCTTGGATTATAAATGGTTGATAACGGTGGTATTATATAAACTCAAAACAAACAAAAACAAGGAGAAAAATACAAAAATGTAGATCACCTTGCTAAATCTTGTCGGGTCACACAGTGCCAATAAAGTCTGTTAAAAAACAGCTGTGGCACTGGATATAATACTTTTTTTCCCTTACTGTATATACTTTATTTTTGCTTAGAATTTTTCAACATTTTCCAAGTTTTGCAGTGATTGTTTGAAGTAAATGGCAGACTTCAACACAAATTCCACTTCGATTCCGTTATCTTTGCTGTAGACCAATCACAATCAAAACCATTGCACATGCAATTAATATCTGAAGGCTGCTTTAGCCATTACTGTGCACTCAGCCGTATGTACACAGCAGAGTGTACAGAAATACTAAATTATAAAACCTTTCAGAGATAAACATGTACAGCACAAATTCATTTAAAGCATAAAATTGACATGCAGTAGTACATGCAGTTGATCCACAGCTGTACTTTTCTGACATATTGTAGAGATGTATGTGCACAGTGACTTCGGTGTACATATGTATGTACTTAGTTAAATGAGGCATCTGTTAGTCAGAGGTGAGTCACAGGGGATCTTTGCTCTTTGGGGAGATGGCTCTAAAAAAAGCTTTCTTGGTAGTGTTGGTATTGGCAGTTCTATAATATATACCCACTGAGAGAGCTTGGAAATTGTTCTGCTGGTATGAGAGGGGTCAGGGAAGAGAGGTGTGTTAAAGTGCACTTTCTGATCCTGGTGTCGCACAGGCCTGGGAGGAGGGTGAACTGCATACAGTGATTTTTCTCTGCCGATTGGATGATAGACCATAGTCTGGTGTTCTCATGTTGGACGGCAACTGCAAAACAGTTACAGTGAATGAAGGAATGGACTCAATGATGGCGGTTTCTGTGCAGGATGGGGAGGATGTTTCTTTTGCTTGTTGGTCCTTCACACAGATTTGTCATTATTAAGGTGAAGCAGTGCCACATGGTGTGTGGTGTCACTGATGACGAGTCAAATCAGCTCTTTTCCTTTCCTTCGAAAGTAGTCAGTGGCTCCTCCAAAACACCCACTCTGCACATTGTGACACTTCTGTGTCAAAAAATGTGTCTACCATGAAAAATACTGTCTTTTTTTTCCTGCTTGAGGGGTTTGCATCAAAGATCAAACGGCAGACATATCCACAAATGCTTAGTGGGCTTTTAAAAAGGATTATGTGTGCATTGCTTGGTGAAGCCATACACCAAGAGAGATGTGACTGCACCTAGCACCTTAAGTATTTGACCTAGCCTGAGCATGTGGTCAGTGCAAGTGCAAATCTTTGTCATCCCTGACATAGAGTAGCACTGTGCAGCCTGATGATTCCTGGTTCTCCCCTTACTTTGCCTTTACTCCCACATTGGTATCAGTTCCATAGGCGGTCACCAAAGTGCTGATACCAGCATCTTCGGGTTCAGTCTCCTTACTGGTTGTTCTGTCACATTCAGAATCCTTACCTCTGTTTCCATTTGCATTTAACAGGTGGGCTGTTGAAATATAAATATATATGTATTTAATTATTACTAGATTTATATCATAAACATGCAATGACTAATCGCTTGAACTACAAGTTGACAAGGACAATCCAGGGGTAGCCCTGCAGAATCTTCAGTCGCTTCATGATGATGGAGATACCTGAATTTGGCAAACCTTCACCATGTACTATTATGAACCTCATTATTTTAAGTCACTGTTTAAGAAAAAGAGAATTATGTATTCTGAACGTCAAATGAAATGTACTACAAAGTTAAAGAAACAAGAAAAAAGTTGACGGTTAGAAAGTAAGATAGAAAACCCATTACTGTTCTCCTTCACGGTTCCTGCCATACCTCCTGTGTTCTTGTGAATTAACTTTCAAGGGCACAGAGTTTCAGCAAATATTTCATTTCCCAAGATGGCCATCACTCAGGCTATCACTTGAACAACTCAAATCTGTCTTTTGTGAAGAAAAAAGGGGAAAAGATAGAGGGTATATAGAAAGTGGAGGATGACTGAGATTACTTTTTGCTTTTTTTCAAGTGTCAATATCGGGAGACCGAGGTTGGAAAAGTGAAGATTGGAACCCTTCTGTTTTCTGTGTTATCAGTGGACAACACAGTTTTAAACATCTCTATATGGTATTGGAAATAAAGTAAATTCTAAATATTATTTATTAAAACTACACCTTTTCACATAATTTCAAAGGTTTCACTTCAGCTAATTAGGATAAAGTATTTTGAGGATAAAAGGAAAACTGTCTATGACACTGTGTTAAATGTTATTTTTTGCTTACTTCAAATGTGTCTATTTTTAATTGATTGGGTCTTTCTTGGCTAGTTTGTCCATTAATCATTTGATGGTGTGAGCAACATGGCAGTTACCCAGGAGCGATATAAATTGGGCTTCAAAGAGAAAGTTTATTTTTAAAATCAGAGAGCTAGCGGTTCTTATTCAGTTTGATTATGTCTACATATAAAGGCTCAACAAAAAGTATTAAAGAACAAATGGCAGCGTGTGGAATCAATGCATTCCATTTCCTTTACACATGTTGGATTCTTTGTGCTCAAAGGAAACATTATGATGGGCTTCATCATGGCACTTTGAAGAGTAATGGTCTGTTTTCATAAAGCATATCAGCAAACTGATAACACAGTGTCAGCATTTCCTCGGCTGAATTAGGTATGTTGACAACAGACAAGAGTAAAACAAAAAAAGACTGCATGGTCTGCATTTTAAACTGGGAGAGGTGCTTGAACATTTATCATACCTCTGTCTAAATTGAATATCTTTTTTTAATATATTTTGGAGAGGACAACAGAAAAGTAGTGAGTTTAAAGTGCATATGTCCTTGGTGATGGTCGTAATGGGGGAGGGGAGGGCTGTAGAGGTCAGCGTCTTACTGCTGCTGCTTTCACCATGTTGAAACAAGAGGCAGAAGGTCAGATTACCCCCACCAGGATATGAAAAGAGAAAACAGTGCATTAGCCAGCTTTTGTTCCCCTAACATACATGGGCTTTTCCCACTGGTGCTGCTGGTTCATTGTCCCCAGGGTCTCAACGGGTCACAGGCTTTGGGGTAAAAAGGACAGGGGGTTGTCATACTGCTTTCCAAAGGTCAGTGTCTACGCCGGTCATACCCCTAAACCATCAATGGGAAACAACTGTTGCTCTGCTATCGCAGTACAGGGATATTAAAGCTATTCATCTAGACACCCTGCCACTGCAGAGACAGCTTGGAGGGGCTCTGATGCATGCTTAATACACTAATCACACTCTCTCCTTAGGATCCCCACTTGCTGCCCTAATCTCTTTCTCTCTGTGTTTCTCTCTTTCTCATAACTTTGATAACCCATGCCATGCAAACACAAATTGACAAAGTAGTACACTCACAAAACTACTGACATCCCCTTGCACAAATACATCATTTTGGGTTTGCACTGTCTTCTGCTGTCTCATACACAGAAACACCAACCCGCTGGCAGCGGTGTGCCTTCAAATGCAGACAGCTTCCTGTAAAGTCTATTTTGGTGTCTGAAGCCATGGTCTAATCATACACTGCCTTCTGTATGTCCATTTGTTGTCTACATATCAAATTAAGTGCGTGCGCATTTGGTTGCTGGTACTGTGCATTTTCTAACAGAGCTGCTGATGTAACTGACATGATTCTATTATCTAGGCCTGGATATTTTCAAAAGTTGTTATCGTTTTTTTTTCCAAAGTATGCTTGCCCCAACAAGCAATCATTTTCAGTATTGATAAATCTGCTCCTTATTTTCTCTATCTATCTATCTATCTATCTATCTATCTATCTATCTATCTATCTATCTATCTATCTATCTATCTATCTATCTATCTATCTATCTATTAGCACCCAGCAGCTACCAGGTAAAGAGCACTGTGACTGATTTAGTTAACTTAGAAATAATAATAAAAATAACATGCAGATTTTAAAAATTCCCACTGACCAATCAACAGATTGAAGTGTATGTAGAATTCCAGTCAACCAAGATTATTTGGTTGACTACAGTCCTACTTTAAAGCATTAATTATTACATTATTCTTCCAGGTTGTTACAGAGGACATACATATAGATTCTGACATAATGAAAACAAAGCTGTGATGTAACAATATTATACCGTGTAAGGTATTTTCACAAAACACAGAACAATAAACAGTTTACCCGACAGAACTACCTAAATGCATTTTGACACACAAACACTCATGAGTGACTGTAATGGCATGGCAGGCACTATGGGAGAAAGCCATACCCTTAAAATTCTCTTAATTGTACTGGATTGTCCTGACGATGAGTACGTAGCAAACTGCAGGTTGATGGCTCAATTGCTGTAGCAATTTTCATCTGAAGCTGTTCATAGCGGCTGTTATGAATCGATAGCTTTTAATGATTGATGGGAGGGACTTTGTCTTCTTGGTTATTATTGTCAGTGATCGTTTTAACCATTCTTCCAGAAAATGGTTGGTTGCCACTAACCAATTCTTGTACTATAGCACAGTGTACCACTAGAACTCATTTTCCAGCCATTTTAACACTTGAAAGTTAGTTAAATATCAATACTAAATAATGGCATGTCTTCACTTTTACTACTTCAAAATGTAGTTTTATCTGTTGTACTCTTTTCTACAAATGCCCACTGACAGCTTTGCTCGTTATTAACGGTAGAACACAAAAACATGCATTTCTGACTTGGCTATATTGGTCTGTTGTAGTTTAAAAATGTTATGCTACTGATAAAAACTTCTCCTGAAGTCTTCTCTTTGTCTCATCAGCAATAAATCATAATGTTTCTCCTAACCTCCCGACCCTTAAAGAGAACTAAAGAAGAAGAATTTTTCAATCGAAGACAAATTATCAGAGAACAGGAGAAACACAAGAAAAGCCAGAGTTTCTGTGCTCAGTCTTCTCAGACTTATGCCTTACAAATAAGGCATTTGAAATGTATTTGTGACAAATCATTGAGACCCTGAAGTTTATATGTAGATTGTGTTTTGACTTTTTGATAGAAGTGAGACAACTTGATCACTGAGACAAATTTCTAGTTTATAAGCCAATCAGGTTTTCTTTTGGATCTTACTGTTATCTCAAGAGTTAATTATTTCAGACAAAGATCAATGTGGTGAGAGGAGAAAAAAAAGCGTTTTAAGTTCTTAAATTAGGATCGGGCTGTGACAAGAGGAAGGCAATTTCTTAGGAACTGAATTTAGGAAGTATGACAAAATGGTCAAAATCCGACACTGATGTTAAATTGAGCTCAGTTATATCTAGGACAAATAGGCTGGACTAAGAAGAGATCTTATGTTGAATTTTTCTTTCTGGGATACCAAAGGCTTAAAAAAAAAACCTCTACTTTATGCCTTAGTTTTTCCTCGCTGAAAAGTGCATATTTTTTCTGATATCAAAATGAATGACACTCCATTGTAATGTCTGCACTAACCGCTTGAAGGGCATTGCATTGTGCTAAAAACCACTCAAACCATCGGTCATGGAAATTCATTTCCAACAGTATTTACAAAACCTGTGTTTGCTTTAATGTGGAGTGAAACTTAATGCGTCAAGCTTAGATGTGTCACAGAAAGAAGGGCATGATGGTTTATGGTGCAATGCCATACTATTAATTTTACGGGGGAATTGGTGGGCCCGAACTAGCACGTGCACATTTCAGGACATGCCCCTGAAAGGTCGACCTGTTGTGACTGGTGCTGCTGGTATGTGGTTTGGATGTGCAGTGCACTTTTTACTGACAAAGTTTCTGCTTGCTACAACAATCCATTAAACTGTAAAGCAATGAGTTTACTTAAGTTTTTGCTACATAACAACCTACAATCAGGGAGTGCAATTGTCTCCCATGGCTCCACTTCTCACCTCTTGTCTTAGCTTTTGGGAACTTGTCCCCCAATTATTGAGGAATTTTGCATTCATTCATTTGTAATGAATGAATACATGTGTAAATATTTTTCTTTTTGCCTTTGAGCGCCCAAAGCAAACAAAACAAACAAATGTAGGGCTGCTCTAGTAAAGAGATCACTGCAACATGAGTATGAGCACGAAGAGAGAACGGTCCCTACTAGGAGGAATGGGACAATCAACCATGCTAACCCCTGATGTTATACTTAAGAAGTTATTATCATAGGATGATGCATGTTAGAGTAATCCAAATTTTCCCTAAGCATATTGGATGAGAATGTTAGGTTTGATGTTCTCCTTGCAGTGTTTCTTACTTATTTTCACTGTTTATTATATTGTCTAAGCCTTATTTCGTTTTAATGATTCATTTAAAGTATTATGGTCTAGATTCTGAGCTTTTTGCTCACAGGGATTACTCTTACAATGGTTTATGCAACCAGTCGCCATGAACGCCCCAATCTAGAGCCAGTGTTTGGTTTGTCCTCTCTAGGCTACTGTAGAAACATGGAAAGCTCCATGGAAGATGTCTTGTGGCATCTTTAGATATAAAATGCTCATTCTGAGGTAACAAAAACATAATAGTTCCTATATTCAGGTGATTATACAATAATGAAAACATAGTTATACATAATATATTCCATTCGTGCCAATAGATCCTCCTAAATGTTACACACTGGACCTTTAAGATCTCTTTCCTAGATTTTTCGAAAATCATCACAGTTACCATAGAGACTTTATTCTAGCAATCTTTAAGTTCTGTATGATTGATTTTTTTTTACTAAAAACAGATTGTCTATTGTCTATCAGTATTATTTAAATTCCCAGAGGCAACAGTTTAAAGCAATAATAGATGTAGGTTCAGAGAGATACTTAATGACTGTGTCAGGCAATGATATGTTTCAAAATCAATTTTTTTTTTTTTTTTGCTGTGGTGTATGACATACTCAGCTCATATCTTGGCTAAAGATGGAAGTTTAAAGTAACTACACCCTTCAATTCTGCTAGCTAGGAAATTTAAAAATTCCATCAGAGACCTGCAAAGGACAGTGACTTCAGGGGGCGTGGCCTTGATACTGACCGTGGTGATTGACAGACTGGCCACAGCAGTGTAACCGCAAGCTGGTTGTCAGAGCTAATGAGCAGCTGGTGACAGACTCTCTGTGTCCGTGCTGGAAACACAGAGAGTCCGCTGAAGGTTTTACAGTCGCTTGAAGCACATTTCCGGTTGTTAGTTTCTGTGTGTTCTGGCTACTCTCTGTGCTGTAGCTGAGCTAACAGTTCAGAAAGTCTGAACCACTGTGCCAAAAAGAAAAAATAACAAGTAAAGGGTTAGGAAAAACTTGCGTATACTCCTGTGAACAATGCATCTCATTCAGTATACAATTGAAAATAAGAGTAAGAATGTCAATATTAACACCAGCATTGATGTGTTGTATCACAGTACATCATATAATTTAACTTACAGCTCAAAAAACACATTTTAAGTCGGAGTACCTTTTTAAATCAATCATTAAAGTTTTTGTGGCTCAACTGCAGGTTTGATCTAGGAGGTTGCTAACAGACTGACTATCAGAGCATTCAACGACAGCAACAGCAACACATCGGATTATCTTTCCTTTATCAGTACTGTCCAGTGGTTAAATATATATCGCACTCCTTTGAAAACTTGTAAAGAAGCATTTTGGCAGTGTATCACACATTTTGAAACATTATGTTGAAGGACACTGAAGTTTCCCAGAGAAATCCAGGCCTTGAAAGACCATATCTGTAGAGAAATAATAAGCAGAGATAATTGAGTGATTAAGAGACACCATATTTGAATGGGAGGGAATTGAATGTGCTAATGATAGAGCCTACCTCTTTATACTTATTGAGTGAGGTTCAAGGTTACTCACTGAGGCTGACATAGCTATTCATCACAGCCATAACATATTTACACTTGCTCACACTGAGTCATCTGTCCCACCTCAACAGAAGATTTCTTCTGTGCCCTCTTGCTCAGCCCATCCAAAACTTCTGGTTGGAGGTCATGCGAAAAATATCTAAGATTCACAGTCAGAAACTCCCCTCACTGTATGCCCCATTGTTGCGCTGCTTGGACGCCTCACTGTCTGAAAAATACCCAAAAACCTCAAACCTCTTTGAGCTCAATAACCAGAACTGAAAAGACAGTTGTATAGAATTCACAAGACAAACAACACAGTCTAAACGGCCAGTTAAACTTATTAACTGATCAATGTATAGTATCTATAAAGGACCTTTTTTTTTTTTTTTTGAAAAATCCCCACAACCCTGTATAACTCAACACTGTCTTTTGTTTCACTACTCCACATTATACTACTCGACCAAAGACTAACACATCCCCAAAGTCTGTCCTGTCTTGCTGTGTTATGTCCTGCTACAATGCTATGGCTATAGGCACACTGCAGATTTAGAACTGTTTAGACAGAATTGGAAAATTAGGAAATGTATCCTCAGTTGCCAGTTTATTTTGTATACCCAGCTAAAATGGGTGCAGTCTAATACAACATCCCTGCATTAACTTCTACCTCATGAAGATTATAATGCTCAGTTTTTGTTGAAACAATTTTCGAGAGGTGTTAACAGAGGTGTTACACTGAGAGGTGTTTCTAATACTTTGTCCGCCCCATATATATCAACTATAGGAGATTAGAAACACCACTTAGTATATCTGGCTCCAGCAGTAGATGTGTTTTCATGTAAGATTGAAAACAACAGAAAATGTCATCAATACATGATTTTATGTATTAGGTTATTTTCTGGAATTAATTTCAATTTTAGTGCTGTATTGAAAAACACATTTGAAATTTGTTAGGTAACATTAGTCATGCTCCTCTTTAAGGAATTATTAAAAATGTTATAACTAATTGAAAATCATTATAAGTACATGCCTGTATGTAGTCTAGTGTAACTCTGACCTTTCTGTTTATGTATCATTTTATTTAATCTAATTTTGTTCTATTTTAACATAACATATAACAGTGTTTTTAATTAATTTTATTTATTTGTTTTATTGGATCTCCACTACAATCCAGGCTTTGGTACTAAAATAGCTAATAGGTGACAGAGACAAGGAAGTGCTGTATGCCATTATGGATAATTGTCCCTCATCAATATTACATTACTTAGTTAGCCAAAGCTTGATACCATCAGCTAAATGCACTGGGCAGTGCCTTCAGTTAGTCTGGAGCCACTGAAAGAAACCTGTGAACTTCATTTAACAGCAAAACTATTTCAATAAAGATTTTTTTGCAAAAATCTAATTGCTCCAGTGGGAGATTTTGTTTGAGTGATCCTGATATATTCAAATTTATTTAACTGTAAGTAGTCCAGTTGGTATTGGCACCCGCTCTATGTCATGTGAACAAATGTAATTCTAGGCGTTTACATATATGATTGCATAATATTCTGTAGAAAATGACACAGCTATACATACAGTAGCTACCTCCACTTGACAGAAGTGCTTAAAAGGTTTGACACTCAAACGTTATTAAAAAGCAAATCTAGACCCTTATTTATTTGTGAAATGAACATGAAATATGTACTGTATATGTGAGTCTGTGTTCTCGTAAACAAAAACTTAATTTAGTTTCTAGCGAACTGCTAATCATACATTTCAATTCAAATCAAAACAATAACATAGCACTTCATTTTTTATTATCTCTGTCTGTGTGACATTGTGAGAAATTCTGCTTTGCAATATATACAATTATATCCTCAGTAATGTAGTGATAACTACATTTGCAAAAAAAAAGCAAAAAACACGTCCTTCTGACATTAAGGAATAGCATGAACAGAACAATCCCACAGCAGCTGACTTCTAACTTAATGTTAAAAACCCCTGAGGTTGGCTCCTAAAGGAATGTTTTTGGGGACTTTATGCACCACTAGAGAAGGGTAACAACAGCATGCCATAAGAAATTGATACAACACAAAAGAAACTCTGCCTCCGAGAAATGTTCCCTCTGGCTCTTTATGTTCTTAAAATGGCCCTTTTCAAAACACCACTGGGCAAAACATTTCCAGAATTATTTTACTTCACTATTGTTGAAGCCATCAAATCTGCCAAGCCAGGCCAATTCTTGCAGCTCACCATGCAGTGTGGTGTGCAGCAAAAGGAAGCAGAAATAACTTTAAAATACAGATGCTCTCATCTATTCTAAATTACGTTATTGCGTAAATCATACATTACCTTCTTAACAGCCTCATCTCATCACTTGAGAATAACGAACACAGTATAATCAAACAGCAGTGATTGTATTTTATTTATTGATGAGAGTAAATCAAAGTGTAACACCACCAAGCAATTACAATGCCAGTCTTAATGAGTGCCTCAGTTTACATTGGTTGATTGCCAACGAGAAAAGCAATGTTTTGCTGTACCCCTCAATTGATCATTGAAATGAATTCCCTACATGTGCACGATAAACAAACAATAAACTAAGGTTATGGTAATTTACTAACAAAGCCCATAATGCACTGCTCTCTACACAGGATTTTACCCAATTCATGTAAATTCCTAACAAGCATTTCAATATGTAAAACAGGCCTTTGAGACGTTAAATGCTTAATTTGGTTTTTGGTTGATAGATTGATTGAAGAAATGTTGGCCAGTGTCAAATTATTTCATTTCATGCCATTACAGGAAAAAAATGCTGTAACTGTAAATGCAATATTATACATCATGAGTCAATCACATGTTGTAGACTTGCAGTATGATGTGTCCCACCTACTGCTGCAACACCATTGACACTACAGCTATCAATCAGTGAACTCAAATCACCCACTGACTGCAGCACAGCAAAGTGATTGCTCGCAGTCTGAACACAGAAATGGTGCAAAGCTGAAAACATAGCTGCTTACAGCAGGCTTCCTAAATTGGCAACTGCATCACTAGATTTAATAACTTCTTAGACCTTCTTGGTGAGTGTATTTCTTAAAAGCTTACAGTGACACATTTTTCAGAGTATCTGCAAAAACGGTAGAGTATACAATTTAATACATTTTTATACAATTGACACATCTGTTCTAACCAAAGCAGTTCTCAGTCATTTGCCAGCCAGAGGCATAGACCCCTCCCACCAAAAAAGTGGAGCAGGTGGGTTGTCTTGATCTCCAGTGACCTTGCCACTGGTCTCAGCTGAGTTGAACATTTTTGCTACTGAGTGGGCTGCAGACCTAGGAAGAAGAGAGATGATAAAAACCTGTCAGTAACTGGCTATAGGTACAAGAGCAGCTAATTAAAGAAAAAAAAAATGCTGGAAGTAATTTAAGCCATAAAGTATAGTAAGTAGTTCTAGTACAGAAAATTAATTACTGTACCCATTGCACTGTGTAGGTCCACCACCATGGGGGTCTGCTTCCTGCCATGCCGTTTCATGGTTCTGTATTAGGGGTATCAGATTCTTGCCAATACACAGCCCTAATTAGTACATCTTTGAATGCATTGTTGGATTTATACCATGGCCACTTACCAAAAAAATCATTTTTTACCATTTGTCATGTTTAACTGTTTTCTGTTTTCTGTTTTCATTCAACTCAACAGCAATAAAGTGCACTGATGTTACAATGTGACAGTGGTTGCCCAGCCATTTGCTGTGGTACGAACATCTTTCCATCATTTCCTGTCCCTATGGCATTATATTTGTGCCTCATTCCTGAGCTAGCAATGGGAGATTTGAAGTGCAATATATTTTGAAAACACATACATTATATTTTGAAGAGAAATTATATGCAAGTGAAAATAATTTAGATTGATTAAACTAAATTATATTCTTTACTCACGTTACTCACTCATATATTTGCTATTATCCCTGTTAACGTGCAATAATAATCCCTAGCACTTAGTTTTACTCATATGCCCTATTGCTAACTCTCATTATCTCTCTCTCTCACTCTCTCAACTACTTCACTCTATGTGTGCTCAACTTTGCCTGCACACTCTTTCAACCTGGCACAGCGTTACAACGTTCCACAAAATCAACCAATCAGAGAACTGCAGAAGGTAAATTACAATTGGTTGTTTTGTCTCCAATTCTGTGAGAAGATGAGGAAATGTGTTTTAATCAAGTTGTAGTCAAACAAATTCACTCTAATCAGTTTTAATTTTTGCTTTCTTCTGGGATGCTGTAGAAATACTAGTGATTTTATTGGAGATTCAACAGCCAATCATAATTTACCTTCTGCAGTTCTTCGATTGGTTGATTTTGTGGCACATTGTAAAGCTGCGCCAGGTTGAGCAAGTGTGCAGGCAAAGTTGAGCGTGCACATAGGCGAGAGAGAGAGAGAGAGAGAGAGAGAGAGATCTGCCAGCGCACCTAGCAAGAGTTTGTGAGTGGGCATATGAGTAAGTGAGATGGTCATTATTGAACTTTAATATGGATAATAGAAAACTTGCAAATACATGTAGTGAGCACAGAATAAATAATTATTTTTTGTGCTTTTCAAAAAAGTTTCTGTATTTCTGATTCATTTATCTAGGTTATATTTGAGTGCAGTAAACCACTCATATAGTAATTGACATATCATCTTCGTATCTTACAGTATACAACACAGTATACAAGATGTTGGTCAGGTGAACCATTAACTATTTAATGCTGCTGCTATATTGACTATTTGTTGGAAAGAGAGTATATAAAACTACAAGACCTTTGTTAGGTGAACAATAAACTACATTTATTTATTTGCTCTGCTGATATATTGATGACTTGTTGGTTTCATTTAGTTTCATTTGGTATTTAGTGTGTGCATAGTCCTTTACAAATGTTGTGGATACTGTGTAATGACTTACATAATTACCATTGCAATGACTGAGCCAGCAGCTCCTATTTCTTCAAAGTTATCTTGTTACCCTTGATTTCCTGTAATTCTGCAGATGCCACTTTGTCTGGGCTTTCCCCTGAGACAGCAGCCATGAGGGATAGGGCCAAGATGACTAAAAAACTAAAGCTCGGGGAAAAGGACTAGGTCCCCTGTGAACTGACGGTGTATCAGAGTTTAGGACCCTTTTGACAGTACTGCAGCTCCACGAGAATGATACTGCTGGAAAACTGTCAATGGAGAGAAGGAAAGAGCGAAAGACAGACAGATGTTACTGTTCCATTGATTATATCCATCCATCCGTTTTCTATATCCATTTATTCTGTTCAATGTCACGGGGGGCTGGTGCCTATCCCAGCATACATTGGGTGAGAAGCAGGGTACAACCTTGACAGGTCCTCAGTCTATCACAAGGCTAACCCACTTAGACAAACACAATTTAGAGTTTCCAGTTCACCTAACCTCCAGATACTATACTTCATGTGTTCTCACTTGGAACCAACCACCTGCTGTTATATTATTTCATAAGTTAATTAAATGTTCAGAGCATCTTAACTTGATGACATGGAGGCACAGACACAGTCATGCAAAAACTTTATTCCAAATTGTAACACAACCATACATGCACACACTCACAGTCTCACACTATATTTTAAATAACAAATAGATTGTGCAATATACAGTGAAGAATATAGTGAATATTTGCATTTGTGCACATTATCTAACATTAAAATCCTCATCCACCAACGCACATGATCAAAATATTCAGTTACAGTTCAGTTACAGGCAGGCAACAAAAAAAATAAAGACTGTATGAATCAGTATGTTACGAAGTCATACCCTTGATTTAAAAAAAGAACAACTAACAAGCTACTTTTTATTTCCAGACTACCCCACAACATAAGGGTGTATATATCCAGTGGCTGGTTTTGAACACAGCTATGTCTGTGCTCCAGATATCACACATATGGGTCACATTTTGCAAGAGTCAGAAGAATCCCCATAGTACAAACCTTAATTAATGTCTCAGTCTTTACCAAATCGGTTGCAAATTGGTTTATTTGTGATAGTTGTATTTACGTCCTCAGATGGTTAAATTCCGAGTCAGGAAGCAAGCTGTTTCTAATCCTAATGAGGACTCTCCTATTACTTCACTGGACTGATAAGGCACTAGTCTGTGACACTCAATTTTCAAGACCCAAACCCTATCAAGGAACTATCAAGTGATAGGATAGCTGCAGGACCATTAAGTGAATGTCTAATTAACTTATTATAAGGCATTTCTGAGCTGGCTATCAACTCTCTCCTCTAGGCACCAATGCATCCATCTGACCTGATTTGATTGCATAGTCACATTAATGAGCTCTGTGATGTCCCACATACAGGCTCACCTCGCTTCCCAGCTGCAGCCAACAGAAAAGGGGTATTTGGGGTGGGGGGTTGATTGTGCATGAGACAGCGAAAGGCCTAATAGATGTAAAATGAGTTTAACTAGCACTTAAATGCTCCAACTGGTATTTAAAGGTTAATTAGTTTGTTTCTGTGATCAAATGGGTCTCCATTAACTTTGTAAGTTAGATGTTTAGAAAATGTAAGTTGGCTAATGCTGAATCCTGTCAAGAATACGTGTGTGACTGCTCTCTGTGGGTTTATTGAGGGGGGAAGTGCAGACAGACAGACAGAATCTGGGACATCCCAAAACACTTCATTTAAAGGAGCGCCCTGCCCTCATAACATTGAAGGAGGAACATTGTGTGGAATCAAACCCCATATTCTATCTATGGGTGTCATGTGTCTGTGCTGGTGTGAGAGTAGAGAAGAAAAGGAGAGTTTATTTTCATGCAAAAATAAATAATTTGCATAACATGCGTGAAACTCATTTGCAACACAACCCCCAAACTTTGCATTAAAACAACATGGAAAACAAGCAGACAAAAGAAGTTAGGAGTCAATCACACACTGAATCAAGTTGCAACTGTGTGAAAATGTAACTTTAGTCAGTTACCTTCCATTATCAAGGCTTTTCTCAGTATTTTAAATCTTTGGAACTGACCTCTATCTATTGATTAAGTTGCTTGTTTAACACATCCTTGACTATATAGTATGTGACCGAAACTATAACCAAAGGTTATTTCTTTAAGTTGATTGTGAGTGATTGTGGAGTGAGATTGTGTTAGGATTATGGTCTCTGTGTGCATAAGCCCTGGGTTTAAACTTTCACTTTATCCATCCTTCTCTCTCTGAATCCTCTCCGCTGACTGAAGTCAGAGAGGTTCACTGCACTGCCCCCTCCTGTATAGGAACGACTATGAATATAAATAGGTGAGCTCCTCGAGGTATTACAACTCATCCATGCTTGGCAGCTGGTTGAGAATGTCAATACCTGCATAATACAGGAATTTTCTGTAGTTTCTCAGTTTCTAAAGGTTATAAGTATTCACCTACAATTTAATTTATATTGGCAACATGATATGCCACTGTAAGATTCAAGGATATGACTGATCTATATCCTAATCCATCTTAAATAAATCCTAAATCTGGTATTTTACACATTTGAGGGGTAATAACTGCTGTGTTACTATGTTGTACGGAAGATGTTCTCAAAATTGTATTATAACTTCTGTCGGGGAATGCAAGCTATTTTCACATGATGATGTTGTTTATGGGATTCGATAAAATACATGTCCTGTCTAATATCATGTATGTTTTGACAGATTTCAGATTTTTTTTAGTCAAGGGAAATAGAGAATTCCTCTCAGCCTGTCTGATAATCACTCAAATCACACAACCGGAATAGGAAAAAACACGGTTGGCTAGAACTGCACAATTCTCTGCATTTGCAACCTGGTATGTGGAGTTTGCAAATGCAGTAGGTATTGCTTGCCATTTGAATGGGTCAAAAGCTGAAAAACACAATAAGATTTTCTGGGATTAACACAAGGTTCTCACATAAAGTCTGTAAGTGGACCACCAGCATACCTGGCATGAAACGACTAAGCAAATACCAAAATGAACACAAAGAGCATTATCAGGCAGGAGACAAATCCAGAGACAAATAGGAAAAGACAATGATACGGTTTTAGCAGAGTAGGCCATTAAAATTCCATTTGAATCATACAGAAAAGCTGGGTAACACATAGAGCCTGATGCTGGGACTGGGTGACTCAATCCTCCCTTGAATTCAAAAATGTTGTTCCTTCCTGTGATCAGTCAGCCCGGGGCAAAACTGGCACTGCTGGACTGTGCCTGAGCGAGAGAGAAAGAGAGAGCAAGACAGAGTGAGAAAAAGGAAAGAAGAGAGGAGGGGGTGTTGGTGTGTGTGAGTAGGGCTCTAGGCCGTGATACCAAACTTCCTTTGAACCAAGCAGCTGTGGGCTGCAGGACTGATATAATATTTAATGAAATAATTACATATACAGAGAAAAATGCATTGGTTAGGGAGTGTACCTTTCATGCTGGGGATCTGGGAAAATGCTGTACTAAAAGACATAATTTGGCCAGTTGCCCTCATCTCTCTCGCTTACTCTCTCTCTCTCTCTCTCTCTCTCTCTCTCTCTCTCTCTCTCTCTCTCTTTATAATGCATCATGTAGCCCAACTCTGATATTAAAATGTGTGCATTAATGAAAAATAAAAAAATATTGGTAATATATGTCTGCAATAAATATATTTTTTTCTGTAGGCAAAGTCTTATTGTCAGCAGCATTACAGGGGAATCATTAAATTCAGTGTGTTTGCATTCACATTTATATTATTGAAGACTCAACTATTCAATTTAAAAGATGGTACCATATCAGGTCTAAAATAAACATGATAAAATGACACCATATTTATTTGAAAGCTGAGTTTTGCCAATACACCAAAGCTGTGATATTAAGGAATTAAGTGCTTTATCTCATTTTCTGTAAATTTGTCTGTGTAGATCCCGTTTCCATGGTAATATTCAGATTATAAGTGTACAAAAATATTCATAATTGAGATATGAAGTGCTACTACTACTACTAAATGCACACACACACACATCAAATAAAATAAAGAAATACTAATACTAGTTTTGATTTCGTCATGTAGAATATTTGTTGGAGTCAACATAAAGTGTGTATTTAATTTGAAATAGATTCTCTGGGCAATTCTCTGGTTACAACTTTCCATGTGATGTATGCCAACGTGTCAACACTCTCATCATTTCTGCTTACGCCGCATCCCCTGCCAAGTGGTGCATATATCAAATCCTTACAGAAACCCATAGCTCATCTTTCCTTTAGCAAACTACAACACACTATGCACTGTTACCTGGAATTTCACATAAGATTAATCTCTTGAATTCGAAGTGTTGGACAATTTGGAAGCTGCTGATAAATCTTTGCTCTGTTAAAATGTGATCTTTTCCCATAGCTTTTACTTTTATATAGACAGCCTCATATTATAATGTTTCTTCTGATTGGAAATGTATTTACATTACTTGATCTTACTCAGACTGAGGTGATCAATTTCAGATGTTCTTGCAAAAATAAATCAACCCTCACGTTCTCTTTTTTTTCCACATAAGCGCACCGCCTTATCTGAAGTGCAGAGATTACCAGTGATTTATACATATAATAGCCATACCCACAACAACTTTGCTCAATAACAGATAGATGGTGTTGCCTAGCAACTGCTGAGTGCCATAACAGTGACTAGTACCTGCTCCTGGAGGCAGACTCCATCTTGTAGGTTTCTCTGTCTTCTAATTGGCCAGGTGCTTAAACACTGATCCCTTGCTCCTCCGTCCTCCCATTTTTAGCTAGGGTCTTAAGTGACAGATAGCACTGGCATTATGCTAACCTTCTGACTGAGGGAATGTGCACAAATGCACTGCTACTGGCATGCACTGAATTGACAACATGAAATATGAAGGACATTTACTCCCCATAAATGTACTGCCTAAAACGATCCCATATTCCAACAATACATCAATGTGTGCTGTCCCTCATTCCCAATCAATTAGAAATTATTCAGGAGTTAAATTGCATGAAATGTGCTTGTGGCACTTCAAGCGCAGAGAAGTCAACAGGCTGCAGGGCTAGGTTGGTAATTATAAACAAGTAAACAGAAAAACTAAGCTGGATGCAAAACATAATGTCTTCTTTATACCTTGTCCTACTTTTCAATGATGGACCTTGTTATTCTTGTGTGGCAGACAAAACCCCTGTCCCTTGAAAGAGGAAAAAAATAAAGAGAAACAGCAGTGGGTATCAGAAGTGTTCTCTGCTAAACCTGTAATCACAACCAATTGTTATGTCATGGTGCCCTGATAACACAATGTATGGTACACATGTACATCACTGCAGCAAAATGAGAAGTTAAAACACTGGAAAGCAGCAGAAATTTAAGCTAAAGCAATAGTTTTTTTTATCACTAAAGATTCTAATTTCATTAGCTTGAGCTGTTTTTGGAGATGAGAATTTGACTTGACATTATTTGTCTCCCTTATCTTAAAGGACCAATGCGTAGGATTAGTGGCATCTTGCAGCGAAGTTGCAGATTGCAACTAACTGTCTGTATCTAATGACCTGGGAATCAGAACAGGCTGTGTGTAGTGTGTAGTGTGTAAGAGAAACTACAGTGGCCGCAAAACTAGGGAAAACTCTGGAAAAGGTCCTATCTGCAGCCAGGGTTTGGTTTGTCCATTCTGGGCTACTGTCAAAACATGGTGGTTCAACATGGCACACTCTACAGACCATGTGGCGTCTGTACATAAAAACCTTTAATTCTAATCCAAAGACAGTACAACAATTCCTATATTCAGGTGATTAAACACTATTGAGAACATACCTGTGAATATTATTTTCCATTTATGCTGATAGGTCCTCCTAAATGTTAAACACTGGACATTTTAATTGTTGGTACATGTCGAGTTTACAGTTGTCCTGAGCCAAGCCTATGGATTGGTATTGGGGGCAATCCAGAAATATTTTAATGGATCGGACCCCTTAAAATAAAGCTGACCAATATCAATTTCTTCACTGTACTTATATTTACTTATAATTGTACTGTTAACGCCTGCTAGCGTTGATACACGTCTCTCTGTTGCAACTGCTGGGCTCTAGAGAGCAAAAATATGCGAGAGAAAATTAGAGTTTGTAAAGTCCAGGCACTGTTTCTTGGTGCACCTCTCCCCTAAAATCGCCTCTACAACCTCTCCAAGCTTGAGTGCGAGGCTATAGAGAGATATATTAAGGACTCCTTGGCTGCAGAAATCATCCATACGTTAGCATTGCCCCTTGGTGCCAGCCTCTACTTCACAGATAAGAAAACCCTCCAAACCCTCCTCCCGTGCATCGATCTCAGAGAACTCGATAACATAATGGTAAAGAACTGTTGCCTCATTAGCCTTTGGTTCTCTCCAGGGTGCCACAGCATTCACCAGGCTAGACCTGCTTTGTGTTTTGTTTACATGGATGATATCTCGATCTTTTCCATAAACCTCTCTGAACATGTGTCAGCATGTCCTCCAAGTCCTCCAATGGCTCCCAGTGAGTGAGTTTGTGGAGGTAGAACATTTTTGAGTTTTACGCCCCATCTGTCTCTTGCCTTGGTTACATTGTTGCCAAAGGAAAGGTAAAAATGCACTATGCCAACATAAAAGCCAAGCCCTGCCAGCTGTAAGCAACTTCAGAGATTCCTTGGTTTTGCTAATGCCTACAGGAGATTAACCTGTAACTACAACTGCATTGCAGCCCCAATAACAGCTTTAACTTCTTCCTTTGGACAGTTTCAGTAGATTCCTGTGGAAGAGGCAGCTTCCCAGGATCTCAAGAACTGCTTTACCACTGCACTCATTGTCATTCAGCTGGACCTCTCAAAGCAGTTTGTGGCTGACGTGGATGCTTCATCCATTTGGATTTCTGTTTCTTCGTCTTTCTGCAGAAAAAATTATAATGTGGGAAATCATGAGCTCCTGGCGCTGAGACTGGCATTGGAATGGCGGCATTGGCTGAAAGGATTTGAGCTGCCTTTCTTGGTCTGGACAGATTACAAAAACTTGGCGTACATCCAGTCTGCAAGTCTCAATGCTCGCAAGTCACTTTAACCTACAAGCCTGGCACCAGGAATGCCAAGCCCGTTTCCTCTGTCTTTTCTGCATAGGAAGGAAAGTGAGTCCTGCTCCTCCCCTGACACTATTGTTCCAGCTACATGTGTGAGAGAGGGACCACGTTGAACCGCCTTGTTTTAACTTGGTTGAGTCAAAGGGTGTCAATTGGTGGCATTCTGCAATCTCACTGCTAGATTTCACTAAATCCTACCCACTGGTCCTCTTAACCTTGGTACCTTCCCAAACCTATTTTGAGTCATATGAATTTTATAATTTAAGACTTTCTTTTGTCTAGAAATCTGGAAGTTCATTTTACTGAGAAAAGTTCTTACGTATTCACAGTTGTGATGAGCTGCTGTTTTGATGGCTCTTGTGGCCGCCTTGAAAAGGTGTGTCACCTCACTACTTATCAATACTCACATCACTGCCTAATTAGCCACAATTAAGTCTGGAACGAGCTACAAATAGTGTTGCAAAATAGAACACTTAATTATCTTTCTCTTCAAGCTGTTTTCAACCCTTGAAGGAAAATGCAATGCTAATTAGCTGATCCTTAAAATAGCCCTCATTTTGGAATACCTTTTATCAACAATCTGCTCTCAGCTGCCAAACAAAACAAGTTTACTGAATATGAGATAACAGTACTATATATTGTACTGTACATTGGTGACATAGTAAACACAAGTCTTTGCTACATTCCCTCCCTCCCCCATCAAATGGAACCTCCATTTAATCAATAATTCAAAGTACAAAGAAGAAGTGGTAGATTCTCACACTGAGATGCTAAGCTACTTATTGGTTGAAAATATCATCCCCAGTGTTTACAGGTTTTGCCAAAATACATATTAGTATACAGATGAGACTACATTGATAATTGGTATCTAATAAGCACGTTCCTCTTCTAAAACATCACAGTATTGTCAATGCATATTAATAGGCAAATTTTCAGAACATATTCCTGTATGTGTGAATGTGCATATTTCTCTGAATTTTTGTTTATGTGTGCGATGATTTGGGTGTGCATACATAAATAAGCATGTGTCATATTTGTTGCTTTTATTTAACAGGGTAGAAATACATGCAAGATATACAGTTACCAGGTTGTACGTTATCTATGATCCTATGGCGAATACATGACATTTACCTCGAATCAGTTTTCCTTCATATCTGCAACACATGCAGTAATTGCCTTGAATGGCCTTTGAAGCTGTCATAACCTTGCTGATTCTCGCTGAGTGTCAGACTCTGTCCACATACATAATAAGTCATGTCTCACCATTTATCATCGGCCCTGTGGCATGCATCAGTGTAAGTGAGAAGAGCTTAGATAGCCATGTGTCACTGTAAAGACAAGAAGGAGTTGGTGGCCATCTCAGGAGACTTGAAGGGGAGTAAATTCATTTGCTGTGGTGCTGATGATAACGTAGGTCATCTGTACACACAGACTGGATGGCAGTCCCTCCAGGAGAGAAGAGCAGAGGAGAGGAAAGGGGGAGAAATGGAGCATGGGAAAAGGGGGGAAGAGAGGGGTGCATCTAAGCCCCTCTCACACTGAGCTGGGAGGCGAGAAGGAGAAAAAAGCCATAGTGGCTGATAAAAGAGCCATTCAGCTGAGAACACCAAGGACCTAATCGCCAAAAACAGCCTTGAGATTGAGCCAGATCCCAGAGGACTGAAGAATGGGGAGATAGAGGGATTTCTGTAACCCCTTCATTAATAGCTTTTATTTTTTTATTTATTAGTCCACATCACTTATATCAAACGATATTAGAATCAAATTCAATTAAGGTTCATCTGAGTGGGAAAATATTCAAGGAATAGTTGAAGGGTGAGGGAAAGCCTAATACAGAAAAAGAAAAAGAACTCTACCAACTAGCTGAATGTAATAGGGATTAGACAATGCCTGTAGACATGTCATTACTTGCAGTTTTGGTGGTGCAACAAATGTGTTTACATTTTAAATCAAATCCAGATGGAAATTGGATTTTTGGCCTTCAGTGCTGTTAGCCACTCAGAGCAGTTTTAACTCTTCACATTTGACTGCCTCTCAAGCAGCAACTTGGAAAAGGCTTTTTACAGAACGTTTGTAGCTAGCAGAAGATTCCATTGAATTTTAGTCTAGATATATTATGCATCTGCCTCAGAGCAGGTCTGTATCGGGAAATCTATACCTTGCTCTGGAAGAGCAGAATAAATGTATGTCTTCCACAAATATTTCTTTGGTAGTTTTGTCTGTGACTGAATTTGTATTTATTAGACTAATGAATACAAACTTTAGGGCAACCGAAAAGGTAACAAAAGATAAATATATATTGAGATACATTATATACATGACTAGTGCTTGTATTTTTTCACAAGTTGAGCAGCATTATGTTTCTAAATGTTTGTTCACAACTATCTCAGCTTCAGGCAAATATTTGTAATGAAGTTCTGATTAGTTGCCCACCCTATTTAACTGAAGAAACTGAAATTGTTAAACGCCAGTGATTATTTGTAATTCATGTAAATCCTGTTGACAAAATTATTCTATTTATTGTAATTACCTTAGACCAGGTGTACAGACAACCATGTGCTATGGAAACCTGAAAGTTTTAAATCGTAACAGTGATTATGACATGTTAAATTACTTTTGCTTTTCTGCTTGTAGACAAAATAACTAGTGAAATCACCTGGGCCACTTTTTATAGCTCCAACACTGTAATGGTAGTGTGTTAAATGCTTGGAGAAGGCTTGAAGTTATACTCGGGATGCGTTTTTTCACAATAGCAAAATGGTGCAAGCAATAAACAAGTTTTGGTTGTACTGAAAAGCTGCAGACTATTGACCCCTCAGGGCCGATGATTTCCCAGCCCTATCTTGGGCTCTAATATCTCTGAGAAACTTTACTCCGTCAGTTTCTCTGAAAAAATATGAGAATTACATATACAATGTGCATAACGATTGATATTTGGCAGCGTGGGTTAAGGAATCTAAATAATCCATAGGTTTAGTTAGTTAGAAAACAACCATAGTTCTATGAAAACAGGCTGTGCTCTCTAACAGGGCTTCCAAGTTCATATAATCCCACTGGGCATACTCAAAGTTTGAATGCACATATGCTTAACCAAACTTAGATCTCATCTCTTTTGTTAAGTCTGATTCTATGTTATTTATCTAATATATATGCAGCAGATAATGTAGGTGTAGAAAAGCTAGTTAAATAGCTCTCTCTGTGTATGTAGAACTAGGGTTATAATAGATAATGGTTGTTATGTTTCACACAAGCGTTGCCCTTTAATGAAGTTGTTTTGGCAGAAGGACTGAAGTCTGATAACCGGCTTTTTTGTAAAGCACTTAGTAAGACTATTAGACTCTTCATGATCTTCAATTTAGTGCCACTCTCAGCTCAAATTGTCAACTTTGTACACTAGGAATATTAAACCACACTCATACAATTTCACTTTTGAAAAAAGAAAGAAAAATTACTTTAAATTTGTCGACAAAACTGCTTTAATAGGATGAATTTCATGGAAGATGGAGACTATTTTATATATATATATATATATATATATTATCTATATCTATGATCGTTTTCACTATTGAATAATTTTCAGTCTAAGGTGGCGTCTTCAAATAGCTTGTTTCGTCCAACCAACAGTTTAGAACCCTTATAATGTAATGCAAGTTGCGTTGGTATTTTAATGAAAATTGAAGCATGCTTGTTCAAAGTTACTGTAGCAAGAATGCCGTAAAAAAGTGCATAATAAACTAAAGATGAACAATTCTAACCAGCACATATTAACAGCAACTACTTGTAGACTATATGAAAACCTTCCCCTCCAGTTTATTAAATCACTGCATTCATTTGAAGGCAGAAGTAGAGATATGCGTTTTCCACCTGCAGCCACTAATTTGAAAAGTGCCGCCAACCAGCAGTGACACCATTACACAAAATGATTCATTGTGGGTACTGTGATTAAATCTTTCACAGTCAGCAGCTGGCTGCAAAATAACCACACAAGCTTCTGTGCTTCTTTGCACATTAAACTGGTTTGATATAACTCAGTACTATTTCAGTTTATACTGTTTATACATACTATCAGATGTAGGAGACTGCAACATCCTGGGAAGCAGTTCCCACAGTTCAGTTGGTGTTGCAACCGGTCCTCTTTCTGGTATCCTCATCCAAAAACACCTGTTGACCAAGGACAACTACGGCTTACTCCTTCTTTTTGAAACATGTTTAACTTGTCATAAAGTTGATTTGCTTGTCAATGTTACTTTTTGTGAACTGACCAATCACAGGTCAATGCAGGGCAGGGCATCAACTAAAGGTTGACATGCATGTATGAATGGTTATAATGAGTTAGTAGCTCTACTTAGCGTTAACAAGTTGGTAAACAATTTAAAATAAAATCATCCCTAACCCTTAAGTTAAATTCAATATTTCAACTTAAAACTATTGTTTTATTTGATGACCTTGCTGCCTTGGCATTTGGCCTTTGTGCCCTCCAAAATTTGAAAACACACCCACACATAAATGACAACACATATGGCCAAGTGGCCTTCCCCCTAAAATGCTAAAGTTCGATGCCTGGTGATACAGCAAAATTATGACTATTATTATTTAAGATAATTTTGATAAGTCTGAGTCAACAAACAACGTTCACTCAATGGACTAAAGGATTATGATGAATGTTACAGTTATTCCAAGTATGTCAATCACTTAAATAAATTGTTGTTTTACTCATAATTCTAGCTTCTTCACCAACATCACCCTCTAGACAAACCTTTAGCCCCAACACTGTGGGGGGGCACTGTGATGCAAATGTGATGCATTCTACCTTGAACAATTATGTCTCAATACAGAAAAGTCAACAGTCTGAAATTTAAACTAAATTCTTGCTTTATAAACGCCTGTAACAAAGCAGTACCTGGCTAATGGTAGACTATGAGCATGCACAAGAGGCACGTATGTTCCCTATGGCTGAACCAATGAGATTTTGAAACATAACGAACAATGTTTACGTTTTTAACAAGGCTTATAGTTACCTACTGAGTTTTGGTGAAGATGGCTGAGCTTGAGCAACTAAAGACGGATACGATCTGACCGGCTGTCTGTGCACTACACTACTGTGAAATTTACTGCAAGGATGGTGCTACAGGCACATTTTTTAATGCTGAATGAAATATGTTGGCAAATGTAACCTTCCAGTTGACTTTTCCATTTGTCAACAGATAACAGAAGTAAATTAATCTGCTCATTTTAATTATGGATGATTGCAAATACAAAAGTAAAAGTAGCAAGTAGCCACACAGTCGGAAAAAATAAATCATATAGAATGCATCGAGACGCATGGATCATCGTTTTATAATTGCATCGAATCGGAATCGAATCCTGAGGTGCCTAGAGATTCCCACCTTTGATAGATATCAGTATGGTGTTCATTCCATTTAACCTTGTCATGATGTGAGGTACAATGAATGTCACAGCCTGCAGGGGCCACTAGCATGGGTTTTGGCTTTTCACCTTGATTAAATAATACCATTCTCTTTCTGCACGTTCACATGGCCTTCACTCTGCTATTTCTGTTTTTTAACTTGTTGGAACAGAATTGTCTCAGGTCTCTGTCTCTCTGGGCTGTGAATGATTTATTTGATGGCTGAACTATGACAACTTGTCAATTAAAGTCAGGATCATGGCTGCTGACACATGACACTTTTCATTTCATTCACTGCCATGCTGGGGCACCTCTTCATATTTAATCACAGTTGTCCATGGGATCCTTCAAATGTGTTTTAATTGTACTCTGCTATTACATCGCATGCCATTTTGTCTTGTTAATGCAGACGTCCTTTTTGAAGCCTCAGTTTGGCTGGGCCTCGAGGCATAAACCCAGATTTGTCCAACCGACTATGTGAAGGTCTTTATACAGTAAATGTTACATGTAGAGGAAGCAATGCCAACCTCTTACTACCTACTACTCACTGTCCTCTTCCGGTGATATCAGAGCTAAACATATGCTCCTGCAGCATTCACATAAGGGGATAATAAATGCATATTAGACCTGAGTCTTATGTGGCGCACAATATGAGATGCAGGCCTCTAACGAGATTGTATATCATCAAAGCAGAAGGTTTACGCTGGTGTTTTTTCAGGGCATAGAGCGCTGTTCATCAGTTCAGATGAAATGTGACCAGGACACAGAGAACACATTCATTTTCTTTCAGGCTAAAACATATTGACTTGCAAAATGAGATGTAGCAGGTGCATACCTGTTCATTCAGCCAACCAAAAAAAAAAACTGAGCAGTAAAAATTTAAGTTGACCTATTTCACTGCCAGTTTACTCAGAGACAGAGTTCATTGTCAAGGGTAAACTCTGTCAACTGCACCTACATTGAATTATGCAGGAAGTAGGCAGGGGATCATTATGTGACATCTGCAGTGCCACCAAGTGCTGGCAAAATTATAGCCTGGAGTACTGTGTGATTGGCACTTAATGAGCAAATGTGAGTGACAATGAGCTTTAGCCTGGGGGCAACAACAGCATGGGGCGGTGGTAGGTCATGAATCTGGAATAATGAAACAGTAAACGGTCTCCATCACTGGTATTGATTTTCCCGAGCCTTGGTCTGTGTTTTATGTCCATGATCATCCACTAACATTGTAGCCACTCACACATAGAGCTTGGCACTATGCATGTAGTAAAAAGAAAAGGCACACAAGGATGAATGACCAACTCATTCCCCGAAGGACCCTTTTAAGGCCATATCTCATACTATCTCATACTGATTGAACATACTTATTAAACTGTGCTCCTTTAATATGGAACTCTACCTTATAGGAGGTAAGGCTTTATAAAGGCCTGATAGAGGTCTTCTTTCATCACTTTTAAATGGAGAGAAAAGGGATAGGTTTGCAGAAATGATGCCTTCGCAGAGGACTTGCACTTGACTCCTGCTCTGTTGTCTTATCAAGTCTTTCATTAGCATTCTGCTGCTGGAGCGCTTCATAAATGTAGCTGGTAATTCACAGGAAAGCACCCCCACCCGCTGCGGCCTTCTCCTCCCCATCCCCAGCCATTATGCAATTCCTCATGGTTGTGTGACTCTTCTCCACACCCACCTCTCTGACAGTCTACCTCCCCTCCTATATCTGCCACTCACATTTTCATCTACAACCGCCTTCTTTCCCCACAGCTACTCTTACTTTTCATTTTATGTCTCCATTTGGTCTCAGCCTCTAAGCACGAGGGTGGATGTTTACAGTGACAGAGCTGCCAGATTTTGATTTTATGTTTCATCATCAAATTAGCTCTGTGCTACATTTGAATGATCTATTTTTTCACTTAGTGATGTTAACAGGGTGATGTGCTTTTCTCACCAATACATTAAGGTTATGTATTTATCATTCCTAAGCTTTGAATAACTACAAAAGCGGCTGCCTGCTGTGGAAAGATGGAGATATAGCATCAATATGAAAAATATCCCAGTGTGAGACAACAGATGCGATGCAGCTCACATTTTAGAAAGACATTGAATTAATCAAGTGGTAACGCTTCTATAGTCCATTGGGCTTAAATGTGTTATTATTATTATATTATTCAACCGATTTTGCAAGTATCTTTATTATGGTATGTCAGTTCAAACAGTAAAAATTGTTTTGTAAGACATGTATGGGGTTGGACACACATGGTAACTTAGAGTCCTGTTTAAACCAGGTTCTAAGTTTTATTCCATATTATTTATTTCCATACATTTTCCATAGTGGAAACAGACAGGTACAGTGAGGAAGGCAGAAACAATAACATGACAAAGGTAATGTTCCAAATTAGAAGCTAAGGCATCCTGTGCACTTGGCAACACTTAAGCCTAGTGGGAGCCACCATGGTGTCCTGAGGCATGCTATTGTTAGCCTTTGCATTCACCACAAAAACAGACAAATGTCACTGACCTTCTGTACTGCTTAGCAAGCCAGACTATTAACCTGAAGGCTACCCATCTGAAAGAATTCTATTAATTTACTAGATGCTTTTTCTGTCACAAAAACCATGACTTTTCAGGTACATAATTCAAATATTCATAACCTTGTAATTTTCAAAGGATGTTATTCAATTTGAATCATTTGTTATTTTTTTATTTGTTAGAAACCCCATTAGCTGTGCCCTAAAGCACAGCTAGTCTTCCTCAGGTCCCTATCACCTTTCTTTAGATGTCAACTCAACATTTTTTTTTTTTATTTGTACTTTAATACTTTTCACTGTTTCAAGCTGAAAATCAGTGTACCCTCTGATATCTGAGTTTATAGTTAAAGAGATTTCAGTCTCTAAGGAGTTTTGGCTAAATTTCATCATATTCTATTCAGTCATTTCTGTTCCATTTGGCTCATGTGTGTAATCTGCCCTTGTATTTATTAGATCCCCAAATATCTGTTTTGTTGGCACATCAATAATTAAGGTCCCTTCCGAACAACCACCTTTTATCTATTTAATGGATAGGGACCCTTTACGCAGACACACAGTATGAAATTGAATACTGTACATACAAGGAAAACAAAACTGAGAAGTTAGGATGTGTTGCCTGTTGGAGCTATAATTTTGCAGTGAAGAAAATACCATCCAAAGTATAGTTAATGAGGAGTATTGCTCTTGTGGTTGTGTGTGGGTGTGGTGGGAACTGCTGGGTCTCTGTAAATAATTTTATAGGGAGAATGGTCTATGGACATAGCCGCTATACAAATAAAATTGAATTTAATTTAATGTAATTAGTTGTCTTGATGCTTGTCTTGATTATCTGCCTTTACTAGATAATTTGGTCAGAAAGAATGTAATTGGTGGTAAAACTACGACGAGAAACACTTCTCAAACTTTACCTCCAAGCCTTGTCAAACTCTAATATTCAATGCTGTTTCTCAACTGAATGAATTCATTTAACAATTTATCATGCATTTTTATTATTTATGAATCTGTGGCATGGTAAAAATGTGATGGTGTGCCACAGATAGCCCTATGTAGGGAAAATACTGGAAATCCAAAGAGTCAATAAATGTAATACAAGCTGAATGTTGTCTCTGTTAACCTGCAGTGGTTCTCTGCTCACAAGCAAAATTCTTAACACTAATAAGTCACTGTTTCCAATACATAGATCCATATTGGGAAAAAAAATGGTAGTTTTAACATGCTGCAACAGAACCCTAAATAATGAAAATGAAATATAATGTCACAATATGTAAAAGTGTTTAATAAAGTTGCACACCGACATTGATGATGATAAGTTTAACAAGCCTGAAAGTCTTACTAGTTTTGAGATATTGTACTAACTAATGGAGTAAACAGGACTGAACATATTATTGACAGAGATAATTAGCTATTTTAATATAATTCTTTCAATCATTATTTTTAGAAATGTATTGAAATGTAGAAAAACGATACTCGGAGTCTGAAGTCATACTAGCGGTTCTGTGCTACTATGTATTTTGAGATAATTTATTTGATTATTTGGTAAAAGTGACAGCCCTAGTCAGCTTAAGTGAGTTGGATTCAACCCCTGGGTATCATGAATGTCTGTACAAAATCTCACAGCAATCTATGTAATAGGAAGAGAGAGATATTTCAGTCTGGACCAAAGTGGTTAGACCAGCAGACCGACATTTCTTTAATTTTTATGCCTTAATACTATACTCATGATACAGTATTTCTTCACATCACGGTAGCAAAATTAATTTAGTATGAATAGACCCAACTGAATATTGAGTTACAACTTCCACTTTTGATTTTATCAGAATATACTATTCCTCATAAACTGGATAATAACTGGATGTACGTTATGATTTCGGCTTCTCTCATCACTCTTATTTCCTGGAGTTCACTGGCAAGTATAATCACTTGTGCAGTCAGTGGCGATAAGCATCCAAGACACCAAATGACTTTCAGTGATTTCACAGTTTTTAATTGGATCCTATGGATAAAACAATTTGTTATCTCAGTTTTGGGGGTATTTGTGAATCTAGGCGAAGAGTGATGTGATTTGAATGAGAGGAGCATTGCAGTGTTGGCACATTTTCAAGTCTTTTGCAGAAGTAATATTGATTTCCATACATACATGGTTTCCATACATACCTTTATACATAAAAAACAGACTCAATATAAATAAAACCGGACCAAAAAACCAAACTTAAAATCTGAAAAGTGACAGTAATGACAAACAATATCAGAAAAAGCACCTTTGTGTTTAGGTTTTCTTCATTAAACAGGGAAATAGAATAGGCAATATACAGTATAAGGAATTACTTAAATCATTACTTAATGATTACTATCAATATGCAAATATACAAACAATAAGGACACAAATGACATCATCTTTCTGTAAAATTTATGAACTGAAAGTTGAACAAAACATTGAACACATTGAAATCTCAGCTGAAAAATATTTTGACGTATTCTGAAATTGTCATTAAATTTGAAAATGCTGTAAAAGGATCGTCCAAGTTGCATAGAATAATTATAAACTAAAAAACAGTTTTGTGGCTTGGTAAGACTTGTGATGTATTATTCTTTTTAAACCTTAAGGCGAACAGCAACAAGTACATTCAGTTGTGCAGAAAGTTTTTTGAAATATCAGGAAAAGTTTTTCACAAGTCAAGTAAATTACACATTTTTGCCTTTCAGCCATAGTTTTTTCTCGAAAAACGTGCTCATTACAAACTATTCAACAACGTTAATAGTTGACTTGGGAGTGCTTATGGCAGATGTTCAATGTTTATGTGATGGCTCAGGGGTATGAGTCGTCACTGCTGAAGGTCTTTCATTCAGTTAATGTGTAAGGAATCTACAGATGGACTTCATCCAAGCTAAAAACAAAACCCTCTGAAATGGCCTATTGATCTTTTACTCAGCTCTCTCTTTCTTTCAGTGTGTGTGTCTGTGTGTGTGTGTTGGGGTAGTGTGACTAGATGACTTACTGTCCTTAGTTAGGCCTAGAGTCACTCACACTGATATACACACAATTCACACACATGCAAACATGGGCTCGTGCGCATGCACTCTATGGGTCCTGGGAGTGGGATCTGAATGCAGTGGGCTGTGAGGATGGGTAATGGAGGACAGTATGTGTCCTGGGATCATGGTGGATGGATCCTCCATTGCGAGGGCGATGAGACCTGAAGGGCGACAGGGAGATGGAGGCATTGAGGGAGAGAGCAGCCGCAGCCCAACGCTCTGTTAGGCGCCTAATGGAGAGACAGCAAGGAAGCAGCTAGCGCTATAGGGCCCACTGCTCACAGAGGAGGAACACAAACTCACAGACAGGGAAGAAAAGTCAAGCGGTAGGGGCTGCTGCAAGACTGGGGCATTTATGATTGACAAAACCTTCGGTTCTGCATTGCTAGAGTTCTTTGAAGGTGCAACAAGATATTGTCCAATAGCACAGAACAGCCGTGATACAGCTGTAGGGGATTGACTGATGTGTTGATCATTGCCAATAACATAGATACTTATAATAACATTAAAGCTGGATAGCTGAGGGTGGTAAAGTAAGACTTGCCTGCAGTGGTATCAATATATGGACACTAGCTGGTAGGGTTCCTGTCACTGGAGAGAAAAAAAATAAGGTAATTAATATTTTTAAGCAGCAATGAAGCATGAAAACATTTATATCCATCCACACAACATAAGAAAGATGTGTTTTTGTAGTTTCAAACATTGACTGACTTGACAAGTCTTGACTTGACTTGACTTGACTTGACTTAACTTAACTTGACAAGACTTGATTTGATATTAGAAGTCACTCCATATCAGCTGAAAGGACACAATCAATCCTGGTGTGTATCAGGCTGCATTTCAAAGCAAATTAGCCTTAAGGTTTTAACCCATTGTTGCATCGTGCTTTCTTACATTTGTCCATCAGGTCACTGCTCTCGTCATGGTACCAGGCTAGGAGATTATTAATTTACAGGTATTAAAGCCTCAGCTAATGTTAATGCTAATGTTCAATCAATGTCACTGACAGTGAGTAGTCATACCCTGTAATGTGTTGAAACATCCAAAATACCCCTTTAGTGTTCATTTGACTTTAGGAAGAACTGTATTTAAGTCAGGTAAATTTGTTTTTTCTTGATGTTCCTAGATCAGTTTTTATTTTTTCAGCAGAAAAACATGCATTACCTTTTCCAAAATATTTATCCTCTAAGATAGAAAAGGGACTTCACTTTATTCAGACACTAGGACTGCGTATGCAAAATTTCCTTTGATCTTAGAGTCTGGGACAAATACAGATGGTGGGAGCCATTTTTTCATTTTCTTCAATTTAAGAGGGAGACTGGATTTTCAGATACAGCACACAACTCAGTCTACCTTGGACTGCTGATATCACGCTTAATTGGATCAAAGTCTTCCATTGCAACAAGACTTACAATTATTCTTCCTCAGTGGTGGAGCTATTTTAATGAGTTCCTTTTCAAACATTCTTACCTTGCCAGTAACTAATCTACACCATTGCTGTTTTCTGTACATGATGAAACCCTGGAAAATAACAGAGCTTCCTATAAATGAGATAATTTGGTTTTACAAAAAGTTGAACATTAGTTAATTGTGCTTAATTTGGGACAACACATGCACACAAAGTACAACTTGCATTCTCTGCTGAGTTAATTCAAGTTGATCTCCCTTCTGAGTGTTCACAAATGCCTGTGCATGTTTATATACATTTGAAATATTGTAAAGACCTTGGCCACACATGGCAACCGGGGAACAATTGATATGAATAATTGAAATGAAGGTACTACACCCGAATGACAAGATTGGAGCACACTGGTTACATAAAGGGCTGTGAGTAGCTTGTTCAAGTGTGAACGGCACAGTAAAGTACCTTTCTGTACATTTTATACGTACTTAGGAGGTGAGGATGAGTACAGATTGCACAGTTGGATGGTAATACAACATCAAATCCCTGAATTCTACTGTCTTGTGCAAGGCATATTTAACATTGCTCGCAGCATGCTACATGTTCAAAGCTATGATAGTCACTGACACACCAATTATGGCAACACCACACTAAGAACGCCACTGAACACTATGTTTCAAAATGCATTTGTTATGTAAAATGTATTATGACTACAACTATGACAACAAACAGCGCTTCCCAATTACCACTACCTTCATCCGTGGGAGGTACACTAAAGAGAGTGAACAACTCTTTCAAGAGTGGTAGTGTTGAAGTAAACAGATAAATTCCTCTGGTTTGAAATGTATTTTCCATGGTGAACAGCTCATTACTGATGAAAGTGTATATGGCCTGGACTGCTTGATTAATTAGTCACCTCACATCTTAATATACTATATTTATATGTATATGTAACTCCACACAGCTACTTAATCTGGTGAGAAACATGTATTAAAATCCCTAAGAGCAACAGCTATTTACAGCCACTATATATTAAGTGTGATAACTTGTAATATCTCCTGCATGATATCGTCATGAACAGATATTCACACTTAATTAATCTCAGTCCCCTCCATCATTGGCTTTTCTGCTGTTTCTATGTAGCGAGCACATGTATTCACAAGTGGGAACGGGTTCATTGAAAAGACACAGAGGGGGAACTAGGTTAGAGAGCTGGAGCCCCAGAAGGACTCCACTACACTCCACTCAATAAGAAAAGCCCTAAACGGATTTCTGTGAGGGAACTGCTCAGGGAGAACTGAACAGATTGATGGATACACGTTCTGCATGCTATTGCTGGTGGAACAGCAACACCAAAAGCTTCTCATCGACAATTACAGCAGAGAGAGCAGAGAGGGAGATAAGGCCAGGGGAGACGATGCATTTCAGGAAGATATTAGGTTTGGGCTGAAGAAAAATATATCCACACAGCCTTATTCAGTCTGTTTCCAGCACAGTGTGTCGAGAATCCTTGGCAGTATTACATGAGTGTGTGCAATTCAAATCCTCTCATTGTATTTCTGCAGATTCAGTACATTTCAAGGTCACTCATAGTCACCTGTAATTGATTATTACAAGCAAGCAGCACCAGACTGATAAGCTTCTTTCACCATCTTAACGCTGAGCCTATTTGACAAAGACTGTATTCATCTCCACTGTTGACTGTCGACAAAGGAGGTGGAGCCCATTAATAGCATAGGTCCCAGCAATATGATGACCGACATCTACAATACAATCTCAACTCATAGATAATGGAACGGTGTGGTATGATAGCAGAGACATTTTTGCTCGAAGACAACAATGCATCACACATCAACAGTTCAGTTCAAAATGGTCAATAGAGCATTATGTGCATTTCCCATGAGAGTCGTAAGGAGAGAGCAACGCGGTAGATCAGAATTAGAAACAGGTATACTTCTCTTATTCAGAAGGCTATAGCAGGAGAACTGTGTGATCTAACAGTGTAGGACACGATCACTGTAGGAGAATAGGCTGTGAGATGAGCCGCTTCACAATTAAAGGGACACAAGGCTTGAGCAACACATCACAGGTACTATCCAATGCATACGGTGAAAAATAACATCAGCTTCTGGGGGGCTTTGATAAGAAATCTCTCTCCTCTCTCTTTCTACCACGACTGTCTCGCACACAGCGGGAAGCATGTGGCTTGGCACAACTTTTGAAGTCTCACTTGGACACGCGGCAAAGGAAAGGGTTGCAGGTGTTGATTAGACGTCAGCTTCACTTTGGGAGATAAGTTGCCGTGTGAATAGGCCATTCTTGATTTTCAAGGGCACAGGATGCATTTGAGGGACTGCCAAAGGTCTGCCTTCATGCTGCTGTTCATACTGAAAACAACCAATGGCAGAATGATACTGTAGGCTTTTTGAACACAGAGAACACACTGAAAAATTACTCTTTAAATGATTTTGTCTAATACTAATGAGTCCTATGCAAAGGAGGCTAAAATCAGGCATTAAATTAGGTGTGCTTATCAAATTAAATACCTAACACCAGATTAATGCGTCTTAATCTTGCAGCTCCTTTATTCATCAATAATACTTGAGTACAAGATGACAACAAGGTGCAGTATCAAAGCAGCATTGCAGCTTTCAGTGATCACTGTTACTCAAAGAGACTTTGATTTTAACTCATTAATATCTATTTTTACATATTCGATATTCATGTATTCACTTGTGTGTGTTTGGTTATATGGAATTTTCTGAGTGAATAGAAATAATCATGTTGTGCTTTTTTTTTTTTTTTTTTTGAATATTCACTTGGCTGCAGGCAGCTGTACCTGCTGAAGACCGTAGAAAATCACTTGAACGTGAACCTTCACATTCTACAATGTGCTGTGGGACTTGAGCCCAGTAGCCTATCATTCAGTGTGTTAAAACAATGCAGGTACTGATGATGTGGTTGCTAGGCAACACTAACTACTTGATTATTTATTGAATAAAAGGAGGAACGCTTGTGTGTGTGTGTGTGTGTGTGTGTGTGTGTGGGGCATAGTCTATTATTCATGGAAATGACAGTTATTTTTCATATTTTGGCAATTTTTTCTCTCTGGAGGAAAGAGGCCATGTGATAGCAGCGTTCCTCTGCTTATCAACATGATGCGCTGCAGGGCTGACAGAGCTCAAGGCCAGATTGAGAAGTGGTGAATGAGTTTGTGAGTGTGTATGTGTAGCTGTGTGGGTGCGTGTCCATGTATGCATAGTTTGTCTTTTGGGCAAATAGTGGACATAGTTCAATAAAGAAACAGTCCTGCAACTAATAAACATCCCCTAAATGGTAGAGAAAGTCGATCACTGTGGCATTAAAGTTGTTGTTGCAGTTGACCCAAACAAATTGAAAACAGACATTAACTGTTTCTCCTCCTGTAGCCCTGGTAAATTAGTGCTGACTGAATCCTCCTTACACGCCAGTTCCATTTCTGGAGGCAGCAGCATTATTAGACATTGGCCATGTCCTAAGTCCCTGCAATGCAACCGGTTTAGGAGAAATGTAGGTCATCATAGAAAACCCACCTCCATACCCCCCTCCAGCTCAAATCCAACTGACATCTTTGAGGTAAGAGAAGTCTTGGGCTGCACACTAATCCTTCCGGTCATACTGAGTTTCAAATTCAATCTCGGTTTTCTCATTATAGGTTTTGGAGATACTGAGACCCCATATTGGTCAAGAGATAGTTCAGCTAATCTGATAGGGTTCTGTAGTGAGGCCTGTACAAACCAATGATCCTGGATCCATGGGTTAGGTATATTAACAGCACGGAGCAGGTGGCAAAAACTGAAGAGGGAAGACAGAGGGCTAAGGCTAAGAATAGTGAATCTAACCTTACTCATTGTTATTTGTTTGGATGGCCAACAACCGTGCCCCAAATATCTGAAAAATCGATGGTTTGTTTGAAGCTGAAGAACTTAGGGATGTCACGAGAACCGATACTGTGGTACCAAGACGATACCAACATTTTGAAACCTTTTGGATCTGACGGGGAAGCATATACGCTTAGAAATACTCTAGTCGGCTGTTAAATGCCACAGGAAGAAGAACATGTAGAGGACAGTGACTGTACAGGCAATTTACTTGCAAATCTTTACATGCACAGTGCCCTGTTGCCAACTCTCCTGTCTGTGTCTCTGCCACTCAGCTGAGCTCCTGGTCAGAGGCAAGACAGAGAGTGGTGGAGAGCTTAGGTAATGCAGGTTGGCCAAATCTGCACTGAACCAACAAACTCTGCAGGACACATTTAAGGGGAGAGAGGAATTCCCTCCAGACAACAAGCAACAAGACAGAATTGGCAAGATCAAAAATCATGGTTATAATAAAATATTATGTACAAAAACATTATAATATTATTAAAGGTATTGGGATTGGGACTGGATATACACAATATTAAATGGGGACCGGGGCAAAAAAAACTTGATTGGGACATTTATACCTCGGTATCAAATTGGTATTGAGAATCATGGAATTATACTGGTATTAGTAGAAGAAATGTACAGTATGTATGCACCCTAAAGCAAAAGTTTACTGATTGTGAAATGAAAAATAATTTGCTGAAGCTGCCACAGAAATTAACACAGCAAATAATAATAGTAACCTGTGGCTGGTGCCCCGTGGACAGAAAATATTTTTTCACCAAGTTTATAAATGACTAAAAATATACTCTCAGGCAAATGGTAAGCAGAACACACACAGACATACACACACACACACACACACACACACACACACACACACACACACACACACACACACACACACACACACACACCTTTTATTATTGCACCAATGCCTACTGTTGTCTGCATTTCATGCCATTCTAATGAAGTCCTGTTCTTTCTTTGTGCCTTTTCCTGATAATACAAAAGTCATAGATTTTTTTTTATTCCAGTGAGATAGCCTTGAATGTTTAGAGAAAATCACAATAATTGTATGTCTGTGTGACAAGAATCTAATTCCATCACAGACTAAAATCCTCCTCATTGGGGTGAGCAGTAAGATCAATACTGTTGACATGGTAGAAAATAGGTCAGGATGTGTCTGAGTAAAAGCAGCACAGGGAATCAACATATCCAGTACACTGCGTTCTTATGAGACTACAGCCTTACTACAAAATAGGCCTGAAAGTGGTGTGTTTGGACAAAACCCAAGCATAAAACAGTGACTAATGAAATGTTGACAGGCACAAACCTCTAGCTACACAACCCCGGATAATGCAATATGTCTGGCTAGTGTTAGTAATGTTTGGTAACCCACTTTGCATGTATCAAGTTAATATTTTTTCAGGCATCACCAAAGGCAATTTACTACACACAAGCACATACACTTGTAAGTGTCTACACACATGCACACATGTGGATGTACACACATACACACACAGTGGTGGGAAAATGACCTTGGAAAGCTGGTCTGAAGCTGTTGTTGCGCAACTGTTCAGTACATTATGTGAAAGTTGCTCAATTTTATTTGTTTTTGGACACATTAAAAGTCTCCAAAGTGTATTTTTTTTAGATTCTGATTTGTTTTCATATTCTCTGAGACTGTCAGGTTGTTAGTTCTATGAATGATTTTTCTTTTCCTTACCCTGCTCAAGCTGTTCAGGGCTCATCTCCAGCAGGGTTCTGACCCATTTAGGCTGTTTTTATGTAAGGCAAATTTAAGGGGAGGCTTGTTGCGCATCAGTAGGAAGTTGAGCTTAGTCTGACGGGCCGAATTTCTCCCAAAATCGGATGACAACTAAAACATCTAGGTTTTCAGTTGGAGCTGATTTAAGTTATGTCCCAGGCTGTAAGAAGCAGAAAGTTGTGTATCACAGTTGGCTATTTGGCACTGTGCTACTGGGTACCAGACCTTGCCGTGGACCTGTGTGGGCAGATGTGCTGCTCTGATTTGGCTGTAGGCTCACAGTGGCAATGCAGTCGGCAGGGTGGAGATTGAACATGGAAACGGATCAGAAATCTCTCTGCGTAGATCATGCAGATACTTGGGAGGAACATATGAAATGTGAGAGCACAGTGAAATGATAACAGATTGTGAAAAAAAAAACAGTTTTTAAAATAGTAGTTGTTGGTTTCTTAAATAGGTAATTATAGGTTATTTAGCATGTTTATTGAAGTGTTTTAAGATTCACAAACATTTAACCCATCCTAGAAAATGGTTCATAATGATGGTTACCAGTTCACTATTAATAAAATATAAATCTGATAAAATAGGAATAATGTGTTCATTCATAGTTTTGTTCCTAAAGCCTTTTTTAATAACTGGCAAAATCTCAAATTTTGTGTATGGTTACATTACTTACTTCAATTAAAGTAATTTATAAAATGCAAATGATTGTATTTTTAAAGAATTTATAACAGCCCTTGCAATAAAACATCTAACAAGCTGTTCCAAATTATTCCACGCATTCCACTGATGTATTTCTTATTATTCATTCTATATTCTTTGGACAGTGAGGGGATCTTGCATATCACTGCTTTAAGAAAGGTACTGTCTTACCTATAAGTAAAGTCATAGATGTCCAAGTCTTATACAAAAGGCTTGACCTGTTTGTGATGTGCTGAGTGAAGTTAATATTATCAAAGCCGACTTATCTCCAAGAGGATGGCTTGCTGATTAAAACAGGCTTTTAAGACAATCCTATGCTGACATTCACCTGTATTAGAGGCTAATACTGTGTTTATAAGCTACCTGACTGACAGCTGGTCTTTCTCGATGGAGCATCACACACATACACGCACACAAACACACTGTGTTAAGACCCAGAGGTCCATGGTTTAGACCCAGACCGTGGGCACACATTGAACTGCACTCCATGGCCACAAGCCTGGCACGCTTAAGTGCACAGCTATGGATTAGCGGTTAGCCCAGCAGTACCCCTTGATTATGCACTTTGTGGTGACAACCTAAGCACGACTCCATTATAATTGACCTCCTGTTAAACCAAGCAAGCTCACACTTTCTCATAATGGTGCCTGTGAATAAACCTTTAGGTTCTTTACCTGATGCATGGCCAAGTCACATGGCATTTCACTCTTCAATTACCAGACAGAAGCAGACCTCTGGCTCCCCAGACTTTATTAACACCACATGCTCTTTGGGTCTCCCAAATGGCAATTATCTCACCATGTTCACAGGTGATTCAGCATGAGTTCCATTAGTCTCTTGGTAGAATGCTGTTGCATTAGTTCATGGCCTCTGGTCTCTTGTTAGTTTCCAGGCCACAGTCATGACAAATTGGAGCAGACTGTGAATCAAATTTCAAATAAAAAAGAAACATCGTAACATTTTAAAGAAACATTGTATTCATTGTGTAGTGCTATATTAAAGTACAATATTTCTTTATCAGCAAGATGGTAGCCTGGTTTCCAAATTCCATAAATTGCTCTTTCTGACATAAATGACCAATGTCCATGCTTGCCCTGACAGACTGGGCTGCCTGCAAAAAAAGCTCAATATCAAATAAGAAACAAAGACATCTTTCTGTTAATGAAGATATTTACTTGCTAATTGTTTGGCTTTTTTCAACACAAATGCCCTTTTTGTCTGCTTGTTGAATACTGTGACGGTATCATTAATTGAATACTGTAATGGTTTCACTAGTAGGGTTGTTGACCATCCAATCAGGCATTTCTTATTCGTTTTGTCTGTATCGCTTGCTACAAGGGAACGCAGTTTTACTAGTTAATGGATGTCTACAAATGTCATGTTTTGCATTTGTAAATGTACAGTATGTGTTGAGACAAATCTGATCTGTATTGTTTTTTCGTTTAACGTGGTGGGTGTTTTTGTCATTGACACAACCATTATTTAGATACTCGTGTATGATAGTCATGGTTCTACATTACCTTTCACAATAATGAAGCATGAAACAACAGTTGGCTGATTCACAGCTCCATTGTTATTGCAAGGACCTGTCTATCAAATTTACATGATCCTTTTTATGACGTCCATGTTGTGTCTTTTGCGTTTGACTGCATGACAATATTGCTCATCAATGCAATTCTGTACGGCAGCCAACTTTTTAACATGAATCAGAGGTGTTATGGATTGGTCTCAGGCTTGGTCCAAACGATGTCTTTGTCTGAGCTTGCTTTTAACAAGAGTCTGCACTTACAGCTGGTAACTTTGACAAATATAAAACAAGATTCTGTATGTTAACATGTCATGTCTCATGTGTTGGTTAATTTTCACACCAAAAAAAGCCTGTCTAGAATGTAAAATATATAACATATATTCATTTATTCAACAAAACATTGTTAGGTCTTTTTGTGAAAATGTTCATAAAAAAGGTGATTTTACGAAGCTAAAAGCTAAAAGCTAAATGCAAAATAAAACAATGGTTTGGACTCTGAACTGAAGAAAGGAAAGACAAATGAAGTCCCCCTGGATCATAGCTGCTGTATGTTTTCCTCATTGGCTTCTCAGCAAAAATAATGCTGGACAAAAATTGTATTTGGAAACATTCCTAGTTCCCATGAATCACCACACAAGAATAAGTGGGTGTGATTGCCATTCATGGGAACTGGATCAGGATACAAGATTGGTAACTGCAACATTATGGCTCCTATTTAGTCTAGCTATTCACACAAGGCAATCTTGAGTCATTACACATGATTAAATTTTAAATTTCATGTCATAGCATATTACAGATGCATTTTGTTTTATTATTCACACTTTAGGTTCTAAATGTACTGTATGTTATAACTGAAGTTTTACCAAAAGCTGTCTCTTAATATGGCAGTTACCAGTGAGCAATCAAGTTGCCTATTTGTGAAGTGATTACAATCACCTAGCCATTCCCTGCATAAAAACCCATGTCAAAAGAATTTAGATCTCTGGCCATCATTGGAGAGAGGTTCCTGTGGTGCGTGTTGCTCATCTGTGTGATTGATGATAGGGCCTTGCTCTCTGTGGTCTATGACAGGGCCTCAGTGGACTAGTCCCATAGCAACTACTCAAATGTGACAAGCAGACCAAGCTGGCAGACACTGGCCAAGGTGAGAGCAGGACAGATGGGAAGCCTCTCTCCAGAGTATCTGCCACAAAGCAGAACCAAACAAACTGCTTAAGGATTCACTTTAGATTCCCCTCCCTTCCCATCTTGCAGGCATGGCCCTCTTCTGGCTCCTCCAACAGGTCTTTTTCATTTACGTTTTGACACTGGTGTTCTTCACGCTCCCTTGCTGCTCTGAGCTCCAGGTCTTCAAGGTTAATCAGTCTGGTTGGTTGTATATGCCAGGATGCATCTGTAATCTCATGGAATTGTCCATACATCACACTGAGAATGTTAGGGAAAGCAGGAGAGCAGCCTCTCTCAATAACCTAGACACCGGACTTATAATGCGTTTGGACAGACAACACTCCCCTGTGATTTGCTGTCAAATTTTACAACAAAGGAGAGAGGTGCAGGTGGAACTCATGTGAGTCACCTGAGGGGACGGCAATGCTCACACCACCAGTCAACCAGGCCCAGCTCCTCCTCTTCACGCCTGAACGGCATCCTAAACATGGCTGTGCTGACCTTGCGAGCAGCCATTAAACACCTGGAGGAATTCTCCCCTTCTAATTACATTTGCCACTGCCAGCCCTTCAGTGAAAACAGGGACTGTTCCCCATAGTGGTGTTTTAGAACAGTGTCAAGTTAAGTTCATTTTTAATTATTACATGATAAATTGTAGTCTTAACCATAGTATTTGGATAATTCAATATTTTCTAGCATGATTAACAGAAGAATAACAATGGCATGGGTAGTGTCTGTCCGATGTGACCAATAGCTCCTTTTGTAAGTGTTATAACATAATATATAATACTTTTTTCAATACTTTTATTGCATTGATTTCATGATTCCACAAAATATTCAGTATATTTACATGTTTTGCAGTTGTTACTTGTAATGTAAATACCTGCTGCTACAAACAGAGAGAAGAAAAACTAATCTATAAAGCTATTTAGCTAAGCTAAATAATGAATAATGAATGCAGCTTATCAATATTCTATGCACATTTTAAATAGTCTGCTGAAATTCCGAGTTTCATTGATGACTATGTTCTATAAAATGTCCTGAATCATCACTTGTTTTATGTGACCAACAGTTGAAAACCTCAAGATATTCAACTTAATATCACATAAGACAAAGAAAAGCAACAAATCCTGACCATTAAGAAGCTGGAACTAAGAACTGTTTATTATTTTTTAAATGACTTAAATGATTAATTGATTGTCAAAATAGCTGCATCTAATCCTCCAGCTGAGTACATGAATAGACAGGCATGTTTTCCCAAATTCACACAGAAGGCAAAAGAGGAATATGTGGGATATTTACATTTCTAGTCTCTGCAATCAATTTTAGATGTATAAAAGCCAAAATTTTACTAGCTTTTGCAGATGGGACATGATATATGCACCAAAGCAAACATGAAATTATGCTTTTTCAACATTGATCTCACCATACTCACTATCTGTCTCTTTGATTAGTCAAAACAGAAGACCTTGTTCATCTGGAGCCATGCCGAAAAAAACTATGGTGGGTCTGACAGTGGTGGAGCAATTCCAAATAGGCCTCATGGTTGAGTGAACGAAAGGCGTCGGTAATAGCACTTCAATGTAGATAGACAGGATGCTGAGTAGAGTGAGGTGGGTGAGGAGGGTAGTGGTATTTTGATATCATTCAAAAGCTCAGCCATGACTTCTCAAAGCAATTACTATACTGTCATTGTTGAAAATGGGGTGTCAAATTCAGATCACTAAAAAGAATGCAATTGCACCCAGACCTGACAGGAATGACAATACCTTCTATTGTTAACATATAGTTTGACCGATGCCTTATGCATCTCTCAACACAGTCAAATACAATTTGCCCACATGAGCAAAAACTCCACAAAATGTGAAAGTTTCCTCTCCCATAAAAGAATTGTGAGAGAATAACACAAGATGTCAGCTACACGAAGCCATTATAAATTTAATGTGTAATGGATAATGTATAGAGAGCGAGTCATTATTGGGAAATGAATCCTGACAAGATGATGCAGGACCCCAGCACATAGGGGTCTTGAATCACAGCGAAAGAGTTTATTTCATATTTTCATTACATTATACGTGGCTACATACTAAAGAAATCAATAACAGCAACAGTATTATGTACAATGGTGGCCTGCTATTCTGAAATAACAGATTGTCTAATGCTGCAAATGACAAATCAGAATTGAGTATTCAGCAAAGTCGTAAAATTGTTCATTTGTAATGATTAGAAAAGGCTTGTTCTACCACTCTGGTTATGGTCTAGGTTATGTTTAGGCGACAAAAATTTGCTTAATAAGTAACTTAACACTGAATCCACATTTTTGGCTTAGTAAATTATGTGTACAGTAAATGTATTACATTACGAGTTGTACTGGCTCCCCTCTAAAGTGGTCATTAAAACAGGAGTTACTTTCCTGTTTGGGTTTGAATGCATATTTAGAATTTGTGAAGGGAGGCGTGTTTACGGTATAATGGCTATAATAAATCGCAGCTGAAAGTTAACCTTAGTTGAAGTCAGATATAATTTTGCATGAGGTAGGAATTGAACCTCCCACCAGAGTTATGCAAAATACTGGGGATGGATGTGTAAAAGCACCCTCAGCATATTGTAATGTTATCTAATGCAACAGCCCTGAAATAAGCACTACTTTTTGTGAAGCTCATAATGTTAAATGTTAATGTGTGTTAAAACTGAGTCATAGCGGTGTTGATTCAATCCAGGATTTATTTTTTTTTAGCAGTATAGTTTTGTTGGTGTTGTATTAAATTGCATTAGATCGTAATATTTCTCCCTCGCCTACATTCACCACCCATCCATTGCTCTTATCACCTTTACTTTTTACAGCGCTATGTCAAACAGCTAACTGTTTGTAGTTGTCTGCTCATTTTCCATGCATATATTTGCATTTAAGATAGCCTGCTGATTTTACATAATTTTGGAAGACCAGGCCCAAATCAGTCAGGGAGGCACTGGTAGGCTTAGATGCTGTGTTTTAGAACAAGTGATTTGTTTACAAAAATCTGTTATTTCTAATCACATCAGCTGTTTAAAGCTCCACCTGGCAAGAGCAACAAGAAAAAAAGTGGCAAGGCATGTTGACTTTCTCCTTCCACAGGGACTTAAAAAAATAGGATTTTGTCTACAGAAAGCCCAGTTAGCTCAGTGGGTAGAGCTGGCAACCCATGTACCGAGGCTGAGTCCTTGCTGCAGTGGCCCATAGTTCGAATTCGACCTGCGGGCCTTTACTGCGTGTCATCCCCTCTCTCTGTCCCCCTTTCCTGTCTATCTTCAGCTGTCTCTATCATAAAGGCAATAAAACCCCCCAAAACATACTTTTAAAAAAAAGAAAGCTAACCAATTTCTTTTGCCTTTTATTTGTGATAGTAAACATAGGCTTGTTGTGTATAGTATACGACTGCCACATGATTACTCAATATCCAACTTAAAGTTACCTCTCACTGCCACTCGAGCCACAGTAGTCTTGATGCATTTTATGTGATAAAAACACATAATGAATCTTTAATTAATCATGCTGTAATGCATTTTGGTGGCTTTTTCTTTTTGCAAACAATAGACAAGAAGGGGATTGGCCATTGGTCAAACAGCATACATGAACAAGCCACACTGCCACCTAATTATTCTCATAGAGTTTCCATGGATACATTTGGCCACCAAATTACTTACTCCTCACATTGTACAGCAGGTCCTCTAAGACTGTAGTAGATTTTTGTTCTGCAGTTTACTAGTTATCATCTCCCCTAATTTAGTGTGTGTAGTTTGATAGCTTGCCCTGCGTTCTGCCCAGCTGCTGCATCAATCCAAAAAGTGTGCCCTATGTTTCAGTACTTTCTGGCACAGGAGCTTGACCGCCTGAAAAGGCTATTTATTTTCAATATCAGAGGGTCTAAGGCATCCTGTTGCGATGGACAAAAGTTAAAATCATTCGTTTAGCCCTTGGAAAACTTGACCAGAGTGTTGGGCACTGTGTTAGCTGTCAGACTTACATTACACTTAAAATCCAAATGAACCAGTGTTACCCTAGTGTTGTATTGTAGGAAAACTGTGGGAGTATAAGAAGTGAGCTCATGAATGAGAGTGACCTCATGAAAAATAGAGATAAACAAACAAACATTATGTCAGGCTAGTGCCAAAATTAATTATTAAAGTGATAAAAGAACAGTTAACAATTAAGTCAAGCTGAAAAGTCCTTCAAAGTCTCAACACAGACCACTTAAATACAAGCAATCAAGCCGTCATGCTGCTTTACAATACAGAGTGCTGTAAGGCTTCACCTGAAAGACTTAAATGTCAACAGGGTGATTCATTAATATTGTTCTCATAGTGTTCATGTAGATATGTATGTTTTCTGTGCTGATGACATTCAGGATACAAAAATAGTCAGCACTGAACTAATGTTCTAAAATCCATATGTGGAATGTAATTATCAGCACCACAATGGAAACTGGAAATCATAGACTAGCAGGAGTTCAAATAGAGAAGAAACCTACTCAGACACAGCTGTTATGCAGCAATATCTAACTGAACAACTAGCTGACATTCATGATTAGCTACTATTTGTCCTTGATTTGTTAGACACTGTCCCTTCTGCAAATCAAGGATAAAATGGGTTCATGGTCATAGTTTCAACCTAATAAGAGGTATTTTAAAGTCTGCGATGTTACTGCTCCATTTACTGACAATTTATACTAAAAACAGTGGTCGGGTTTTAGGAAAACAAAATTCCATTCAATACTTGAATTAGAAGTAATAAGTAAGAAAAAGCAACAACAGCCATATGCTTGTAGTGGTACGTAAACAAAGTAAAAACTGTCTAAATTAATCACAAACTATAAATCAAAATGTACTTTAAACCATAAATAACCCTAATGTCATATTCTTGCAAGGCTCAGCGACATTATACTGTAAATGTTTTGCCAACACCAGCCACCCACTCCATTATCTATCTGTAAGACCAAGAAACATTTTCTGAATTGTTGTTTTTGTGAATTGTTAAGTGAAAACCCAGTTCAAGGATCATAGAACTATGAATTTCCCAGTTAGCATTGGTTCTGCCAAATTTTTCATAGTACCACAGTTGGACACTGACTAATACAAAGACTTATTTTTGATATTCTGCAAGCGGTCCAAGCAACCTAATGCCTCAAGCAAACTGAGCTCATCAACCAATGTATTGTAAACCAGGTACATAAAAGACACAATCATGTAAATAGGGCTGTGGGATGATTTTTTTTACCTGTAAGATACCACTGTAGACACAATGAGAAGTATAAAAGTATGAAAACAATGCAATAACGTGACAATGTTAAAAGCACAAAGGGCTAAATTTGACAAACGTGATATGTGGTTCATGACAGTGAAACTGTCTTACAGTCAGAATGACTCATGTGATTTGGAGTTATTCACCCTCTAAGGAGCCTACCAAAGGGGATATGACCAATTCACTTGCAATTTGGAGTTACTGATGCATTGATGTAAAACAGCATTTTCCCTGAAGATAGGCCTTCATCATACCTCCATCTCTACAGAAAAGACTATGAGTAATGAGGATGGATGAGGAGCCGTGCCCTTACTTAGTCTTTTCTTGTGACTATGTCTTCTATTAGTACATGCATAATAAGTTATCACTGAATAATTATCATGTTTTGTCAAACATTATTGGATCGAAACATAATTATTGAAGCATCAGAACACATCCCTTTCCTCTGCATGGACTAGATGCTGGTGAACACTGCACATCGTTTTCATTGGGTTGCTCAGACTGTTCATGCTTCTGATTACTGTCAAATTGTGGTTTGTTGTGTTTTGTCACTGATAGGGCTAGGAAGACGATGCAAGCTTCTCAAGTTTTGTGGATGTAAACAGTTCACTGGTTGACATGAGCCAAGCCCTGTGGGATGCAAGTTCAGCTTACACAGGCTGTGTTTTCTGCCAGTTCCACCACTTTATAGCAATTTCAGCCGGACAAGTACTCTGATCCTTGAGCTGGTCCTACACACTAAGAAATCAAGGTACAGGAATGGACCTAAAAGGGTACAAATCACTCCACTTCACTCCAGCTGTACTCTAGCAGGGTACAAGCACTGTACCTTTGAACATGGTACATTTTTGTACCTTATTTTCTGTACCTCTAAAAGAACACTTCTGTACCCCTACTGACAAAAATGTAAACAATTAGTTCACATCTTTTAACACTTTCCAGTACCTTGTTATTGCATTGTTCAGCTAGAACTGATTTGCCCATAACAAGTGAATGCTGTAACAACCTAAAATCAAGTTTTATACTCTGTAAGCTTCCGCAGTGCCGACTACATATTCACTTGCCACAGGCACATGCCACAGCAAACTGTAGGGGAGGAAATGGGTTGCAATACCCAACTCCACAGGGGCTCCATAAGGGAAGGCAATGGAATAAAATTATTATTAATTTAAAAGTTAAATAAATACAGAAAACAAGTCCCCAACAATAAAACAATGATACTACTTAAAATAAAATTTGGAGTAATGGTGATGGCTAGTGGAAGCATTTCACTTTACTAATTGATTAAATGAACAGAATCACTCAAAGAGAGCCATTGTGAACTTGCCAATACATGCTGAAGAAGGGAAACTTGCCCAAAACGTCCGTGTGGTAAAATTAAAAAAGTTGAACGGAAGTGCTGTTGTAGTTCTAGTGTTTGGATTGTTTTGTAATTGTTGCCTAGATCTTAATCAGTGTGCAGATGTTGCCAGCTTGGGGCTGCAAATAAAATGTGCTTGGAATTAATTACATGTACAATGAAGGTTAATCCACCTAAATGAAGGCTAATCCATCAGGAATTAATGTATTACATTACACATTACATTACGTTTATTAGTATCTTGCAAAATGTGGTTCAGGTAAAAAATAAAAAGCTTTCAGAATGCAGCGTTAACTTCTAGACAGCTTGCAGAAGGGAGATAATGGAGGTGCTAATTCATTCATTCATTCAAAATCTTGACCTTTATTCGAATTGGCACATTACCATGTGCTGATAGCAACCATCCCAAACATGACCTTATGTTGATAAATATTTGCCATGAAAGCTGAGATTGTTTTCAAACTCGCTGGTTTAAGATGTGAGAAGATTGCATCGATTTTTAAAAATCACACCGCTTTAGGTAGCTGGACTCGCTTGCAGAATGTCCGAAGAAATGATCAGTATTTTTATGAAGGCTTGTTTCTTGAGTCTTTCCAGCTTGTGTTTGTGAGTGAAGGCTGATCGCCCTTCCAGGTGTCATAAAGGCTGAATGGACCAGTAGCTTTGTGCAATGACATGGTAGCCATTTCACGGCACTCCCCAGTGGTCAATGACTCTGCTTCATCATTGTTCCATGCCATTGTGCAGCTCTTAATGGGCCCAGCTGCCACCTGTCCTCCATACAGTGTTATCCAGAATGGGAATGGCATTTTTACACTGTTAGAGCTACAAATGACAAGCTTTTGACAAGCTATTTGAAACACCCACAACACACCAACAACTTTTAAAATAGACTCAGCTTATGCATGGCATTAGTGACAGGCAGGTGCTGTTACACTTAGCATATCTCTTGCATAGGAAATCTAAAATTGCAGCAGAGTGACTTAGAAAATAGGCAGTTTCATATGTCTTGACTGGTATCCCTCCAGCTCCGCCATTAGCTTGCTGTTAATTTCATGCAGAACGAGACACGGTCCTCAACACCCTCCCTGTGTGCAAGCACATAGTGCCTGCATATTAACTGCTGAGTCAAATCAGACATTTACAGAAAAGGGCAAGACATTTGTATTAACGGCTAATTGAGATCACATTAGTTTTATGGAAAATACAACACCCTCCCAGTCAATAATCACTTATCTATGCTGAAGCTCAGCATTAAAATGTGAAGGGCTTGAATTTTTAGTCTTCTCTGAAATTTGGAATCAGTAATGTGGGTAACACCAGGGATACTGTCTTCACTGTTTTGTTACTATTTTTCTTTTTACATTTATTTAGCTGATTTCTGGATTATTTGCAGTATTGGCCAAATTTTTTGAATATTGATGGGAGAAACACATAACTCCATTATGTTACTGAACATGTATTTTGCAGGCTCATGCCTTAACTTGCTAAAAGCAATTCAGAGGCAAAGAAATCCTCTAGCAAGGAGTTCCTCAAATTAAGTTAGTGTGAGACATGTATTTGAATGTATCTTATTTTACAATTAGAAACAGTGTTGAGTGGTTTTATCATTGAGAGTCATAGTGAGATTTCAGTGTTGAGAAATTGCTAATTATTTAAGCACATAGCACGGTACAACTCATCTGGCACCAGAGACCATGCTGCTTCAATGGTCCTCCAGCAGTGCAAAATGCCTACCTCTTCATATGCTTCGTATCCTATGAGATTGGAGTTCTTAATACAACCCAACTGCATTTTCACCACTCTTTGCTTATGTCAGCAGGTGATTATATTGCACTCATTATGGAGTTTTTTTCCATTCAGCAGTCAATTAGAACAGCTTCACCTGCTGCCTTGATTCTCTAAAGTGTAAGCTCCACAGCAGCCTTTACCTTAAGCTTCTCTTTTCATGCCTTTCCATTGTTGGCATTTCTTCTTATGTGCACGTTTGAAATTTAACTGCCTTTGTCAAATATTTAAAGGTGCACTCAGTATTTTAGTGGCTCTTTAGTCAGCCAGTTAACTACCAACTGAATGTGCTTTTTCTCAGAAAACTGAAGGAACATTTCATATGTGCAGCATTTGGACATTTTCACTGTGCAAAACTTACCGATACTGCAGTTGCAATTGTAAGCAATATATTTGTTGGATGGGTAAGCAATTAAATTCAATTTCAATTCAGTTTTATTTGTATAGTGCCAATTCATAACAAAAATTATCTCAGGACATACTCGCATGCAGCAACTTGTGAAGGATCATAGATTAGCCACATGATCTAGCTAGCAAATGTTTATTGTAAATGTTGCTAAGACAGAGCAATAATTATTTTTATTTTAAATCACAGCGGTCATAGAGTGAGGATAAAATCATGTCATATTATGTTTTTTTAATGATTCCAAGCAAACTGTAATTTAACAAAAATAAACAAAATATTTTTTATTATTATTATATGAATATTGGAAAAATATACCAATTGATATGAATGTCAATATTTATTTTAACCATATTGCCAGTTTCTACATATAGTTAACATTAGCCACATAAGTTAGGTAGCGTATGTGGTATGAGTTTGTGAACAGAAAGAGTAAAGGTACTGTTCAGTGAGTAGTCAGCCGTTTGGCCAGCAGCTGGCGCTTATGGAAAGCTCTGGTTACATGTCATAAAATTTTAATTCTCTGAAGTCAATTCCCAGTATGAGGAATTATGGCAGAGACATGTTTACCAATGTTGTATTTTTTACAGATGCTGCTACATATTTCTAAACAGTTTAATTATTTCAAGTGTTACAATTTTGTATGAATAATATGAAAGTTGTCCCTTTTCCCTTTTTAAGATCAGTGCACTATAAAAAACAATAGAAGCTGCCAAACCGTGAGGTTTGTGGATGAAGAATAGAGATATTGAGTTAGAGGAAGGTTTTTATACCATGTGTAACAGTGAAGCTGTTCTGTCCAGACCTCAGTGGGCCTGTTAGCTTGTTTAGATGACTGGTACAGTGAAATGACCCAAATTAGGTTGTTAGAAGAATAGCTTTTATGTGCCAAAGTGGCCCCAATGGAGATGCATGAACGAATGCATGCACAGCTTTCAATCTGGATAGTAGAAAGTTTTCCAATATTTCATCTGGTGCGTTAGACGTGCCAAAGGCTCAGTTAGGGCTTCATTTCACTGCTCTGCAACAATGAAATCTGTGCAGACAAATATCGCATAATGCTACGAAAAGCTTTGATTTAGCCAAACCATCATGTCCTGTATCTGATATTTATTTTGAAAATATCAAAGGATTAACAGTTGCTATGGCACAAGAACAGTCTAACTCTCAAAGTCTGTTTGTTAAAAAATCCCAAAAAGCAATTATTCAAAACCAAATGTTCTGCAACCACTGGGCCGAAGTTGTCCAATGCAAAAGACTGAAGAGTCAAAGCACAAAACATTTTAATCTCTATTGTTTTTTTTTATTCTCGTAATTACAGTTTTGAAAGTTAAATCCCAGTCGATGTTTTATCTATTCTGACTCAAAATTATTTTTCACTAAATTAATTGCTCTACTCAAAGCTACACAGTTCGGGGAATACTCTTAAGCCTGCCTTTGGAGAGACACTGTCGAGACATGAACAATAAATGATGAAATCCATATATGGAGGGACTAAGAAACCATCACATGGAACTCAGGTACATAACTATTCCCATTAGATAACTAGCTCACCATAACATGTCTACGGTTAACTGCATATGTTCTATGACTGTTTTAATACAGACTGTAATGAATGTGCCAATTACATTTTCACTTTGAAATTATGACTCTGTAATTTGAAATAACCAGGAGAGTGTACTATATGGTTTACATGGGTTGGCACAGTAATAAGCCTCAAATGCTGACAGTGCATCATCAGCAAAGCACCACGGCCCTCAGAGAGCCATCAAGCAGAAAATGATAATTAATTAATCATAGAGTGTGAGGCAAACTCTGTTCTATTAGCCCTTTGGTAATTCCTTCCCCTTGGCCTCCACACTAACCATAGAGATCATGCCTCTCCAATAAGGCCTGTTTACTCAGCAGCTCTTTGGCCACTGTAAGCAGTGCAGCTGGTTGGAAAATGTTCACAACCTCCAACATTTACGTTATTTAGCCACAAAACTAAACAATCTCAAGATTTCCATGGTGCTTTTATACATAGCAACTGTTTTTCTTGCAACACAAGGGATGCATTGCTGAATTGTTAGTCACTAAGAAGAGTCTTAGTTCATGTACTTTTCATCAGTCAGATAGTCGCAGAAAAACAAAAACAACGTCAAACTCTGTTCCGAAGCTGCGCCTTGTCACCAGGATTAAAGTATCGGGGGATCGCTGCAACACAGAACTTTTCTCTTGTAACACAGGGAGTCACCTACTGGTGCGCTGTTGCAAATGCTAACCACTGCTGCCACTGGCTAGTTAGCGTCCTATTAGCTGACTGCACCCAGACTGGGAGCTCTACTCAACTTAGGAGCGGGGAATGCTGCCAAGGAGCAAAAACCTGAAATGGGCTCACAGCCTCAACGGAAGCCAGCTGATTTACAGCGGCTCTGACCAGGAAGATGACTGTGGGAATGAAGACACGGCGGGTTCAAGCTGGGAACAAGAGAGGCATGAAATGGAGGAAGAGGAGCCAGTTTGTAGAGAGGGTAATTTGTAAGTAACTGCTAACATTGCATCATCCATTATATCAATATTGATAATTATTTTAGTAAAATTGTTATTTATTCTGTGTTTTGGACTTGTGTGATGTTATGCTGTGTTGAAATAAATGAACTAAATGTTCTGTGTAACCTAGGTTAATATAACCTTAAAACAAATAAAAGTTGAAGTCATTAAGTCAGTCATTGAGTTAATTAATAATCATAAAGGTGGTTTACTTTGTTGATTTTTGTTACTTTGTGTTCTGCTTCTGTGGAGAGAAAGGAAAAACAGAGCGAAAGCAGTAGATGTGAGAGGCAAGCGACAGGTAAGTCGAAAACAAGTGAGGATAGGAAAAAAAGGAAGGAGGAAAAATATTAGTAAAGAAGCAAGGTTTGAACTTTATTTTCTCCATGATTTGAAGGATTTTGTGCTCACCTTCTGTTCACATCGCTGGAATCTGTTTTTTGTTGTTTTGAACAAGGATTTTGTGTATGAAAACTATTTTTAAATTAGCATGCTATTTCCTTTTTTTTCAAGCTGAATGTGCAGTCTGAAGTGCTAGTAGCTAAGTTAAGTGCGAGTTAAGGGTATGTTGTATATTTTGTGGTTTTTCTTTGTGTAAAGTGAATTGAGAAGCTACGTGCATGGACGTGGTCAAGTTTTGTCTCGTTAGTCAAGTGAGGTAAATGCCGCTGCCATTTTGGGGTGGGGCTCTGATTTAATTGAACCATTTACTTGTATTTAGGTGCTGGTCTACCTCAAGTACTTCATTTTGTTAGAAAATATGTCAAACTAAAATACTGCTGTAGAACAGGCCAGGTTTTTCGTTGTTAGGAGCAGCTTGGTATTTACACACCTGAAGCTGGGAAATGAAGATGGCAGGCCACCCCTAGGAGAAATCACGTCAGATACGGTCCCCTTCCACAAGACCAACCTACTGGAGGAATAAGGACACTGATTCATACACCTGCATCATGGTAGGACTGAACCTTTATTATTGCTGCTGCAGCGCACAGTGAAGCTAGTTGGACTTCTAAAGGACTTAACAAAAGGACTAAAAAGTGAGAGTTGTGAAATTTGTGTTTTTCATCACATATTGATCTGTACAATTGTTTTGAGTTTTGTGTTTTGATTCTCTATTACATGGTATTTTATTTTAATTTTATTTGTGCAGAATTGGTGATACAAATGTGTTTTTCTGTTACTGTAAACTCAAAACTGGTGTACTGCTTAAATAAACTAACAAGAGAGTAGAACTAAACTCTAAAAAATAGGCTAACTCGGATAAAATGAGAACTTAGAACTGAGTCAACTTAAAGAGAAATGAGATACTAAATAACAACTTAAAGGACCCTCAGTTGAAAATGATCTATGAACTCAAATACGTTTAATCCAAACCAAAGCAAGATAAAATAGGGAGAAGTACTTATTTTTCTGTAATTTGGGTATATTTTGGATGTTTTCAAGGAATTTGATGTGTTTGTATATGAGGTGTGTTATTTGGTGCCATTTTGTGTATGTCTACTACTAATCTCTTCTACATAAATAAGCCGGCAGTTCAAACATTATTCCTGGGTTATAAACTGCTCCTATGAACTTAGACTCTGGTCCTAGCTATGTGTAATATCTACAGTGCTACGTCAGTCTCCTTGCTGGTTGTTCAGAATCATTACTGCTTTTTCCTTTATCGTTTAAAAGGTGGCTGTTAAATTATATATATTTAAATAATTAAATTAATATAAAAACTGTGCAATGACTGGTCGACTGTTGGCTTTAACTAACAACCTTTAGTCGACTAGGAAAATCTTTTATTGGGGCAGCCCTACTTCCTCACTACTTTCGTTCCAAAAAAACAATGGAGAATTTGCTTTAGGGGTGATCCAGACCCCTTAAGTTCCTTGGTGGTTTGCATTCAGTGTTCTGTCTATTCTGCCAAGATCACATTATCCTCATAGATTAATGTTAACTTGCAGTTTCCATATGGTCAGTGATGTATTGTCCTATATATTGTGATGCTTCATGACTTAGTTCAAATGTGGTTCACATATTGCAAGCTGTTGTCATGCTTTTGGTCGACATCCAAACCCTTTCCCAATCATCAAAACCAGATTCTGCTGAATCATGTCTTCTTCGTCCCTCAAGACTCTGCTAATTTCATAAGTGTGAAATTGAGATTCAGCAGATCTTGATTCATAGGCCAACTCGTTGCTCTTTCCCTCTAGAGTTTCAGCTAAGTGTAAAGGAAATCTTCAATTATTAGCACAGGCTGTATCGCTGCACACTGTTATATTAATTTAAAGAAAGGTTTCTGCTATTGTGTGTTAAACTGCTGTTTCCCATTGTGTCATTGCTACGTGTTATATTTAAGATTATATAATTACAGAATAAGGATACATTTATGTTAGATAGGCCTATAGGATAAGATCAAAATTCAAAATGTTTGACTACTACAAGTTAGATATTGCTTGATATACAGTCCCTAGCCTATAATCATAACTCCAACGCACAACACATTAGTGTCTGTTCGACAAGAGACAAGTATTGACTTTCATTTCATGATGATTAATGGTTACAATTAATGATTAATGATTCCAATTAATCAGTGCAATTAAAAACCTTCACATGAAGTGAAACTGTAGAGCCCAGCCAGTTAAAATTAAAACTTGCTGTTTAAAAATACATAAATGCCAGAATCTGTACGTTGTGCTCAATAGTTGATATACTGAGATTAAAATGATCCCCATCGCACACAAGTCATCACCATATACACAGTCAAGGTAAAGATCCATAAATTGATTTCTAACTATGTAAAATTGACTGTCTGGCACTTGGAGCGTGGCAGTGCACACTGGCTATTACTCACTGGTGGATTTTGTATGCGCAAGCGTGCCTGTGCAATTACAAAGCAAGCCCATAAATTAGTCGCTGAATCTGTCTTAAATCATGAGGGAATGCATCAAATACTATCTCTCCCCATCCAGACGGGTGTCTACATTGTAATAAGAACTGGAATACTGTAGTTGTGAGTGTGACAACAGATAATCGGCAGTCCCCCGAGGCGAAAGTAAGATGATTCTTTGGGAGTGGGAGGGAAGTGAACTTCACTGTTTCAGTAAGTGATTTTTCTCTCTGTAGAAGCCTGGAGATATAGGAATTTATAGCTGTGTTTTGACACCTTAAACCCATAATATTTTAATTGATTTTAGTCCTTATTTGCCATACCTGGTTAGATTGTGTTGAAACAATTTGAAGAGATCAAGAGTATTAGGGTCCAGAGCCAGGTTATGTGATTCCTTTAAGTCATGCAGAGGCACACGGTGTGCCCAATCAAGATAGGATCTCTAACAACCCTATAAAAGTGTTAACAGTCAGATTAAAATTTTACCATGGACACAACAGCCTGTGGACTCCACTTTAATCTGTTCTGATCACACACATGCATATGTTTTATTACATAACTTCTTACATAAATGCATGCCCCCATCAAGCTGTGAGAGTTTAGGGCAGGCATGCTATAAGATTTCTGTTCTTGCTTGCCTAAAGTTATTACCACTGGTATAAAGTATAAAAGGTATCTAGAGGTTATATAACTTCCCTTTCATGTTAATGTGAAACAGTTTGTATATGACATTCATGAAACTGCCTTTCAACTCTTTTAACATCCGAAAGACATTATCTCAATTACTGCAAAAGAAGACAGCAGCATGTGCTTTTATTCTGGCTCGATGTCCCGTGAGGCCCATGAACATTTCCATTTTGCTACAAACCATCTCATCCATGCAGGTCTGTATATATGGGTATTTTATAGGCCTGCGGTCTGGCAAGGACAGAGGAATTAGCCTGATCCACATTCATTAACCTCATTCTCATTCTCCAGAGCAACAGTGCTGTAGAACTATCTGTCACCACAGCACAAAAATGATGAATTGGTAATCAGTTGAGAGCTGTCAAGAAAGCCCCAGGAATGCAAAATTTACGCACTTGTTTGCCCTTGCATTAACCGTTTGTAATCAAATCACTATTTATTGTTGGTTCAGTCAGACATGTTTTATGATCCAATGTTGTCATATATAGGCAGGGAGACAACAGTGGCAGTCCTTATTGAAGACAGCATTGAATTCTGGGGAGAGGTGGGAGGTGGCAGTGTCTATTTCAAAACACCTAGACCTCCCCTAAAGCGTATGATGTGTGTTGGCTGTGATTCATTTTTAATCATCCTCTTAAATTATTAATAATTTCCTTAATGAAAATGGAGTGCGTACACAACAAATCAATATGTTTAGCTGCTGTGAAAAAAATTAAATAGGCCTGCAGGTAGAAAAGAAAGAAGATATTCCACTTTCTAAAATGAATGTAATTTACAGTGCAAAAAATCAACAGACAGTTAAGTTAAACTGTGCGTATATGCATCCTAAACACCAATTAAAGGAATGTCAGAGACATCACCACCGGGGTTTAGAGCTCAACCTGACCACTCCATGAGCAAGAGAAACCCGAGGAGGAATCAATACAGTGACAGCTGAGCTCCAGAAAATCTCGACTGTATCCTAATTAGGGGGTCAGTGTGTACCAAGAATTTCTCTCACTCACCTAATTGTGCTTTAAAGTTCAGACACAGTGAGTGGTTGGATAGCAGATTGCTTGGGAGGCCAGCCGATGGGTAGTCTACCAACCTGTTAATGGCTCATGTTTTAAAAGTTAATGAGAGCTGGAGTTAAAAGCAGCATTAGCTAAAGGCTAGGTGGAGTTGAGCTATGTGGATTAACTTTTCATTACCTCCTCATTAGGTGGGCCTGGGGATTAGAGAGACCCCTGTATTAAATGTAGCATGAAAATATCCAAATGGGCCTGCATAAAGCCAGTTTGGAAGTGGGAAAAGTGAGTTAAAGTGAGTGATTGAGCTTTTAGCCTCTCCCTCTCCTCACCACTGGAAATCCCTCTACAGTTAAGTTGACATCGTTTGCTCCCTATTAGCCAATAAGAAGGCGTGTAGGAGCAGGCAAGCCTTCCCTATTCCAGAGGAGGTGACTTTGAAAACTAGATTGGGTCATTAAAAGTAGAATAAGAAGGCCATTATAATTCTAACACTGAAGTTGCCATTTATTTGCATTGTGAAGTCCCTGGTGTAGTAGTTAAATGTCACTTGCCAACTTTAATGAGAGTAAAGTTAGGCAGTGTGGCCAGAGCTGATTAGAGTGTTTTCTACAGCAACTCCTCGTCCAATGCTGTGTCCAAAGGAATCATCAACACTTCACACTGAGAGACTACTGGACAATCCGGGTCTAGACCTCCCCACTCCTACCACAGCTATCACTACAGCTTAATTACCCTCAATGCGGAAATAGAAGGCCACTGATCTTCAGACTTGCCCTAAGTGATTTGTAATGTGGTGTGCCAATGGGATGGGCCATTAAAATATGTGTGCGCACGTGTGTGTGTGTGTGTGTGTGTGTGGTGTGTGTGTGTGTGTGTGTGTGTGTGTGGTGTGTGCAAGACTTTTCCTTCTTTATTTCAAATGTTCATTATGTTACTGAGGACAACACAAGTTCATACCAATTTACTAATCTGCATGTCAGGGCAGTACTCGATGGTAGAGGTTGTGAGTATTTTATTGTTGGTTGCAGGAGGTGAAAATAGATTTTTTTCCTATAAGTTGTCTTTGAAAGATTATTTTTGGAATTAGTTTCCATGACTTAACATTTGTTCTTAGGACGTATTATTTTGCTGCTGTTTAACACTGCGGCTGCTTGCTAATTCATAGCACCTCATTGCTGTCAGTGTTGATGTTCTCCCTCTATGTTAGGGTCTGTTCAGGTCAACTGCATTTTGGATTGGGTCTAATTATCCTTCAGGTACACTGGGTTGGACTGAGCTTGGGTCTCCTTGGATTGGGCCTGTCTTTTGTGAAAATGAATATAAAGATTGGGGATTCAGGTAGGTTTTTCTATTTGGACAGGGTCAGTTTGGAAATGTGAAGATTTCTACCAGTTAGTAAAGTTTATCTTGCTCTGCTTTGGGGGAAAAACACACACAACATAAACATGAGACAACTGAAGAGTTGGCAGTAGTAATGGTATTAATCATCCTATTGAAACCAATGAAACTTGTTGATGTTGCTCTACCATTACTGTAAAAAAAAACTGATGTGACCAACTAAGAACAATAAACACCTCCAGCAACAAATTAAAAGGGACTATGTTTAACGCCTGCACAATTCCACATTCAGTCCCTTTGAGTTATCTTGTCCATATGTGTGTCCTGTCAAGGAAAAAAAAAGAAAAAAGAAAAATAAAACGTGTGAAAACAATCCTGAGAGGTGTGAATATAATCTGAATTAATGAGGCCATATCATATGAGAGGAACAGTCTGGAGTGACTGCGGGTAAATTCACATCATTTGGATAATTAAAGCAACCTACTTTGACATTTACAACACGTTTGTGAAATTCACATTAATGATAACTGACATTAAGGCTGACCCCTCTGATTGTGGTTATGATCAAATGATTGTCCCAGTTTATTTTTGCTCTGATATTGTAATTCTAGTATTGACTGAACTGGGAGAGAAACCAGTGACAGGAAGAACATTTTAACTACCCATCATACCATTATGTTCATTATATCATTATCCTTGATGTTTATCCTGAGATAATTAAACGTTAGGCAAAGTAAGTCATGATATTCTTTCACCTTCTGTTTCCTGGCCATCCATGTAACTGCATAATCTTTACTGTAGCGAAAAGCAGTAGCTTTTTAAAGATGCTGCTAATGCTGGCCCCTGATAAGTTCCCCTTACCTCTCGCTCATTGGGATCGCACACATTCACTGTGACACCATTTCAATGGCTGATTTCCCTTGCTGGCCAATTAAAGAGTAGCACAAAGGGAAGTTAGTTGTAGTCACACTCCTGTTTTCTTTTCTGTAGTGGAGTGAAATCATCACTCACAAGCCAATGAAACTAATTTACTTCACAAAACAGTCCCTTTCTGTGACACTGTGAATCCACCAACAATAAAACAGCGTTGCGTACCATGGCATTTCAGAATAAAAGTAGAGATAAATGCTTTGATATACGCAGGTGAAAAAGACAGATTGATTCATAATGGAACATTCAAATTCTGTGTGCTAGTGAGGGTGACTCATGCACAAACTCACAAGGAGGTCTGATGGTTAATATTCCAAACTGTGAATGCCAATTATCGATCTTTATGCATGTGGGTATTTATCATGCATTGTAAACCCCAGGGTAATTAAATGCAAGTGCTATGCTTATGATAGCTATCATGAGTTTCGTTGCCAGAGCGGTCAATCATTCTATTAGAGGCCTTGCAGGAACTCTGTATGCTACGAGGCCAGTGGCAATGCACTGCCTCAGGCTAGCAGAACTAATTAGAAGGTTGCCCAGTGGAATTCTATCACCACTATGTCCAATCCACCCAGCCCATTTCTGCTTTTCGTCCCAATTTTCCTCTTAATTTCAACATGCTGTATGTCTCTGTTTCTCTTAATTCCCCCACCTCACTCTCCAGGGCCATCCATCACATTTACTTGATTTGACTGAAAATGTGATGCCACCTTACAATTCAACAGGGAACATCAGAAGTGAAGTTTGTGAATTCACGCTATTCTCACATGGATTGGTGGATATGACAAAAATGTTTCATTTGCAAGGATTCTTCTCACTTTAAAATTTCCCCACTGCTGTTAGAGATACCTATTTTTCCTGCTTGCATAAATCACAATTCAGGAGGAAAATATCTTTGCTTCTCAAAATGTGACCTCCCCTCTTTAGAAGACATGTCTTCTGGAAGAAAATGCTTATTTCTCTGTATATGTTTTTTAACTATTATTATTACAGTTATTTTCACAACAAATTAATGTGTCTTTTTTTTTTTTTTTTTTTTTTGTTAATCAATGGATCATTAAGTCAATTGAATCCTAATTTCTCAACGTGATGTCTTCAAGTTGCTTTTTGTCTTAAAGCAACAGTCAGAACCCCCCAAATCCAATTTACAAAACAGAGAATTGACAGAATGTCTCTGTAAATTCTGACATTTGAAAAGCTGGAAACAGAGAATGTTTGACCTTTTTGCTTGATAAATTACTTTTTATCAACAATTATTCGATTACCAAAATAATCAGCAATAGGGCTGTACAATATAGTAAAAACCTTATATTGCAATTATTTTGACAGATATTGCTATTGATTGATATGATTCACGATTAGTGTGGGAATTATAAGCTTAGCATCACATATTTAATTTTCAATGAACAAAACTATTAAAATCATGATGATGCAAAATGTTTTGTTGTCTGTACTAAACATGTTTTCCTAAATCTGGATAACAGGATTTGTAGGTCAGGGCATTTCTGCAACAAAGAAAATTACAGCTTCTGCGATTTGCATATTGTACTTGGTCTTATTGCAATTTCAATAATATTTCGATTAATTGTAGCTCTAGTGAGCACTTAATTTTATGTTGACCGACAAATTGAATGACTAATCATTTCAGCTCTAGTCTTATTTTTTCATACTACATCTCTATTACATTATCAGACTATCTAAACCAACAGTGGCCGTCAGAAATATAATCAAATGGAAACCTTGAGACCAAAGGTTTTGAAAAAAAGCATTCTCTAAGTCAATGAAATTCAATAAATGATCAAATTAACAGCTTGGAGATATGTTAATATATTACCTCAGTCTACATTGCAGTAGAACCTCTATTCACACTTTCCATGAGGGTGATATTATTAATTAGAATATTTATTAAAATTCTTGTCCTTGGGTGAGCATTCTGATACAGCGAGCCTTTCCATTATCCGAGCAATGAAATGTGAGAAATACTCAATAATATTAGCACTACTCTCTCTTACACCAGGGCCTCTATGGCTATAGTTATCCACTTAAATTAAATTAACAGTTTGTGTAGAGAAACTATAATCCTATAACAATTTTTTTTTTTTTTGCAAGTATCACACAATTCTATAGTTGAACAGATGTCTTGTTGTATACTAGACCATACATAATTGTAATGCTCTATATAAATACATTCTCTATATATTTTACACAGTACAACTCCCCTAAACCCTGAATCTGCTTTTGTTCCACCCTTACTTATTCTTCTCTCATTTAAATGACTTTAAACCGTAGCCATTACAGATGGCCAACACATTGTAAACAGATGCCAGCCCATCTTTTCTCACACACTCTCTGAGAAACCAGCACACAAACAGAAGTACACCTGCATGTGCGTACCTTGATCAATGTTTGATCCACCCCCATGCTCCATGGCCCCGGCCATCCTTCAGCTCCGTACATAATGAATTACTATCTCAACTAGTCACATGTAAAATTAAAACATTAAACAGAGCGCAGGTAGTACAGAAATTACACCCAAGGGTTCATTCAAGCACAGCCTTTTGTTTCATCTGTATTCCACACCTCAAAAGCTGCATCATGTTATTGTTCTATAGTACTGTACAACTATTTTATTGTGTGGATGTTTATGTTCTAAGTCTCCCATTAGAGCCAATGTTCATTCAATACTTTGCCTTTGATTTGACAGACATGCACACATAAAAACAGACAGATGACAGATGTAGAAGGAGACAGACTTAAAGACACATAAACCAAATCAGACAAAATCCTGAAAGTGAGAAGAAAAAAGAAGGATGCAAAAAGCTAGATTTAGACTGTGTGACATGAGTTGATTCTGTCAGTGTCAGGACTACAGTCATCCTCTGGGGCTTGGGGATGGTTCTATACACTGCCAAAGATGGATAATTGGTTATTTTGAGTAATTTTTTTTTAACAAAGCTCAGCTGCTGCAGCTCAACCTCAAGTAAACAACACACCTTGGGAATAGCCTCTGTTCAGGCGCCTCATGTCTGTAGATTCCTGTCTGGATGCATGTTTTTGTTTGCCAGATGTAAAGAATAGACCTAATCCTTGTAGCTTAGATGGAGCTATTTTGATTTCCTCTCATCTACACATCCACACCAGTATAAATGTAGATTAGTAGTACAACAATTAAGTGCATTTCATTTAGGCAAGCAAATTTTGTATTATGGTTAAGGTAAGACTGCATCAATTCATGTATATTAACAATTTTGGATGTAAAGAAATTATACTGTAGACATGATTGCATGTACTTCTTAGTGTATGAAGATCTGAATCATACAGTGTATTCACAATGGACATTAAACCCTGCATTTACATAAATCGTAGTTGACATTGTGTATGTTAAAGTAATGCAGTAAATGTTACAGTGCCCTATTTTGGAAGTTATTGCAATTATTGTTGAGAAAGCTGTGTTCCCCAAATGTCAGCTTTCCAGATATTTTGTTTTTAAAAAAGTTTACTGTTTGACATTTTCAACTTATTCTCTAGGGTTTGAAAGGCTTTCATAGGCACGAGGCTTAACATTGCCCAAGCCCCAGAAAACCACCATGAAAACATGAAAATCTTGAATAAAAAAACACCCATAAACAATTAACAGTGCCTGGCCTGGCTAAATGTCAATGTAATTTAGCTAATTATTATTATTAGTAATAATTCATCCATTAATAATTGAGCCAATGTAATTGATTAAAGTGTTAATGACAACACAGACTTAGAGGAGCAGGCCAGGAGGATACAGCAATTATCCTCACATACAAACCAACTCCCTCTGGTATCCTCATACTGTAACCCCCCCCTTCATGAGAAACAGGATTCTAAATGAACATCTGTTAGCACAGCTGGTTTCATCATCTAGATCTTTGTATGATATTATCCACAGTGGATCCAGGTCTGAAGGGTTGCATTGTTCTCTCGTGTTGGCCTTGGCAAAGTTTTCTTCCTGTGAAGTCATTATCTCAAGTAATAACTAACTAGCTATGACTGTAGTCTTAACAGTGATTTCTTTATAACCTTGATGATTTACTGTGGGTAGTGGCAAAGACACAAATCATGTGATAATAAAACAGCTCAGCCATCAAAAGACAGGATTTAGACAATGTGCCATTGGGGTTACCTGGGCCTTAATGAAGATTTCTTTATTCTTGATGTTTTATTAGATCAGCTAAATCTATTACATTGAACACATTAATCAAGAATACTTTAGCTGGTATGAACATTGAAAAAGATTTAACTGGTTTAATTCTGTTTGTTATGTATCATGTGGAAGTTAATGGGTATTTTTGTTTTTGACCTGAGTCAGCATTTATGTTCAAAAGGCAAAGGCAAAGTAAATGCAGCATTTCATTAATTCCTCATTGTTACTGATATTAGGCCATACATTGTAGCTCTGATTTATTTATTTCAATTGTGCTTGCTCTTCTAAAATGAAAACAAATTGCATCTTGTTTATTGCAGTGTAAAATTCAACCCATTGTTGCATGATGAACATAATTCATTGGATAGATGTGACGGGCAAAAGAGCAAAATGTCCTTAAAGGGAGGATAACTTGTCACATGGGAAAACAATCACACAGTAGAGATGGTAAATTTGCCGCTGTTCATTAAAAGAACGACTCAGTAAGCCATTTTTAAAGAGTTGAGATACAGTTTAACTGCATCAAAACACATACTTTTTGTGAGAAGTGTGGAATTGGCTCTAATACTCCGACATCCATCCATTCAGTCCATCCAACTGCTTATCTGTGTCAGAGTCACAGTGGCAACACCGCAAGCAGAGCAGCTAGGCATCCTTTTTCACTGCAAATTCCTCCAACTCTTACTGTGGGAACCCCAAGTGTGCTGTGCCTGGAGCACCTCCAAAGGGAGGCATTCAGGGGAATCCTACCAGGTGCCTGAACCACTTCTCATTCTGGCTCCTGTTTCTGTGGAGGACTAACAGTTCAATGTTGAGGCCCTCCTGACTCATTAAAGTCCTCATCTTATTATGCAGACTGAGGCAAGCCATTTGGTATTCATGTCCTCCATTTGTAACCACAGTCAATTTTTTTGAGGTTCAGAGTTCAGAGAAAGACTGACCAAAATAATCAAGAGCATTGGTGTGCCGACTACATCATGTGTTGAATTTTTATCTGGAAGCCAAATTTTAGTTGTGCTTGTAGGTGCAGTAGAACTTTTGAACTGCGACTGAGTGTGTTTGGTGTTCTTCCACTGTAAAATGGCACACGAGCATAATCAGAAAACAGGGAAGGGTTAAGAGCGAGAATAACAAATTAATTGTGTAAGCTCTTAGCAGCACAGGAGGAAGGAGGTCAAACACAAAGCAAACAGATGATGCACTGCCTTATCAAAAAAAAAAGAAAGTAAGCACCATAATTGGAACTAAGACAATAAAGTAAGTTGAAAACCAAATGGGTGGAATTGAACATATTGGACTTTACAGTTAGCAGCTGCATGTGAGAAAAAAAAAAAGAACACAATATCCGTGCCAGATACACAGCATACATACAAACACTGATTTACTGCCGCTGATGTCGCCAACTGGCAGTCAGCCTCATTTTCTTGTAAAATTATTATATGATAACAAAGGAGACATTTGTTCTAAGCGCGTCTTGTGGGATACTGTCAATTATGTTAATTAGATCACTCTAGATATGCACTTAGTGTTACTCAGTATTGATAAAGACAGGCCAATTGAAGACACAAAATATCTCAGATGAAGTCTGACCAATAATGATCACATTCATCGGAGCAACTTGATAATATTGTATGGATTATTGACTCATTCTATACCCCTTTATTAAAGACATACATTTATGCATTTTTCTTACATTGGTGCACACAAATTATTCCTATGAGTATAGTGTAACATAATATATTGTAAATTGTTCATTATGATGCTATATATTCATTTTAAATACCACAAAAGGTAAAACTGCTATAAATAAATATGCTATGGCAATAATTTTATACAAAACTGGTTATGTTTAATGTTAAAACTGAACATAACAAGCCTCACAAATAAAGTATTATAGGGCTTTAGAGTTGTATTTTCTTTATGAATTTATATTAATTTTTTCTTTATTAATTCTGTATTCATTTCCTTTAATAGTGACAGCTGGGGAGTGACAAGAAAAGGGGAAAGAGACACACACAGCAAAGGGCCACAGGTCGGCATCGAACCCAAGGCTGCTGCAGCAAGGACTCCGCCTTGGTGCATGGGGTGCCAGCTCTACCAGGTGAACTAGCAGGGCCCCCGAAGGAAAATACAGTTAACGCTAGCACAGAAAACTTATAGTGAATACACTAATGAAAAATGCTACTTTAAATTTGGAGTTAGAGAAAGTCGTGTGGCTTTGGCGTAGGAAGTTGATGTCCTCACTTGTGCAGTGACACCAGTCTTGATATTAAAAACCTTCAGCTATTTTATATAAAATAAGCTGTCTGTCACTACTACATCTTATACCTACCCTATTTCTACTCTGTCCATTTTCATTAACCAAAATATGTGATTGAATATTCCAGTGGGGATATATCAATCATTCAATAACATTTTCATTTAGACATGTCTCTCCCATATCTATATTCAATGAATGAAGTATTTTTTCCAAGTTAGGATGAATATATATTCATATGAACATAACAAGGATGTGATTGAATCGACTGCCTGCCCACAAGCTAGTGAAGAGTAATTGCACAGTGTACAATTACCTACAGTTCCTTCTGTGTGTCATTGGCCAATATCACTGTGTCAATATTCTGCAACACAAAGTGAGCTAACTTGAGTGATATCTCTATACGGAGTATCATCTAATTGAAATGCAACAATGAGGATGAGTGGTGTGAATAGTGCTGATTTTCTGGCATCCACTTCTTTTTCACTACTTTAAGGCAGAATGAGTATGATAAAAAAAAAAAGAAGTATAATCTCTATCAAGCATCACTTGTGATGCATTGGAAGTGTGTGTCTGTTTCTGCAGAGACCATGCCACCTGCTTTTATTTTCTTTTTCTGCTGTTTCGGGACATTTCTGGGCATTGAGTGTGTAGCCCTCAGTCCCCAGCCAATGCGCAATGCAGTAACCAGGTGCCAGATCATAAGCACACATCCAAGAGGAATCATTGACCTGGGGAGGTGGGGCAAACTTTTAATATTGTGTTTAAAAGCTGCAACTGACAAATCCTACATATTCTGCTTTTCATGAGAGGTGGCGTACATTTCTTCAGTAGCACCGTTTATTGGACAACCTCACTCTTACTGTTACATTTTTAAATATATGCAGTGTGATCAGGTGTCAGTTCACATTAAAACTACAGCAGAAATTCAAACAGTATCTTCAGTATATATCCCAAAAATGTGTTGCTATTCTGTGGCACTTCCTTTTCAGCTTTAAAGCAGGCAAAATAAATGAAAAAATATTGATATATGCAAAAAACCTTAACCTCAATTAAATTAAACCTTGAGGGGTATTTTTACCTCCATAAAACAGCAAATGATATGTCACTCTCATGTCATTTCATCTGTACTGTGGCTTCTGCATAAAGCCTCTTACAATAAATTAATGTTTGAATATTGAAAACATAATAATACCAGTTTCGATATGGATTTGGTTCTATGTTGGTAAAATTCCCGGATTCATTAAGCTCCCAGTCTAACACATTCCTAATTTAATTATTTATCTCCTCTTTCTTTTTTGGCAAAAGCACAGAGCAATTAAAAACAGTTGTGCCATTTAAATAAATAGCAACTAAGTCATGTGAAAAAGCTTCAGTTTTAAATTTTGGAAAGTCTGTCTTTTAAGTATAGCGTTATTTGATGTATTTCTTTAAAATCTAAATCCAAACACAGTTGGTGAGAGATTCAAAAGGATTTGGATTCAATGAGCAGATTTGATACTGAATTCGGTGTTGATAGCTAACAAACCAAGGGGCTTCAGTTAATCGCAAGAGCTCCTTTAAGCATCTTTTGCCCCTAATTGAGTATCAATTAGCAAAGTTGGCTGTTGCCAACTGCAGGTCAAGTTACCAGATAAACGGTAGTTCATTGGAGGAATGAGCCAGCATTGAAGGATTGATCTCACAGACACAAAATTAGAGTTGACTTCTAATGTCTTTTAAATTTAATATAGAACTGCATGATGCTGTGAGTTTTTTTTTTTTCTTTCACTCACTAATATTCAGCTACACCTGCTAATATGTATTTGTCATTTGTCTACTGCATTATATATATATTACCTCCTGTGTATTCCGCAAACCTATGATGGCACTGACCTTCATATCCACAACTTTAAATTCAAACTGTGTCTGCTCCGTCAATAATATCCCAGATATTTAAAATACTGTATTACTCCATCATATCTTGAGTCTTAAGTGCCAATATAGTGTGTCAATGAAAATGTATCAGCTCATGCAAAAATGCACTGTGCTGTTCAGTTCTGATTCCAATGTACACACTGATGGTAATATAAGCATTGTGCAAATTGCAAGGAGATAAATAAGATCACATTCTCTCCACAATCAAAAGCCTCTCCAGTTTGAGATCACAATCATGACTTACAGTATTTATTTTACAGATGAATGTTAATTGGGAACACAGCGAAAATTGCTTCCATGTCAATCAAAAGCCTAGTTAGCTATTTGCCTTTTGCTCAATTAACATATAACAAGAAAACTTTTCCCTTAGCTCAGGCGTTAATGAGTAATAACCTCATCAATGGTACTTAAACTTTAGTTTGAGGTGTGGCAGCTCAATGCTAAAAGCTAATGGTTTCACTATAAAAGAACTTCACTGTGCAGCTGTAGCTTTTCTAGTAAGTGTTATGCTTTATCTCTTAGCACAATTCTCATCAGCTACAGGTGGCCAATAGCTCCTGTATTAACCCTGCAAAATATCTTGTATTCAGGCTGCTATAATGTTTAACGGGGAAATGGTTTCTTACATACAGCATGCGTGTACCTTGGTGTAAATGGGCAAAGGGAGCCAAATGCACCGAAAAGAGAACTTCAGGATAAAATGTGCAGAAGTGCCCAATCCACTGGCACATAAAGTACTAGACATCTCATTAGCAACAATTACTGATGAAACAGAAAATTATGCACAAGCACTCAGCGAGGAAACACTTTCAACTTGCACACACACAAAAACACACAAACTATGCAAATACTACAAAAAGTAGAGGGACAGACACTCCTGCTCTGTCTAATAAGAAGGTTAGCCCTGTTACTAATTATGACACTAATTCATTATGAGAGAGAATTAGAGTCTGGCCTCTGCTGTGCCCAAACTCAAATCAGGCTGTAAATGAGGCAGAAAAAAAATGGGCTGAACCCGGTAATGGAGCGACTCTTCAGACATGTGAATTCCAATAACTGCACATCAGGAACGAACCACTCACACAGGTATGAAGTTGTGCATCCTCACCACATACATACTCATAACTAGTATTAGTAGTAGTAGTCTTTTGTGATCTAGTGTTCCACTGTTTAACCAAGTGATCAACTGAGTGATTTAATGCTATATATTGTCCCCTTTGTCATTAGTCTCAAATTATGACATGACACGTTTTATCAGATGGAAGAATTGCACTATGTGTGTACAAGTTGTATTTCTGCAGAGCTCTTCTGCTTGCTAAGGTTGAAGGATTAAGAGAATTCGCCTGAAGTCAAATAAATATCCATATGAATCCTATATGATGATCTATGATGACACCCAGAGATAGCAAGAAAGAGATCAGGAGCGAGAAAGAAGTAAGAAAGCAGAGATATTGTGGGAAAGAGAGGCAAGCCTGCACACCCATATAGAGAAGATAACGTTCATTAGCAAAGAGACATACAATCGATTAAGATGCAAGGTATTTCCCATTTCCTATTCTCATTATGTACAGTATAGTTAACTGCATGTTTTAAAAGACATCCTTAGACTATCAATTGATCCTTTGTAATTCCATAAGAGCATAGAGGGAGGTTGAATACTGACTGAACTAAAATTAGCACCCTTTGTAGCACTTTTCCTTTTTTTCCTGATTGTAGTCTTGAAAACACAGGAATGAGACTATACTCTTTTGTTTTGCAATATGATCCTTGTTGCCCAGAAAATAGTCTAATTTGGAAAATTTCAAAGGCAGTATCATGCCTTTAGGGTACATAAACATTAGCATGAGACTTGATGATGTGTATTGAAAGCTGCAGTGTCATATCTGAAACCAGAAAATAGTCAGTCTGAAGTAAAAATACATAATGGCTAAACTTTCTTATGGAAACCAGGGCACTTTACTCTTAACAACAATTGAGCCAGGTTATAAAAATGTTATTATTGTAATACATTTTATATCTGCCACTGTTTTAAATTACTCTCATCATAACTTTCAAATTAGAGATATTTAGTGGTCTTGTCTGCTTGTGTGCTTGAGCATGGCTGTAGGAACAACTAACAACTGAAGAAGAGACTATCGGCATTGGCCTGGGACATGACCAGACATCTGTCACATATGATGAATTTTGTGTTCTCACCTTTTCACCTATTCCATTTCCAGTTAGGATAGAAACAGCTAGGACCCAAGAGGACCGTGGCCTTAAAAGAGACTATAAAAGAAAACACTGGTGAAATATCCTAGAAACCACCCTTCCCCATTTTCTTTATTGTCCCGCGTCAAGGGAAGCATCTTTTCTGGAACTCCTCTTGGCCATACTTTGACAGCTAATTAAGAGGATGATGAGTGCTACATTGCTTTGATGTGACGGTGAAAAATTAAAGATGAAAGAGGAGATTATGTTTCTATTAATATCATTTTAGTTTGCTCTTTCCACACCCCAGCCTTATGGTGCACAATCAAAGTTCACTGAAAAGGAGAAAGGGGACACCAAAAACATTTGTTATAATTAAATTCACACACAATACATAAATACAGGATTTTGCGAAAACCTAGTGCTATTCCTCCAACATAATGACATACAGTGTGTTAATGTTATCAAGGCAAGGGTGACATTGAAATATTAAGACAATATTCACCAACACCTCCATTCTGTATGAGTGGAAGGTGAGAACATTAGTGGCAGAGAATCAGCTGAAAAGCAGATCAAGTAATAAATGAAACACCGGCTGTGTTTATTTCTATTTTTTGCCAGTTGCAAGCTCTGCTATGGGATGAAAATCTATTGTACTGTGTGTTTACATGGCATGTTGATATAATGATATTCAAAACATATCTGTGAAACACTATGTAATTGTGGATTCACAGTTGCATAGCAGTTGCTCTGTTCTCTATTGTCAAAATGCTGTTTCTGTTTTACATTTATTTTTTTTCTCTTGTATTGTCCTTTCATATCATTGAAAGTTTACATGGGGTCATATAATTTCTATCCTAAGACAATTGTGAACAGAGTGGAGTGAATAAAGGATTTTCTTTTACATCATTCTTGTACCACTCATTTGACTACAACTGTCGCACACATATCAGGCTTATCGACCTCCACAACCTCTGAGACTGAAGGAAATTATGAAATTCAATCAAACCTCCAACGAATTGAGCTTGATTGATGACTTGGTTGTGGTTTTCCATTGCAGTTCCAAGTGAAATCAGATAGACTCTCCACCATTTGCTGGGTGAGGCCACAGGGAAAAAAAAAGACATCACAAAGCAGTAATTTGCACACTTTATGAACTGTAGAGGTAGTGTGGGTCTTCTATAGGCATTCTATTGACGGAGAAAGCAATATTAAGTACAAATTGGATTGAATACACCATTAAAATGTATAATATTTGTTATAATTCATTCTTTCATTTATTGTTTTTAGCCATGCTCACATTGCTCTATGGCAATGTCGCTCGGTCCTCATCCTTTGGGGACCAGAAATTTGGTGATCTAGTGATCCCCTGACTTTTTTCACTTAAAGATCCAGTGCCTTTAGGAGGATCTATTGGTAGAAATGGGATATAATATGGATAACTATGTTTTCATTAATGTATAATCACCTGAATAGAGGAATTGTTATGTTTTGTTACAGTACAGTGTGTTTTTCACACATTTTGTGGCAACCTTTGTTACTCCTTCACACTTGAAAGGGAGGGTGAAGCGAACGAGTTTTAACCTGTAACTATACCACTAGATGCTACTAGATATCACACACTGCAGCTGCTGTTGATATTTGTGATTTTGAGTAAAACTATATCTGCCCTGCAAGTCTGAATGAAAAAACAAAAACTGAGTGAATTGAAACCATGAAATTTGGTTCAGACATTCATGTTTCCTTCAAGATTATTTGTTTTCACTTTGGCGACACCTGATTTATGACCAAATATCTGCAAAACTAATCACATTCCCATCAGCCTAGGGTGTTCTTTGTGTTTTGTGCTTATTACCGATAAATGTTATCATACTGACAGTTTTAGATGATATCAACTGACTTTTACTCCATTTCACTTTTCATTACACCTGCAGAAGCCTGCACAGATGAAAGAAAATGCTTTCTAAAACCTTGAAGTGCTTTTTGTGCACAGTTCATCTGGATATGGGCTTTTGCAATACTAAGATAAACTTTGAAAGTCACTTTCAGTCAAGGCTACCTCCAAATGTTATTTGAGGCTTGGCAGCAGAGTTCCCTGACAGGTTGTGCCCCCGCTGCCCTAGTTGCCGCTTGGCCCTCCTTTGCTCTGTATGGTGAAAGTACCGCTCAGTACTGGCATGCCTGTGGAGAGGCTATGTGTAGAGGGTGTGGGGTGGTGTTAGTGGTTGTGTGTGTTGTGTGTGGGTTGGGAGGGCTTGGCCGAAACCTTGTGACTTGCATTGGCTCAAACAATTTCCTTTAAATAAATCATAAAATATTTTTGGTTAGAATTCTTGATTGACTGATGATGGGAAAGGAAGGACAGACATGTTCACACTGCTTTGACTACATCTGTATTTCAAAGTCAAATATTTTCATGTTGTGTAATTTCCACCAGAGTCATTCACTCATCACTCTTAAATATGTCATGACACCCCAGTGACATGCAGACGCCATTTCAAAGGGGAAATGAGTAAAATATACCCTTCACAAGAGGACAAAATAACCATAATTTATTAGGTGTTTATGAGGTTGTTGATCCATATCAGTGACTAAAAGATATTTTAAAAAGATTTCTGGATTCAAAACGTTTCTTATTTTTTGTTTGCTGACTGTTTAGAATATTCAACTGAATTTTATAATGCTCCCAGTATGCCACACCCACTCACATTTTTTAAACTCGACAATGGAGGATGGCATAATGGGCACCATCGAGTATTGCTAGACATTTCAGCTACCAGGGCTTCTAAGCCTTGTTCTCAAACTAAAATAGGACGTGACACTGCAACATTGTTACAGTATGTTACATTGTGATATCTTACCTCTTCACCAGTTGTTTCTGAATCTCTGCTCCAACTCTATTATAAAATTGGAACTTTATTTTTTGCCTGAATCATAGGAACACCATCACTCAAGGGGACTGATCGAGAGTGGGGAGGGGGTGGGTTTGTAGCTTGATATTCTTCTTCTCAATGCGCCCACACACGATGGTGTGCTTGTCATGTGTGGGCGCTTGTTGACATGTCATCATGGATGTGCACATTGGTACCAAGAAGGCAGGGGATATATAAATGTTAGACAATGTCAGATCTTATGTATGGCTTTTTAGCCAGCAGTCACAGATTTGCAATGTGTCTGAGCTTCATTCAGAAGACTTGCTTTGGTAAATGTTTGGCTTGGCAATTGCCTCTGTTAAGGCCAGTAGCCTACATGAGATTATTGTGTAATATTGTGTTGTAATCATTGTTCAAATAGTGAGGATATTTTCAATAGGAAAAGACAGGAAATATAACTCTGGTTAGTGCCATTAATGTGACCATATGAAAACAATGGCTCTATCAGTGCAAAGCTTTTTGCTGGTGAGAAGCCTCCAGAGTACATTAGAAAAATATGTAAGTTAACTGTTTATATGTCTTGTAATCAACACAATGTTACATTTATTGCCTTGCTGCATTAATTATGTCAAACTGACCAATTTGTAGTTATTAAAGCAACTCCCACTAGGAAAATTAAAGTGTTAGGTTAAGGTAAAAGCGGAGTGAACTGAATGCAATACTGAAAACTAACCGTGTTTAACACATTCATTCATATTTAAAGACACACACTGTACATGCTCACACGTACACTGCACACACAGTTGAGTACAGGCACAGAGCAAGCACCTGCTGGGAATGTCTGTGGGTCTGGACATGACCCTGTCAAGAGTCTTCAGGAGATTAATTTCCCAGGCCTGTTTTCTTAGATAAAAATTGAGACGGAATTACAAATGTGAGACGTGGGGAATAAATCTGAAAATGATATACATTTCAGAGGGATTACATAAATCAGCACATTTCTCCTTTCCTTCATTTGTCCTTTGTTTCAAGCCAATATTTCTTTAAAGAAAATAGACAATAGACAGTTAGCCTTGTCAGAATGTATGAAGTTGCTATGTAAGAATTTTGACATTGTCGATGCAAAATGAAGCTAGGGACTCCATGCAATGGTAATCAGACCAAAAAAAAAAAGCCCCCTAAGTAATTTATCCTCCAAAGTAATTTCAGTATTTATGGGATTCACCTTCAAAATGTAATGTGGCATGCAGGTAGAAAAAACATAGGAAATGAGAAATCCAGTGAGAACGAGAGTGAGGGAGAGGCAGTGAGACAGGGAGGGAGAGAAAACCAAAGTGGGAGTCATAAAGTAAGTGATCTCTACAGTCTGCTGCCATCCAGACAGGTCTCCTGTGACCTCCACCACCAGTGACCTACGTCCTTCACATCTGACAAAGTTAGGAGGACACCCTGGAAATATGAGGCCATCTCAGGCACCTCCATATTTGAATGTGCTCATTATGTCTCTGTCTGGATAAGAGCATCTGTTAAATGACTGAATAGTAAATTGTGTGCTGAGGACAGCAGACTAGCAGGGCAGATAAAGGAGCTTTGTCTTAGTTACATTTCAGCAGGTAGCAGCATGGCTTAGACTGCCAACAGGTTTTGCTACTGTGCAAGCCTAATGGTGGATGACTGAGGGGAGGAGAGGGAGTCGCTGGGAGAAGATATGCGATTTTCCACTTGTCCAAGCAGTTTTCTGTAAAATCACACCAGTCGCCTTGCACTTGGTTCAAGGACGGTATTGCACAATCTACATTTTGAAAAATCTGTCAAATTGTGCCAAATATTATTCAGTGTTTACAGCATCTTTTTAAATGAATGCCTCTTTTTGTTGTTTGGGATTGTATTTAATTGATTGTTTACATTATGTGTTACTCACCAAAACACATTATGTGGATCCTTGATGTCTAACAAATGTACTGAATGCACTTCATTCCTCATTGAACATTTGCAAAGCAGATTTTGAAAGTATCTGAAAATGTGCATTGTATACATAGATCTTTACTTCTTCACCTCCACTGCCTTTGTTGGCGCATTACTATATTTCTTACTTATTAATGTGTTACCATGCTCCATAGCGCTACTAGTGATCAAAAACTGCACAGAGAACCTTTAAGTTGCAACCCTAACAGTTACTGTTTAACTATATAAATCAAGTATGAGTAAATGCACAGTAAATATCACATTTGAGTTAGTTTCCCTTTTATTCCCCAACATGTTCTAAATACTCAAAACTGAGAACCTCAATCAATACTATTTGGTCTGATGTATTGGTACTAATAAGAAAATCTGCAGTATTTTCTGCCTGAGCAAAACTATTACTACACCGCCGTCATTGAAGCTGTAATGCCCCCACTTATCCTCCAAATAATGTGACTGTGCCAACTTCAAGTCAAGGTAACGCTGGTTATCAGATATAATAACTCAATTGTTATTAACTTTAAAACTCTCTCTCTCTCTCTCTCTCTCTCTCTCTCTCTCTCTCGCATTTTTGATAAACAATGTAGAGCTGCCAGATCCGTTTGTACATGTCTTTGCCATTTAGAAAAATGGGCCTTTGTTATAATGTTTTTACATTTACCTCTTTTGCTTTTTTCTTTCTTTCTTTTTAAGTAAAAATAACTTACTTTTGCATAATTTACCTCTTTTATTTATACAATTAAGTAGGTATGGATAAATATCAATGGTATTGTTAATAACACTAAACTCCCATCTCTACCCAGACAGAAATGCTGGAGGGGCCCTATAGACACTGTAGGTAAGATACAAACCAATGTGCAGAAAAAAATAAAAAAAAATAAATAAATAGTTCTTTTTTTTTTTTTTACTTCTGAGGATTGTGTGTTAGTACTTGAACACCATCCAGAACAGTTTTCTTGCAGCTGATCAGAATTCTTGGCTTGCCTTGCTCTTCCTTCAAACCTTCTATTTAAGGATTGCACCCCCTCCGAGCTATTGTACCAGTGCCACTGTGCTAATCAATCACAGACCACGCTGTGTGCAGCAGTGTATGTGTGTGTGTGTGTCTGTGTGTGTGCATGCTTGCACATTGGTGAAGGGGTGTTTAGCTGATGCTATTCGAATGATTATGAGTCCTTAAACATCAAGCCTATTGCCAAATTGCCCTTGACAAGGAAATATGTTGTTAGCTAAGATAATGTGCTGCCCATTATTTTAGGCTGTAGTGCTCTGCCAGAATGCAGGATTATTTGGAGCTTGCAGGGCGGCGGCAGCTGCACACTTAGAGATACACAAAACTGAAACAGGGAGCATCTCTACCATTATGTTGCCAGTTATGGAGACAAGAAAGAAAATTGTAGGTTATACCTACAGGCAAAAAGAAATGCCATTTGGCACCTTAGCACATATATTATTTAGACATGCAACAGTTTTATGCTATAAAGAGGCAAGAGCATTTGTAGGAATTTCTCATTAGAATATTGCTGCAAAATTAGCCACAATGACAGACTCTAGGGCTTTAAAAAACAACTTTTACACAAGGTACAGTAGCTACAAAGATTTCCTTTGTGCTTTCATGTAGTCCAATTTGGGAGTTCTCCAGCTCAATTTCCCACTAAATCTAAGAAAACTCTAATTTTTCTTCTTTCTTCAGCCTGGTGAGTTATTTTAAAAGAAATGGGAGGAAAAATTATAAAATGTATGCCAATAAAAATCAGATATCATTATGACAGTTCATTTGACCATGATGAACAGAATGTCTTCATGAGTTAAACGGTACTTTTATCATACTCCGCCAATTACAAGTTGCCCCTCATTGATGGTTTTGTATATATATTATATGTATTTTATTATATACAAGATTCAAGATATTTGACTGCTAATTAATCAAGGCATGGGAAAATGGAAAAAAAAATGTTTTACTTACTATCTGTACAGGCTTAGAAAAGCAAAATGTCATGTCATTTTCAGACAAAGCAGGTGATTCCGGCTATTATATGTCCACTGTCCTCTGCATTTTCTTCAATCAAAATGCATCAGCATCAATACAGAAATGTTTGTCTGAGGAATAGACTGCCATATAAATCGTTCACACATTCCATCCTATAAGATCTCCATAAACATGGACGCATGTAATATCAGGGAATGGCTCAGTCTTATATGGCAAGGTGTGACAGTCAAAACAACCACATGATGAATAAAAACACCTGCTGACATACATGCTCCTAAACCATAAAAGCAGCTTGAGAAGATGCATGTTTCACAGTAAATCAAAGGTCTTCAAACAAACTGTCAGGGCAGTGTCAGTCTGTGAGAGTTCAAGTGATTCATTAGAATATGCTGACTGGGAAGATAGCAAAGGCAGAAATACTGAACTCCAGATGAAGAATGTGTTTTTAAAGTAAAGTGTAATGGCTCAAATGAAAAATAAAAAGTGTAAGGGCTGAAATGATTTGTAAAAATAATATTTTTAATATTCATATTCAATAATATTCATTCATTTGTAAAACTAGAACATTTCTGACTGTGGTGACATGCTTTTTTAAGAGTGTTTTATTATTCTGCAGATTAATAAAAATCAGGGAATGTTTGGCATTTTTGCATGAAAAAACAATAGAAACAGTAGATCGATTATTAAAAGAGTTGCCAATTTATTTTTTTGCTAACCAAGTAATCAATCAATCAGCTACTCATTTCAGCTCTATATTATTAGATAATTATTATTATTGGTGCATCAAGATGAGCAGCATGTGAATTTGGTTGCTTGTCAATGTCATTTTAACTACTTTATGCTAATATGCAAAGCAACTAGTAACTAGAGCTGTCAAAAAAATTTGTAAATTAAAAACCAAAGTATGGCCCTCTTGGAAAGTATCAAAAAACTATATAATGTCATAAAGCAGTTATGTTTTTCTTGTCTTAATAAATTAATTGAAGAAGTGGCATCACAACAAATATATAATATTAGGATGCCAATACTAGAAATGAATTAACTCATTCCGTAATATGTATGTTGTAGTGTGAAGTCATTCTCTAAATCGAAGCTGTACGGCAGTATATTATCATGGATGGATGTCAAGGAGTGGAGTTTGAAAAGCTGGTGGAGGTTGTAGCAATTAAACCAGTTTGTGTTCTGTGGAAAACTGTACAAATAGATGTCCAATAGATGACAATAAATAAATGGGAACACAGCAGCTGAGACCATTCCTGCATCGCAGGCTTGCCATGGCCACGACCGTGTCTGCAAGACTAACACAACAGATGCGTTGTACACCACCTGGCTGATGCATCCCTCAGAATACATCATTTAATCACTGACCCTTTGGCTTTGAGAGAGAAAGAGAGCAAGAGAGCGTAAGATAGAGAGGGATAGAGAGAGGCAGAGACTGAAATAAATGCCTCAAAATGAATTCTGAATCCATGAGATGTCATATGAAGCTTTAATTTTAGAATCCTCATGAAGCAAAATGACCAAATGTATTACCAGCTAAGACTAATCCCTTTTATATAAATCCCTACATTTCCCACTTTGTCTTATGATAGGCCCTGTGTGCCTACTGGATTCTACTTACATTCTTTCTTCTTCCCTAAAAAGCATCAAATAATACCGGTGGAGTGGGACACAATCTCATCCATCACGATCAATCTCTTCATGTGACTATCATATTGTTGGAAAGCAAAAACCTACTCACCTTACTTGCAGTTCCCAGTGAAGCAGAAAATAAGGGCAAAATATAGTCAGAACATTACTGAATGTAAAAGTGAATTGGAAAGCCAAGTAAAACAATAAACATCAACAAAATAGACAGAACGTGTAATGGATTGTGCACAACAACCTTTTAGATTATGTCATTCAGCCCTTCAGGCGGACATCATGCTCCATGCTGCATTTCTGGTCAAATACTATTTGTAAATCTCATTATATTTCTTCAAACTACCCATGTTCTTTCAAATTTGAGTAAAATGTGACTTGAGAGGGGGTCTGACGGACAAGACAAAAGACAGATAAAAGAAAAAGTGCCAAAAAAATTAAGTCACACAACTAAATCCCCTAATAGCACTGAAAGTAAAATGCTTTGGCAGGGAGTGGTGGTTGGCTGAGGGGATAGGATTATTTTTGCTGAGTGGAGTGACAACTAGCTTGTGAGCAAGTTTAGCTGGTTAAGCTACTTCCAGTAAGGATGATATGTGGCACTCTGTCATAGTGTCAAGACTGACCCCACCAAGTGTGCCCCACCATTCCTTCCAGACCCCACATATAATTCTGGTAGACGTGAGCCCTATTTGAAATCGATTTCATTTTCTCATTTTTATCTCCTCTATCTCTGGCCTTTCTCTAAAACGTATAAACAAATAATCTGGAGGAAATGTTTTTACAGTAGCCCAGAACAGACAAACCAAACACTGGATCCAGATAGGGCCTTTTTTGGTTTTTTGCGAGTTTTGCAGTGACCATAGTTTCTCCTTTGCTCATGGTTGAGTCAGAGGGTTTCAGTTGGTTTCTATCTGCAGTCTCACCGCTACATTCTTTATGTTTCTATTGATAGAGATACATTTGTAACAATAAGATATGGAAACATTCAAAGCTAATTTGATACAAATTCATTGAGGGATTTACTTTTCCTAATATAAGTGTGACCAAAATAAATGATTTATTCAGTTATGTACTATTCATTTATGTTATAGTAGATACACGGGCAGTGATACACTTGGTATTAGTGGTACTTCTTATTAAAAAAAAAATTCGTATTCGTTACCGATCAATAACGGTGTTTTCATCACGAAAGCCAGCTAATTTTTGCCTCTCATACTTGCATGAGTTTGACCACCGAATCATGGTGTTCACTTATCCTAAACAGCCAGTATACAGCTAGCAGGCAACGGCAGGCACCGAGGGTGTATGTCTAGGACTACTAGCTACACATACTTCCAATTCCCACTGTAAATTTAGCAAGCACAACATTGCCAATAGTGAACATAATGCCCCTGGCAAACGTGTAAGTGGAAATGGCCTGTTGGTAGAATCATTTTGGAACCATAATACATGCATTATGCAGGGCAGGTCTATAATATATTACCATTTCACTCAATAAATATCAATATAGCAATTTGGGCAATGCTTCATTATAAAGGTCCATGGATTTCATGGATTTCATTTCAAGTAGGTGAAAATTAGCAAGCAATGTATTTGAAATGTCTTTGAAATTACCCCCAAATTACCCCAACATTTACCGCAAAATGTATTGAAAGGTCACCAACATTATTTAATAATTCTATTATAATAAATGGTTAATAAAAAGCACACATTTTCAGTAAAGTAATTGAAAGTTAATGGACGGCCATTACACTTTATTCATAGTTCCACCGTTTACTTGTAAGTAGATGATAATTAGCAAGAAAATTATTTGAAATTTCTTGGAAATTACAACCAAATAATTGTATAATTAGATTAAATTTTTGCAATACGCAGTTGATAATTAGATGGTAATTTATTTAATATAGTTCTACCAAGTTAATTGATAGGCATACTTCAAGGTTCACATGCAAAATATAAAGGAATTGTATACTTTTGTAATTATTCAGTAGTAGCTGGGATCTAAGTTGTCTTAACTTACTTGTGATGGGCAGTGAGTGTAGGCCTATGGCAAAACAGAAACTGGGGGTTAACAAGTCATTGACTAACCAGGCTCGATAGTTGAATTTCAGTTAAATTTGATTGGCATTACACTATTACTCAGAAATAGACCATAACCAGAAGCATTAACGCTGGTCTCTCAGTCATGGTACAACATACATGACATACAATACATACAATACAATAGTGCAACATACCAGTGCAGGACAACAGTGAACAATATACCTTTTTCACAGCAGCCATTTTAACATGAAATAGTGAGATAAACACAGATGTTGCCATTGGCATTAATTAAGGTTCCATTCCATTTAGTGTAGCCTTTCCATTGAGCCAAAATGCACAATAGCAGCACCCTGACTGTCTGACCACATGGATGGGGCATGGGAGTCTCCAACAAATTCATTAGTATGACTAAAAATAATATAATAAAGACAAAAAGATCAAATTCAACACATGGCTGCTGTTTACACAAAAAACATCTATTATCAATAAAATACAATTCATCACAGAAAATCACTTTGTTCAGCTGTCAGAGATAGAAACATAAGCTTTGGCAAACATAATATGATCGGTAATGATGATGAATCCATCATAATATCTGCAACTTTAGATACCATCGGTACCAATGTCTGTGCTGCCCATATACTGTATATAATCCACATGGATTAGGACCCTATGGAAAGGTTACTGTACAATCCAGTAAAAGCCCATATGGCTGTGGGAGGCCAAGTAGATTTAATCACACATTTTGGCTCATAATCTCATCATCAACTGGGCATGGTGTCTGAATGTTTTTTTTTTTTTTTTTCTCAATGTAGCCGTTAGTCAAATGAGGCCAGTGCAATCAGCCCTGACAGATTTAGAGCATGTTACAAGCCCTGTTTGTCACAAGCTGTACCTGCCACTCAACAAGCAACAGAGAATGAAAGAATAGGAGAAAAAAAGACCATTTTGTCATTTGCCTTTTGAATATCTTTAGGTAACCTGAAAAGAAGTAATTTTAGGGCCCCCTGGGGCTTAAATGATGTGCCTTGATTTTGTTGAAAAGTATTGCAACCCACACAAAAAGACTGTGCTAATTCCATAGTTTCTGCTAATTGCTTATAATTGCCATTCCAAACTTTATATAGTTCAAATATGAAATCTTAATGATAGGTTTGTTCTGTTTGAAGGAGCTGCAAAGTCACATTGTCACATAATCAAGATGTATCTGTTCTGTACGATGAGTTTTGTACAAAAATTTAAGAAGATGTCATTGTTTATGATATCTTTTCCTTCATGCAGGTGTAATTTTGGGAGAACCAGAACCAGCACCTGCATTTCCCTGTTGTCATGGGTTACTATACCATAGTTTCTCTAGGGTCTGCATTCTTGTTTGTTTTGCATAATTGAAGACAAGGCTGAAGCCAGGTTTGAAAATGAAGAGCTTATATTTTTCCACGCATTTTCACATTTGCATCCTCCCCTATAATAAATGAAAATTAATCAGTCCTAAGTGTTCACATTAGTCCTTTTGACCCAAAGTAGGTCAATCATTCCTGAAAAAATGCAACTCTTTCACTCCTCTCTTTATTGCCTGATTTGAACAGACATGGTTTGATGCGTGATGATTTCAGTGTGTGGGTGCATAAAAAACAGCAGGTGCAAAACACGTGCATCTAATGCTTCCAAACATATTCAGATTCAAGGTGAGACAGTGGGTGGAAAAATAGTTTTTGTACTTAAAAAAAGCATCCTGTTTTTTTTATGATTTGGCCATGACAACAGAAGCAGTTGAGAAATAACATTAGTGATTGTGCTTTGACATTTTATGTATTCATATGAAAACAATCAAATCACCATTTTAGAGTTCTAAAAGAATCCCCCCCAAAATCTGACATAAGGTAAAGAAACATGTAGTATAATGGTAAAATATAATGTTTAATGTGTTATTTTTTGCAGTAAATCTTATTCAATGAGACTAATTACCCAATTAAGATTTTGCGTGTTAAAATGTGCGTGGTCCTTCAAAGAGCCTCTACAGCATTATGGATGTATAGGGGATGTGTAGTCCTCTGCTTATTTCTCAGATTCTCTCCACATAATCACCTGCCACAGGATTAGTTTGGGGGCTCAGGGTCTGCCACTAGGTCCTAAATATGTTTGCCAAAAGCCCCAGCTGGCCTTCCCCATTATTTGGACCAGGTACTGCAAAGTCCCCCCACCCCCCAAGAGCATGCCATGCCTCCATCTTTTCCTGCATCCTTTCATCCATTCATCCACCCGTGCCCATCTACAACACGGACTTCTCGCTGTGTCCCCTCCTTAATGTCGGGCCAAGCCACAGGCCCCACACTTATGTTTATCAGTGCTTGATATCACTGCAGTAAAAACTGTAATTTGCATTTAGATAGATAAGACAGACACTTGGACCGACTGACAGACGCGCTGTTCCACTAGTAAATGTGGCTTCACTCACTGTGCTCATGTCATGCTACTGAGGTCATGAGTGTCATGCATTTTGCCTCTTGCAGTGTCATCATTTGCTGAATGAAGGCTTTAAAAAACTGCATGTTTGTATTCTGTAACTGACTGCGCTTAGCTAGCAAAGCAGTAAGCAAGCTAGCTAAGAGTTGCTAACACAGCTAGAGGGTTCATGCAAGTTGCAAATGAAGCACATTTGAGAAAAGGATGAAAATGCACAGGACATTTCTAAAAAAGATTATACTGTATATTTTATACAGACATGCAGTCATTTTATGAAATTTACTGATTTATCTGATTGTACTTGTTTTCCCCCTTGTGTACCATTTCAGCATTCACCATTTTGTTCCATGGGAACAATTATTAGACAAAATTCACAGACATTTCATGGTTGGCACTATTCAACACATAAAAGAACTGCACACTGAAAATGTTATTATTATTATATTATTAATAACTGTGCACAAAGTTTGCATGAACGTCATCTTAAACCCTCTTTGCTGCTACCCTTTCAAAGTATGCTCAATTAATTACATTTATCTTAAAAGAAAGGATAAACAGTTCGTAATGGTGTGCTGTTCGTCTAATTCTAAAAATAACTGTGTACTGGTGCTTCTTCAGTATGAACCATCCCTGTTCATAGATAATATGAATTCCATGATGACATACAGGTGTTGAACTGAGTTCCTGGCACCAAACCCAAGTGGCGAGTGCACCTCAGACTGCTTATCATGCATAGACAGCCTGATATCGTGGAGGCTGTATCTGAGGCTTAGGAGAGAGGAAAAGGAAATGACTGAAGTAAATATGATAGTGAGAGGTAACCACTGTATGTGAGAAATGCACTGTTAATGTTCTTTTCATTTCAATCATTTAAAAAAGTAGATTCATATTCCCCTCACTATGTATTTAATTTATCTGTGTCTGACAACATTGTGTGAGAAGTGGCAACTCATGCTTTCCAAATCTGTCCACAGCTACAGCTAAATCTGCTTAAGCAAATATCTGTGCGAGGGTAAAGTGTGCGTACACACGTTGCATCAGGACCATTAATTTTTGCTGTGGAAAATTAGCAAACAGAGATGGTTTTCCTTGTTCGAAACACCCATTTGCCTGCAACATTTAATCATAATTACCTATATTTGACTAACATTTGGCCATTGAGTAAATGGTGAGGTGAAATCTTCTATTGTATAATGTGTGAAAATGTAATTAAAATTAAATCTTACATTTACGACATTCATTTAAGTGGAGGATAAGTAGGATACGGAGGTTTAGCAGCACACTAAAAAATAGAACAGTCAAAAGGGCTTGGTATTTGAAATTATGCTTTATTCTATGTTACTAGATATTTTTATCAAAGCATTTCCTCTGACTCATAACAAAGTAAGTGAATAGTAAAGTAAAGGATTTTACTTCAAAAATAAAGGTTTGACTGCACAGCCAGAAGGGAAATACTAAAGTCAAACAGACATATGTACATCAATCTGAGGTCAAGCATAAAAGATTGAGATTCTAACACCTTACAATCCTGATAATCTCTCTATGCTCATCAGTGTGGAAAGACTAGGGAAAGATGAGAGCGTCCTGCTGTTGCTTATCCCTTCCCAGCATGGCCACTGCGCTGATCAGAGGAGGAGGACACAGGTGGAGACCTGGAACAGTGTCATCATCAATGCTCAAACAGAAACGAAACAGTCTGGCCCAGGCACCAGGAGCTGGATTTAGCCAAGGTGGGAAATGCCAGCCAAATGCCTTTTTGCTCTTCTTGATTCCATGCTCCCCTCTCATAACAATATCAGGGGCCGTTCTGCGGATGGAGAGAAGGCTAATATTGAACAGGCAGGCCAGACAAATAAGAGCAAAGTGTACTTAGCCACCTGTGGACCAGCTGGAGAGGAGATGGCCGTAAGATGGCATGGTGTCCTCAGAGATTCAGTGTGATGAACAAAATAAATGAAAACAACAGAAGCACTGGACCTGCTGCTACACAGGAAATTATCCAGACCCTTCATCAGAATTACCAATGAATTGTACAGCCACTGAAATTCAAGGCATCTGCGACTTGATGAATAGTGTGTGCTGACTTGTTTATATTGTATTGGTTAAAATAAATCCGACCATTATCCTTTGTCGCTGGCAGATTGAACCATGAAGCTGTATTTAACACGTAGTGCTAAGATAGTTGTTTAAATACTTATTATGTTTCTTGTTCATTTATGTATATTTTCCATCATCCTATGTATGTCTCCACAACATTTGCAGTGAAAGCTTCTATGTAGACCTACCTAATCAATAATCAATCTGGGGCTGAAATGATTGCTTGAAGAACATGAGTAATAAAAAAGCTCAAATTCAAAATCTCTGTCCTGAGGCTTTGTTTCATTATGAAACTATTCTACAACAGAGAAGTGCAGGGATAATAATCATGTGTATTTATGCCAAGTTGAAAGTAAAGCAAAGAGAGAGGGTGGAGTATTACGAAAAACTATGTAAAACATTGGGGATCATTTTGGTTTTGAAGTGGTTGTGCCTCTGCAGTGCTAGCTTTAAAAAGCTAAAGTTAATCCACTAGATTAGTTGCCACAAATACACAATTGGCAATTTTAAAATATTGTATGTAAATCACAGACTTTGATGGACCCTGTGCTGTTCCACAGCATACCAAAGTATCCCAGATACTGTGCTGAGAACCATTTGGATGAGAAGATAAGATGCCACTGTGTGTGAAAACAAGAGCGTGACCCTTTCTGATCATCAAAGTAAGCTGTTAAGAAACCACCATTAGCTGGGCTACTTCCCTAGTCCCCTACTTCCCTCCATAGGTGCTAATCACATTGCTACTAAATGTGATAGGATTGAGCTGTGGCTACACATTCTCGATGTTCTCAAAGGTCAGTTTTGAGAGATATATTAACATAAATAACACCCGCCAAAGAGCATACTTTGGCGAGTGCAAGTTGACTCTGGAAAATACACCTAATTTCTAATCAGTGTAATGTCTGACTAGTATGTTATATATCTGACAGGGTGTTCTTTAAAGAAGAATAGTGTATAATTATCCATTACAATTCCAAAAAATCATATCAGTGGTTATTTCCTTTAAAAAATTAGCATGTGTGACTATTCCATTACTTTAATAACATTTTTCAAACCACTTAATCACTGATAATGCATTCACACTAGCTCACTATATCCAATTATCTGCTCTGCACTGACATCAGTCCACCCTGTGCTCCATGTTAGCACTGATCAGTATTAATCTAATCAATTACAGAATCATTTGACAAGCCAAAGGCTACGCAAATCTTATACTGAGCTCTGTAAAACATGTCATGCATTGTAATGAGACTACTTGATAATATCCCCCAGCCAAAGCCATTTGTGTGGCAACAAGGGCAGATGATTTGAAATGTTGAGCATTCAGTAGGAGAAAACCACAGTGGCATTCTTGCCAATTATACATTTCTGAAACTACAGGGGTATGCTCCCCTGATAACTGACTTTCCCTCATGATGCATATGCTTAGAAACAACATATCCTTGGTAATATTGGCTGAGCTGTGATTGCATTCTGCCTGATATTCTGCAGTTCATTAACCTATAGCTAAAAAAACTCCCCAGACAGTTGGTCTAATAGAGAGGACACAGTGCTTCATCCCCTCTGCTCCAATAACTAAAGAGTAGAGATAATTAGGGCCCAGTTAACAAGATGAGATGCAAATTCTGTATAGTTCAATTATAATTTGCTCCCAGTGGGCTTAATATACTTGGGAATAGTTACCATGTATACCCAAGGGTCATCCAAATACATTACTTCTGCTTTATATTGGAAGACATTTTCACAGCAAGACAGGTGTAATCCTTTGGTTATTGCATGTCAATAACCACAACTCAAATTGAATCCTTCATTTAGCTCACACTCAGAGCAGCACCAGGGAAAGTTGGTCCTTCTAATAAGGGGGGAAAGTAAAAAGGAGTATAACAATGCCAATGCATAATGGATTAGCCCAGGTTTGCAGGCTGAATATCAAGCAGGTTCTCTAGTACACACAGGCCACCTGAGCTCTGTTACAACAGAGTTGTTAAGGTGGGAATAAGCCACTAGGTGAACGCCCACCCTGACACTCACTTTGACACACATGATATAGATAAATGAAGCATGCTAATGAGCTTTCTAGAGGCTTCCCGCCAACAGGAAGGGATAATCTGTAAGGACTTGTCCCTGCTTGGATTAATTTTATAATAAAAAGAGAGTAGGCAGAAAATACCACAGCAGGAAATATGGCTGACTACTGAATAAGAATATGATAATTTGATGAAGTCATATAAACTGAAATAAACTTCAACAGCATTTTATATTTATTTTCTAGTTCTACTTTGTAAAGCCCAAGTAATTTGGGAAATAATAGGTATCTCAGGAAACCTGTGCCACAGTGTCATGGCTAAACTGGAAAAACTGATTAGATTGTGTCACAACGTTGGTATTTCTCAATGACCGCAGCCAAGATGTTCACATAAAAACGCAGATGTTGAATGGGTGGAGGATGTCAGAGTGAAAAGTTGCTGCAGCTGGTGCCAAGATACACAGCGTTTGGAAATAGACACAGGTACACATACTCGGCACTGCCACGAGGTACTGGCACATGTTGAAGTGGACTTGGCACTCGAGCTTGCGAACAGATGTTAATCCAGGACAGATAATTACATCAGTGAGTGAGCAGACATTTTTCCACTTAATTTCCGTCTTTTAAAAGTGTGACTACTCCCTAGAGGCACTTTGCTAGAGAAATGCCCCTGGACCCGATACCTGGGAAGAAGCCCAAAGCACCCCGGTGAGAGTCCTGATCACTGGGCTTCAGAGTGACCTCGTCCTCAGTGGGAGGCCTGTCAGTGTGTCGGTGTCACTTCCACAGATGTGCTGCTTTGTGTTTGTGTGTGTCTGCGAACGAGTTAGAGGAGTGAAGTTGTCAGCCAACTGCATTTCTTTTCTGTTGTTTATACACATCTTCACAATGCTCAAACTAATTATGCAGAACAAAGGCTTTTATATTTTTTACCCAAAAACAAATCTGCTTTTTATTGTCGATTTTATTTTTGGGAAAGTACCAATTTCATAAAAGCGGTAGAATCAAAAAGCAATCAATTTTAATCTTGAGTGCTTTCACTTCCCTCCTTAGTTTACTGTAAAATTAAGTTGCTAGTACAGCTCAACCTGCCATGCCCAGTTAATGAGTCATCCCTGTCTCTACATGTTACCAATTGACTTCCACTTTTAACTTAGCCACTGTGTTTTAACAGTCAGGCTTGATAGCGTGATAGCAAATAACTTTAGTGTGCTCCACTTCAGTGTCAAATGATTCTTCATTATTGTCTATCTGGAAACCGGTAAGTAGGTTAGGTGAGGACAGGACAATTTATCAGCGGCTCTTAGTTGTAATTTAGCAACCCAGATCCACAATGGCACAGAGTTGAGCTCCGGGACAATGGTTCTCTCCTGCCCAGGCCACAATAAATCTCACTTTAAATTAAGTTAGCATGTTCTGCTACATTGCTTAATGAGCTGCGCTAGTAAACAATATTGTGGTACTCTCCCTGATTGATTGGTGACAGCGGCTTTACTGCTTTCACAAGGGCCTCAAAAGGACACCAGGGGTTCTTATGGCAGATGCTTTCATCACTTACCCCTCGCAAACAAATGTGGGCACTTTGATGCCTCAATATTCAATAAAGCTGAGGGAGTAGTCCTACAAAGGGTGACTTCAGGGGTATTATGATTGTGTACGTGTGTGGTTGATTGTGGTGTGTGCTTGTGTGCACACGTGTATGTTTGTAGGTAAGTGTAGAGGAAGGGCGCGGAACTGCATTAGGGAAATTTACAGTCCATAAGACATTAGATAATTCATGGTGCGTAACCGTGCGATAAATAAAAGCACAAGCGTGGGTAAATAGTCTGCAGCAATGAGTGTCACACTCGAAAAAGACCTTCCAAAGACCTTTTTGCCTTTGACAAAGCAAGTGGGCACCAATAACTCCTCCCTACCTGCCACCTGTCTGAAATATAAGTGCCCATTTCTCACATTCCCTACTTAAGCTAGTCTTTTTCTAATGAAATACGTAGCCTGTAAAAAAAGAAACAAATTACCTAATATAGGTTTTAAATGTCAGCTTGGATTGTGTTACTGAGTTTCAAATCCATCTCTCTAGTATTTCCAGTTCCTGATTTGGTTTCTCCATGTTTGGAATAGACATTTCTTATTTACAGTGATGTGTTCCTGTCTTCCTCTCATTGACAGATTCTTTACTTAACTGTGCAAAGTTGGGAATAAAACCATTCCATGAGGTATAATTAAATGTAGGGGCCTCTATGGTGTGCGAAATGAAGTGTGCAGTATTGAGCGTTGATATCCAAAAAGCCCTTTCCTATCGATTCTGTGGAGAACTTAGTTTAATGTCCTTGGAAAGTGCGGCAGGTAATCTATTGAGTTATTAAACTGTGAAGGGCCAGGGAATGCTGAGGCAAATTGTGATTCCTACGGGAATTCTTGTTGTACCAAAGCTTTTGCCATCACCAAACTCTCCTCTATATAAACTCCTGTACAGAGTTTCAGTACTAATAGACAAGCCATTTCTCTTCTGACCTTAGATATGTCAGTGCAGTTGAACTTTAGTGAAGGAGGAAAAGTGAAGGGAAAACTGGCTTAGTGTCCCGAGGGAATTAATTTGCTATAACGTCACATTGACAGGAGGACATGACAAAGGGACATGTCAGACACAGAAAACATGGTTAACACTCCCAATCATCTCTGGTGTGAAAGAGAAATCACCAGGATAACACTTGCAAAGTAGAAAAAAAACATATCATTGCTTGAGGGCCTGTCTTCCTGTCACAAAAAACAAGCAATAGCACATGGTGAGGCAGTTCACATGCAATTCAAATTGTGCCATTTTTGACACGTCCCTTCTGATAGTGTTCAAACCACTGAGCTCAAATGGAGGTGGCACTCAGTTGGGCAGCTTCTGGCCTCAGATATGTGACAAATTAATAAAAATTAAAAAAAAAAAAGGTGCAGGTGGCAAGTGAGGCCCAGCGATTGAGAATGAGCACATATCCCCAGGCTGGCTGGCGGTGTCTCATTGGGAATGCCGATATGCTCCATATGCGTTTAATCACTCATCACGGAGCAGGGATGATACTATTCCAGACCTGGCATATGCAATGGGTTAATAATGTCTATGTGTACCACAGTCTGGCAGAGAAACGCAAATGACCATTGCAGGAAGCTGATATGGGAGAATGGAGGGTATGTAGCGCAGATTGTGCTTGTCTGTCTCCAGGGTCAGGCTTGTGTTTTCCTCCATCTTCTGCCCATTTCCCACAAGAATCCTAAGCCCAGCAACAATATGGCTCAATTATGGGTAGCCGTTGCTCCTGCTATTCTCCTGTGGCATGTAAGGAGGAATTAAAAATGTGTAATATCTGAGGAATCAAACACGCGGACGCACTGACCTGATATGTGACATACTAGATTCTCCTGTCTGGAACTTTTGTTCTGGAAGACTAGTCAGAGGAAAAGCCATGTTCAATAAAATTGCTTACACTGTCAGGAGGGGCTGTGCTGGAGGACAAGAAGCAAGTTTGAACAATATTGTGTTCACATTACGAGATTTTTCTTTTACAAATATTGGAATGAAGTGAGGAGTGTGCGAAGAAGCTGGTGTGAAAACAGATACTTGAAGATGTCATTACATGAATGACACCTAACATGCACACTGTTCTTGAGAAAAAAGAATGAGAAAATAGGTCTGACATTTGGAACACAATTTCATCTTTTCAGGGAAAGAGGAAGTGCCTCTTCACTTTTATAGTTCAGTATGCTCAGATGTAAACATACACCCATAAAAGAAAAACATCCACAGAGGCACTTGTTACATTCAAACAAGGTGTAGACAGATGCACCTTTACTGCAATATCCCCAACATATCTGTGGCCTGTTTTTATTGTCACAAGACACATGTACACTGGCTAACCATATCACAACCATATCACACAGATAAATGTCATACTCTCTCAATGTTTGTCTCTTAACAAAGCAATATGGCAACTGATAAGGACACAATGTAAATTAGGCCTGAGGCTCTACTGTAAGGGAGCCTGTCATATCCAAGAATTAAATGCAAATCATGCATTATCGCCAAGCACACTCCCTATCCAGTAGAGTGATGCCTTTGTGTTCTCACGCAGCAGCAGAAGGTGCACGGCCTTCTGGGAGGGAAAAAAAAAAGACAGAAAAACAGGCCTTTGACAGAAAACTGCACTCATGACTGAAAGGGACTTGTCAATCGCATGAACAATACCCGTCTCTCACCCGGTAATTATGGGTTTCATTACACAACCATGCACCTCACTCATGCTGTCACTACACCTCTTTCTATCTCTGTGTATGTATGCACCCATCGACACACACTGCCACACACACACACACAGGGTGAGACATAGAGAGAGTGAGACTAGCTGCAAACAGGATATATGACAACACATGCTTTTTTTTGTGTAATCTTCTTAAGGAAATGTACGCATCAAAACAAAATGTAGTAAATCCTCAGGCTGGGCTTTTTGGGCTGTGGGAGAAAAACAAAACCATATTAAGTTGGAGCAACGCAAAGACACAGCAACAAAGAAATGTCAAAGGAGATTTTAATCACAGATTGTTGAGTGCCTATAGAGAGTTACATCTACAGACAGCTACAACAGGACTCTGTGCACTTAGTCTTTTTATTTGTTTAAAACCTCCTTGCATATGCAGTTTACAAGAACAGCATTTGAAATCTCAGAAGGAGCATTCTGGTGATTTAGGAATATCTACTTTTGTGGTTGGGGTATAACTACAATTCCTTTCACAAGTGATAATAAAAAAAGGACATCTATGAATAAGACTATGATAGACTCTGTGTACACCTGTGTGGGCATTACACTCAATTTGTTCTTACATGATCACTATGGTATAAAAGCCTGCTTTGAATATGTATTTAGAGAAAGAACTCATCGGAAGATCCAGTGCCTCATGGAAACTACAGAAAAAATTGAAAGTTGGTGGTTTGGTCATGCACCTTCAAAAGCCAATATTGATTAATGTCTGTAAAGGCACAATGGCTCTGTGTGGATGTGATGGCAGAGGTTTTAAATAGAAACTTATTATGACTTGACATCCCACACAAATGTGTATTGTTTTGGATGTTGGCCATATCACATTCATCCTTTTGACATTTGACGAAGGACCCCAACATTTCTCAAAAGCTCCCCCCATATAATAATGGGACCCAGTGGCATTAGGGTAGTCTACTCAATCTTTCATTCACCCTTTTATTCTCATATGCATGTGCTATAATGCTTCGGTGGAGGCCATTCAGAGCTAATGAATGGATGTAATTGAGAGGCTGGAGTAATACACAATTGAAGTCTTTCACGGGTTTTATGGATCTGAGGCTAATTAATGAAAAATAGAAGCTGCATTGTCTCCCATCAAATCCAATCCTTAATTCACCAGGGTCCCAATCACCCCTTCACTGAAGCCTAACATTTTAATCATCCTACCTCTAGAGCACAAGGCTAGTCCCCTAGTCGATTATTGCAATTCAATTTAGCATATTAATTATAGCTGCTGCCGAAGGGTATGTTCTTTCTCTCTACACGAGGTGAACCTGCTCCATGTTTTCCTTTCTCAACATGTTTGCTTATCTTTGGCCTCGTTTAGGGCATGTATATATTGCATTGTTACTATGGGATACAATGTGGTAATTCACCTCCCAGCACCATGAACCGCCGGTGTAAATGAGTGGACTACTCTACAGAGGAGCTCCCACTGTTAATCCTTCTATAAAGACTAATAAGATCAATAATGCCCCCCATGGGAGGTCAGGAGCTTCAAGGGATCTTTGGTGGTGCCTCATATGGCCTTGAACTTTCTAAAAGACCCTTGTGTGAGTGATTAAGAAAACTGTGCCTAGGCAGTCCACGGTCAGCTTTCTTTTTAGCCTGTTCTAAACTGAACCATGCTGGTGAAAAGCCGCTGGCTGAATAAAAAGACCTTCTACGCTCAGGACAGGTGAAACAGACAAAGTACTGTATAACTCAATGCTTACTGTAATATAACAATGGAAAAGGGAAAAATATTTTAAATCCATCCTTGAAGAATGGAAATATTATACATCTGTGTTCAAATATTAATGAGTAGCTTATAAAAAAGATGTATTCCTGCACATCGATAGCCTCAAACAATTCCCATTACTTTCAAGTTTTACGAGTTAATACAAAACAGTTAGTGCTGTTCTTGCCATTTAATGGTTGAAAGCCTGATTTGTATACACTGCACTAAGACTAACAATGCCTGAAGGCAAGTTCAAGCTTTGCACATTACAATGCTGCAGAGTCTGCGTGATGTGAGGTGATGATAAAGTGAGTCCCCCTGCTGTGGGTCTCTCCTTGCTTGGTGCAGAGGACTACCCCCCCCAACACCTTACCCTGACACCCAGGCTTTGTCTCTGCTATACTGTCCCTGGGCTCCTGGCATTCCTGCCCAGACCCCTGTCAAATCCCAGAGAAGAGGCAGATGGGCCTGGCTTTTTATGTACTAATCAAGGAGGAATTTGCTCCCTCACAGACACGTCACCTCTGACCCATGTGTCTAGTCACATTCATTATTCATCCTCACCGAGGTGAGCCGCTGTAAAGGGTCGAGAGCAGAGCGAAGGATGAGCAGGCAAAGGGGAAGAGGATGCGGGGTGGGTTGATGAGCGCTTGTCGTGCTCTGCTCTAGCTGCCAGCTCATCCCAGTATTCAAGTGTCCCTCAGTCCGTCATACCAAGACGCAGGCCCTCGTGTAGCATTTGGGTCAAACCACTGTGGCTTGTGCTTTTCTTGCCTTCACTCACACACTCCCTACCTCCTTCATTTCCTTTACTTTCTGGTGACAACTAGGGACAAACCATCTTGACACTATCATTAGCTGATCTATAGAAGCAAAAGTAGTCCAAGTAAGGGATCCTGGGGTTATTTGAAGGTGAGATGGAAGATATTAGTGAGTGGTTGCCTGGCTGTAATCAATATTAAAGTATCCCTCCACCCAAAAATATGTTTTTCTTCTTGTTCCTACACTTGGATGTTTGTGCTTCACTGTGCAGAATGATCTATGTGCAGAGTTTGACACTTGAAGGATATGTTCACATTCATCTTCTGAAAGTGGAACGTTTCTCTGCACTCATTGAAAATGTTGTGGTAATGGGTGGACCAATGATTTGTGACATCACAAATAGTTTGGAAGTCAAAATTTGCAAGACAAAAATGTAGTGTTTTAATATTAATGAATTTTAGTGTAGTAGTGAAGGAGCAGATGCCTTTGTATGGATTATGATATGGAAATTATACTTTTTTTATGGAAAAAACATAGCAGACACACATTATTGTTGTATTATTATTCCTAGCAGATTGTATATATGTCTTAACACATGTCTAGAGGTATCTTAAAAATGTGTTGTCCTAATAATCCTTAAATAACTATATTGCATATAATACAATATAGTATATAGCATGTTTCCTGATTTTCCATGAGAAGGGCTTTCTCTAGTGTTTGTGACTTTTACAAACTTACAATTGACATTTACATATTATATATATTATATTTGCAAATTAAAAATAGTACCTGTCTGACTAAAGTTACATTTTTCCAAGTTGAAGCTTATTCTAAAACTACCTTCTTTTCTCAAAATTGTATGTTTGATTGCTTTGAAATGGAGAATTCAGGTACACAACACTCCAATTATTGATAGCCTGCATGGTCACCTTAGATCACCAACAAACAGATGATTTTAAAAAAGTTCGGTTCTGAAGTATGTTCTTGTGCTATCTTTCAATATGGCAATTTGTTTACCCACTACTTCTCTTTCTTCATAAATTATCTTAATTGATGTAATTTACATAGAGAGGATAATTGGGATTATCAAAAATTTGTAGAATATAGTTTATCCAGACCAGGTAGAGGCACAATATTTGTAGTAAAAAGAATTAACACTGTTAGAAAACATATGAGTTATAGCCCATAAAGTACAGTACAAGCATTCACATTACTGCCAACATTACTGTGAAACATTTTTCAGTGTCCATGAATGCACCAGCAATGGGAGTAACGCTCTTTCCTGACCACAGAGTGATAATGGAATAGAACGCTCACTGTAATAGATGGCCTAGCTTAAGTGAGTATCATGTCTCTGCAAGTTGATTTTAATACCATACTGAGTTGAACTGAAGCCCAATGGCTGCTTGAAAGAAACTGTTATGGTCCATTGCAGGCCACAACACACCCTTAATTTGTTTTCATCTTACACACATTTTTCTTTTTTTAATTTGCATAACATTTTATCCTTCTCTTTTTATTTTTTGACTGGTGTGCTTAAAGATAATATTTGTGTTTGTAACTAGACAATAACTTGTGATCATGGAGCCAATATAATACGCTATGACCAGCCCCTATACCTCTTAGGAAATTACAATAATGTAAACCTAATTTTAGCAGGTTTACTTGTCACAGACTACTGTATTTTTGAGGGAGATTCTTCCACAGGAGTGCCAGAAAACAAACTAAAAAGTGTTTTTATAGAAAAACAAATAATGGATGTAGGTTTTCAATAGTAATCACCACATTTCTGTACTTATTCTGTGGTTTTATATATTTAACACCAAATATTGAAGGTTTTTGAGCCAACAACAGTTGTTTCAAATATTTCTGTATTTGGTAAGATGATGGAACTGTAGTGAAACGTGTAAATCTAATATGAAGTAAACAAGCCAGTGCTATGTACGAGGTAAACAGCATCAGCTTCTCATTTTGTACTCATTATAAATGTTGATATTCTAAAATATATATCTGGTAATAGAGTTTGTAAAGTTTCATTTTAAACATGTATATCCCCCCTATCCCTAATTTAGTCAGCAAAGTTCTTTCAGTGAGTTCACTTAATTTACAATTAACTGACCATATTTCTGATCCATCTTTTAACCTTATAACAACACTAAGTTTTTTATTTTTATTTTAACTAAGTCGCATACACACACACACACACACACACACACACAAAAACATTACAACACAGAAAATGACTGAGCCACATTAGTACAGAAACACTCATGTGCCTTCTAATGTCCTATTCGTAACACTTTTAGTTCATTACAGCCATGACAGCATTTATTTATGAGAGCATCAATATATTTTCTAATCAACAGAATGAGAGGAAGAGAAAAAAAGGTCTGAAGTGTATACAGTACAAAGCAATAGCTATTAGTAAGACACTAAAATGCTAGAATGTAATAAGGTCAGCAAGTACCAGAAAAATATGATCACACTTCTCAAAGGCTAATTCCATATTACATTCATGTTAGCACACTAATCAATTTAGATTCACCCATCAAGCTTAGTCAGATCATTAGGAAGCAATTTTCATTTTGCCTGAGAGTCCATTAGTTGCTTGAGTAACATTGGACTCTAAATTGATGCGCTCAAATTGCATCTGGACTGATTTCAGAACAATAACAAGCACAGAGAATTACATGCAAATGCATCATTAGATCTAAAAACACATTGTCATTTGCAGCCTCTGATGCTGCAAACACATCAAGCAGTAACAACTTCACATTACCAGCAACTTTGCCAATCGTTTCAATTGCTTCTATTATTGATGTGTTCATGGTGGCTTTGGACACCGTTGCTCCTTCACATCTTAATAGATGGAAATAGCAGCGTGTACGCTCCAGTGAGCATCACAGGAAGTGACTTTCAGCTACCTTACACAAGGTGGGCAAATCAGTGGGGAGCAAGCCATTATGGCGGTGTTGTGGTTCATTTGAGTGCCATGCACTGTGCAAGAAAACATGATCTTTCCAAGTGGCCAGGGGATTCTGCACAGCAGGGTCGCTGGGGAGGAGTTGCCCCGTAAATTACAACTAATTACAGCTTCTATTGAGCTGAAATCCAGTCTGCTCAGGCCCGCAATTCCACTAAGACACAGGGGGGATTTCACTCTTCCCCACTTAAAGCTCACTTTCCATAGGCAGCACTGAGAGACTTAACAGCATTTAAATAAGCATCCTAACTTACTGAAATGCACTGTTGAGATAAATGTTGAAACAGTAGAGCAGATTCATATGCAGACTTGTACACAGGATGTGAAAATATATGAAAATTACAATTCTCTTATAAAAAATATTTTCATTTAAGTTAATTAATGTTGTATAGAGCATGGCATGAAATTACTGCCTCATTTCAGTTTTGTTTTCTCACAAAACCACAATTAATAAAAATAAATTAAAACACAGGACACTCTATTCATAGCTTTGTGTGATGTAAGTGTGATGCAATTCCCTTGGTCCACGGTTTCAGGAAAAGGAAAGCTGTTTTCGAGTCTGTAACAGTGTGAGCTCTGACAGAAAAGAGAATAATTTTTAAATAAAAAGAAAAACCTGTATCTTCGGTTGCTGTGTCATCCCAAAAAAAGCCTTTTATCATGTGTTCCTTCTACACTCAACCAGGGCCTTTCACTTTCCTTCAAAATCACACATTATGCACACAACACAAGCTACGGCCCAGAGGATGCTAACATTGTGAATTGTGTTTACAAGCATCTTCTCACAATAAAGAAAAAGCCCACAAGCAATATACACTTTGATAGAGAGAGAGCGATAGAAAGGAGATGATGGTGGTACCTGAAAAAGAGTAAAAAAACACAGTAAAAGCTGTGCAGTGTGTTTGATTAATGAAATTCAGAGAACAATAAAATATAAATACTAATGATCATAGGCCATCCCAGGGTTTTGCCCCAGTGGAGGAGATGTGTTATACGACCAGAGAAAAGTGAAGATTATAGTCCATGTTTGGATTCCTTTCAACCCCCCAATCAGAAACCCGACAGAACCCAGAGTGACCATAAATCCTCCTGGCCCCTCAATGCTTTTTAGAGATGATCTCCAAGGAATCATTCATTGTACTGTTACCATGGGCACAGAAACAAATCTCTCCTCCCCTCTCTTTTTACTGTCAGAACTATTATTATGACAAAAAACAATGAATTACTCTGCTCACTCATTGCATAGCCTCCGACTAACTTGTCAGACTCATTGAGTGTGGCAACAGGAATGATTGCCACCAGCCTTTCCTGCCATTTCTGTCATGGAGATAGGTACATCTCTCACATCACCTAAAAAAGGCAAAAATGGTAGAATGGGCTGGAGGTGGTAACTTTTGAGCCAGACATTGGGCTGCTGAAAGTGAGTGTGGTGCCCAATCTTCTCAGTAAGGGTGGCAGACAGAGTGCACATTAACACCTGTGAGACTGGTAAGCCACAGCTTTGGCAAAGCCTCTTAGCCCAGGCCTGTGTCATCCATTTTATGTGCCTCTGGCACAGGGGCATTTATACACTGTTGCCTCACTGCTGCATTACAGGGGGGCAATGCTTGATGACACACCCTCTGTGGAAATACGTTTTGCCTTTATCTTAGTACAGTGTGGCCTTTATATAAGTGTGACTTTCACAAACAGAGAGAGAAACTTTTAACAACTGAGAGAAAGGCATGGCAGAACTCCCATGTCCATGTGTGTACACACTTTCCTGTATACAACCACATTAACAATCCATGATACTTTACAGTTAGTTACATGAACTGATTTAGAAATAGAGATGTACTGACATTTTAAATCAAAGCTGACACAAAAGAAACTTGATCTCCTGAAGAAAGAGTCTATCAATTAGAGGGTGACTTATGTTGCTAGTTTGTTAACAATTAGTTAATAATTCTGCTGTGCTATAATTTTCACTTACACAGTGACAGAATCTCCTGTTATTGCTGTATACCACTGTTTTGTTGGGTGCGGCATTCCTGTTGTGGGTGTGTAATATTCCACTGACAGTGTTCAAGATTGATTAGCGTTTTACCAAATGTGAAAGCCAACTGGCAAACACCTCTCATCCCAGTTACTTGAAGTATATCTCCACAGGCAACAGCCAGCAAAATAAATAAAGCCAGGAGCATATCCTATACATCTGCAACTAATATCATCATCAATACGACATTTAATACAACATTTGTTGACAGTTTATTAGCAACACTAATGCATCTAAAACTAATGCAATCAAATATTACCACCTTGCATCCTTCATGAAGGTTATAATGTTTTTCATAAAAATGTTTTTGAAAAAAGTTCTGAATTATTTTTGAGGCTGTGTTTTCTCACACTGTGAAATTATATTGCTGGGAGGTTTTTTATAACAGGAGCGTGCCATTATTGATATAAATGATGTGGACAAAATATTCGACACACTTCCCAGTAAAATGTAATCAATCTACCAGCACCACAATACAACCTACATGACAATAAAGCTGTACCTCTCTAAAACAGTATAAATAGCTGCCATACAAGCAAGACGCTATCGGCTCTTGTTATGGCACTGTAGCGTAATTTTATAATATATTTTTTTTACATGCCTTTGAAACCGTTTTATCCACTTTGCTCTCAAACTTGCAGCAAACTGCACAATACATAGTTGGAGTTTTGCCGAAATCCTCTAAAGCCGTCCAACTATACTCCTTTTTCCAGAATAATTTAAATGCTCACTTGCGTTGTCGTCATTTCTCATACTGCAGATGTGCAACTCTCAAAAGAGATGAGAAGGGTTGGATGGCTCACTCGTAAGCAACTTCCACAATTTCCCCAATCGGATGACTGAGTTGTTAGATATACTAGCCGAAGTGGCATTTTATTTGTGGACAGTCCTTAGTCTTTAGAAAATAGTCTATATCGTGATATGTATTTACTGTGATCATATTTTGATATTGTGATGGTGATTTCTTCTATATCAGAATTTTGAGTAATGATATCAGCTCAAACCTGCTCTTTGTTTTAATGAGTGTTCACATTCCAGCAACTCTAACCAACATGCGTAAGATATGATTGCATTTGGCTTATTGCTTAAATCCTTACCTGTTGTAAAAGTAAAGCATACAAATAAGAACAATAAAGCCTTGCCTAAATCCAACTATTGTACTGCTTGTCAAAGTATGTTTTCTATTGTAATCTATGGCGATCCTCACCTTTGAGTATACACCTCCCAACGTCACACACCAACATGCACCCATCTGCCAATCAGCAAAGGGAGGAATACATATGCCAGCGTTTAACAGGAAATGGCGCAATCCACTCACCTGAAGAAGAAGTTCAGTCAGTCTTAGAGAGTTCATTGTGTAGCTTGCCAACCCCTGGCTTTGGTGCAAGTCTGTATTAACCATCCGTTCTACACAGTTGGATTATCTCTACCCCTCCACCTACCTGCTCCGAGGATTCTGCACAAACCGTTGGGTTTCCAGGCTGCCCAGTGCTTCAAACCTGAAAATCGTAAGGTTTCAGGGAAATTGCAGCAAACTGTGGTAAACCAACCCTGGGAGATGCTGGGAGTGCACTTGATGGACCCCTTCTCTAGGAGCTCCAAAGGAAATGCTAACTTGCTGGTTTTTGTGGACTGATACACACGTTGGGTGGAGTTATTTCCCCCACGAAAAGCAACAGCAGAAACCATATCAGGAATAGTCCCCCAGAAAATCTCACCAGATGGAGAGTCCCCAACTACCTTCTTTCAGACCAGGGCAGCCAGCTCACCTCCTCCATCTTTGAAGCCACTTGTGAAAAGTGGAACCTGAAACAAAAAAAGACTCTGGCTACCACCCACAAACCAACATGACAGAAAGAATCAACTGCATAGGGAGAAACACAGATTCCAGCGTTTGAGAGGAAATGGTGCAAACCACTCACCTGAAGAAGAGGCTCAGTCTGTCCTACAGAGTTCGTTGTGAAGCTTGCAACCTTTGAATTAATTTGAATTACATTACATTAATGTCATGATATGGGGCTAACTAGCTATACACAGAAATACAATGTTGCTCCTTTGTTAACATGTCCTGTACATGGATCAACAACTGGTGAGGATATTGACGTTACATACGCATCTTAAAATGTGTCAGATGGAAACATTAAAAAGTCACCTGGAGACAGACTACTCACAAATTCAAGGAGTTTAAGCTTTAGTATTAGCTTACATTAGCTAGTTACACTTATAATTTTAATGTAGCCGACCAAATCCACAGTCATCAGCTAGAAATGAAAACATGTTGATGTTAAATCTGCCATCGTTATTGTTAATAACTCCATATGTGCAGTGTGAGAATGGAAAGCTTGAGAGACAAACATCACAATAGTAACTAATGTGGGCGGGGCTTAGAGAACGGTTAATTATTTTTTTCTTTGCTGTATCGCATTAATATCTGACAAAGCAAGAGAACAGTATACCCATGAGACCATTAAAGTTTAATGTTATTAGCCCAGTAGGGAAAAGTACAAAATGCGGGAAAATGGACATCATTACTGAGCACTACTTCCAGGGAAACATAATACTTCTTTTTTATTCTGGCTGACATTAATGATTGGCTTCTTCCTCGTGCCATGGCAGGCTTGTCAGATGCAGCTGCTATGGAGACGATATCTACCTCAGGCTTAATAATGTTAACGGGATTCCCATACAAACACCTATCACATATATCTTTAAGATGCTACAAACCCACCTTGGTTTCTTCCTTGCTCCAGCAGCAAGTCACTAAAAATCTAAACTATTTCTCCGTCGACTTCTCCTGCAAGTTTTCCTTTTTTGAAAATTGTATTCAACAAAATAATTAAAGGGGGGAAATCCATTTAAAAGTTCCACATCTATAAATCAATTTACGGATTTCAGTATGACCTGTTGGCTTTCTCTTCTGTTAAATGTATGTCATATTTACACATTGTTGCTATCAGTCCTGCAGCTTGACACAGGGCTAAGTGATGTCACCACTGTGCTGACAGCTCTCCAAATGTATGGGGTGGAGAAACAACAGTTGTGAGGAAGTGGAGAGATACTGAGGGAACAAATAAGAGATGATGGGGGAATATGGTGGACACATCTGTGTGGAAGATGCGGCAGCATGGAGACACATAAATAGTCTGCACTGAGAGACTCCTAGGGGAGGTGAAGTGGGCTGCAGCTTATACCACATCCCTGTTACGTGGCTCCAGAGAGGAGTGGAGGCTAAAAATGATCATTGCGATCATTAAATCGAATTGACAGGTGGCTGCAGTCAGGTAAATGCTGAATTCCGTCCTGTATCTGTGGGATTAAGGAGTGACGTGAATTCCTTGTCGGTAATTCTTCAAGACAAATAGCAGGGCTCCCTAGACACCGCCCCTTCAAGGCAGCAGGCAGCCTGCACTAATTAGCAAGGGAGGTGTGAAGGAGAAATCATTACTTTATCCACACACTGTGCCCTACATACCTCTTTCCCCCCCCCCACAGACACCATCACTCCCATCTATCCTCTCCCCACAATCTGCAACATGGTGTGGTGTATATGCATGTTAATTTGTCTGTGAGTGTGCGTGTGTATTTGTGTGCAGAGTCTGCACCCAGAAACCGAGAATACTGCCAGTGAGATCAAAATGCAGGGCAAATGGAGGACCACAGATAAAGGCAAGAACTGGAGATGGGGGGAAGACGACAGAAGAGGAAGGGAGATGATGATGGAGGTGCTGGAGGGAATGAAAAAGAGCGTCAGACTAACCACTTTACAAAAGAGGTGGAGGGAGGGGTGGAGGGAAGGGGCATGTGCTGCAAGGTGTGGACAGCACAGTGCCATGGCTCTCTAGGTGTAATTATGATAGAATGGTCTCTGATTGATTGTTTGAGCCTGCAGGACCTCCAAAGCACCTCTGTGCTGTGGATGAGGCCTTTGTGGAAATGCTTAGCCCCCCTCATGTGGAGCCCAGCTGGGCTCCTATTCCCAGCAGCATGATTCATGAGCACTGGAGCTCTCTTCTGACCCGGGCAGGCCTGCAGCCCAAACCATCAGGTAGGACTCAAAACAGTTGCCCTCTCCACAATTAATGAGCTGAAGAAGCAGAGGGCAACCAACACCGCTACCATCTTCCTCTTTCCTTCTCTCATTTTAAAGCGTTCAATCCAACTGTTAAGGATCTTGTTACTACAGAGCACAGATCAACAAGATGGGGTAAAACCCCGCGGTAGGCTGATCTTGCTAAAAGCACCGCTGTTTATATACAGACACAAACCGCCACAGGCTTACCAGTAGGAGTACATAGTCAAACCAATCAGATTTAGAGCTAGATGCCACAAGTAAAGTGGTGCACTTAGTACATCTTGGCCACCATCTCTTCAAGAGCATCTTGCATATTTAACCATAGCTCAACTTTACATACAAGCTTTTAAAATATGTGATATTTATTTCATAGGGACAGAATGCATAAAAGCCACGAAAATTGAGCTGTGTTGCATCTTCCCCCTTTCAGAAATGCACTTATATTGAGCTGCACTTACCAACACAATGCACTCTTTCTGTTTGTGCCCCAAGTTACACTTACTACCACCTCCAAATAAAAAAAAAGTCAGTAGTAAACATAGGTAAAAGTAGATAAGATAGGAAGATATTGAAAGTATGAAAGGGAAAACCATTGCCTGTGTAGGACAGCAATTTTAATATTATTTTTAAGCAATGCAGCTTCACTCGTACAGAAAGAAAAACATCCACACAGGCACTACACTCAAACACAAGTGTCCATCAGCAACACCAGCAACTCCAAAAAGGGACAAGAGAAAACAAAGGGAAATCTAACATTCATAGGTGGTTCATGAGAGCATCTAAGGCAAATGATAACATTGTACATAAATCCCCCTGAACTACCCACCCACTCAGTCCCCAACCCTGAAAAAGCGCCCTTTCAGCACATATTCATAAAGGTTCTCTAATGGCTTCCAGAGGGACGAGGGGGCCTTCTCCTCAGACAGAGACATTTCACAGGCCCACAGGCAGAGCAGAGAATAGCCAAGAGAAAAATATCAAGTCTGAGAGAGAGAGATGCGAAAAAAAGTGAAAGAGAGAGAAAGAGAGACACGGAGGTTGAAGGAAAGAAACAGAGAGGGAGAGAGAGAATGTCTTCATCATGAGTGGAATAGAAATGATGCCCCACTGGGGTCTATTAGTGAGCCTTTACATACAATGGCAGCCTCACCAACTTCCAAGTGAGGCGACAATACAAAGCCCTCAGTTTACTATGGCAGGGAGATTAAGGTTGTTAAGGGAAAACATACCTCTTGTAAAATCAAGTATACTCCCAGATTGGGGTGGGCCATATTGCCAAAAAAAAAAAAAAAAAAATCTGATTATTTTTCAGATAATGATATCTGTGACAATATGACATCTCTCAGTATAATGCAATACAGTTAAATAGCTCCACAAATTTCAGCCACCAGAATGACCATATAGATGAATCTCTCTAAAAAGTCACAAGAAATACTTAAGATCTATTAAGATAGAATTTGTTGCAGGGCTGTTTATATTGCATTAGTTGTAGCAAGGTGTACCAAATTAATTGGCAGCTAGATATAAATATATATATATATATATATATTAGTGCTGTCAGTTAAATGCGTTATTAATGGCGTTAACGCAAACCCATTTTAACGGCGTCAATTTTTTTATCGCAAGATTAACGTTACTACAACACCACACCGGATCTAGCTAGACCGGAAACAAAACAACAGGCACGCCGCACACACTTGTTTAACAGTAGTAGACGTTACGTTTTGAGACGCGAGACGCAGAAATGGATGCCAATAAAATTCTGAATGAAAAGTTTACTTTTAAAAAGTTGCCAAATGCTTCCATTGACAAGACCAAAGTGATCTGTGTGTTTTGTCGTTGTGAACTGAGCTATCATCGCAGCACGTCCAGTCTGAAATACCACTTGATGGCCAAACACATGCGAATTCTCCGCCCCCTCATCAAAGCCAGGCGACAATGGATGATTTTTCAATAAAAACAACATTTGCACAAAGCAAGCCGATCCACTTTTCCATGTTGATAAGAGCATTAAAATGAGAAAAAAGAATGGGAAAAAAGAAATAAAGGGACATTTAGAATAGATAAAAATGTGCGATTAATTGCGAGTTAACTATGACATTAATGCGATTAATCGCGATTAAATACTTTAATCGTTTGACAGCACTAAGATATATATATGTGTGTGTGTGTGTGTGTATACTGTATGGTAAATAACCTCTGGCAACTAATGCTAATTTTGCTTTCAAACATGCTTGCTACTACATGTAGTCATGATTTAAACACGTTAACACAATTGCAATATTGTTAATATCATGATGTGACGCATTTTTATAACATGAAAAATTATACTGATAAGATAAGATAGATGAGATAGCATGCCTGTAATACACAGCTGCACTACTTGAACACTTGCATCGAGTGTTTGGTGGCAAATATCAGGAGGGACAAGCACCCAAAGCTTCCATGAAATGTTATACTGGAAATAGACCTGTAAATGTGGGTAAACCTACAAATTCACATCAAACTTTGATTGATATTGAAGGACCACAATTTGGCTTTTTTTTTAAACTACAGACCATGGACCAATTTTGGTGAGCCTTTAGTTCAAGTGCATTTACCATTTCTCATTGCTGAGAATCAGAAGCAGCCCATTAATGATTCCTCATGAACAGAATTCTCTACTTAACATGGTGCTCATTAAAATTGCATTGGGAAGGTGCCATTTTCCCTTATTAACTTAATTGTCAGGTCATGTAGATTGGACAGATGACAGTGAAGGTGTCTATGCCAAAGGACATGTTGGTCTCAGTCAGCTACTGCTGCTACACAGTATAAGCCATCAATTGCTGAACACATTCATACGTCATATATATGGGCCAAATTAAGCCACAGACAAATTAAACGAGCTTGCTCATAAATTATAAGACAGGGATGGGGCAACCCTATATATCATTGCCATGTAAGTCATCAATCACTGTGAGGTTGGAGCTCTTAACTTCCCATCTCATGGATAACTGTAAGAGTTATTCTCTAGTCTGCTCTTTCATTGCCCCTTCACCCTCAGATGAAAGCAGGGTGTCACAGTCAAGCTGACTGCTTAGATGACAGCTAACCTCACAGTCTTACTAACTTCAGTCTTGCTTCATTACACTGCTTAATTTCTGAATGTGCATTTTAACACATTGCTCCATCCCAATAAGCTCATCACACTAAGTGTTAAAAAATCTTACAGAGCAAAGCACAAAATAATTTTATGTTACCTGAGTAAGACGTATTCTGTGTGTATATATCTACAAACCAATATTCTCCTCCATCAAAGACTGTTTGCTTCCTCAGTCATACTGTGTATCTATCAGCACTGTCATGTTTATGTTTAGCTTTGCAAACATACAATAACAGGTTTAAAGAATATAAGAACTCTGAAGCTATAGTATATTCTTTGACGTTTGACTGTGCCCTTGATAGCCCAGTTGTTTGCACTAGATCTAGGAGGCACAGTACTGTACAGCCTACGCAATTAGTCAATCTAGAAGTATGTCTAGAAGCTTTGTGCCCATCAGGCCTATAATTGCTCTGCTGTAGACATGTATCGGACACGTACATGTGGTTATGTCTCGCTTCTTATGCACTTTACTTCACACTCAGAGCCAGCAGCACCTTGTTATAACAAAATTTTCACCATGTCCCACAGTCCTGACTCTGTTTCATGACTGGCATAACAGTGCTTAGTGCCCTTTAGGCATTTTTGAAGGAGACACTTGACACAGGCTTTTCAAATTTCTTAAAAATTCTACAGCTGCATGTAAAGTGTTTCTTTCCCTTACAGTATATCCTTTTTGGAAATACTCAATTTGATATTTGTCAGAAAAATAATCGTGTCCTCAAAACCAAGAGCTGTTCTTGGGCAAATCTCTAAAAAAGACTCAATGTTTCATCCATAATGTTCTAACATTTGCCAGCTCATTTGCTCATGCCAGCAGTCCGAATGGATGAGAGCATGTCAGGGGTGGATATCTCATTGTAAAATTTCAGTTGTTGTTTTGTTACCATCCTTACATACAGCAGGGAGCCAGGAGCTTTATTAATTTCAAGCAATAAGGTCCTTACTATTTTTTTGAAAAATCACCCTATGAATCCAACCCCCCCCAATCAATAAATGGCTGTCAGTCAAAATAGTTTTTACTGCAAATATGTCTTATTCATCACATTGATTCGCATAATAAGAGTGATTGGCATCATTAAAAGCCTTGATGGATATTTACAAGACACCAGCACAAGACCAAATCATGCAATCCTCTGGCTGAAAAACAAAAGTCAATCACAAAAATGAGCTCTATCCACCGACGTCAGACACCAACACAAATATGACTGAAGGACACAAGTAAGATGATGCAGGCAACACGCTTTCTACAATAACAAGAAGAGGCCTAGTTTCATTTTGTAAGTACTTTCTAGTAATGCTGCTCTGAAGTACATCAAAGGTGTTACCTGGCGTGCTCCAAAACCACATTATTAAGTGTACTCACTGACTCACTCCATCACATGCAAAAACACATCCATCTGATTAAGAGTATGGAAAGCCTTTTTAAAGATCATCTATTTCTATTTGAATCTCAAAGAGAGTGATATTTAAAACAGATAGAAAGTAGAAAGTGGACTCAAGTGTCCTGAAGACAGTGAGAGTGATTAAACATTCAAATATTAAACTGAGGTCATGCACTGCTAAAAGAGTAAGACCCATGAGAAATAAGAAAATATTCTACATCTTGTACCTGTATCAAAAGAAATGAACAGAGCGATAGTGAATTCAGTGTAATTCTACATATGTCTGAAAAACCTAAACTGTACAGCTTTAAACAAAGTGAGAGGCCAACTTTGTTGCTTTGTCAGTAACAACAAAGGTATCACAGGTGTTATACTCCACGCTCTCTTAAACCTGCACAATGCCTCTCCAAAAATATAAAAGGGAGGAAGTGAGAGGTCTGTGCTCCATGCTTCTCAGGTGAACAGCTGGACTGTGGAATATTTGGCGGGCATAAAGTATGAGGCACAGCTGGCTTTTAAGAGGAAGAGCTCCCCTGGAGCCTCTGGGAGGTCACAGCCTGCTAGGCCGTGAAGCGTTGCTCGGCAGGAGCCGTGTGTAAAGGCAGAAGGCCTGTGCCACTGTGTGCAGATGTTCCCCCCCGCTCTGCTGGCTGCTTCAAAACACACACAACTCACACACAATGCACAAACCTTGGTGCAGATTATTTAATACACGGAGCAAACACTTAACACAGACACCTTCACAAAAAATATACATAGACACACAGACACCACATACCTACTGCACACACATATCCCTTCTCCATATCCTGTCTGCACAACCACGTCACTTTCTTGTGTCCTCCATAGCAACAAGCACCACTCAGGAGCACTGAGGTGGTGCTGCTGGAAACAATAAAGTAGGGTTTAAATGAGCTCTCCAAGGTCTGAAACACAGAACCAAATGTAGGAAGGTGCCCCTCAAATGCAGCAGCAAACTGCTCCTTCTCACTTCATAACAGAGCAGCTTCTATTCATTACCCACAGGTAAAGCACAGTTATAGGACAAAATAAAAAGGGAAAAAAGCTCAAGGCTCCACAACTTCATCCCTCTCAGTAATATATCTTATTATGTATGTCTCTCACACAGCGCCACATTTGAATAGCATTCTGCAACAAACACAATCAATAGCACAAAAACGTCCTTCCTTTAATTCATGAGCTATATGCGTTTATCGACCTGAGCGCTCCTCTGGGATATATACACAAGGGACCAACTATGCTGTCCGTGGAAAAACTGTGCCAATGTTTGCAGTATCATTACAAAATAACTCATCGAAGAATGTCAGTCAAAGGCGTATGTTATGAGAAATTTATTTCAGGTGGAACATGTGGCATGAGAGATGCCAACATTGGATTGGTATAGTCATCAGACACCAGCATCAGCAGTCTACTGACAGTGATGAATAGACAAAAAGACAGTATGAGTGGCAGGCTCTAGTGAGGGGACAGCACTCTGCTCGGCAGCCTCCTCCACACCGTCTGTCCAGCCCGACAAACTCTCACAAACCCAAGAGACAAATCCTGCTGCTGACACCAATGGACAAGCACATCTGGCAACCAGGGTCCACTGGGGTCCACTGTGACAGCCCCAATCAGCCACTTGATATTCACAGCACCGACTACTCATTCCCTCACTCCAATGCCAGAAGGAAAAAGAGCGAAAGAGAGAGGGGGGCAACCTTTCAACAGGAAATCAAATATTAATCAGCCCAATCACAGGCATATCTCCATAACTGCAGTCTGACATTGATATCCAATCAATCAAAAAGCCGAAATATGGAGAGATTACCATGAGATCAACAAGAGAACAATAGAAGGTTTAGTAATGATGAAAACGAGGCCATCAATGTTAATGCCTCGGCAGAGCGCTAATAAATCTTTCCAGAATTCTATCATTTAAAAAGTGTTTCTTTTGTAAATCTCAACTCATCAGCATGTGTCAAATGTAAATGACCGAGTATGGTATCAAAGAAGGAACGTTGTTTGCAGTGTTAAAACCTGGACTGATATGACAGCGGCGGTTGGTTTATATGTATTTCTATTGCCCTTTCATTAATTATGTACCAGAAACTGGCCAAAGGCTATATTGTTGTCTACAGTGAAAATTAAATATTGATAAAGCTCTAGCTTTCACCCCAGATTTCATTGTGTTAACAAATATGTTTTGTTTGCAAAACAATTTGAATTTAATAATTCATCAAAAGGGGGAGAGGCCATTATCATTCAGTATGAGCCTTGTGCGGGCTCCAGATGTCAGGGATCATGTCCTCGTACTGACAATACATGCAAAGTCTGTGCCCTCTTTTATACATTATTGAAAGCAAATTCTGCAAGGTGGGTTTAGACATGGGCATAGGGACTGATACATAACATGTATAGAGGTGACCTGAGACTGTCCGTCAGGAAAAAATCGTGACAGAACTTCAAAGACATATTTACACTCATATTCTGTGTGATCAGTATGTCAACCTGTCTCATCTATACAAGCAATTGCTTTTACTGAAGAGGGATTTTGGTAAACATGAGTTCAACTAAAGAAAAAGCTTCATAATTAGCCCTGACCAATTTAATATACAATTTAATATACATTAACTAAAGTATACTCCTGTATTTTATTTTCTACATTCTAAATGAACTCACCATGGATACTGGCTGTTAAAGGTTAAAAACTCACAGGGCCACAACTCCAAGGTACAGCGAGATCATGGCATCCCAGCGGGCTATAACATTAGTCACCAGCTTCATGTTGGTCATAAATCTAACACAGTAACATCTTGACTCTGCCTCTCATGAATGTAATCCTTAAAACTAAAATTATTCATTATTTGTCATTACAGGCTGAAAGAAGGGTGAAACAGTGGCAATTACAACCTTAACCTCGAACATCCAAACCCTATTGACCACTCTGTCAGCCCTTGGTAAAAAAGCTTGACTTGACATTCCGTTAGCGGCAGTGCGGGGGCTGCAGAATAGAGGGGAAGTGGTGGCTGATAGGCGTGACGGAGAAGAGAAAGAGAGAGAGACAGGGGACGCCTGTTTGGGATTTACAGCGGCGGCATGCTCACCTAGCAGCTGACCGTGCTGCTTCACAGGTCAGCCGCTCTAACCGGACTCCATTAATACGCCAGTCCACCTTGTGGCACACTTAATGCTCCAGCGCATCCACCGCCTTAGGGACAACTTCACTGGCACTTTACTCTGAGTAAGAAAGGGAGGAGGCCCTCGTTCCAGGAACAAAGAAACCCTCTGTAAATAGAAGTGGGATAAGAGAAAAGTCATACAGAAAGTTTGAAGACTAGTTTTTCTTATTGTAGACTTATGCTTTACTGTAAAGAACTGTATATGGAGTGAACTTTCACAGTTTTGGCTCGCACAGGCAAAGAAGTCTGATTGTAGCAGAGGTCAAAGTTTGTTGTTTTGTTTAGTTTTTGCTTTGGAGTTGACTCGAGTTCATCTCATATACCAGGTTCTACTTTTTTGGCCTCGTAGTCTGAAGCACACTTTAGGGACAAGCATGGACATCATGGTATAAATGTGTTTTACGGCCAGGCAGCTGCTGGGGGCAGGCTGTTTTTTATGCTTTCTGGCCGAGTGCAACATGGCCACCTGCTTGGCGTAAAACCCTTACTGCTATGCTGGGCTTTATAGGCACGTTCGGCAACTAAACAAAGATATACAAGGACGTGTGCGTGGAGAGCTGCCTGCCGCATATGGTGTGCACTTAAGCAATTCATCGGTGCCATAAGCATCGGCGCGAGCAAATCCTCGGCTCCTTGTGGGTTCCAGAGCAACAATGGGACCAGAGGGATGCTGCTTGGTTCATGAACCCACTGATGAATTACTTTCCTCCACAAGTCCACGTTTCCCTTAGGCGTGACTGTATGTGTCACTCCTCTGACAACTCTGTTTGCCTAAGCTGCAGAAAGCCCGTTGATTATCCTGAGACCCTGGATGGAGGCACTGCAACTGGGAGGGAATTCACAGATGATCGCCTCTAGGATTCACAGAGGTGAACTTTGTTTTGGGCTCCAGAGGGAGGCGACCGGCACTCAACCACCTGCTCTTCTGATAAACAAGTTCATGTATGAGGAAGAGAGAAAATGATTATTAGATGGATTTCAGAGTGTCATCCCTCCCTCTCTCCCACTATCTCACTTTCACAACTGCAAGCGGCAGAACAAAATTACTCCCCGCCAGTGAATAATAAGGAAGTTTATGAAACGTGACGAATGCGACGGCGCTCTACATGAAATACCAATGAGGGAGGCGCCCCAGCGTAGCAAATGCTACATCCTAATATCAACAGTCACCTTGTGTTACTCCCTTTACTCCCCAGAAGGACACATCCTAGAGGGAGTATGAACACACAGCATAATGCGGTGACACTGACATCGTACACGGGATGTGTACATGGGCAGGTGAATGGACACGTGCAGTTGGCGTGCCACTACAGCAGGCTGGCACCAGGATCGGCACAGAGGACGAGGGCGAGAGGGGAAGAAGTGTTGTCATACATTGTCTCAGTGTCGGCGAGGGGGGGTGTTGGAAGTGTCACCTGCGTGCTGACACGCTGTGTGCATATTTGGTCGCAGTGGGGGTCAGAGGAAGTGTGTACATGACTCAGACACATTTGCCACTCAGTGTATGAGTCAGTCAACTTAGACACAAATGCTCATTAGAGAAACTAACTTGGTGTGATACACTCAGAGGAACATGAAACTGTTGCAGAAACAATTCTGTGTTAGCCAATCAACAGAAAATTTATCTGTGATAATTGATTGATCAATCAAGTAAAACATCACTAAGCAGTCAACGGTTCCAGTTAACGATTAGATTTTCTTTTCTCATTGTAAACAGATTGGCCTTCGGTAGAGCGGAACAGTACATCTATATTAATGTTATGTTAACGTAAGGATGTAACAAACAATGGCAATGGCTTAGGTTTGGAAAAGCCTAAAAATAATGGTGACCTTTCTTCCATTTCACAGTTCCACCCAGCACCACCGACAACATCATTCGTCTTTCGCTTCGCCACCTTTATAGCCACGCATGGGGGAGCGTTCTGTGCTCCTACTGTGTTAAATTCTAACATGCTTGTTGGAACTTGGGGTATCCCAGATGACAACCACTATGATCTGTAACACAGGATTAAACAATCAATTGCCACGCCCGATGCATCTATCTGGTCGGCCTATTATCGGACTGTGTAGTCTGACCCAGCTAAAACAAATTGTCCAAAAAGTATAGATATTTATATATATATTACAAATGTTTAAATTAAACTCATTATATAACAATGTATATAAAAATTCAATATTACCTGCAACCGTACAAGAAACAGTAAAGGAATAAACTTCTCAGCTTCTCTTTGTCAGCTTGCTCAGCTCAGTCAACGCTGACATTGCAGTTTTGTGTTTTACATCATGCTGTAGGTTTCTCTACACATTACAGCAGCTCCTGTTCATCCACTCTCTCCCCCCCTCACGCTCCTCCACAGCTGAGTGACAAAAGTCTCTCCTGAGTGAAATCATGCGTTTCCCTCTCTCCTTTATCTCTGATGGCCATTCCACTAGCTCGCCGGTCATTTTTTTCCTGCTGGGCGCGACAAAGATGAAAAGTCTACTTTCTTTGCTTGCTTGCACACTTCAAACCTCTCAGTGCAAAATGACTTGTTATGTTTCAACTAGAGCATTATTAATAATCTTGGGTTAAAAAAGAAAAACTGTTAGGAGGCCTGAATGGAATGCCCTCTATTTTTTATGAGCGTTTCGTGTTGTTGTATTTGTGTGTATTTGTGTGCTTGCATGTAAGTTTGTATTTGTGGGGTCAACCCTTTTATCCTCGTCTTTCAGGAGAGAGTGCGTGAGTGTTTGTGTGTTACTGCATTCTCCGCAGGGACTATTTCAGTTGAGGGCAAAGAACACAGAGAAACTTTGAAAGAGCTTTTATGTACTTTTGAGTGAAATGATCCTAAGAAAGGCTTTTTATGAAAAAATACTTTTTATTCAGGCTTCCATATCCAGAAGGGCACTTACCCAATTACCAAGCTCCCTTCCTCCCTTTCTACATCCATCAATCCCTCCTCTATTCTTAGGCCTGCATCTGTGTTGTGTGTGGAGGCATTGCCATGGGCTAAGAGCATGAGCTTAGTAGTAGAGAAATGTAGGGCATGTCAGTGAGTATACAGTGAGTCAGCCATTTGTAACCACTTTTTGGCCATATTGTAAGACTTTAAAAGATCATACAACCAGGGGAAAAAAAGCCACCATATTTGATTACTAATCTTCCTAATGTTGATTATTTTTGAAGCAAAAGTTTATTGGCCTCATACTTTTTCTGGATGATTAATTTTTGACTTGAAATTGTTCAGAAAGACCAAAAAAAGATTGCTTTGATATCACACATTGGCAAAGGTAAAATAGGGCATATACAGATAAGGCTGATACTGTATGACAAGCTAAGTGAATGAGAGGTAAACTCATTCTGTCGCCTTCACTTTCGCATCTCAGCTTTCTTTTAACTGCAGCCTTGTCACTCAGTAGCCTGAAAGGCAAGACCTCACACAGGTTTGACAGATAAAAGTCTCCTCACTTCATTGCTGTTTGACATTTTACCTCCCAGTAAAAGTTTCAGCCTCTATCCTCCTTTTTCTTTCTTTCTCTCCTTCCATCTCATAAACACACACACACACACACACACACACACACACACACACACATACTCCCCTCGATGTGAGTCCATCTCCTCTCCTCCTGTCCATCTGCCAGGCAAAATGGAGCCTCAGACAAAGGAGACGGAGGCTAACTCAGTGATCTGAATCAAATGGCAAGAGGAGGAGGGTAGCAGAGGAAAAGAGGAGTGATGGGTGCCAGGGAAGGAGCACGGGAGACGTGGGAGACAGAGGGCTTGGATGGTGAAGGGAGGCATGAGGGGCTAGATGTGAATTTTTTCTGACAGGTTGAAGTCTCCTCTGAGCTGACCCTCTCCCTGCTGGGAGCCATGTCTCCTGGATGTGTGTGGGGTGAGGCAGGATAGAGAAAAGGAGATATAAGAAGGAGCAATGAACTGTGATCATGGAAATGCCATGCTGAATGCAGTAGTGCAGTAGTAGTAATGATCAATGGTAAGCGTGCAGTATATTAATTTGACCAATACCGAAGTACAAACTTCTACAGGAATCTGTCAGTATTAAATTTCCCAGGTTAGGTTAATAACACCATCACTCAGTGTCAAGTAGCTTTATTGGACATAGTGTGACTAGCCATCACTTGTAGTATACTGACAGAAGACACATCTGCTGTCTGGGTCATTTTGAAATTTCATGTACTGAAAAAAGTGTATTGATTTGTAAGAAGTAACACTCCGGCAGGGCAGAGTGGACAAACATGGTGACAAGTGACTTCCAGTGACTCCAGGGTAGAAAGGAAAAAACAAGATGAAGAGGGCAGATCATTGGTTTGAACGTCTGGGGATGCCTGAGTAAGTAAGTGTACAAGAGAGGAGTTAAGAAATTGTGTCATAGTCAGATGGTCGGAGGAGACATTTATACACTGAGTAGGGCGAAGAGAAGTATAGATAGTACAAATACTGATGCATGGATGCCAATTCATTCTAGTGCCGAAACAATTAATCAATTAGTCAGTAAACACAAAATCACATTTTTTTCCAAAAATTCCAAACATCTATTCAATTCAATTCAATTCAATTCAATTCAATTTTATTTTATTTGTATAGTGCCAATTCATAACAGAAGTTATCTCAGGACCATTTTCAAATAGAGTAGGTCTAGACCGAACTCTTTAAAACATCTGTTGATTACCTTCTCAATAATTATTATTTTCTGCTTTTCCCATTTTAATATATTGTAAATTAAATTAATTTGCCAAATAAAATAAACAATTATATTCAATAGACTTTATTCACTTAAGAGTGGTGGAGCATAACAAGACAATAAGATTCAATAAGACTACAGCGACGTTTTACATAAATGCTAATCTTAGCATGCTAAAATACTCACAATGACGATGCTAATATGCTGATATATGCTTTTTCAGGTAATGTTGCTGAACATGCTAACATTTGGTAATTAGCACTAAACACAATGTACCATTTCTGTGAGTTGAGGCTGAGTCAGCTTCTGGGCACCATATATATCTATACCATGGCCACCCACCCAGTAGTTTTACATTACCTGACGTTTTACCTCATGGTGGCACTAGAGATCAATTCAGGGATTTTTTATATAGGTAGGCTTCATCTTCGGGGGCCATGAATATCTGTACAAAATTTCAGGGCAATCCGTTGTGAACCACTGGTGTACAGGAGATTTGTACATTTCGCCACTGGAAAAGACTAGCAGCAAGGTTAAATATGACATAGATTCATGGAAATGTTAAATGGCCAGTGTGTAGGATTTAGTGGAATCAAGTGGTAAAGTTGCACATTACAGCCATTTGAATACAGCTCAACCTTCCAAGCATGGCTGTGGTGTGTGAGAAACTAGGGTGACCACGAAATACCCTATTTAGAGCCAGTGTTTCCTTTTTAATTTGCTCCTTCTGGGCTATTGTGGAAAAATGGTGGTTTGACATGGTGGACACGCTTTCATTGTAGATAATAAAAACAAATTCTAAGCTAACGAACAATGATTCCTATTTAGATGATTATAAACTACTGAAAAAATACCTATGAATACTATTTTATTTATTTATTTATTTAATTTCTGCCAATAGATCCTCCTGAATGGTAAAGCACTGGACCTTTAACATACAGTGTTTGACTGGCAGTTTATCTTGAAAACACAGTGACTGGTGCAGCGTTTCAGTAGATTATCAGATTATTTGAAATACTTTAATACGGACAACACTGAGCTGTTTATGGCGCACACACACACACACACACACACACACACACACACACCTGCAGAACATTAGACAAGAAAATCCTCTCACAGACATATTTATCAAGACACACATTCACCCTGAACGCACACATACATGCATTTATCAAACTCTCATGTTTAAGTGCAAGGTGCTGCTTGAATAAGATTTCTCCTCAGACAGAATTAGCTCAGGTAAGGCGGGAATTGTTACTGTCTGCTTTGTCTCATCTCCATAATGTTTGCATACTCTCAAGTAGGTGGAAATGCAAAATGAAACATAATTATGTTGCGCACCCACTGACAATTGCTCTGTCACCGGGTGCATTAGAAATACAACTGTGTATAGCGTGAAGAAAAGGGGTGGGGACATAAAAGAGAACTTGTGTGGGCCTGGCTCATCTCTCAGACTCTGACAAGGCTACTTACCTGGAGGTTGTAAAAATAAAAAACAGGATAAAATAAATGAGTAATAACTACCACATACACACAACTGCACCCCTAAGCTCATTAGACAAATACACTGTCCGTATCTCATTCCGAGTTCTACCATCCCAACCAAGACGGATCTCTCACCCTGTACAAAGCGCAATTAAACCAGACCAGACAAATGTAGCATGGGGGGTATAATCTTTCTGAATAACCTGGAAAGTCAAGATGATAAGAAAGCTGCCTTTCTTCATAGCTGCAATGCTGGTTCCTTGTAAGGAACTGGGTTGGCCTCTTTCAGCATGTTTACTTGCCGCCAAGTACAAATTAACCTCCCAAGATCAACAATAAACCTAATTAGAGTTGTGTTCTGCAGCACACATCTCTAAACACAGATCACAGCTTGTTGAGAGATGAATCTCCATCTGTCTGGCTGCACACTGGGAGGAGGAGAGACTCAGAAGATCAGTCCCAAGATTCGCAGAATAGAGCTTTGTATGTTTCTGTATGTGTACACAGGGAGAGAGTGAGAGAGGCCCTTGTGGCCACGGGGGTTACTCCCCTATGTCACCCTTTATTTTATGATGTCTTGCTGCAGCAGGGGAGTGGGACATGGCACATGCGAGGAGAACACGCAATTGCATTTGAGCATGTTTGGGGAGGCGGGGGGCGGGGGAGTGTAATGCTAAGGGGTTAGGACAGGAACAGCTCTGCCCTGCCATTTGACACTCACTCCTGGGACTCAGGCAGCCAGACAGGGAGGAACACATTGGTGTGGAAACAGGAGAGTCAATACATCTCACATAGTGAACTGCAGACGCACAGAGTTTAATTTTCCCATGTTCTCTACACTAAAATAAAATACAGTCTCACATTTTGTTTTCATTTCAAACTCAGATTGCCTGTTACAGAAACAGGCACAATGCTTGTTTGTTTGTTTTTTGGACTGTCTACAAGAGATGAAATCCACGAAAAATGTTTCCCTGGTTATCATATTAAATCCTTCAGTATCAAATAATAAACAAATTATTGAATTTCTCCATGGTCTTGTCCTCCAACTTAGGCAGGAAAGATTTTTAGTCACAGGGGAGATTTTAAGGTCTGAAAAATGATTAAAAAGGGCAATTTTTCTGGATATGTATTTTCTGACTGTGTAGTAATTTCCCTAAGCTGCCGTTGGACATGACAGCATTATCACTTTGCCTTTGACACTGTGGAAGATAAAGCAGTGGGGACACCAAGGTCCAAATATGTTGCTTTTATAGGTAGGAGCTGTCCCATTCATCATGTGCTAACACCTAGAGCTCTCTGTAATCCCTGTCCATAAGTCAGCGTGGGGCAGGTATCTTCTGCCCTGCCACAAGGTAAACTGAGGATGTTATTTTAGAGTATCTGGGAAAACAAAAGGTGACAAAGGCTTTAAAAAAATAAGGCTTGATAAAGAAATGTTTGAATACTCCTGCCGTGTGAGTAAGTAAATGCATAAGGACACAAACGCAAGAGAAAAAAGACAAAGCATCTTTCAGAAATCAGTTTATATAACAAAGTGGTTATTATTTAGTATCATATTCCATTACATATTCTATTGAAGGACAGTGTGCATAACCATTTTGCTTTTTTCATGTTCTTAAGGATACAAATAAACTTAAAATGTTACAAATATAAACGTTTCTTAAGACAATAAAACATACTCAATGACAACAAGGAAGGTAGGCAGGGATACGGCAGCTTACACATCATGGTCGAACAGGGTTTGTCAACAGTTATGGCCGCTGTTTGTTGATTCAGCCGCAATTGGTCTTCCACAAATCAATAGTAAGCACTAACAAAGTGGGAAAGAACTGGATATGTGGCAGCTGGAACTATTTACCAAAAGAAATACATTGCAAATAGTTCACTCTGTTAGTGGCAATGTCGTATTCAAACATCTCAAACAACTCTTCCTCTGCTCTGAGGAGAATATCTGGTGAGGTAAAGTGCACAGTCAGTGAGTGTAAGTCACAAACTTTCCTTAATCAAAGCTCTTGCCACCAATCACCACCAAAATGGCACCTTTACAGTTTTGATCAATCTTTCATACCCCTGCCTCCTCATTCTTACAATTACCATGAGCACAAGTCATATCATTAGTTCAGGTTTGTTAGTCACAAGCTAAAAGACAATGGAATGATGGGGCCAAACAGAGAGGCCTGTTTTTCACACTAAAATGGTGGAACAGTTCAGGTTCTTTGACCTGAGACTCTCCTGCTATTTTCTATAAAAACACATTATTCTGGTTATCCTAAAAGATGGATTGAGGGAGAAATACAACAATCACTAACAGGGTTGATGAAGAATGTTGTCATTGTAGAAGTTTCTCTTTTAGAGTAGCGGCTTTTATTAAGAAACTATATTTAAACTTTTATGTTTTGAGCCATTTATCTGTTGAAGGGCAACAAATCTACGTTTTATGTTGCGCCAATTCACAATGCTATTGTTCATAGTGATCAATGCTGCAAGAACAATGTATGATCTGGAACTTCTACAATGGCTAACACCGTACAGTAGCTTACGTTCTACAATGGCATTTTTTTTTTTTACTCCAAATAAAAAACATCTTACAAAAGATGTTTTAGATAGGAAATAACACGTTTTGTAATCACATCAAAATCTCCTACCTTGAATGACAGTTCTTAATTGGATCAATGTCTATTAAACAATGGTTAAAATATATATTTTCTTAAATCAAGTTTTTATGTCTGTACATTTTTTCTCATACTTTGACCAAAAACTTTTACTCCCTTTGATATACAAAACAAAACAAAAAACAGGACTTTTCCACCATTGCGTGGTGAGAACTGCGCTTCCCATATTAAAAAAAAGTTGGCACATATGAAAACAAATCTGATGTGATTAAATAATTAAGAAAATATTTTCAGTCAAATTATTCATAAAAGAAATAGACATTTTATTTGTCAGCCATTGTTTTGGCATGAACAGTAGCCAATCAGAAGGTGTTGATGGGAAAACCGATATATTCAATATTTTAAACTGGCGCTGCAATGTTGAGGACAAAGGGCGAGTCGCGATTAGAAGGAAATCACTACCTTCGATGGCACATCTCTATCTCTGCTGTATACAACACATCCTTAAAACTCCTATCCACGCAGAATCCCTTATGCGGAAACCTCATTCTCTATGCTTTCTCTGTGCGACCACTCAAACCTTATATTCAGAGGAGAATTATTGTCTTCTTAAATATTCAGACTTCTCGGAGCACTGTGGATGCACCTTGAGCCGAGATGATGTGTAAAATTGCATTTTTAGAAGCATGCAAGCTGGGAGAGGAGGCATCATGAAACAGACACATCACAAGCTGCACTGGCAGATTGTTTAAATGAAAAATCTCCATCTATTCAGCCCAGGAGTCAAGCACACTGAATCCTATTTTGCCTGGGTTCCTGTTCCGATTACTGAGCTGGCATGGTGTGCACACACGTACACACACACACACACACACACACGGAGGCCCAAACAAAAACACACACAGCCTAAAGCAGAGTTATAGTATTACTAAAGAACTCGTGTTTTGGTAAAAGGGTCACTTATGCCATTAGTGCTGGGGAACTGGAGGGTGTTTGGAGACTCACTTGCTAAGACAAGCATCATCTCATCTTCTCTATCCCTTAGTTGATTATTTTTAGGAGCATCTGCTTACAGTGTAGGGCAGTGAGGGGACAGGGCCGCCCTAGGCATGAATATATGAATAAATAGTTTATGTGAAGAAACTGTGTGACAGTGGGTCCTTACAGAGGAACAAAGCTAACAGCAAAGTTTCAACTTTATTTTACACGAGCACCAAGCAATCAGGTGTTTGTTTCAATGCTGAAAGCTTCATCGAGTGAACGAGGTTAGTGAAAACAGATGTCAAGTATTTAGTTATGACTTCTTGCTTCCCTACTGGAAACAATGTCTTTTTAATACAATATTACAGTTTGTAGTCCTAAATCCCTTCAATGTTTAAGCCATGGATTCCCTCAGTAGAAGTTTTTTTTTTTTTTTAACGTATGAACAATTTGGTTCCATAATATAAAAATAGCAGTTGAATCCACATGACACTGTTTTCCTTGTTTTTCCTACAGACCTTGTTTTTATTCATCCATTTTTTTTTTTTTTAAATTGGAAAAAGTGGAGCAAACTTTTCACCATTGGTCTCCAAACAGAACTGACTTCTTTTTAGCGCCTTCATATAAAAAAAAACAACACACAGATTAGATTAATATTAAAAAACGTTGCAACACCTTTGTATAGTCAAGCTTCCCCCGTGAAAACCTGTGTGACTGCAGGAAAGGTCAAAGGGTCATGTTAGCTCCACTAGGCAGTTATGTGCATTTAGTAAATGTGTCAGTCTCTCGCGCTAACAGCAGAAGCGACCTTGGGACAGAGATCAGCACCCTGAAGGCATTGGTTAGATATTACACAACTAAAAATAAAAATGCATCCTGTCAAAATGGAGACTACACTCAAGATCCGTGAGTCACATGCTGTGACATATAGGCGCAGACAGGGGCCAACTCTTGTGGCTTTGCGGGATATGGAATAAAATAAAATGATTCACGTGGACTCTTGATGTCGGTTGAAGGAGGGATTGACAGACAAAAACAAACAAAAACATTTTTAAGCCATCACTCCCGCTTCTGTTCAGAGTTTGGTGACTTGTTCAAGCAAACGTCAGCAGGTAGTTACATGCCAACATGGGTGTTGAATCCCTGTCTTCCATTTATTTAAAGGACAGCTGGCCCGCTGCCCCTCTGTTGAATGTACTGTGTGGTATGTTTGTCAGGATGATAAGCATACACTATGGTACAGTCTCTCTTGGCAGAATGTCTATTTTCAGCACGCACTGCATGTTAACTGTAGTATTCTGATTACTGTAGTAGAAGGCTTAGACTTGCAATAATCAAAATGGATTTCCAAGCAATGAAAACCTTTCATTTCAAACAGCAGCAGCCTTAAAAACATTATTTTTTTCATTTCATTACTTTTTATAAATCAGACTATCTAGAGAGGACGTGAACATTTAGAGTGATGAGAAAGTATTGAATAAATATGTAAGGCGTCAGACGAACAGCATGAACATTGACAAATGTCTGTTTGTGATGTACTGTAGATTCTTCAGCTCTGTGTGGCTTCTTTAGGCATTTTTGTTTCATACTTGGTGCTGTGTGTGTGTGTGTGTGTGTGTGTGTGTGTGTGTGTGTGTGTGTGTGTGTGTGTGTGTGCGTGCGTGCGTGCCACAGTGAGGGGTGGTCTATCCCTCCTTCAGATGTCTTCCAGGTCACCTCGCAGGCCTCTTTGGCACTTATCTAGCGTCTTATGGTAGGCGCGGGTGATCATCGAGCTTGGTGATTTGCGTTGTGGCGGGAACGAGACCTTTCCAGGACTGCGCGGCGGTTGTCTGTTCAGAGGAAGAAAAAAGAAAAGACAAAAAAAGAAAGAATCAGAAATGGCGAGTGAGACTGAGAAAGAGCAAGAAAGTGTTGTTACATTGATCCATACTGGCACACAGGAGCTCAAGTAAATGAAAGACTGTATAGAGAAACTAAGTGAGGCAGAGAAAGGAGACAGAGAGGAGAGAAGAAACAACATGAAGCAAATCCAGGCTGATTGAGAGCAGAGCAGCAGGGGAGGACGGAGAAACAGAAGAAGCTGCTGGAGTTGAGGTGCTTGTGTCTGGTGTCATAGTAACTCCATTCAGCTCCTGATCCAGGCTTCCACTCAAGAGCCCCTCAACTGCTCTCACATCAGATGCAGCATATGCACAGGAGACAAAGTAAATGCACACAAGCAGGCACACACACAAACAGGAAAAACAAGCAGCGGCTTGTAATAAGACTGTATATAGTTCAACACTTACAGAACACTTGTTTGAGTTATACAATCATTCAGAAAGATTCTTTGTGACATGAAAGGGTACAGCATGTAAGGATACCAAACTTTGATTGAACAATTCTAATATAAACCCAAAAAACGCAGATACAATTAAATCAGAAGTAAAAAGTGTATAAAATAGTGGCTTCTACAACGCCGGTGGTTGGTGGCACTGAATGGTCAGAAAGCGAGGCCAGTATCACTTTGGGTTTTCTCAGTTGCCAGTTCTATGACAGAGTCATACAAACACTGCCTCCCATGCTATCCAACCATGTCTGCCCAGAAATGCCCATGGCATCCGTCGGGCAGCCAGGTGGCAGGTGGGGCTGGACTGAACCAGGAAGCATAGCCATGGTGATGACTGCAGGCACACCCACACAGGACTCCCTGGTGTTTCCAAGCGTGCCGCCACCACTATGCCCATTACTCAGTGCCAGCTGTAGGGTGCCAGGCATCCCGGGTTGGGCGTTGTTTAATGGCACTCTCTCCATCCATCATGTCAGGTAATGAGCTGAGAGTGACTGTGATGGCTAGGAACACATACACAAACATGTACACACACACACACACACACACACACACACACACACACACACACACACACACACACACACACACACACACACACACACACACACACACACAGAGACTCCCACCATCGGAGTAGAGAACAGAGCAGCACTCCTTCAGATTGGATACAAAGCATCATGCAGATGGTGCACAGGAGGAGAGAAAGGGAGAAAGAGGGAGGGAAGGAACAGAAAGGAAGACAGATCGAGATGTTTAAAACAAGGAGATGAAAGGTTCTGTATTCTCTGTTCAGTTAAACGTACGTTCAAATACAGTAAATTATCGTTAAAGCTAACATGTTTGTGCAGTGCGTCCAAAAACGTCATTACCACTTATCCATGCACTGATTGTTACATCCACAGGTGCTTCGGTCTGTAAGCAGGACTTATACAACCTCCCTCCTTTCAAAACAAACTTCAATAGTACACAAAGAAAAAATGGGGACAGAACTGGGGAAAAAAGTAGATCATACATAATCTACCCTTGCCAATCATTTGCAAACCCAATTGCTGTAACCTCATTTCTGGGCAAGCAGTCCCCTTTGCCCCTCCGTTTTTCAAAGGAGCATAAAAAACAGATCTGGGAGAATACAGACCCTTTATCTCTAATGGGGTAGGGGGGGTCATCTCGGGCTACATCTATTACTGTAAATAGGATGGGGAAAAGAAGCCAGCAGAAAAGATCAAAGAGAAGACTTTACAAAAAATACATGAATTAGGAGACAAGTTAAATCATAAAAGACAAAAAGCATAACAAAAGACATAAAAGACTGGAACAATCCACACACAGATCTATACAAATTACAACTACTGGGGGTTTGATACTATTTTGTACAACATATAAATTTGATTAACATTATATACTGAATACCCACCATCAAAGCAACCTTTTAAAATATTTTTTATTGCAATATAACAGTGTATGTGGTTTGTATCAAGTGATGTGATTACAGTAACACAACACACACCCAGGGCTCCAGCTCTCCTCACCAATACAGTGCACTTATAGTTAACCTTGGTATTGATTCAACCTACAGGTTCATTGATACTAATATGAGCCCTGTGCACTAAACAAGAAAACATGCTTGTTGGCGCTGTTATTTGAAAAGGAAGCCATTTTGTATGCTGTGTAATCTGAAAACAATGCAGACCATTAGTGAGACCACTTGTTGAAGCCCAATAGGAACAATGCCATAAAGCAGGCCGCTTTTGAACAGAATAACAAATAAATAAAAAAAACTGCCCTTTTGGGTGTTATTGCATCTTGCCCAACTGCCTGAATACACGGGAAAGCCTTCGTCAAAGACTTCGCTATAAAAAAAAAAAAACTTCCAGCAAAATGCATCTCCCATCAGAGGATCCTTGAGCGGAGAGCTATTGGCTTCTCATAAAGACTTTTCTTTTCCTATCTTCAGGTGCATAAAAGCCCATCCTTTCCCACCCCACATCAATCTATCACAACAATTGAACAAACAGCAGCCATTTCTACAGGGAGAGAAACATTACTACTAGCCTCTACAGAATTGAATTCTTCAAGCACACATACACACACATACAGGCAGAGAGGGAAACAAAGTGAGACTGGGGGGGATAAGAGGAAAAGATCCACACAAAAGACAAACTCTACGGCTTTTTTGGAGCACTGATTGTGACTCTACTCGCATTGGTTTTGATGGCTTCTTTACCTGCTTCTCCCAGAGGCAGCATCTTTTCCGAGTTACAGTAGGCGCAACACAGAGGAGCACAAGAACAGGAGAAAGAAATTGACAAAAGAAGAGCAGGTATTCCATGTTACAGCAGGGAGATGTTGGCATACCAGAACTTAATTAAATGCTGGCTGGCAACGTTTCTCAAAATGTTACTAAATGCACAGAGGATTTCAATGAGGGTGGGCAGATGGAGGGGGAAGTCACTGACAAATTCACACACTGTACTGTATCTTTTTCTCTCTCTCTCACTCACACACACACACACACTCACACACTCACACACACACACACACACACACACACACACACACACACACACACACACACACACACACACACACACACACACACACACACACACAGAAGGAAATACATTGTTGTTTAAGTGTTCAAGCGGGGCACAGAGAAACAGCACAGTGCATTGCTTTGAGGAAATCACACACACCCTCCCCCCCTCTGTTTCTAAAACACACAAGCGTATCCTTGCATGTATATCATGATGATCCCTGCCACAAGGGAAAGGCTCGGAATAAGACAAGGGTAATAGGAGGAGAGGACGCCAAGATTACTAAACAGCTACAGCATAGGCCTTAAGCCGGCGCAGTCAACTCCAACCTTCTCCTGACTCTTTGGATGGCCTCCAGTGAGTTGTCATTTCATGTTATGATAGACGATAGTTTCCCCAGTGGATCCCCCAAAAGAGATTAAGTATCATAATGACTTTTGTGTTACTGTCGTCTTTGGCTAATTACGTGGAATTACATCATGATAAGGCTCTATGATCCGCAAAAGAAGGAAAAGCTGCCAGTCATCTATCAAACGCTTTCAGCATGGGATACTTTGAGGAATTACTTTTCGTGGCCAGTATAAACAGGAAACCTTTTGGAAGGATTATGCTGTGTTAAATATCGTCTGGGCAGAACAAGACTCTGGGCCAAAACCTAAACATGGTACGCACATTCATCAAGGCCACGATAACAAGGTCAGGATCACATAATCACCAATCATGTGTGCAAATAGCTGCAGAAGGCAAACAGGATGCATCATAAAGCAGGACTACAGCAGCATCTATTGTAGAATATCTTTGAAAAAAAAAACATGTATTCGCTGTCTTTTGTGCTAAACAAGTGAGCAACGACATGATTTCTCTGACATGTCACCGCCTTTGTCTAATTCTCTCTCCGAGTAGCTCTGCACTTCATATTTTGATGAGATAAAACATAATAAAGGTGATTAAATCTCTTCTGCACATCAACATGTTGTGTTTGCTTCTATGTCGAAGGGGAGAGCGTCTGCAGCACCAGCAACAGCAGCAGCCGCAACCTTCTATCACCTCTTTTCATCTCCTCCACCTCCCTTTCCCCCCTTCCCCTCTGCCAGCCTCCAAGCTACAGAGTAATGGAACTCCCTACACAGAAACAAGATACGGTGTATAAATGGGATGCAGAGGGAGAGAAGCTATTTCTTCCTACTGAAAGTTATGGGCCGGGTATCGCAAAACTACAGTCGTGGCAAACACAGCCCCTCGTTCACTGGTAAGAGTAATCACCCCAAACAAGGAGCAGGGGAGGAGAAAAAATAGTGCCACTGAAGAAAAGATGAGTTCAGTTGTGGAGAGCTGGAAAAAAGAACAGGGGAGAAGGGTGATAGGATGGTGGGTCAAAGAAGAAAGAGTGTCAGTCACCCTTTTTTATCTGATGTTACAAGTCACTCATTGATTTATTAGAAGGAGCTGAAATGTATACAAACCAATGCATGGTAGAAGATCAAAGGATTACAAGCCCAGCATGCTTTCTCTCAGATACCGCTCTATATATGCTAGGCTCGATTCTTTTCGTTTTTGTCTTTTTTTTTTTTTTTTTTTTACAGAAGAATGTCTAGGTTTTCAGAAAAGAGCAGTTTGATTTAATCCAATATCTGCTGTAATTTTATGTCCACACGAATCCAAAAGTTGTTTTTCCTGCTGCAAGAAGACACTGTTTACAGCAGACAATTGCCATCTTTTGCTTCTGGTGACAAAAAATTTTTTTGTGATAGAGTAAGTAAGTAAACCAACAAACAAGAAGTTGTTAACCCATGTAATGACTGCACTGCAAATTGTATTTTTTTAAATTCTTATCTTCTGTATGAATTTTGCTATGTTTTTACATATTTTTTATATGTATCTATTTATACAGTTAGAGGCACAGTGTACATTAATAGACTTTTCTGTAAATGTGCCAGTTTGGCACATTAGTTGACTTCATAATTGAAGACCATTCGCTTTTCTTCTAATAATATTTTATCCAGTGTAATATATTGATATATCCAGTTTTGAACTATTATTGATTTCTTATATGTCCTGGAAGGAGTTTCAAAAATTCCTGGGTAATGAACAGGTTACTTTCAAACAAAGTCAACTGTACATGACTGAATAGGTGTGCTTAGCTAGCCAACATGTCTGTCGACAGGCTGCGATCCTCATAGCGAAAACAGAACATGTCGTATGGCTGCATTGTATTACAATCTTACAACTGTAATCTCTTCACTTCTCTCTCCTTTTTTAAGAAGTATCACCTAAATGAGGGAGGAGTACAAATGTCAGGGGATCTAAGAGTGAGGGGGCTACAATCCAGTGCTTGATGTGTTTTGGTGTGTTTTCTCAGGATGCCATAGCAGGCAGAGGCGATCAGAATGGCATGACAAGAGGGAAATGCTTAAGACAGGCCTGGATAAACATGCTGAGGCAAGATACTGAAATTCTCTCACTCTCTGTATTTCTCACACACTGTCTTTCTTTCTGTCTCGCTTTTTCTTTTTCAATTTCCTTCCCCCTGTCCTCTCCTACTTTTCTGATTTTAAGCCCCCCCTTATTACTGACATTACCTCCATGTTTACTACAACAAGTGGGTCACTTGTGATTTCTAAAATCCCAGCATGCACAGAAAGCAATCTAAAAACTAACAACAAATTTGAACTTGAAACAGACACTAAATCTCACAGTATTCAGATTAGCCGCTCATGTATACAAGTTCACATTCCTGCGTGACAGTTTGTATACAGAATTTGGAGGCAAAGTGAGTTTAACTGACAGTTGGTTGAGATAAACGGTAACGAGGAGGGGTTTGCAGAGAGCAGGGTGGTCATAACATGCAATCGGTTTTGACAGGGCAGGGATGTGGTTAATCTTTCCGCGCTCCTATCACCACTCTATCTCAGCGGGTACTGTGCTGTGCATGCTCATCAATACTGGTGACTGACCCAGATAGTGAATACAGCCATTCTTTCGCCCAACAGCCTCTCACGACTCCCTATCTCCGGATTCCATTTATGTTCCAGACTTTGACGAAAACTGGGCTGTTCACCGTCACTCAAAAAATGGCATGAGGGCTGATTTTCTTGCCACCGCCACGGTAACCACTTTTTTCCTCTTATTGCAACTAGCGCCATTTCTCCCCGTAGTGCTCTTATTGTCAGACACACTGTGCATAAATGCAGCCCATTTCTCTGTCATGCTTCCACATTCACATGGCATGTAATGTGCACACATTCACTACCCTGCTGAAAGGAGCTTGGTATCAGAGTAATGCCTCCTGACTGCTTGGTAGAAAATATGTTTACCTGCACATGTTCATATACAAATGCTTATTTTCAGAGGGAAGAAAAGTAATAGTTTATCTCCTCAGTAGGTAAGCTTTGACAGGTCTCTACCAGGGACAAAACAGCAGGAGAGGTAGAAAAAGAGGTTTTACGTGTGTTTGTGCATGTAAAATTTGTGTGCACCATATGCACTTTAAGCTCTGTGTGAATCTATGTGTGTGGTAATCTCAAAAAAATCCATCATCCTCTTTGAAGCTTGGCTAAGATTTGTTACATTTGTGATTGAAAACAACAAGCCTGACAGACTACAGGTACCACAGATTCCTCGTTGGGCCCCTCAGGTTCAGAAATCTCCTTAAAATATCTCTGCTGGACATGATTCCTCAGTCACGGAACAATACCTCTTGGCATTCTGGGATGCTGCGGAGGCACACACAGCCCAAATGAACAGTTATATGAAAACACTTTTGCGATCGATCAGTGCCTGAGGCAAAACTCCCATTCATGATTGTCCTCTCAGCAGTCAAGTTTCAGGAGGCAGGCTTCAACCTAAGTATAACCATGAAAGAAAACAAATATCCTCCAGAGTAAATTCCTGAAACTGCTAAGCATTGCCCACCTGTTTGCCTGCTGTTTGAGTTTACTTTACTTTGACATTATCTCGCTACTTTGGCACAACACTAAAGTTAACATTGTAGTTTAGAAGCCTGGTGGTATAGGATTTGCAGTACACTATGTGCAGTACAGGGAGCAGGAGCATTTCACTCCAGGGCTGCGACTTACAATTTTTTTCATAATCATTGAATCTGTCGATTATTTTCTCAATTAATTGTTTAAGAGTCCACGGTGACATCATAAAATGTCTTATTTTGTCCGACCAACAGCCATCACACAAAATACTCCATTTACAATATTTTAAGACCAAGAGAAGAACCAAATTCTCATGTTTGACCTAATAATTGTTTTTTAAAAGAGTTGAAGATAACGTTTTCTTTCAATCAACTAATCATTGCTCTAATTTACTCCTCCATTTGCTCAAGTTGACTTCATGCATAAAGGGCTACGTGCAGTGTCAGAATATGTACACTAGACTGAAGTTTTTGATTTGGGGCTTCACCAGCAGCCCGCGACTATGACCACAAGGCATGCCGGAGCCATGGAGAGCACAGATGGGGCCTGTAGCAGAGGCCTGTGTTTCACAGGCCTGAGCCAGGAGAGAGAGTAATCCATCAGGCCAAGGCACTCTGCTGCCTAGGGGGGCCAGTCATTGACCTTATAAGACTGATTGGGCCTCTGTGGGAGGCCAGACCCCCTGACTACATGGACATCAGTGCCTGGCTTGCTCCACTGAGGCTGGATCTGAACTGGACCGAGCCAAAGCAGTGACCTGCTTCCGTTTGGATTCTGTGAAGGGAGCAATCTAGATCACAGATAACATTCTGCAAAAACATGTTGTGTGGAAAATACAGTCGAAACTTTAATATTTTACATCTGAACTAAAACAAATTTAGCAAACAACACTTCATACATATATTAAAAATAGGTCATCCCTCTATCATAACGAATTCATAACCCCTGTGCATATTTGCAGGCTCATATCAACCCTGAAACTGACATGACTATAATTACAAGGTGCTGTAATTAATTCAATGTAAAACTTCAGATGAAGTGATAGGAATCTAATTACTTCATCTAACGGTCTTCTGAGCCAACGAGGTCAGAGACAGTATCAGCCAGACGACCGTTGGTACCTGCGGCAGCCAAAGCAAGCCACATGATTGACAGGTGAACGAGTAAACAGAGAGATAGTTAGACAAATGGAAGCTAAGATATAGTTTGACAGACAGATGGGAGCGTAAATGGATGGTTTGGCAGCATGATAAGGTAAATAGGCTGATGGATCACCAAACAAATGTGGGAGGAGGAAGGAAGAAAATAAAAGAGAAGAAAAGAAAAGAATGCCTGCCTGCAGACAACAAAAGATAGGAAGCCAGATAGCCTGATAAACACAGATGGATTGTGTTGATACACGGGAAGGTGGGGCAAGATCGATAGATTGTTTTATTCTATTTGCTTGGCAAACTGGAGATTTGATGTGGCTGGTATCAAGGCGATCTGTTTCCGACGACGCCAGGCGTGACTGTTACAGATGGCGAGATAGTGACACATCTCAATCTTCGGCTAGCGTCAGTGTTACTCTCAGCTGTAGTGCTAGCACCCCCTTCAGCTCTGGCACTTCTGACTGCTGTCAAAAATGCACATGTGCGTAATGTATCATTTTCTATAAATCCATACCCCCCCCGATACAGGATTTCACATCGGTTGGGGGTCTAAATTAGTGAGTGAGAATCGCAAGGTGAGGTATGGATACTAGGTGTTAACCCCTGACACTGGCGAGGATCTGTAGCTTGGAGAGGAATCAGGACTGGGTGTCTCAAAATGGAGAAAGGGTTGGATTCTTAGCTTCTACTCAGATTTGAGAAAAACAAAATGGATGCCCTGACAACCCGACACCTCATTACTGCTGCTTGCGTTTATCATGTCAAAATGGAAGACAAGGGTATGTGAAGTTTAGAGGCAAGGGCTCTCCTAGTTAGAAAGGTGGCTTTTCTCTGTGGCTGCTTGAGGGACATGGGGGTGCACTGCAACAGCCTTGATGAGTGTTGCAGGGCTTATAATAGACAGAAAAGGCCCAGAAAGCATGCCCTTTAGAGGTGCAGCATCTCTCACTGTCTGACAGCTTACAGGGCCTAGGCTCCACAATGACACCTTCACAGTGCGCTCAAGATGACACACAAACACACGCTCACAGGTGCATAATGCTCAGACACATATTCTCAGAAACACAAATAAGTTTGGCAGCACACACGCACAATTACACACAAACATACATAAACACATGCAGACTCACGGTCTTTCACACACACACACACACACACACACACACACACACACACACACACACACACACACACACACACACACACACACACACACACACACACACACACACACACACACACACACACACACACTAATCCGATGTGGAGATAATACTTGACAAGCTGAATCTCAGCATCATGCCGACAGTATTAATACTTATAAAACAAACCAGGCTATAAAAACATCCGGCATTCACTCCAAGAAGGGGGTTATGGAAACAAACATCTGTTTGTGCCATGTTAAAGGAAGCAGTACATCTCCTTCACTGTAAACAAAAATATAGCTAAAGCCCTATCTCTAGGAATAGGGTTGGAATTCTGTCAACATCACATCATAGGTGCAGTATGAGTGTCAATCCAAGTACACAAGGGAAGGGCACTGCCCATCAGTCTTTTAAAATATCTCTTGCCATTACTATTACACTGTCGTACACAGCATTTTAGTGATGAATCAATTAGTTGATAAAGTCGATCAACAGAAAATGAATCATCAAACCATTTTGACAAATAATTTGCCAAACATTTGATGTTTTCAGCTTCTCAAATGTGCAGATATTTGTGAGCAGTGCTCCGTTTAATATAATTGCAAACTGAATATCTGGTCTGTGTAGGAGTGTTACTCTGATCAAATGAGCAATTATAAAGTGTCAGTTTGGGCTCAAGGAACTTGCGATGGACATTTTCCCCTTTTTTCTGGCATATCATAGACAAAACAATTCATCAATTCATCTAAATAAAAATAAAATAGTAATCAATACAAAAAAATAACTGTTAGTTGCAATCCCTATGTATTGAATAGTAAAATAATCATCTGCCATTTCTGCAACTGCTGTACATTATATAATCTTTTTTACAGTAACTCCTTCAGATTATGATGTAGAAATCAAAAATATAGATTGGGAAGTTTATTTTTTTAAGATTGATAGCTCAGTTCAATAATGACCTCAAAAAATAAAATCTTAGACAGCTGTTACAAGTTTTCCAGCAACAATCCAAGCCGCCATCCAATCTCAGGATTCTCTAGGACCCCTCACCACTGATGCCTTACCCAACTTAATAAAACATGGTGTTGTGAGTTATTTATTTATTAATTCCCTTTTTGATGTGTCCCAGCGTGCAGTGAGAGTGGTGGTGGAGATCATAGCAGGCCTTGCAGGCGAGCGCAGCCTTGCTCTTTCCTCCATGCCATCACCATCAGACCCATTTGGCCATGTGAAGATGCTCCCCTCTGTTCACATGGGGGGTTGCAGGGTGGGTGTGCTTCCAGAAAGACTTTTCACTTTCTCTTTTAATATAAATCATTCATAGTGAGAGATGCTCCCTCATGTACACAAAACACCACAACCCTCCCTGTGATGGGCTACACTTTGCTACCTTCATGTTTTTGCTTGTGCTTCGCCTGTGTGGCTGTCAACGTGAGTTTTTGTGTACAAGACTTAAAGTAGAGGTGGTGGACGCAGAACATATACGTGTACTGTACAGCAGAAATGTAACTTCTTGTGACTTCTAAATCAAATTATTGCAAACTTCTTTTTTGATAGGAGTTATTGTCCTTCTAACAGGAAATGTATTATAGGCAGCCAAAGGTGAAAAAGGCATTAAGAGAAATACAGCAATTTATTCACCTTTCTAAACAGGTTGTAGATGTGTCTGTGCCGTGACTGTGTGATAACCTCATTCACAGTTGTGTGGAGTAAACGCTAATTATTCTATCTTTCTTTCTCTACACACGTCTGACAGTCACTGTCTATCAGAGCTCCATTATGTCCACAATTTGAACAGAACATGTGGGTAAGTGTCTGCATCCATGCATCTGCATTCGTGAAAATATATCATGTGTGTTTGTGCACGTGTGCTAGTGTCTAAGGGAGGTTGTGCTGTTGGGTTTGTTGTTTTTTTTTTAACCGCCTGCAGGTTGACTACACAGCGACCAGACATCTCAAGCGACAATGGATTCAGTGTGAATGAAAAATGTATCTGTCCCCTTCACTTATTCATCAAGGAGGAAGATTTTTCTGCAGGGATGCCCTCTAGAGATGTGGCGCTCACATGCCAGGCGGCCCGCCGCCACTTTACCCACAAGGTTTTCAATAAAACAAGCAAACAACACAATTCCAACACCTATAAATAAGTGATCGTTCCTGAATAAAGTGCTGTACACAGAGCCCCTCACTGAGGCCACTCATCACAATTTAATGGAGCCCTGTACCGGCCAAAGTTATTTCGCTCCCTCTCTCCTTCCTGTCTTTCTCTATCTTTGAGCAGAGGGAGGGAACAATGGAGGTAGCTGAAACAGAAAAAGCAGAGGCGCATTCAGATCATCATCATGCCATCACCTGGCTCAACACTGGTTAAGATACAGCACTATCTGTTTCATGATTTATGAGGCTATCAACATACGCTTTCCTCCCCCCTCTTCCTCTATCCTTCTTTCTCTCTCTCTCTCTCTGTCTCATCCCTCTTACGCACACACAAGAAAACACAAACACTTACACGCAGACACACACAAACTCCTTGAGTTTCCTTCCAAGTTATTTTCTCTCTTTCTGGAGACAGGTTGTTCACAGCAGTTTGAACATTCAGAGCGGTGGCTCGCCAGATGCTTGGGCGTCTGTCAACGTGGTGCTATTGTTAGCTAGTTTTTGATAAGATTTACATGGCAGAAAAGCCATCAAATAAGATATACTACTGAGAATATGAGAAGGGATCACACCTAATCCGCACACCTGCGTCTTGGCAGTGCTAAGTCTTTTTTCCATCCAGACCAACGCACACGCTCGCAGACACATGCAACCACCCACCCACACTCACACAATCAAGACTGCAAACTTAGTGCGAAAATCTGGGAGTTACACAGCAGCTTGAGTCTGATTTAGATGTGGGTTTTCCCGGGGCTCAAAGGCTCACGATTACCATACTTGTTCAAAAACTAACACACATATAGCACACGACGCACGCACACACACGCACACGCACATGCACACACACACACACACACACACGCACACACACACAGTAGCATTACACTGCGAGTTCTCTCATATCTTGTCTTATGGTCCTTTTCCACCACAAGAGCTAAACTTGTCTAAAAATTGTCCTGCAAAATAATGTACAATAAGTGAAGTGGTTGCCTTTAATAATACTAGTCTAAAATGCCTAATTTTATTGTTCTTGAGGTGAAATTTAAATGTGGGCATGAATGCACTGAATTAACTTTTAGTTTTATTTCATAGGGTCCTTTAATTTCTGCTACTATTTGGCGGAAAAGGACCATTATAGACACACACACATACACACACACGGTGCACATCAAACCTGTGCTGATTAGAAAAGAACTGGGTCGCTTGTGCCGCGGCTAGTGACACTTTCTGCTCTGGCCCTATAAGCCCCTCAGTTACCCAGAATCCCTTGGCATCCATGTCAGAGCCAGGGCCTGCGGCAACACACCTGTGTCCACACTTCTTCACTGGGATCAATTAGCATTAAAGTTTCAAAGCTGCTCTCCCGCTGTGTGGACATAGTGTACACTGGAGGGGTACAGCCCGAGAACAGCCACAGAAAGAGACTGACAGAGACGTGGAGAGGGAGATAGATTTGTAGACACACACCAGAGCAGTCAGAAGGACACATATACTATAACTTCTTTGCCCTTAACCCTATACTAGCTGCATTTCTGGGTCCAGTTTCAGGGTTCTGGGTGTTTTTCATGTGAAGTAGTACAAGACACATTTTCACACACATATACTATATCTCATAGGTTATAAAGAGTTCGGTCTAGACCTGCTCTATTTGAAAAGTGTCCTGAGATAACTTCTGTTATGAATTGGCGCTATACAAATAAAATTGAATTGAATTGAATTGAATATTCTGTCGAAGCCAACACCAGCACATCCACGAGGACATAAGCATGCGTCATGTATTCTGCTGTGGCTGTACCTGTATTAAACACTGGCTGCTTTTACTTATCACTCTTCGTCCCCCGTTTCACTGATTTGATCTCTCCGCGACTTTGCAAATGCTTCCTTCTCACACACTTAAGCAAGATGATTGAACTTTGACAATATAATTTACTCCTCGAGAAAAGCATGATACAGAAGTACAAGGGATTTATTTTTTTTTAACTAAAGGAAATGTGGTTTATTCAGGTTCATTAAATGAAGCATTGATGTGACTTTACTGTGTGTATCTGTACTTTCTAGTTGTTTTTATTATTAATTATATTTGGATTCCAGTTCTATCTGCATATGAAATAAAGAAACACAACTATCAGTTTTGCTCTCAGCATTCAAATGAATCTATGTGAGAGAAACTCTTCTAGACCTTTCGTCATTCCTCTCACAGAAGAACAACTTTTTTTTTACATTATCAAATTCTTTTTGGCAGCTTTTCAAGTCTTACAAACACGACTGGATTCTAAAGAGGTCATCTGTTTCAACTTCAAGTATATGTCTTTGAATTTCTGCCTCATCCTCCCACAGGCAAATGTTTTTTTTTAGGTTATTGTTGTTTTTTAACTATTACTCTTCCAAAGTTCAGCATGTGGCTCTAAAAGTGTTAAGTACAAGCTGCTATCCTCTCAGATAAGCAACAACATCCTCCCTGTAACGTGAAGCATAGCATATCACATAGCTAGTCACCAGCCAACAGTTAGTCAACAGGTAGCATTTGTTTTGAAGAGACTGTAAAATCCTGAGGCTTATGCCCTGGGGAGGGGGGGAGGGGCTTTCCCACCGCAGGGTTAGTATGGATGTGTTTTGTCTGCGTGTCCCCACCAATGTGTATATCTGTGTGTGTGTGTGTGTGTGTGGCATAGAAGAAAAAGAGCACTGAGGGCAGCTGTACCTGTGCTGCCTTGTGGTTGTCTCTTGACAGTGCCCTTCACATCACAGCATGGGCCTGGATGTTGGATCTGACAGAAGTGACCTCCATGCCACATCACCCTCACAAGACACACAAACAAATGCCTACACACAAACGGACGTGCACCAAACCCAGACAGACAGACAGACAGACAGACAGACAGACAGACAGACAGACACACACACACACACACACACACACACACACACACACACCTGGTAATTGGCTGGCATATATGAAGACACAAAACTGATTCCAATGAGATGAGGTCGTGCACACGAGACAAAAAAATATCCATTAAGGTTTACATAAATACTGTACATTCTAACATATTCACACTGTGCACAGCCACAAACTGCATGCCACACTACCCCCTCTGGGCTACTTAGCCATCCAGCCCCCCTGTCAGACAGCTGCCAATAGGGATTCTAGTGGAGTGGCAGCTAGACAGCATGGGTAAACAAAAAGGGGCTGAAAAAAGAGCCTAAATCAAAGACAAAGTGGGGACTGAGTTATTCTCCCTGAGAAGGAAATCATTTGCTGAAGCATTTTTGTGCGCATGTGGGGGGTGAGAGGGTGCTTTTGACACATATGTAGTTATGGGGAGGTGGGTTGAAGAGTGTTGGGTTTGGCGGTACACTTTGACTTAAATATTTAAAATGTCAAGCCGTTTGTTCTTTACAATGCTGCTACTTCCAGAGAATTGTTGGCTAATCAGAACTGGCGTTGCATGTGTCAAACAGAAAGCAGTAATTGATGGGATTCAGAGCAGGCACAATCCAGTGTGATTGATAGGGAGTGGAGGAAGCACTGAGACTTGCATTTTTCTCCCTCTGTAAATAATAAACAATATATGTCACTTATGCTGCTGTGTGGAATTTAGTAGAATGATTACTTTATTTGCCATCTCTTCCCTAAACTCTTCAATCAATAATGTGCTAACATAGCCACCTTCTTCAACTGATTAGCCTTATCTTAATCCCCATAAACACAATGTCATTACAAGTAAATCCATTTCCTCAGCACTCTTTCCACCAGCGACATATTTTCTTGGCCTCCCCTAGGCCTAATTGAAATTAAGTTAGGTGACCTTTGGGGTGCCTATAGGGGCCTGCTTGTTCCACTAGCCCCTTACTATATTTCATTTGCTAGAACCTCGTAAATCAGCCTGTTGAACTGGGCCGCAATGATGGTCTCGACCTTTCTCATGACATTTCCAAATGGCCACATCCTCTACCTAGGATCATGGCACCATGAAAGGCACCCAGCCATAGTATATGAAGATGAGAATGAGTCCTCTACAACAAGCACATGGGAGCAAATGAAGCGGTGGCATTGGGAAATGGAACTGGAGATTGGCATTGATAGTCAAAAGTGCTGTTATGTGTGCAGAGCTTCGCATGAGAAAGTTTCTCACTGAAAACACGCTGCATTCCTTGCATACTATGAGCATGTAAAAAATGCTTTTGACTTTGAGAATACTTAATCAAACATTTACAATACACACTTGAGCGCTGTGTAAAAAAGGCTTCAGATTTGCCAAGGACATCATCTAAAATACTGTTGGTGGAAAGAAAAAAGCCTTATCATTCAGGCCAGGTGGGTTTACATGTTCTTCACTGTAGCATCCTTTGAACAAGATCCTCATTGTATGCAAATCTACAGTGACAACAGCATAAAGTAGCTTTCCCTCCTGTGTTGCTGGGCATGTACTATGTATAGTCTGTTGAAGAAATCCTGTGTGTGTATGTGTGTGTGTGTGTGTGTACTGCAGGGAGAGAAGTAAAGGTCCACTTGTGACAAGCCTAGTGGGAATAGGAACATCTGGTGGACCGGCTGCTCCTCTGGTTAACATGCTCCTCCTCAGTGGCCCCGGACGACACACACACCCAGGTACCACATGCACACACATACAGATCAACACACATACATACGGATGCAAATAAAGTAAGGTGCATGTACACATGTACACGCTCTGTTTCCTTTCCTGGCAATTCTTGTCATATACCTTTAATGTAAATCCACATTTGGTTAATGTCATGTAAATAACAGTCCAGCATGTCAATAGACCCGACACCATTATCACACTGGAGAGAGATATAAATAGAGGGCCTATCGTTCATGAAATGCTGCTAAAGAGCAACTATGTCCAATTTGCACCAGATGCTCTTCAGAGCCAAATTAAGCCTGCATTATTGCTGGTGGAAAATGTCATGTTATTGGCAAGGTGAACCCTCTCCACTCCAACCCCTGTTCTTGATGTAGCTTTGGATGGATTTGTGCTGGCTCACTCCTATATCCACACTGTAATCGACTAAATACAGAGTCATGCCTTAGTTTTACCTTTATCACTCACTTGTGAGCACAAATGCGTGTTCTTGAACTCATTGCTCATAAGAGCATCAGTGAAACATCATCCCTGCTGAACTGGATGGAACACGGCCTCAATTAACACTTCCTTTACCTTCGCTAACTAAGTAATGTTATAGGCAGAGGTCACATTACCGCTGAGTGTATGGTCGGGTAACGGGAGACGACAGGAGGAGCGGGTCGCCATTCTTTCATGAGAGGTTGAGTTACTTGATAGAAGTGGCAGCAGTCTTACTAGAATGATTGCTCACTGCCTCCAGGCCTGACATTTGGCGCCCCAGGCAAGATTTTGGACTAATAACTCCGACCTCCCTTCACTGCTCTCTCTCCCCCACACACACTCATATTTGTTCTATGTCTGTGAGGACCAAAATTACATTTTGGCATCAAATCTTCCATTTCCAACCGGAACATTCTCATAGCTCTAAACCTAAACCCTTTCCTTAGAAATAACCATCATTAACTTGGTAGATGTTGGATGTCCTAATTTTTTCCTACACTTACTATGAGGGTATTTGGTCCCCATAATAATAGTAAGAGTGCACGGACACAAACACACACACCTAATCTCCAGCTTTTCTGCAGGCTGCAGCCAGGTCTCACCGGAGAAATGGTGGGAGGAGGGTGTGTGTGTGTGTGTGTGTGTGTGTGTGTGTGTGTGACGGAAGCAGACTACACTTCCTGAATGACCCTGCCAGCCTGAGGAACACTCAGCTGGTCTCCTGCCAGAGCCTCAGCACCCTTCCTTCACCAATCTATGTAATGGTCCTGCTAATGACGGTAAAGCAGCCAGTACCTCAGAGAGTAGTAATTTAGACACTGCTAACACTGTCGCCAGTGTAGTCATTCCATGGCGATGATATGCTCCTGATATCAGCCACTCCAGCACCCAGTGGTTTCTCTGTAGCAGCATGACAAATGTAGATAAAAGAGCATGTGCATACATACACTTTCACTAACTCAGATGGAAAAAAAAAACTTGGAATCTGAACAGAAAATACCACTCAAGACTTATTGTAAGGGTTTACTTTCTCAGCTGTTTCTCACGGCTGAGAAAGGGAGTGTATTGATTTTCCTTTTTCAGAAAAATAATACTGAAGAAGAAAGGAACATAAATAAAAGCAAGAAAAGTAGAGAATGTTATGGAGAAAAAGAGGGAGGGTGGAAGAGAAGAAATTGCCAAACATGAAAAGGCTTTTTAATATTATTTGGAAACAGTTGAATAGAAGTCTGAAGAAGGGGCTATTTTTACATGCAGCACTCATATGAGTGAGCATGTGTGGCGCGATGAGTTGGACATGCATCGATTTTCCCAATATTGAACAACACAAGTAGCACCAAAGTGGCTTGAGCGCTGGCCTCCTGTAGTTGACCCATCACACACACCCTACACCCATATTGATGAATCTCACCATGCTTCCCCGTGCTTATCCATCTGCCATCAATCATTTCCGTCTGGGAATGGAAGTTTGTTTGTGTGCAATTTTGTGTGTAAAGGCGCACTTGAGCAGATAAAAGACACAAGGCAGCACAATCCGGTACAAGATGAAGGCATACAATAATTGACGATGAAGAGGCGAGAGTTGAAGGGTCTAAATCGCCTTCCAACTTTTTAAACCTCTCTAGAAATTAGAAGTCTGGGGTTGCCCTCTTCCATTTAAGTCTTTGTTGGCTGATGACCTTATAAGCTGTATTTGAATCAGATATGTTCTTAAATAAATATCTCTTTTATGTTCTTTGATTAAAGGCAGTGGCATAAAGTTAGTCACAATAATGACCTCTGAGGTGTCCTAATGCTGGAAAATAATGGAGCTGGTGGAAGAGACTCCATTATGTGTTCTGGAAATGATCGCCTCAGTCTTGTCTATTACTTTCTTAAATCAAGACATCTCTTAGTGCTTTATCGCTTATTTAACCAGATAATGCTTACTTAAAATCAAACTAGCTCTTTTCAAGCGAATACATGAACATCTGCACTGATTAAAAATAAAACCATGGATGCATCAGACTGAGCAACTTAGACACATGCCGAGGTAAACCAAAGTTGTCCAAGTAGCTGCAGCTAATTTGATTGCGATACATTTTGACAGAAAATAAACTTTTAATGAAGAGCCGTGTGGTGGGAGAAATTAGCCATTACCCTACAGAGCTGGCATTAAATGTTTATAAATGACAATGATGTTGGCACTGACTATGAAGGAAGTGCAGACCTTGGGGAACATAGTGACGTTTAGGCTGTCAGAGAACAGGGCACAGACTTTACCTCATCTAGGGAGGTAGAGAAAAAAAAAAGAATGGGAAGGAGAGAGAGAGAGAGAGAGAGAGAGAGAGAGAGAGAGTGACAGAGTAAGAAAAAGGAGGAGGAGAAGGGGACATGCGAGAGATTGCCGTTATGATGTGCATGAGAGAGGGAGACAGTGAACGACAGGGCGAGAGAGTTTAAAAGGCATGGCGTCTGTTGGCTGGCAGGATGGACGGAGGGAGAGAGGGAAGTATGCGACAGCAGAGCGTGACAAGTGCGGCAGAACAAACCGGTGGTGACTCATGGGCTCCTTCATTCACTACTGTGATCAGATCCAGCAGGACAGCCCACCATATGGGATGGCACAACTTATTCATCCAATCACTTGGACTACATACAGGACCAGAAGAAGAGAGGGCATGGTGTGTGTCTCTCTCTCTCTGTGTGTGTGTGTGTGTGTGTGTGTGTGTGTGTGCTGAGGAGAAGGTGCCTGAAGATTTTTCTTGAATATGACAGTAAATGAAAGAGGAAGTGAGGAGAACAAGGCTACTTCAAGGAATGTAATTAATCTACTAAAGCTCAACATTTGTGTCACAGGGAACAAGACAAATTATCAAACATGCACCGTTGCATGATTTGTTTGTTTGGAATTATGAAAACTGATCAGTTAATTGAACTCCTTTGTGGCTCCCCTATAACGATCCTGTTAACTGATCCTGTTTTTTTTCACTGAATTGTATCCCATATACATCAAACCGTTGTCCTAGAAACGCAACAAATTCTGCCTGCAACTTGACTATAAAAAAACATGAATACAATTAAATGGGGAATTCTTAGATACTAAAATTAGCTGTTGTCTGCCTATACTCTCAGATTATTTGTTTATCCTCTTAAGAAAAAAACCCTAACCTCTGACTCTGTCATCCAGATGACATATTGAAAAGAGTCAAAGACATTAAAGCAAATTATTAAATAAAGGCTTCTGAGCACATAACGTTGTGATAATCACTCCTGTCTTTTCCGGGCCTCCGTTAAATGCAGATTAAGGCTAAGCTCTGAGAGGTGAAGGGCCTGGCGAATTGAGCCCCAACACACCAAGCACAGGAATAGAAACAGACATAATCTAACCAAAGCCAGATATTTTTGTGAAGAAAAGAATGTTTCTACCCGGTTGGCAAGAGGCGTCCTAAACCCTTTTATAAGGTACCTAAACTACACTGTGCTTCACTGAAAGCAGAACCAATTTGCTTAACTTCACAACATGCAGGGGCCCTCCGATAAAACTGTCTGTCCTATGCTGTGGCTGGCAAAGATATTGTTATCCACTTTGTTCCTCTGCCACCTCACCAGCTTACTCAATTTTTGCAAGACAGATAGCAATCGTCGCGGGGTAATTTAGGGATTAGACTGGAGGTGTATTGTAATCATATGCTTCTGGGGAAGTCATTTGGTATAGAGGAAGGAAAGAGTGTCCAATATCTACCTTTTGTCTGTAATCTAAAACAAGGGTTCTTAGAAATCCCCAGACCAACACCCAAATTAAGAATTTGTTTTTTCACAATAGCAGCATACATTTGTGCCTGTACTGATCCGGCAAAATTTATGTGAAAAAGCAGACTGGGAGGGTCTTGAAAACAGAGTATCAGGCAGAATCAGAATTTTGAAAGCCTCTCTTTTAGGCTCTGCTAATTTTATTTTCCATACATGTATGTGGGTAATATTCCTCAAGACCAGGAAGAAACTATATATAAGAAACGCCATTATTTGGAATATAATAATAACATATTCTCTCATAGCAAGTAATAGGCAGTATTAATGTATGAATCTTGTATTCTGTACTTTTTAATAACCTATGTGATGTGTAACTGCAATACTGTAATATACACTTTAACCTTCAGTAAAGCGGCACCTAATTTGTGGTTTATCATGATAAAATGCTTCAAAATGAGGACATGATGAAAATATTTGAGAAGTGGGAATGTCAGAGGGTAGCATTAGCTAAGGTAAAGAAACACATTACACATCCCAAGAGGTTAGTTACAGTGTTATCACATTGTCAGTGAGTCTTATTCACAGCCAATCCTTCTGCCTTCTTGTTCTCTCTGCCCTCTGCCACAGGCTCTCTTCTATTCTTAGACCCTCCACTCCGAATGATCTACTTTTCAGTTTTTTTTTTGTCCCTATATTAGAGGCAATTCAGGAGCAATACAGTATGGCAGGTACAACACTGCTCTTCAGAGAGGATATATGTATTGAACAGTGAATTTAATATCAGGTTGTATCCTGTCATTGTTGTTTAGCTGGCTAAAAGAAGGAAATGTTTTCCACCCAATATTTGTGTACCAGATGTTGTATGTTGCATAACAGTAATATAATAATTTAAATAATTACAGATTTAAATGGTACAATCTGCTTTCAGTGGCCAAAGAGAAAAAAACCCAAATGTCCTTCATATAGCTGCTGCATAATAACTACATACTGAAGATAATTAAACATGTATATATAGCTACTGGCCTTGTTTAAGAACGACACAAAAATGTTTAAAAACCAGGATGTGGTACTGAAACACGAAAAGGGAAAGTTGGGAGCATAAATTATTGTCATCAGGGCAGAGCTCCATCTCAAGGCTGAAGAGACATTAACAGCTCCTATATCTGACCACTGCCTGAAGGCTCCCACTCTCCGTATTGTTCCTGTTGCCCTATCTGGGGCAGCAATATTTGATGAGGTTTGACAGTAGTATAAGACTGCCCGCATCCAAAAAAAAAAAAAAAGAAATGGTCACATTCTGACTTTAGATAATAGATGTTGCCATTCTAAGCCAATAATAGTGTCTATAATGAAATCAGTGGGGCAGAAAAGAGGCGCTCTTTCATTTCCTTATGCAGGGCCGTGCGTTTTGTACATCCCATTATTCATCAGGTCCTGGCTGCTGATAACTGCCCCAATTTGCATCTGAATCAAGAATGCCTTATAACCTCCCCCCCCAAAAGCACCACCCCCATGCAAATGAAGTGACCTAAAAAGAGCAGGTACTGTATTTAGTTATTTGCGACCTACTCTGGAGGTTGTGTTAGATTGGTAGCAAGGTGGAACCTATAGTACTGGCAACAATGCGTAGAGAGTATCAGGATGCATGTATTGCACATCTGGATGCCACGTGGTTTAAGATAAAATAGTCTTTAATAAAAAGTGGTTTCCATATTTCTTCACTCCTAAAGCAGGAAGTTTTCCGCAGAATATCTGTGTCCATACTGTATCTGGCGCTGCCCTTTTCCCCCTGATGTGCCCTACTCCAATGAACAAAAGACAGGGCAAGAGTGCATCGTTGAAAACAGTGAATAATCTTGGCCTTGCTTTTCGGAGAACGCTTGACTCACTCCAGTACACTCTGCAGTTCAAAGGCACAAGACTTCCCTATTTAAAATCTCTGCTGCAAGTCAGGAACATACTGTGTGATATTTGTGATCAATCATAACTGCAGAAAAAGATTGCACTAGCTCAAAATAATAAAAAAGATGCTATCCATAAAGTGGCGATCTGTTGAGGGATGAACTCCTCAGAGGAAAGTCTAGCTATGCCAGACAGACTGTTCAAACCCCCAGTAGACGGACAGATTAATCGAATGTGCTTTCATATACAGCAGTCGTCTTAAAACCTAGATGAAGCTGGGTGCAGTCTTCAGCTGTCTCAACAGCACAGTAAGGAAGCATATAGTGAGATATGAATAACGTATTGAATCACAATTGGTCATTTGCTTCAGTGTGTAAATTGACATATACTTGACTGTATATAATCCGACAATACTGTAAAACCCTTTCTTTTAATCCTGTTTACACAACAAAAAAAAAACTTAGATACACACATGCACACACACACAAAAAACTGTTTCACACACACAACCAACACAAACACACTTCCAAATGCCAGAGGGCAAACGGGTAGAAAAGGGAAGTGGGGGTCTTTTGTGCACTCTGAGTTTAGGTCTTGGGCTATTAAATAAGCTGGCACTGCAGAGGTGAGCTGCATTGACAATGATGTATGGGAGAAACACAATCCATCGCTGTTATGAATTGGTTGGCTCTGGTGCGGACAGTGCTTGCACACACACACACACACACACACACACACACACACACACACACACACACACACACACACAGATATTCACATGCAAGTGAACAGACACAGACACACACACACCCACAATCAAGAGGCAGTGGTGGAGCCAATAGTATCTTCCTCTCTTCCAGACAAATTCAATTTTCATCCAGGACATATGTAAGCTGATTAAAACAGCCAACAAAGACTGGAGAAATATGTCACATCCTTCAGGACTGGACACAGTATTGAGTGCTGCTTTGGCAATGGGATGCCTACTCCCCTTCTCTGTCCCTCTCTTTCTAAGGCTCTGTGTCCTTCCTGATGCCATCATACATCCTCTTCTTCCACAATCACAATCTTTTCCTTTCTTCACTCCTTGGCTCTCTTTTCTCTGCTCCTGCCCTTGAAAAGGCAAGGAAATTACCCAAAATATGCTATGAAATGGATGCTACGAATTCTCTTTACATATAAAATCCATATTGATATTCTTTAACATACATGCCTAACCATTTAAACTATAGTATATGTTAATGACCTTTGACTATACCTTTGATTGTTTCTGAAGCTATAAATGTGAATAATTTATTTAGCAGTCATTATAAGTTTAAATAATATCATTACTTAAGCTCTGCAGAAGCACAGGTGTCTTTCATGTTACATACCATCTGAAAAGACAAAGAAAGAAAGTGGTGGCAGCTTTGTCTTCCACCTTGCACTTGTGGATGGGGTGGAGCCTTGACAGCCAAAAGTGTGTCAGGCAGACAGACACATGCCCATGCACCTGAGGCGTCACAGTGTCTGTTTAGCCACTGCAAAATAATGTCATATCACGAGAAGATGTGTGAAGAACACATCTGAATTATGAATGGAGGGAGGTTAATTATGGATGGAGGGAGGGCAGAAGTAATGCCTTAGACATTTCCCTGAAACACATGGTTGGATACATGGCTACGGACCCACTGCACACTTCTTGGCAAGTAACAAGTCAGAGAGACTCCTTAATTAGCTAGTCAGCACTGATAATGGTTGGTCTTTGTTGCGTGTGGATGTATTCAACCTCATTTCTGTTAAAGAACACTCTTCAAATGAGTGCATAAGATGAATGTGCTTAACTCGAGTTGACAAGGAAAACTGTGCTCCTGTCGACAATAAAGCAGCAAAATGATTATATGAAAAGCAATTATAACCACCGCTCATCCTTATAGGGTGATGTGGAAAGTGATCGTCAAGACAGACATAAAAGAAATCCATGAAAGGAGAGAATAAGACATTGAAGTTGACTTCTGTCAAAACATTCTTTTTGAGCAAAATATACCACTTTTATTTTTTTTTGGTTTTTAAATGTACTTTTTTGGCAGATGACACACAACTATTTGACAGGTTTAATATTTGTCCTTTTCATAGATCCAACATTATAAGTGTTATCTGTTAGATGCAATCCACCGTCTGCATTTATGTGGACAATTGATTCCTTTGCAACAGGGCCGCACCTGGAGCTCTGATGGATTGAATGGGCTGTCAACCACGAACAAAAGCCATAGCCTCCAAAAAAGGGGTCAAAGATTTGGTTCGATAGCAAGGAATTAGAGGATGCAGGCTGGCTTGGTGGGGTGACTTTAAGAGAAGCAAACGGGTCAGGGTGGAACTAACAAGGGGCGTGCTTGTGCCTCCATGGGAAAAAAGACATGGCCATTGGGAAAGAATGATGTTCCAGACACCCATGGAGCCTTGTTTGGGGGGCTTGTGACCCCTGAGGGTTTTGTGGAGTTGTAGGAGGATTAGTAAAATGGCCCCACTGCTTTTGTGTCATAGTCATGACAACTCAACCTGTGCAGCTTGTAGACATAATTTAACTTTTTTATGGGAAAAAATATATTCCCCTTAGTCACCCACCAGCTGAAGGCACTATCTATCCAACCAACCCCTCTGCTTTATAATAGTGAGAATAAATGAAAATACCTGAATCGTGTGGACGCCAGATAGTCACAGGAAACTGAAAATTTGAAAATCTACCAGATTTCTGTTTGGCAGTGAAACACAATTTCAAAATAATGTTACACAGACCTTTGAGATATGAACAATGTTGTTACAATAAGCTTACTCAATATCTGTCTTACCAGCCATATCAGCCATGTCTCCAACTCTCTGCCACCTCTACTGTTCTACAGATCAAACCATGAGTCTAGAATAAGACTGCAGTTTATTTATACTGAGAGATTACTATAGCCAAGTAGTTGTGACATCATATCCTGAATTCATGCTGCTTCATTCAGTGGGTATAGATGACTCTGATCACCAGCCTCACAATTCAAATAGTACAAGTGACTAATAAGAGCAAAGTTCCGTTTGGTTCAAGGTTAAAGAAGATAATGGAAAGGAAGAAAAAAGGGAGCTGGCTCTGACATTGTCAGGTCCAAAGGAAGCTGAGGGGTACTGTCTGAAGTCTGCTTGTTGCAGTCCTCAGCACTAAGGGCCTTGGGACATTCACATGGCCCATTCACCCAGCTCTACTGAAACATTCAAAGCTCTGCTTACAAAGGGCCAAACTTTTGTTCTTTCACAAAAGGTCTGACCAGAGGTTCTCCCATACATGGAAGCCCCGTTCAAAATCTGATTATTTCCAGTGAAATCCTCCTTTCTCCACCTGCCAGTTAACTATGTCACTGCCATTGTGTCTCCCCTGAAAGCTCTCCATTTTGTCATAATGGAGGCTGGATGTGTATTATTGCTTTTACTGCCATTTATTCTTGGAGGAAAGAGGCACACCCCACCCCCACACTCCTTCCTCTCCTTCTTTTTTTATTTTGAAGAAAAATCTGGGCCACATGCCCCAGAGGAACGCAAAGTGCTTTAATTCATTCGCACCTTTTCTCTCTGGCTGCCATCTCCAAGGCTTCTCTTTATGCCCAGAAGTGATTTGTTCAGGCTGGACCATCAAAGCAATTATGGTAGCGGCCTGCTTCCCTATTATGAGTAGAGATGACTGACATCAGCGGGATGGTGCGGGGGTGGAAGGGCACTTGGCTTCAATTTATTTGATCTGAAAACATTTTTTCATTCATTGGCATCCACTCATGTAACAAAACACAAACAAACTGGTGAGATTATCTCCTTGAGATTTTTTGACTAAAAACATCTTATCCAATTCTTTGTATAACGTTTTTCAATTACCCCTCTCACCTTTCTGGGCAAACCAGTTGTGGGCCACAGTTAGGTGAAGCAGGGCAGAGAATGCCAGCAATGTAACAGAATACTGAGGGGCATGGCAGGCAGTGATGTGTAGCAATTAATGTAATGGACAAGAGAGAGCGCACAATCCTTGGACTAATGAGAATGTCTTATATTACAGTGCAAATGCACAGGGTCGCCAAGACTCCTATCATTACTGGGCTATAGGAAGATGGCTCACCACAAAAGGGGATACTCCATAAATGGATAATGCGGAGAGAGCACACTACGGCGCCACTGAGCCGATGTTCCATCCAAGAGTCATAATTCTGCCAGGAGTGACACAGGGTCATTGGGATAGATGGAGACAGGATATGGCTTAAAAATAAAGCATTTAAAGAAAACAGTTTACGTTGAAGAGGGAGGGGGGGAATAGTGAGGAATGGTGCAAAGCGAGGTTGATAAGGAATGCATTTGAGTAAATAGGTAGAGTTTGGAGTGAAACGGAAGAAAGAAAAGGAGGAGAAGGAACAAGTAAGCGGAGTAAAAGACTAAGAAAGGGGATGGGTGAGTGGAAGAGGGCGAAAAAGAGATGGGGGAGCATAGTGTACAGACAGCGCTGAAGCAATATGACACATTGGCTAATCAGTCTGCTGTCTTTTTCTTTCATAAGCTGTCATCTCGGCCATCAAGCCATCAAGACCTTGTGCCTCTCCCGCTCTCATTGACTGATTTCCCTGTTCAATTATTCAAGGTTTATAAGCAGGAACCATCTATTCAGCTAGCAGCAGATCCAGTAAAATAATGGAGGGGCTGCTTCTTCAGCCATATTGACTGTCATAAAACTTTTACAATTGGCAAAAGAAAAATCAATTTCTCAGACAGACTGTTGCCACCACCGTAAACATATTAATGGTGGAATCAGGAGTGAAGAAAGGGCCCTACCATGTACGAGACTTTAATAATGCAAACCATAAATGATTTTACATGCTCTCTCACTAATCATAATGTATTGTGGCTGAATATTTACATGATGGAAAGCTATATTTAGCCAACACAGAATGTTTAGATATATGCATGTACAGTACATGTGAGTATGGGAGCATATTCGGCCAGGCTACAGCTGGAGTCTGTATGGAATAAGATTTAGGTGACATATCTGTGGCTTTAGTTTTCACGCTGACCTCACTGCCTTCCTTAAAAAGCTAACCTGCGTGAGTCACGCTGTGACACAGAAATCAGGTCAACCGCTGGCCTGCCAAGGAATGCTAAGCTTCAGTAAACATTCCCACAAATAAACAGCACACAGAATCACACAAAAAACAACACGCACACACACACACACACACACACAAAAAGATCAAACGTATGGACACACACCCAGACACACACTACCATCCTCACTTGTCGGAAATCTTAAGGAACATCACAGCTCCCATCTGCCATAATCCGCCCTGGGGCAACAGTGACCTGAGCCACTGGAAGAAACTCATCTAGAGTGGAAGGGAAAAAAATAATAGTTGAGGTAATGCAGTGTGCAGCCTCATCCTTTACTTAGCTGGCAATGCCTTCAGGGCGGAGATGTTACAAACTCAGCAACCTCCACTGGCTTTCCACTAATGCATGACCCCCATAGTGTTCGGCTACTTCTCAGGCCCTCATCCTGCCGCCTTTAACTTCAGGTTATTGGCTTTACAATCAAACTCAGGTCGGTTTACATACAATACAACTGTACTGTGCATATACAGCGTATACATGAATCACACACAAATATATCTGTGCATGTTTACAAGCATAGTCGAGTCAGACATAATCATGCATGCACAGACCACACTCACACCAATACAAACACACAAAATCACAAATCTCTACCCTTTACCATCTATCTGCTTAATCCTCATCGACTGGAGGCAGAGGGTCTGAACTGTGGCAAACCGTCTATTTTTAAACTTGACATATTAGTCATCTCTTAGGGGAGTAACATTGTCATTTATGGAATTCATGAATAACAAGCTGTTGTGTTCCCTTCTTGTTTATCCCCCTCCCTCTTTTTCAGCACAGTTTAACTATTTTGGATGAATTCAAATAAACTCACAGAAGCAGTTGGGTAGGATCCCTGTCTCCGTAAGAGCACAGATGCCGATCAGCTCCTGCTTAAGAGGGAGCTTGGTAGCTCCACACACCATTTTGGGCATGAGGTAAAATATGTAGAGACTGATTTCTTTCCTCTCAAGCCCAGATAGAGGGCTGCAACTGCTCTGAGATACACAGGTGCGCAAGTAAAAAAGGTCTCTTTCATCCTCTCTTATTAATCCTACCCAAAGTGAGAAATGTTCTCTCAGTCTATAAGATAAGATTTACCCTTGAAAAAGTTAATCAAAATTGTAGATTAAGGCAACTGATTTCTAGAAATTTAACGATTGTTAAAACAATAATCTTCAGCAGTTTTCAACTTCTTTGTAGCACTACGTTACAAGAGTGGACGAAAGGTCCTCTGGCAGACCTCTGGCCAGAGATATTGGTTTCCACAGCTAATGATCTCAAATTGTACACTTGTGGGTAATTAAGCATCACTGTTCCCTCAGTAGCTTACAACAGCAAATATGTCATTGTGAGAATAAACAACAATTACACTTACACTCATTACGCACTAATTGCATCATCCTATGTAACAATCACAAGAGGATATGTCATAAAAAGCCACAACAAAAAAGAAAAAAAGAAAATCTGTAAAGCCATAAAAAAAAAGAAATAGAAGACAATATCCCAAAAACTTTCAAAAATCAATTCACGCAAAAATAGGAGGTTATGTGAACACTGGGCATTAAATAGAGCATGCATTTAAAACCCTCATGGGTATTTGGTGGTCAACTACAACAGCAACGTCCTGCATGCACTTAATGTGGCTGAGAGTGCTGCAGAAGCTTGGGAAAATTCATACAGGCAAGGGAGTAATCTGACCCCACTCAAATCCTTCCATCAGACACTAACCAAATAAAAGTCAAAAGAATGAATGAAGAATGACAAAGAGATGAAAGGTAAGAAAAAATAGAGAAGTGGCTAAACCACTGGGATTAGTGCTAAGTAACTAAATGGGCCATATCACTTTTCCATTACCAAAAGGGAATAGCTATTTCAACTGCGGGAATCTAAATTTAAAAAAAAGTGAACTTTGTCCTCCATCTGTCTTTTGCTTATTCACGTGTAAATGTTGCACACCCTTATAGCCTTCCCTTTCTTACTTCCCTATATGAGCAAATGGAGATTTGCCATCATATCCTTGAGGCCCATCAATAAATAAACTTGACGCAAATAAACAGATAAATAAATAAATGTGAAGAGCCTGGCAAATGGGCATCAGTCAGCATTAGTGATGGAACCATGTCAAGCACAATCATGCTTGACTGGATGGGGAGTGCCTGAGTGTAGGGAGCATTCTTGCTGATTGCACGCTGTGTGTGTGTGCATGTGTGTGTGCAAGAGAAAGAGAATAGAAGGGTATTCTGTTTTTTACCTTCATTTAACCCTCTTAGTATCTTCCACCCTCTTTAACTCTTTATCGCTACCACTATTGATACATCTGTACATCACTGCCCAAAGCACCTATTTGCTCCATTTAACTGAATTCCATGCCTCTCTCTCTACCTTCTCCCTGTCACACGTACCTCTTTCCACCATAACGTACATTAGACCACAACTTCCATTTCTTTCAGTCTTCCAGCTTCTTTCTTGTACTTTCTAAACTGCTTTATCATCTGTCTGCCTCTCTTTGGGTCTTACAAAATATTTGACCATATACATTATTTTCTCTGTTATAAGTCAAATTATTATCAGATGACTGCATTATTTCTTGAGCATGTGTTATGATGAGGACACTGCTGTCCTGACAATCATGATTCACTGCACATTCTCACAGAGGCAATAGTGACCAACCAGAAGAAAACTAGACTTTTGAGCCTGAAAGTTACATTTGTATGCCAGTTAACTCGTCTATTATTAATCTTGTTATTAAAAATGTTTTTGATGTTCAGACAGTCAAATATATGTTTTACTGGATGAATTAATGTTAAGTAAACAGAACACCTTAGTTGAGAAAGTGTGCAAATCCTACTAAGTGTGTGGGAGCTAAACTGCTGTTGCAAAACATTCTTTTCCTTTGTGTTAATTGAAGGGTGTGCACACTAGAGCAATTAACATTTTCTAACATAGTTTCAAAAATAATTAACCTTTTACCTTGCTTTTGTAGCTTAAGATCTCCAAAGAAGCACAAAAAAGTCAGTCAGGCTTTGAAGGACCAGTGTGTAGGATTTAGTAGCATCTATTGGTATAGTTGCAGACTACAACTCCCTCACCCCACCCTCCCATTCCAAGAGTGTAGGACAAACTACGGTGGCCACGGATAATACAAACAGATCTATCTAGAGCCAGTGTTTGGTTTGTCCGTTCTGGGCTACTGTAGAAACATGGCGAGTCAGCATAGCGGCCTCCATGGAAGAGGACCTGCTCCCTCTGTAGATAAAAACAGCTCATTCTCGGGCGCCCGGTTGGCTCAGTGGGTGGAGCTGGCGACCCATGTGCCGGGGCTGAGTCCTTGCTGCAGCGGTCCAGGGTTCGGATCTGGCCTGCGGCCCTTTGCTGTCATCCCCTCTCTCTCTACCCCCTTTCCTGTCTATCTTCAGCTGTAACTATCAAATAAAGGCAATAAAAGGTAAAAAAAAAAAATAACAGCTCATTCAAAGGTACAGAAAATAAAACAATTCTGCTGCATGGTACAGTAAAAACATCATATTGAGATTGTTTTGACAGATATCATGATTGCTATATGATTCACAATTAGTATGGGACTGATCATCTGTCAGTCAGTACCAAACAAACATTGGTTTCTTCATCTGGAGAACAAGATTTGTATGCCAGATCATCTCTTCATTGTCCATATTACAATTTCAATACAATTATAATTATTATGCAGCACTAAACAAAATCCATAAGTTTGAAAAAAGTTTAAAAAAAAAAGTTTTTTTTTTATTATTTATTTATTATCCAAATTACAAACCTCAGAAGTTACTTGGTTTGTTCTATAATCAATCATGTTTTTTCCTGCAATTTTCTGCTTTTACAAATATGTATTTCAGAATGCATTTATTGGTCTTTTTTGTCTTTTTATTTAAGCACTACAATAAGTTCTCTCTTTTTTCAGGGTTAAAAATACATGTAGATCCTGCTCAATGTTTTATATCACAGAGAACAAGGTGAAGTGTTGAAGTGAGTGTTGAACTTTCACTTGCTGCCACCTTAATCTCAGAATCACTGTTAACTAATTATGCATTATTCATTTTGATCTTTTTTTATTAATCTTCATATAATCTCCAATCACTATAAAGATGGAACGTCAACTTTCTTGCACTTCAGAAAATCAAGGTATGACTTGATTTAATTAACACCTCTGTATGTTGAATTCACCTTGTAACACTATTAACATTAAAGTGTAAAAAAACTCAGGAAACCAATGTAAGCAGTGTCACAAGATCCTGCTACTTCAAGATGAGAGCATCACACACGTTGTGATTCCTTTGATGTCCTCGTTCCCAGCATCACCTGTACTAATATTTCCTATTGAATGGAACATTTAACATTCTTTGGCACACTGTCTCTTCATCTGTATTATTGGTAATTACCATTATCACTCATCGTCCAGTCTGCCGTTCCTTTCCTATACCTCCCTGTTACAGACATCAAGCTTGCCAAATGGGGACGTAAAGTATTAATTCCACCTCATTGTGGCAGACAGATTGTAGATAACAGCTGACACTTTAAATGCAAACATCAGCCTGGGCATTATATGTTATACTTTAATAATAGCCACATCATATTAAGGAGGGTAGAAAAAACACATGAGTGTGACAGCAGAGGAAGAAGCATTTGATTCTAGCACTGGCTTTTATTGTCAGTGGAACACATAACCATACAGGATGGCATCCTATTCCACGGCACATTATTTGTTCTCTAGCTGATCATCAGTTGGCTCTGCTGTATGCCTAATGAGCGATAAATAAGGTTTAATTCAACCGACACAAGTTGCCCATCCTTCAACACTAAGCATGATGGCTCGGGCGAGATTCCATTGGAATTATATGAGGGCAATTTTTCAGCTAGTGGGATGGTCCGACTGCCTCCCCTTTATTTGGCTTCCACAGGCATTCCTTTGGCTTTAAGCTCTGCAAGTTTATAGGTCTATTAGGAATTCATCAAACAATGAACGATATCAATCTTTTTGTGTGAATGTGCCCTGGGTAAAAATAAGATGAAACCTTCCATTATGGGGCCTCCAAAGCATATTTGCCCTCCAAAATTGATCCAGTATTGACAATTTACACTTAGGGTGACCTTTCATAACTGCCCACATACTTGAAAGCCAATATTGTTTGGAGAGTGAGCAAGAAAAAAAAACACAGCCCACTGCAAACGCTCTAGGATATTATTGAATATGATAAGTTAGTAGACATTTTTGCTCTGCAGTTGTTCGTTGATGGTCCACTAGGCGGGAGGGCTGAGTACTTTTTACATCAATGAGGCCCTGTGCCAATAAAATAAGACAATATTGGACATAGGTGTGGAGAGCTCAGAGTCCATTATATCACTAGGTCATTGACTTTAGTTTTTAAAAAAAGGAAAGAAAAAGTGAGCATAACCATACGGAGCAAGACTCCACATGATAAGTTTTTATCAGACAGAGAGTTGTAAAAGGGCAAAATGGCATCAAAAGGGCATGCAGAAAGTCCCCTGTTGATACCCTGTACTCAAGTAGATAACTTCAGTATAATTTAAACAGCAATGGGTTTAGGGGGTACTTAAAAGCAGGGGCAGGGGTGAGAGACCCCTGGTGTCCACTCAGAGAGACTGCCTTTTATTAAGATTTGATTTATCCTCTCAAAATGGCTCCATGTCACACTTCACTTACTTTACGTCCACTCTTGGCAGAGTCAAGCAACGAATCAGTTATGCGCCAAGGGTACTCAAATGGTACATAAAATCTTCATCTATATTTCCATGATGGGTTTTCTGCGGTGGATGAAAAATGATCAGGTCCAGAGCAAGGCTCTGTGGGTCAATGGGAGGGACAAAGGCTTTGTCTATGCACAAGGATGTCGAATCTTAAACGGAGTGGCTGTCCATGCCTCAGTTCCTTCCCATCTGCCTTTCCTTTTGGCTGTTGATAAATATCCTTATCTATGAGAAGCAGGTGATAGATTTCAAGCAGCACGTCTCTACAGAGCTCTGCACTCATCTACTCTATTGATATCTCACATCTACTAAGCCATCCGAGCTATAGCAAAAGGCACAGACACCCTCTGGGTCTCCTCGGCCCAAATCATGTTAGCTCCACTTCCTGTAGGATCGCCTCTGGGGCCGCCCCAATGAATAACATCTATCAACTGAAGTGGAAGCCAGGAGCTTGTGGAGGCAAAGGGCTTTAGCCCTCAACTCAGAGACACCCTATAGCAACAGTCCCTATCTGATGTGTGACACAAGCTTGTACGTGTGAGTGTGTGTACAGGAGAACAAATGCTGGAGAGGTTGAGAGATGAAGTGATGGGTACAACATATGTGTGAGCAAATTAATTGCTATGGGAATTACGATCACTATCACTTCCTGTGATGTAATTTAAGAAATAAACGGGTGATTTTCCCCAGATCAGGGGAAAGATGAGGAAATAGATGTCTGGCTGAACTTGTTGTGGTTGTCTACATCAGGGTGATGTGGATAACAAACGCAGAAGTAATAAGTATTAAAAGATCGTTTATGTCACAAATTAGTTTGGGGGATGAGAGAACAAGGGGAAATTCTTTATCTTTGCCAGCATCTGCTTCTTAAAGACACTTCCCTTTGGTCTTTTCATTTGGCTCTTTGTAGATTCATCCCCTTTCTTCCTTTAAAATTTCATGAGACAAAATAGGTAATTTAATCTTCATTAAACATACAGGGGCCCCACTCTCTGGCCTGACCAGCTGAATTAACTGCTAGGCTTCAGGGGATTAGATAGTTGGGCTGAAATTCCGTAACCCTGACAAGCATTATATCACTGCATCTCTATTTTTTAATGTGCATGAGATGATCCCTCCCTGTTCAATGTCAAATAAGTCTTTAAGAGGCTTACTATATAGAACACAGGGTGGAACTTTTGATGGACTGACCTGTGAAGGTGAAGCAGGAGAGTGGAGCAGAGAGAGGAGAGGAGAGAGGCCTTGGTTTGGGATTGTAATGACGTTGAAAAGGCAGTAAATAAATAAGATTGGCTTGGTTCTCTTTGAAATCTGATTGATGTGTCTTTTGGGATGCCCCCCAGTATGAAAGACCTACTGAGTCTATGGCTTTCATCCCTGACCGAAAATCGATGAGCCAGGATGTATGAGAGGCTCTAGCTCTCTACCCACCAATCTCCTGCCAGATACCCAGGTAACTGTCTCACCAGAAAGGGAATAGGATATATAGAAAAGGAGTAGGGCTAACTTACACCTTTCTTATCCTTATTCAAAAAAACATCATTTTAAAGTACATTGTCTGCAAAAACGAACAAAGAAAAAAAGTAATATACAGCGTTAAACCAACCAGATTCAACACCACAACATACTATCTTCCTGAAATGAGACTGAACACCCACAACTTAAATGTGGCTTTTCTGGTCTCCATCAATCCATCCAGTTTCTGTGCGTTGAATTAGGACTGGCTGGTGTAATTGCATAACACATGAGTATGGCCTCCTGGGTTAGGTTTTCCATCTTACACAAAGTGGAGACAAGGAAATAGGAAATGCTTCTGGAATTGGATGTAATTGTGACTGGCGGCGCCTAGAATTGTGTTCAGCCTGACACTTGAGGTAGTCTGCTGGAGTATAGTTTAGCCTGAAGGACGACAAAAAAAACTACATGCTGGGTTTAAATGAACTCCTTTGACGTAAGCGAAGCTTCTTGTGCGACTCACAGACTCTCTCTGGTACACGCTGCTCGTTTGAGGATGACAGGAGGTTAATCAAGCTTTAAAGCATGAGATTACAACAGACATGACAAGCAGGAGTGAATAGATTTGGCACACTGTCTGATACAACTGCTCAGAGAACCTTCTCAACCAGTAAATTCAGAGATTGAAATCCTGTCAGTCCCAGAATCAGAGAGAAAGAAAATATGTACACAACAAAAGTACATAAACATTAATGCTGCAATACTGACCCGGAAATTACACCATCATTCTTTAAATAATGACTAAAATGTTGACAGTTCCCACTATGCACCATGAAGTAGCAACCCAAAGAAAGCTTTCTGTGACTGAGATGCTTTTTGTCACCAAATTGTCTGATACTGGGGAACTTAATTGTTTCTCCTTACAGAGAGTACTTAAAATGGTTTCCCTTAAACTGTGCATAAAGGTTTCTGTTTTCCCCCTTTCATGAGATGAGACAAATTCCCCCTATGCTCTATAGCAGCTGAACTCATTTCCAGATTCCATTTAGAAAAAATCCATGGAGCCAGCATGTCAAAAGGATTTTCCCCTCTCATCACCTCAGAGTAGAGAATCCATGCAGCTGTTTATCAAACCACAGTCTGGATTCCATATCAATGCACAGGGAGTCGTCAGTGCATAATACATTCTGGTAGCATAACGGGTATGCACTAGAAAAAAGAAAGAAATGCTCTGAGAAGGGTCTGATATACAATGCCAAGCAGGACAGAGACCCATCATAAGGACCACAGTAATAGGTCAGATACAGAATATTTGTTTAAATATCAAGCATGTTATCAGGTGTAGAACTGTGGTGTTTTTAGTTGGTGCTCTTTCCAGAACCTACCTAGACTATGGGAAGGCCTGAAACCGCTGCTTGCCACAGGCACACACAGTCAGAGCTATTCTCGCTCCTCATATTCAATGAAATATTGAACATAGCAGTGCTAATATGGGGGTTCATGAGTATCCTCACACCCACCTAGTGATTGGCACTCTGTATGTCCACTCTGGGCAGCTGTGGAAAAGCTGTTCAGCACCTGTCCAGGACTTTGGTTCTAGAGCTAATGTTGTGCATGGAGGTGAGCCTAGCTATATTTAATTGGTACTTCCACACCTCATATACTAGCAACAGCTTCCACCATAGAATTAATATTAGTCTTTAAAGACACTTTTCATAGCCAGGTGTCAGCTTGCCAAGGCCATATCCTTGGCTTACTTAAAAGTACTTTAAAAACTTCCTGTTAATTAAATAGGGAAATAAAATTCACAAGCAAAGTTTCTTATTTAACTGGACTAAGTATTTGTTTAGATTTAGTTCAGAGTACAGCAAAATAACTGACCAATACTTTTGTAGTGGACATTACTTTTTTGGGGGGAAAAAAGTAAAATCAGTTATTTGTTTTAGCATTACAGTGTAAGAGTGTATGTTAAGTATGTATAGTGTACTATACATACTCTTAACATACACTCTCCTCCATAAAGACCAGCATAATGTCAGGTACTTAAACATGCAAAAAACAGATTAAACATGTTATAGTGAGGCACTGTTGCACAGGCACACGCAATTCATTTTTAGCCAAAGTTGCCTCAAGGTATGCCTTCACATAGCATAAAAGGCAAGAATCCATTATATAGAAGCATATCTGGGTAGCTGTTACACATCAGTTTGACATATAAATATAGGGAAAAAGTAAGGTAATACACAAAACCATTGTGAGCGGCCAAAGCAAGTCTACAGACCTCTCCTGCAGAACACTTCCTAAACATCGCCACAAGACAGGAAGTGATGCCATGCTGTGACAGCCTAGGCTAATAGGAACAGCGAGACAATCATATGATAACTGGAGCTGTTCTACATGACAGAAATTATGCTGAGTGAATTATAAATTATTTCCTTTAAGGAGTGTGACTGCTATTAGGATTATATTAGTGACTGACTCCAGACACTTATTCTCAACAATGCAGTACATATATTGTCCTTATGGCCATTAACCACAGCTGCTTTTTAAGCACAGGTGCTTTAGAATGTGTTTCCAGAGAAATGTATAATGATGTTACTTTACGTTACATCTTTGCAATGACAAGGACTTAACAAGGCATGTTGTTTTTGTGCTGTAAATATACATACATATGGTAGAGAACACTGTCACTTACAAGCTGTAATTATGGTGATTTGAACCTGCGGCCTCATTTATTAAATGGACTAGTTATTTATAAAACCCTATTTTGATGTGGAAATCAAGACTTACGTCAAGTCTACACTTGATCAGCCACAGTCAGTAATCAATACACACATTATTAAACCATTACTCAAACCAGTAACTAACATCAGTCCAGGTCAGACAACTTTATCATACTTTAATGTTTCTGTAGTGGTGACAAAAACGTTAAAAAATATACGTAGCAGTTTAAAAAGCTCCCTGCGCTCTACGGCTAAGATATTACTCCAAGCTCCTTTTTAAGACATATGACATGTTAGCAATCTCTTATGTGTCTATAAAAACATGTGAAACACAAGATAAAGTGCATCATGTGTCGAAATACTGCATCAATATTATTCATGAAGATAAAGATAAGATTTCTGTACAAATGTTACATTTTGTTTCCTCAACTCGCAAGCCTCCATTCCTTAGCTGTGCTTAGTAGAAGACCACAGGAATGAGAGACTAACAGTTTAAAAATTAAGATTTTTCACTAAATAAACGCTGCTTGATGGGCCAGATATACGCCAAATTAAATACCAACTAATATCACTGGTAATTCTCCATCTTTTGGTGTGTTTTGGTCCATGGCTACTCCAGACTAAACCCTAATTTGTGCAACCATTATATAGAGGGGAATCGCTAAGGCAGGTGCCATCACTTTTAAGTTGAGATTTATTTATCACAGGTGAGTAAGTTACAAATGGGCTTCTAAGAACTTGTGTAAGCAAAGTTTTATATGCTCAGAGTAAGTTTAAGTATAAATCTAAAAACATTTTTATAAATGAGGCCCCAGGTCTTTGTCAAAGCCTTGATAATGCACAGCACTTAGTCAGTTCTTTTGCATTTTGAAACTGTAGAAATCATGATTCACTATGGATCATTACAACAAGTCCAACTACACATTTCTCAAAATGACTGTTAATTCATTTTGTAACTGCAGTTGCTTTTCTCAGTGAGGAGCTGAGTTTAGTCTTTTTTAATTTAAAATCCTCATCAATCTTAAGATTTCATGGTAGCTTTTTTTTTTTTTTTTTTTAAAACTTACAATAAATCTTACATATTATACCTTTGAACATTTCATTCTTTGCTAAGTCAAATGCAATAACTCAGCGCAGGACTCTGCATGTTGTAGACCAGCTCAGTTTGAGTGCTCTGACAAGAAGGATGTGAGTTATGCAGCCAGGACAAGTGCAGTAGGAGGCAGGGTGGTGCTGGGTCTGGGTGAATAAGGTAGTTAAATACACACACCTAGGGTTCTGTTACCATAGTTAGCACCCGGCCACCAAGAGGATGGACTGGAAGGACTTTGATCACCTGTAACAATGTTGGTGATAAAACAATAAAGAAAGGAAAAAAAAGAAAAGAAAAAAAGAAGGGAAGGGTGGAGAAAAAGGAAGAGAGGAAAAGCCATCAGAGGTGACACATCTCAGATATTTGGCAAGAATGAACCACTCCCAGAGTTAGGCAAAAAACCCTTCAGGTTTTCTAAAACAACTATAAGCCCAAACAGAATATGAAATGATCAAAGTTCAGGTGAAGAGTGGAGCGGGTTGTGTCTTATTGATGAATAGCATTATATATGTTGAAACAAGAGTAAAGTGCATGTCCATGTGTGTTTGCTTTCATACAATTGTATGGATTTTCAGACTAAACAATTTGAAGTGAAAATGTAATTTAACTGATATCATAAATATTTTTAACAAATGTCTTTGATTAACTAAAATCATTAAAATATAATCTTGTAAAATAACTTCGACTATATTGTCCCAAATCATAGCAGTGGGTGTTTTTTTCAAAATGTAACCATTTTTATTTTGAAATTATTATATATACATAAACACATTTTGATACAAAAGATTAATGGTGGTTGACCCAGTTGAAAGATCAGAGACACGGGATCGCACATACAATGTCACAGTGCATACTAGTGTATATAAATTGTGGCAATATATGAATCCTGCAAAATAAAATAATTAAACCTACTTATTGTGAGCAAAAAAATAACGAGTGTGTGTATGTCCTGGCCATGTCACCAAGCCACTCATGACAAGACTTTCTTTGTTACTAGAAATATTCTCTGTAGCAATTTAAATGTACCATTTCTTGTATGCCAACATCAAATATCTTCTACCAATGATAATTGTGCTACTAATAACAATAATATGGCTTAAAAATGTCTGCTTATTTTTACTGTTGGTTTTGCAGTGTGTAGCCAGTCTATAGCAGAATCATCCAATCCAGCCGCTGGTCTGATTTTTTTCCCCCTCTTTTTTCACCATGATTGCCAGTGTGGAGATGGCAGCACCTGTGGCTCTTCTGCAGAACTCTGTCTTGCATATCAATTGACCCTGGCACCCCTACTAGGTGCTACTCCCCTGGGCACGGACCATTCATCATGGCAGAATGGAACGTGTTAACACCAGGATTACACTAAATCAGCCTCGGTCTAACTGCAGCCAGTGTGGCTACATTATAATAAGTGCTTTATGAATGGCTAAGGGACAATAAATTGCTAATGACCTGCACTAAGCCACACGTGTGCTTGTTTTCTAAGACATGTGTCTGCATTTGGTACGATGCGTGTTCATGTTTCATATGTGTATCAATCAGGAATCCTTTAAACAAGTCAAGTAAAAAGGACACAAGCACAGGAATACACACTAAGCAAAGCTTCTTTTATAAGATAAACAGGAGCCAGTTTCGTAATATCTCAACTATTAACAACTAAAGTGGGTAGGTGAGACTAGCAGAAATAAAACAAATTATAAACTGGAACATGGAGACAGTGTTTTTTGCTACGTTACCGTTGCGTGGTGTCCGTTTTCGCCGATCGCGGAAGGCTGCTCCAGATTGAAGAGCTTCCATTAAGCTATCCATCACACCAGTTTCATCTCCCTCTGTAAGAGAACACACAATAGAAGCAAAGATGTTTACATGACAACACGTAAAATAATACAACAAGGTGAAGTACATGACATGCATATGAAAACACGCACATACTTTTACATGATTTCTTCAAGGTCTAATTCTGGTGTGGAAGCAATGGATTCCCTCTAACTACAGGCGCATGAAAAATAACCTTTGATACTGAGTGAGGTATAAACAAGTCTTTTATATGTGTGCTGAGACGGAGGCCTGTCACTCAAGCCTGTCCTTGTTTTTCAGTAAAGAGCTGGGGAGGAGGAAAAATACACTTAGAGCTTAGCAACTAATACAGGCAGAGGAGCCTCAGGATGAAAGCATCCACTGATGGTCATTGACAGATATTCTTTCTGTGGCTAACGCAGGGGAGCTAAGTGCTCTTTACAAAGATTTAGTGTGGAGCCGCTCAATACCCGGGCGCTCTATCATTGTTCAGTCAATGACACCGGGACCGGCCTTCGAAAAACATTCCCCCTGCCCACCGTTCCAGCTGTCGTGTGGATCCATGAAACTAGAGAACTGGAGGCAGTCGGCATGGCTGAAGAGACAGGTAGGAGACACTTAAAGTGCTATGAGGCCAACAGCGTGACAAGTTGTGCCCACGCTGTGCACATGCAGCCTACCTCTCAATGGAAACAGGGTTCAAAAATAAGCTTAGGTTCTATATCTGGGTCATCTATCTTTACGCCCCAATACTAATGAGTCAGAGGGGCACCCTTTTTATCATTCTGGACCAGAACAGACATTATTTTAAACTAGGATCATTAGGGTGACTTATTGTAGAGCTGGAGACTTGGCCATCAATTCTTTGCGTACATGAGTGAACTAGCTCTTCCCCAGTGTTTACCATCAGGGTCCAGGTATCTTGTTTTTCTACTGTGCTTACAGCTATAGCTGAAGGGAAACATTCAAAAAATAAGTGGAGACAACTGCTACTTTCAGCACACAGCATTTTTGCAGACACTGGGGTGATCAATCTTTTGTTACTCGCGTGTGCTCAAAGAGACACGACAGTCAGGCAAATTGAATTCATGAACAGAACACGTTGACACCAAATGCTACACGATTAATTTAAAGAAATGGCACATATTTTGCCATTACCAGAGAAAGTCAGGGCTGCGCGTGTTTTTCCCTTCTCCTCCAGCAACAAACCACCCAACCTGCAATCATTCACACAAGTAAAGGAAGACAGAACAACCAAGAATAGAAACATGTCTTATGCAAATTTTAAAAAAGCAACTCTTCACTCGTACTCACACTAATTTTGCTCTCTATCTCATTCCTCCTCTTTCTTCCTCAAGTCCTTCCCAAGGGCTACTTTGAAATCAAAGTATCTGTTCTGGCTGTGTGCTGTGCTTAAAAGCAATCCCGATTAAATCAAGCTTAATTAGACCAGCTTTATCAGAACAAAACCAAAGCCGGGCCAAGTAGTGCTTATCTCAAATTGCAGCACTACACCTCAGATAGCAAGCTCATTGGTTTAAAAGGGGGAGCATGGGTTCTGTCTGCTGTGGACCTAAAGAACAATATGGTGAACAACTTGCAGCTACTATAACTGTATCAACTCCCAAGATCTTTAGCGACTCCTTCTTCGTATGTAGGCTAGCAAGGACACATTGTGAGTCTGACAGAAGGCAGAAAGTGTTAAGTGGCAGGTAAACATTCATCTACAACCACCTTGGCACAAGAAACTTTTTGACAGCTCCTTCTTCACTGCCTTCTTCATGGAGCCCTAGACATCACAGGGGGCACCTGACACTTTGATCAATTTGTCCTACTTCTAGCTTAACTGTAGCACAATTCATCATTTGTAATGGCCAGGACTTGGGAGCCGTAGTAGACTAGGGTTCAGGGGGAGGACTGTAGACACAAAAGAACCAAAATGACTAAAATGGGAAACATAGTCCCCAGTCAACCCACAGTGCTCAATTAACTATGTCCTATTGGGCCACAGCTTAAACTTGAGCAGGTCTTATTCTAAGCAAGAAATTGTCACAATGGAGACTTCAGACTGTGAACCTATTAACATATATAAGTATTTATGTGCATATATTCCGCAAAGACAAGGTAAGCCTGGTATTATTTGACTACACTTATTCCAGTAATCCTCAGAGCAAACTTTCTTCATTACTTATTATAACATTGCCCACTTCAGCAGACATTTCTGCCTCATTCTTGCAATTCACTCTTGTCTTATTTTGAGCTGTTAAACCTAGGGCAAATATTCATCCGCTTCTCATTAGCAGCAGTGGTAGATTGCATGCTGGGGAATTACAGAAAAGCTAACCTTTTATGCCCAAAGATCTTTCTCAAGAGGAAAGATCCCCTCTGCTCACAGGAAATTGCTTTCTAAATGGGTTAAGATGGGCTAAGACCCAAGACATTGACAAACCCTTCCAGTGATGAAACACCTTGGTGGGCACCTCAACAGACAGCCCCGGGGTCCTTTAATGATCTTATTAAAGCTTGTGGAAGTGTGGAACATGGTTGTGGCTTTTGCACTTTTTGGTACTTTCTTAAACAGTTAAACCTTTAAGAGCAGAAATAAAACTCTGAGAAACTCTGCCTCCCAGAGAGAGATGGTGTACCTTTTCCATATCTTTCCATTTTGATCCCTGCCTAACCTTCCCCTCCTCTACCTGAATATCAGGTAGTACCTGGACCCAGAGGCCATGCCAAATGTAACAGTGAGTTTTGGGGATTGGCTTAGTCTGCAATATATTTACAAGCATCACTATCACATTTTCAATTTTTTCTAATTAGGAGGGATAACAAGAATAATGTGCTCTCAGCATGACTGGCATAAAAGATTAGTTTTTCCCTAAGAAATGTGAAATAAGAAAAAAAATAGTACCTATAGTAAAAGTGGAAATGTGGGAAATCGCTGTAATGTACAATTCACTAATACATGGAGCAGAGCACAAACTTGAGTGTCAACAGTTGCAATGTAGGAAAGGGTGGTATAGGAGAAGAAGAAGCACATATACTGTGCGTGCCATTGGGGGAGAAAGCTGTAGAGGAGAGATTGAGGGAGGAGGCAGAATACAGGGAGAAAGAGGAGAAAAAGACAGAGATAGAGGGCAGCTAGAGAGAAAAAGTGAAGAGGGTTTCTGTGGATGCGGTAGTGCATGTGGTGGAGTGGGTTATTGAGAGGGACCAGTGGAGCGAGGCAAGACACAAGGTCGTAAAACACCTTCCCGGCTACTTGACGGCCTGAGCCTTGTGACATTTAATTATTTCTAAAACATACACTGCAGTATGCAAGCACGGGCACGCATGCCCTCATGTACACTGAAAAACCAGTGTACACATCTTAGTGATAGAGATGCATGTTGTGTATATTTGCGAGAGTATTGGCTCCACTTAACTAATCTAAATTTAGGGGGCAGATTTCTCAGTTGACAAGTGAGTTTAAGTTTGACAGACTAAGTGAGGGATGGATAGATAGTTATAAGGAGGCAGATAGAGAGCGTACTCCAACTAATGTCAGCAGGATGACCTATACTCATGGCCGCTCATGGCAAGATCAGTTAAAGGAGGCACAGGAATCTAGCAAGTGTTGCATAAAAACCAATACATCATCAAAGCATCCATGCAAACTATTAATCCTCAGTCAATGACCAATTAGGAATCAAACTAATAAGCTTACATTATGCAAAACATGGCATCCCATTTGTTTATTTCTGCCATTTGAAATCAATCATCTACAACATTCAAAATATGTATATAACTGAGAAGTAAAAGCACAGCTGTTGCCTCAAAAACATGACAAAGCTTTTCACTCAGTCATCTAAGCAGAAAACCCTGTATGTATCTGAATGAATTGCTGGGCTCTCTTTTTAAACACCAAAGGCATGGCATTCCTATAATTATGCAGCAGTGCCAACAAAGCCTGTTCATAAATTCAATTTGCTATCTGTCATCTCCTGCATGTTGTGCGGGGGAGAAAAAACACAGTGGATCGATTGAGAACTCAATTTCTGATGGCTCACATGCAGCCTTCATGATTCATGGGGGAAAAGAGAGACAAATAATTCCAAAAAGCGGCTGTCTGGTACATGTGGGTTTCTAATATAATGGCAAATTATGACATCCTATATACCACGAGTGAAACTAGTAGCAACTGTGGCATGTTAATTGAAAAGATAAATAACAGCGTAAGCATACAAAATAATGACATTCATCATAGTCACATATTTTAATAAGTCAGCTACATATCCTCTGAATATATATAAGCATAGCACTCTCCTTCCTAACCAAATTAAAGTGTTTGACATGAGGAACATTGGGCATAGGAGAGATGTCTATTATCCACTACTATCCACTATCCTTCCAGTAGCCAATCCCAAAATGAGTCTAATTTGCACTGTAATGAGATCTAATGAGAGCTTACAGGCCTGGTGCTTGATAAATTGAAATCACTGAGAGAGAGGAACACAGTGAGAGTTTAACCTCACCCAAGTCACCCTCCCTGACTCTAGCAGAGAAGATGAGAAAGAAAATTAAGAATGAAGAGGAGTGGAAGAAGTCGGTCCTGTTTTTTTTTTAGCTTGCTGCAGATTGTTTTTGAACACATTTGAGCCCATCTGTTCCCCCACAGAGAGTCACCTGTGCAATTAACCTGGACCATTAGCCGTGAAACAAAGGCCTCAGTAGAGGGAGGGGGGTGCTGCTTTATGGCCAGGTGGAGAAGCAACAACCACACTTTCTTTTAATCTCTACTCTCCACTCTCACTTGTATGCACCTGGTTTTGTGTTACTCTCACATCTGAATTCAGGCTCAGCCACCTACACATACACAACCACCTGCATTACTCAACACCCCCCCAACCCTTACCGCTCCACTGTCTACTCTCTTACTGTCTGGCTTTGAGTGGATTCACCCCCTCCCTTACCTGCAGTCACAACAGCTCCTAAGACCTGGGCAGGCCGAGACCATTACTGCCACAGAGAGCACAAAGAACACAAGTGCCCGAAGGACAGCAGTCATGCACCTGTTAGATGTCTTTCCTTTGTTTTTCACTCTCTCTCTTCTGTCTCCCTGCAGTCCAACCAACCAACCCTGACAAAAGCTTTGACACAATGACCCAAGAAACTTTTCAGACAGGCTCCGATCTTTAATTTGGAAGTGTGTGTGCATGTTTGCTAGTGTACTTCAGTGAAAAAGAGAGGAGGGATAAGGGGAACAGAAGGTTAAGATGGCTAATAAAAAAGACAGATATTCCCGCTGATTAATCTGGATTGTTTTACTGTAACAACGTGATGAGCAAACCCACTCATGTCCTCCCTAACTCAATTAGGAATGCTCCCACAACCCTCCATTCCAGGGGGAATGGCAGTGCAACTACTACTTTCCTCTTGCTATGAGCCCCTGTGTGGCGCCAGGGTCAGGAGGGGGGGAAGGAAGGAAAAATGTGGAGAGAGGATAGAATGTCTTGAAGATGGGAAAGGTGGGTGGGAGGTGAGAGGTGTATTATGTTTGACATGCATGAAGTAGAGACAAGTGCTGGAGCTAGGCTGGCCTGCTCACTGCAGGCCTGATCCCGTACCCTGAAAGAAAGAGAGATGTCCTGACTGCAAGAGACTGGGGGAAACGTGGAGAGAAGTTGGATGTCGACAAGGGAGAGATGAAAGTGGATTAGCCGCCGTGGCGATTTGCATTCTGTGGTGGAACGAAAGCCCCTGCGATGCCCCGAATAGCTGGATGCATGAATAAGTAAACAAACAAAAACAAAAATAAACCCTCCATCTGGATGGATGCTGCCAGGCCCCAAGTGAGAAACAGTGGGGAGGGGAAGTTGGGAGCTGGGAAGGTGGGTGGGTGGTGTTGGGTTGGGGTGGGGGGGTTGCTTATATCGTAGCAGTCACCACACTCGGCTTCCTCGGCTATAATTTACCCCCCCAGTTACCATATTGCTATCACCATCTATCCACTGCCCTTGGCTACTTTGCCCAGTAACACCACCAACACACAAGGGAGGGCTCAAACCCGACACTGACAGATGTTAAGTTGACACACTTTCTCTGAGCCACATGGGGTCAACATGTCATGGTGCCAGCAGGGCCACAGGAGCCTGTCCTCAAAGCAGAGTAGACCACTGTTGCTCCTGAAGCATAGGCTAGGTACTGTTAAATTTAGCTGCAATATGGTAGACCCTGAACCATGTGCATTTTCACTGTGGCCTCACAGCTGATGGTGTCTGCTCTTTATTGAGCTGTCACTGTAAACTGATCAAAATGTGTGGTCCTGCAGGCGATTAGATAGAAAGCACCATTGTTTCAGGGCTCACTATGTTCAACTTTTAGTCGTATTGTAGCACATGTGTAATGTAAGAGGTGCTCTGGTTTAGAGTTTCAGTGATGCATTTCTCTCTTTTTTCCCCATTCTACCTCATCTACTGGTTACCTGTGTCAGTGTTTTCTGATCTGCTCTTTACCATGATATCAGAGCAGTTGTGAGATCTGCTACTGTAAAAAGCCCCAAAAGCACACTTTTTGCAGTGTTTATAGCATCTTTCAAATGATTCTGTTGGCCTACAATACATTTTTGTTTGTAAAAATAAGAAAAGAAAAAATAATCCCGGTTAAAAGTTGGTGTAGTCTTTGTTGATGGTTTTATTTTCATTCTGGTTTTCACAGGTTGGATTGTTAGAAGGGCGTCAATGGTGCTTCAATTGGCATTGCTATCTACCACAGTCTTTTTATTACTACCACCAGGAGCCACTAAAGCCAAAAATGTTTAAATCCTACTTAGGGCTTTAGGTGTAACATTTAGTCTCTATTGGCAGATATGGAATGTAATATTCACAGGTATGTATTCATTATTGTATTATCACCTGAAAATCTATCTATGCCGCATAGCCTTACTTGCAGTCCACCATGTTGAACCATGCAACTACCGTAGCCCAGAATGGACAAATAAAACACTGGCTTTAGATAGGGGCTTTTTGTTGTGTTTTTTTGTGAGTCTCACAGCCACCATAATTTACTTTTCTTTAATGGAATCTGAATATTTTCTTATGGTAAATCACATTAAAATGTTTTTCATTTGTTTCGCCATTATGAAGCAGCAACAGGAAGTGCAGTCTTAGTCATCGAGGATTGTGATGGACTGCGTGTTACTGGTCTACTTCAAGGACATTTTCAGTGCTTTTTTTGTGTAGCAAAACACAAAAATATTGCAGATGAGGTGCTGTCAAAGAGGGTGCGGCCACAGTGAGCCGGTTAGGTGACAGCCATTTTTTATTGCAGTTTGGGTGAACCTCAAACCTCCAACACATTAACAAGCTAACAACATCTTTTACCGCGCTCTTCTGGCGTATGGACAAGAACGGCCCTGATCTATTAGTGCCATGCCAACATCACAGGCTCTGATCAAGTTTGCTTTTGTATCCTTATAAGACTATTAATACCAGGGTCACTTAAATGAATTAGGTTATTAAAATGAAAAGGATGTCAAAGAGGCTTTGGCATGTGCAACTATATTGAGATGTTCTAATAATTTTGGGTTTCATCCATCCAGGGCAGTGTAGATTACCCATTTTACACGAGTGGCACATTTGGATAGCGGATGCAGAGTTTTGGAATCCAGATCAAGATAACATCTGAACCAAACCACACATGGGCTGTTTGCATCAGTGAAATGCGGTGCTGTCTGGGGAGGGTAAATGGATTTGACAATGGGATTTGATGGTCTTTGTAGTGAGGGTAATTAGGTTTGATTGATTGTAAAGTGACTGGTGAGGTCCAGATCTGGGAGGAGAAATGATCAGACACTTGAACCACCCACAAATTAATGAGATTCAACTGTGCCTGAGCTGATTTCACCAAGGAGAAGAAGAACATTTACAAAAGCAAAGGGAGAGAGAAAAAGAACATGGCGGGGTGAGTATAGTGTATGTGTGTGTGTGTGTGTGTGTGCGTGCGTGTGTGCATGCATTCGTGTGTGTGTGTGTGTGCGTGCGTGCATGCATTCGTGTGTGTGTGTGTGTGTGCGTGCGTGCGTGCATGCATTCGTGTGTGTGTGTGTGCGTGGATGTGTGTGATGCACAGAAAGAGAGAGACAGGGCACAGAGGGAATAAGAGTGAAGAGAAAGGGAAAGACAGAGATATTCGATGCATGTCTCACTTCCTTGATTGGGATCTTAACTAAATTAAGTTGAAGATAAAAGATAAAAGTGATTAAAAGCTTTAAAGTGCTATATAATTAGTGTTCTTTGTCTTTTCTCTTGATACAAAAGAGGGTACCACAAAATTTAAATAAATAAATAAATAAATAAAATAACAATACATATTCAGTTTGACAATTTAATGCATAAGGCAGACAGACAAAAATGTGGGACAGACTATTCCCCCGGTGTTGGCTTTAATTGCTAATGAACTATGGTATTTATCATAGTATATTAAGAGGCCTCCTGTGAAGCCAGGCTCGTTTTCCTCATGCTGGCATTTATTTATGGAAATGTTATAATGAGAATTGGATAAGTAATGTATTGTTTCACCTCCACTTACATAAAGTCATTTTGTAGTCAATCAGATGCATGTAAACCTTACATGTCACTTGTTTATGAATAATTCTCTTTTTTCTATTCATGCTGCATGCTCTTATAGACCTTAGCTGAGATGAAGTCAGCCATATTCTGTGTGCCATCATCGCCTCGAGGCAGATTCCGATTTCAGCCGGAGATATAGCACAATCTAATATGCTGTTATTTATTAGAATGGGTGTATGACAGCAGATAATCCTGGTGCCCTTGTTCCCGTCTTTCAAGGTAATGATGGAATTCACCAATCCATACTTTCGGAGCATGCCTTGCACTTCCTACGGTCTGGATCGACACAGCTCAAAGGCAAGGACGAAGAAAAAAGAAAAAAAAAACAGTAATTTGCTCAGAGTTTGGCATCCCACTGCTGTGACATCCATATGCAGATGTAATGAATAAGCCTCCATTTTTATAACTCATCAGAACTATAAATATATAACTAGACATGGCAGCCATCAGTGGCATGACAAAGAAATGACACTTTAGGGAAAAAACAGGTAGCAAATTTAGGAGCATTGTGCCATATATCATCATCAGATTCTGGAAAGGTCTGTCCTTGTCCCTTATATTCTATAGCTCCCTAATGCTGCCTTCATTTCCCAAGCTCAGCTGAGGAATAGTGAGCATTTCTCTCAGAAACATTTCTTTTATCTACTTGGGTTTCTGACCTTCACGTCTCTACAAGCTATCTCCCCTGGTAATATTGTTTGCCATGTCGGCTGTGCTGTGGAGACACTATGCAAACTTAGAGAGCTAACCTGTCCACCCCGCCGCCGCCTGTCAGTGCTTGTCTATGATCACCTAGCTGGCATGGCTGCGACGCAGGTATGCACTGGCCTACCGGCAGCTGTCAGTGTCACACAAAGCCATCAATCCACATCTCTGCCACTGTCAAACCTGACAGGCCTCTACCAGCCACAACCAGTCAGCCAGCAGGCACAGAAATATGTCAATTTAGTTTAGCATGCCACACTAATAGACTAATAGACACTTGAATTTGGAAAATGTGCTTTGGTAAACAAAAAAAGAAAAACAAAACAACATCTCAACTTTTTCTTTCAGGAAAAATTTACAAACAGTAGAAAACACAGGAAAAGGATAAAGCACACTCTGATGAGGGAATTAGTTTTATATTATCAATCAATTCAAGTGATCTCAATTAACTCCATTGGCCTCTAATAGCTGAATCTTAATTTGATTGGATGTGGATCTTAAATGTGTATTATCTAAGAAATGCTCCATGTGTAATCACTCTGTATCAGCGTATTAGAGTGAAGTTAAGGCATATAAATAACTCTGACATGTACATAAAATTGGAACATACTACCACTGTAGTCTCATATGCAGTCAAAGAACTACATACACTAACTTATTTTTCTTGTATTTAGTAAATCAAATGCTTTTTTGAGAGGAGCCCACTTTTATTATGTAAACATACACTAGTTCATCTTAAAAGAGTGAAAGGTTGACAAGGAGGATGCAGAAATAGAAGCTGCAGGCCCATCATTGTCAACATGCCAACTGTTCTCTGCAGAGAATCAGAGAGACATGGAGACCTCATTCTAGCAGGTCTTGCTGAAAGGGAAAAATGCATAGACAACTATCTCCAGTACAAAACAATGCATTTCAAGAAAAAAAAGGGGAAACAAGATGTGACATCTATTGAACTATTGAAATGAAATAGATATGATGGATACTTAAATTCTTAAATTATTGAACAGTGCGTAGGATTTAGTGGCATCTAGCGGTGATTACAACTTTCTGAGTACAGCTCAGCCTTTCAAATGCATAAGAGAAACTATGGTGTCTGCGAAATTTCCTAACAATGTAGAAAATCCTATCTAAAGTCACTGTTTGGTTTGTCCGTCCTGGGCTACTGTAGAAACATGGTGCCAGCCTCTGTATAAGAAGACTTGCTGAATCTATAGATATAACAGCTCATTCTGAGGTCTAACGAAAACGCAATACTTATTTTCAGGTGATTATACACTAATTAAAACATACCTATCAATATTATATTCCCAAAGATCCTTCTAAATGTTACACATTGGACTTTTAATACCTGTGGCTGTGTCCCTTTGAGAAGTTTAACACAAAAAGGATTATGTTCTCTAATAATGGGCTTAGTCATTTTAAAACATTGAGTATGAGCTATACACTACTTCCAGCTGTTGTGTGATTAAAGATAACTACATTTTAAGATCATAATAATGTGCGTTCAATAGTTACATTAACACAACCACCTTGACAAAACCTATTTTTCCACTATAATATTCCCACAGAGCGACCCAGTGTATGGGCCTGCATTCTGCTGGTGTCTCCAAGCTGTTGCAAGAATGGATTGAAGCGGCTGAGTGGGCTCTAATTCATACAGTAAAAAATAATCACTTTGCAGGTAAAATTTCATCATAAAAACAGCATCTGTGGAGCCTTGCTTGTGCTTTTAGGGTTTTAAAGTTAGGGTAGGTAACACTGGAGAAATTAACAATAGATGGCTAGCTTTTCAAAACAAACTAGACAATAACCTTTCCTCAGTTCTTGCCCTCGTTGAAAAGCCACACCGATGTTGACTTTGGTTTAACCTGTTGCTTTATTCAATCTTTTTGTTTGTAGCCTTTTCTTAACTGTTGTATGTAAAGGTGGAACTATACATTTTGGCTTGTCTTTCTCTGCCATTTTTGTGCAACTAGCTCGATAGCTTTAGCAATATCTGCCTGGCCGGCTTGTGGAAGACTCCGGTCGTGTGCAATAACCGGAGTCTGATCGGCTGGGCTTATTACAGGCCTGTGACTGCTATGGATACTGGATTTTTGTTTCTCTTTTTCCCAGAGGATTTGGTTTATTGATTGCTGTCAGGATGTAAAGTGAATTTCAACAATTTTAATGAAAGAAAATGCTTCTGAAATACATTAGCTATCCTAGCTTTAATATCACTGTCTCTGACAATTTTAATAATTGATTTTACAAAATGTGTTCCAATCAAATAACTTCATTTTGAGACATAAGATTAGTTAAGAACTATATTTTATCTAATACTACATGAGTCCAGTTGGATTACATTTAATATGTGCAGTCGAGTATGATAGCAGACAGTTGGTACACCCATAAAAAGGTGCTGTAAAACTCACAGGCTACAACCAATATGCTTCTAAACTTGATATTCCTCAGGCTGGCAATAAAAATGTTTTTCAGAGATTCATATGGTGAAGGGGACTGTTACACAAGCTACTACAACTCTTCACATACTGAGAACCACACTGTATAAAGTAGGTCTGAGAAAAGTTGACGGAAAACATGTTAAACACAAAGTGCTTCACTATTTCTCTGTGATACCTGGGAGAAATGCCTGGACTAAATCAAAACACAAGAAAAAATAACTTTTTTTTCCTGGTTGTTTGTTTATTCCTATGTGCCTTATGCCAAGCTGCATAGTGCTCAAAGCAGCATGTGTGCTTTCCAGCTCTGTTCAAAGCTTAGTGGTTTTGACTGGGGTACGCAGTTGACATGTGGGTGCAGACACTTGCCCCAGACGGGGGCACTGACCCCGGTGATGCCAGCCGAGTAGGCGGCCAGAGGGGCCTGCTACTCTTCACAAATGCCTTACAGAAACAAAGTCCAGATGCTCTACCATGCTTCTGCTCTTGACACACTCGGCATGCTGCTTGTGACATTGTTTCATATGCCGCAATAAAAATACCCTGCTGTGATGAACCATCTTCCTCCGTTTCAGACAGAAGCATTAGTTTGGGTTTATTCTGCAGTGTTCAACATTATTTCCAGGGAAGTAAAGCGATTTAGTAAATGTTGAACATCTGGTCAGTTCAAGAGAATATGGAAATCCACTTAGAGCAAATTAAAACAAATGGGGTGACCGGGTAATGATTTCATAAGCATTTCCTACATTAGGATTTCTAATACTTCACAAGGAAAACACATTTAGCTCTGCACTTGTCTCATCTATCAATCATGCTTGTTGAGAAAATGTACATGTCAGTGTGCTTCTAGAGGGTATAATCTCAAGTTTTATCAACTGGGAAATGGGAGAAAAAAAACGTTTTTATTCTTTTTTTTATCAGTTTCCTAAAAGCATTTGTCTGTTTCCCCTCCCCCACCCAGCCTGGTGCCATCCTGGCAAAAGCTAAATGAATTAAACCCTCATTAAATATGCATTTCATTGTTAATCATTTGCAAGCGGAGAGGATTAGGTCGCAATTTGTGAAATGACATAAAATCTATCCCTCCTCGAAAATAGCCTCTTGAAATTGCATTAAACACAATAGTATGATACATCAAACAGTCTTTGAAGCAACAAAATTAGTAAATCAGTAAATCCATAAAACAGATATAATATTGACCTGTAAATAATTCTCATAATACAATGGCCATATGTTTACTCCATCTGTTCATGCTAATGGATTTGTAAAAATGTACTTTATTTAGGTCAACAATTCCATCTATCCATCTATCTATCTATCTATGACTACGGTTATGATTAAAAAAATTAGGACAAGAAAAGGTTTATCAAACTGGAGATCTATTGCAGCGCTTCAATTAGCCTCTACCCTTTAAAATGCTAAATAAATGTGGAAAATGTTTGGACATGATTAATTTATGGGAAGATAAATTAAAAAAAGCCTCTTTGTGCAGTACATTACCTTATTTTCATCAACCTTCACAGACAACACGGCTGATGCTCGGCATGAAATATTAATTTGAAAAGTCTCCTCAAATAACTAACTCCTCAAAATATCTGAAGCATACATAGAATTTTAGAAAAGAATGGGAGAGAAGAGCCAAGACTCTCAAGCCAAGGCTGTCAACTGGAGAGGCGTAGAGGCAGAGAAAAGAAAGACGTGCAACAGAAAACACTCAATATCCTGCTATGTGTGTTCCTACCAAACAGTTTAAAGAGAAACTGAGAGAGAACACAAGAGCGGAACACCAAACTGCTGTAACCTCCAACCTGCTTCTGGCTCAAATTAATTTCCATTCACAGGATACGTTTAAAGTGATCTGTATTTGATTGTCCTTTCTCTGATCACGTTCTACATAGAGAGAGTTAGTACACAAACAGTGTACTATTCAAGGTTTTAATGAAAATGTGTCGTTAATCCAGGTAAGAAGCTTGACGGGGGGAAAAGCAGCCATTCTTCAGCACATCTTGAATTTAAAAGTGTGTGTTCCATAACCGCCAAGGTCATTGTGATCGCGAGCGTCCAACGAGCTAGGTGTTGGTGTGGAGGACAATCCCCACTATCTCCAAGGCTGCAGGCGACGTCGCCCATGTCATCCTTATGTTTTATTCATGCGAGTCATATTATGGCATTCAGAAAGCGAGATCAAAATCTGCTCTGGCAGAAATATTTAATATCATACCTACTTCTCTACCCTTCTCCATCTGGTTAGCCAGAATGAGAGAGAAGGGTAGACAGCCTCCTTCAGCTCAGCCATGTTGGATTATTAAAAGTGAAGCTTTCAAAGAGGTCACTGCTCAGGGAAAAAAAAGGGAGGGGAAAAAAAAAACTGTAGCATGCATCAATTATCTTGGAGAGTTTGTGGCATACTGAAGACTGTCTTGTCACATTTCCCAATGTGGCTGAGCTACAGAGAGGTCCTTGGCTGGCGCTGACATTTAGAAGCTGGTGAATTGTGGAAATCTCAGTCTGTTTGTCAAAAAAAATGGACAAAAGACCACACTGACTGCTTGCAAAGGCCCTTCAGGCTTGAAATTCCTTCACAATGTCATTGGCATAACTAGACACAGGCATCTAACTCTGTCGCTCTAATTTTTCACGTCTGAACAACTGCAACTTACACTAATCAATACACGGTTTACTGGCATCGCTGGAGGACAATAGAATAATTCCAATGATTCACAACAATAAATATAGCACACTGCCTGCAAACAATCTCAGACTGGAGAAATAATCATTTTCTGTCGTATTGCTTGCACACGGCCGGTGATAAACACATAACAACAGCATGATCACGTTGGAAGTGGAACCTACAAAGCAACTTTCAGCCTCTTTTTTAAGTCTACCTCAGCTTCCTATGTTTAAATGTGCCAATACTCTGAGGGTCTTTATGTTTATTTATTACTTTATTACTTTACTCCAATATCTGGTAGTGCTACCAATTAATAACATTGATAACTATTACTTTAAATGTGTTAAATATTGTGTGGGAGAGATTGTTTCTCTCTATGTACCATGGGGGGGGGGACAAAACAAGCTAAAAGTAGCATAATCTGCCTGTTGTTTGGTAGCAGTGCATGGGCTATGAGAGTTTAGTATAAGATTTCTTCATAGCTGAAAAAGATGACTCCCCACACTCCTACACATTATCCTCTTGCTTCAGAGTTCAAATCTATGTGAAGCACAACCCCCTTTTCCACCCTCCTGTTCTCCTCCTCCTCCTCCTCCTCCTCCTAACTCCCCACCTGCCCCCCCGTCTCCGTCTCTGTGGTGGCGCAGGGAAGAAGTGGCATACCTTTGTTCATGTCAATCAGCTGCTTCTTCTTCTGCTGGCGCTCCTGCTTCTCGCGCTCTGCTTTCTCCTTCGCCAGCTTGGCTCTCTTGATCTTCTCCTCCATCTCCCTCTTCTTGTGGTTCTCCTTCACTGCTTCCTGATGAGGCACACACACAAACGCACACACAGATAAAATCAGAATCTGGCTCCTGCCACCACCACTCTTTTAGTGTCTTCACTACTGTATAGTGTTTCAGAAGCAGCAGCATGCCATCAGCAAATTCTTACCCAGAGAAGGGTTTGATAGTTCGAGATAAGCTGCTGGAATAAACAATACATCATACCTTGTGTATGGGCTTTTTAATGTAAGCATATTTGTCTGCAAATATTCTGTACTGCTTTACATATTTTCAATAACACAGACAGCTGATTTGTTGTCAATAATACATCAATATGGCTCTTTATATATATGTAAAAAGGCTAGATGATCATCACACATATGGACCATGCTAGTATATTTCCTTTGACAGTATGGGGGAGCCATTGCACGATAAAAGAAAAGCGTAGCAGGAGTGCGCCAGTCTCTGAGGAGAGAGAAAGAGATATCATCCTCCTCCTCCTCCTTCGTGACCGGCTGAAATGTCAGGAAGGAGTCAGAGAAAGAGAGATAATCAACAGTACGGATTCAGCCTTTACAAATGTGTCAGTTTGTTCTTGTGCCAACAGAGAGTAAGATGCAACCGTGTGACCTTTGGAGACAACAAAATGTTCCCCCCTCCCAGGCCTGTGGCGCAGCCCTTGACAGGACCCATCATAGGTGTTAGCGTATGTGTGTGAGAGGTCACACTGCGTGTATACATGCATATGAGCCCTATGCTGGAGTCCATGGGCATCTTTGTGCTTCTGCTCATCTGTGGCGTTCCCCCTTTATGTATGCATATGTGTGTGTGGTAGCAAGTTAAGGCATGGCCCTTGTCTGTGCACTGATATAATAAGTGGCGACAGTTAGGCCCCCCCATATAATGCCCCTGTGGTCCTGATGTGTGTGTCGTGTTGGCAGCTAAGACAGAGGGATTACAGGGATTGTGGGAAAGGAACAAGGAAAGAGCAGCTCATCATGCCAGTCAATAGTAGAGCTTTGCTCCACATCCAAGGACACGAGCCCTTATTGTCACTGTCTCCTTGTTGGATGACAAGGGCAATGAGAGGGACAGAGGGGGGGGAGAGAGAGGCAGAGATGGGGTGATGGAGGAGCCAAGTTGGGATGATAGAAAAAATCATGATTGAGAGGGAAAGCAACATAATAAGGGAGAGAGAGTGCGTTTTTGTATTATGTGCATTATGAAAATGTGGGAAGAGATGTTTTGCTTTGTCAGCTGCTACAAGTCGATGAACTGAACACTCAAAAATCAACTTACATTTTATCAGCACATCAAGGTTGTGTAAATGCTACAGCTACACTCTATAAGGGCTATTGACTACGTGCACTTTGCTGCTGTTTTGAATAGGAGTGGATGAGAGCCGTGCTGTATATTCAGTATTGAAACAGTTAACATTGTGCATTTCGTTTAAGTGATGGGCAGCTCTGGCAGCACAAATCAAATTGATTTCTGTCCTCCTCCACTGACAGGACTCAATTCATTTTGGAAGTAATATTGCTGCATTGCTCAACATCTACAGCATAAGTTGGAAGATAAATTATGCAGATTACAAATAAAATCCTGCCGGCAAAACTTATTTTAAACAAACAACTAATTCTGACTGTAAACATGATTATGCAATGTAATTATGTTGCTCTAATCACACAGCACCACTAATTACCATAGCAACAAATATGTTTTCACTGATCTCTTATTTTTCCCATACCATTCTCTTTTACTGCCCCTGTTTTGCTGTTGGCAACAACCGATTGTATCAGGTCACATTTTCTTGCCAACACTGTATATTGTAGGAGGACATACAAGAGATAAACAATCCTCATGGGATGTGTTTTCAAAGATTATCTTCACTGCAGTGAACCAGATTTAAATCTGATCGGAACATAAGACAAAAGATCTGGTTCCTCTCCACACTGCTCAGATGTTCTGTGTGAATTCCAACAATGTGGGAAAATATTTTTTGAAAAAAACCATGCGTCTCGTTTTGTCTCTTGAGAACTCTCATCTACTCGACATCAAAGTATAATATTTACAATATGATTATCAGGTAACCATGGCCTTCACACTTAATTGAGGTAAACAGTGTATAAATGTATAATATACTTTCAGTCCAACTGACAAGGACCCTTAGGTCCAGCACCACAAGAAAATTCAAATATTACATTAAAAATGATAAAGATTATGTATTATCTTTTTTTTTTTAATTAATTCTTTGAGCATCATTGAATACAACTTGCTTGAATACTTGCTTTTCTGAATATCTCAAGGCCTTCTTCAACAAATGGAACTTGCCTCAATCTGTTGATAACAGGTAGTTGTATTATTAATGTTTCTTAATAATGCTTTAAGTATAACAAATGTTGGGAGGAAGAAACATTTTATTTTATTTTTTTACTAATACATACATAATAAAAATTGTAATAATAATAAAGATTAAAACAAGAACGGTATACATACATATTTTTTTAGAAAAGGGAGAGAAATAACCCAATGGGTCAAAAGATTTCTCCCCTTTGATTATCTCCCATCCTCGGTGCTACCTAAAAACTCTAAAATAACACACTGAAACCTTGCTGTCCAGAGGCCATGTTTATGACTGGCTCTGTGCCCTGATCCCTTCTGGTGTAAAGTAGGAAAATGTGGTGGAGACACTGTATACATATTGCTCAGGGGGGTATGTAAATTCAGAGTTTTGAGTCTCAAGAAGGCAAAACAAAATGTGCGGTTTTGAATAATTGCACCTTAATGCCAGGTGGGCTTGTCAACAACACCACCGACGCTGCACATTTTCACTTTCAGGCACATAGAGGCCGTGAGACGAAGTGAGTGTATGTCACATTCATGGTCTCCTGTGTGTCTAAGATAGAGATTATAAGTGCCCCTCTCTATCTATACCTGGCTGGAAAACTGAATGCTGTGAGACCCACAGGTCCAATCTACCAACAAGGGCCAGGCAGCATTTTCCCTTTCCAGGTCTGCTCTTTCAATAATTCATGGAATGCGTTTGCTGTTCTTCCTTGACCCTGCACAACACAATACATCTCCCGCAGCATGGCTCCCCTCCCATGCATACAAGTTTGCCAGTCCAATGAGGGGGCAATGAGTATTTCCAACTGCTCAGTTGCACCAGTGATCTCACACAGAGAGTGTCACTGCTATATCTCATTTGAATTTTACAAACACTACAGCGCCTGGGCTTTAAGCAGCAAATGTGTTTATTAGCCATCTGTTACACTGTGTGCCAGGATGTGGGGGGAAATGGCTTCAAGAAGTTATAGGTTACAGATTGTGAGACTTCTGCTCTGTGGCATAGATGTATTCCCGTATTGATAGGTGACCTCCAAAAAACTGGTGCAATGACTTTTATGACTGTTTTGCACTTGTGTAAGTAAACATACTGAGAGAACATGACAGTGATTCAGCAGGAAGGTGGGGAGAGCAGCGCTTGTCAGAGCATCATCTTCAGCATTATCAGCATGATTGTGATAATTATTATCATATTGTGAAGGAATTAGCAAGCTTTAAAATATCAAATGGGCTCAAAAGTGGATGGATACACCCCCCCACACACACACACGTACGCGCACACACAGAAACACACGCAAATCATCGTTCTAATCTCATAGATGCTCTATCTTGCTACTTTGCGAACCCGGTCTGGGTCTTTTGGTCTTATTAGAAAGTCACTCAATTAACAAGGAAGACTGTTAGCTCATCCCAGCCCATCTGCTGCACTTTGATAACTCATTAATGGAAAAATCCTCATCCCCCATGCTCCTGGTCAGGATTACACATACAGCCCCTGCGATTGCATTTCACTCATACTCTATTTCAGAATATGGCAACAGCATTAAATTAACAAATTGTTGGACTCTTCGAATACTGACTCCATGTGCTGAAATCAAATAATATTTCATTGGCCACAGGAAAAAAAGAGAATAGGACGGGAGTGAGGGAGAGAAAGAGAATGAAACAGAAGGAAAATAGAGTTAATGGATTCTCTTATCAGTTACATTCAGTTCTGTGAGGACTGTCTGTCAATGCGTTTACTCAAATGCCTCATGTCGGTCGGGTGCATTAAGCCCTAGCTTTTTAGTAAAAGCAATTTAGGGTGACTGTATTGCAATGAAATTCTTTAATACTGCCGATGCTTTGTGCTGTGAATGCATTACACAGGGCAATGCAACAGAAGGAAGTTAGCGAAGATGTTTTGTCTGAGTCAAACAACTCAATGTCTCAATATTGAAATAAAATTCTGAGGCACACCAGGAATATCAAGAAGTTAAATTCAGGGCTCTTCTTTTAAATTATTAGCTGCCAAGCCGTCATAGTGTTCATTAGATTTGCTATTTGGAACAAATCAGTTATGGTTAATGTAGGTCGACTCTGTCAAAGATAAATAACGAGCAGACATCTCCCCAAAATTCCTTCAGTGACAAGAAAAGCTGAGGAGGATGCTGCAGAGGAGCTAGCTCAGTTGTTTTCACAGGGTAAGAAAATAAAACAACACTCAAGTAGAAACAACCATTGATTCCTTGTGCTCTGCAAGCAGATGGGATTAGCCTTTCTGTCAGCAAACTGAAGAGCCAAAAACTATAAATAATATCTGAAGAATATGGTGATTAAAGGATTGTTTTTATATGAATACATTAACTTATAACCACCCTCCCCCTTTTTTTTCCAACCACACCACAACACTTTATCCCACTCACTTCCCTCCCCTTATCCATAGCAGGAAAGTTTAAATCAGTAATAAAATATTCATATGCAGCTATTTGCTTGAGAGAATAATTTATTTTCTTGGGTGGATGCCTCTTTTAGAGATATGCAACTCTGGAATCCTTGAGGGAGCGTTATGTTGTGTGCTGGTGCACTTTGATCAGTGGGAATGAAAAGTTGGTTTCAGATGGGGATCAGAGTAAAGAGGGGAGACGGATTCAGACAAGGGGACCTTGCCATTCACATTAATAGATTGTGATGACTGTGAGCATGCCTTCTGGACAACATGTCATCATCCTGACACTGGGAATTTTTGGAGGTGGTGCAATGAGGGATGGATAGACTGTAAAAGGTGGAAAAGCACTTGAGTGAATGTTTAACAGACTTATCTACTCAAGAAAAAAACAACCTGTGGTGTTTACTTTGCCATTAATATTACCTCTTTAACAACCCATCTGCTCTCAGACACATTTCCTATAAGACGAGCAAGAACCAGAAGGAATATTTAGTTTTACTTAATCAAAAAAAATTCCACATTTTCCTCAATAGCTTTCTCACTTGTGTATGCTCTTTCTACTTTAATGGTAAGAATTGAGACAAACATGTAAATGTGTTATATAACCGACACAGTAAATTGCATTATAGTGTTTAGTGTCAACATATGGAATGAATTCTAAACATAATTCTTTATTTTGTGGCATGAACATGTCCCGTAATTCTAGCAGAAGGGACTATTACATATTTTCAGCCATATAGAAAATATGTTCCACTAATTTTCTTTTTTGTTAATAATTTTAAAATCTCAGGTGGAAAGTGAAACGCAATTTCATCTACTTTAGGACTTGAACATCTTTTCTCCTCTCTAGACTCATTACCCTCACCAAAATCCAGCAATATCTGCAATGCCCTGTACTGACATCACATGCGCACACACATACACACAAGAAGTTGCAAGCTAATGAAACTATGTTTAACAGGTTAAGAAGCTTGCCCAAGACTCTTTTATCAGTAAGACACAGACATTATACATTCGCCTATTCTCAGCATTTCTACATTTGAATAATATATTCTAATCTGTTTTATAACTTTGTCTTTTTCTAACAGCTCCCAAGTCAGTACTTAGAAAAATAATAAAAAGTTCACAAGTATCTGCTCTAAAAAAATAATTTTGTTCTGCAGGTTTAAGCATCTGACACTTAGTATACACAGTAATACTTATTTTTTTATTTTATTTTTCTATATATTTTTGGGACTTTCAGCTATTGGATAGGACAGCTGAAGATTGACAGGAAAGGGGAGAGAGAGAGAGAGAGAGAGAGAGAGAGAGAGAGAGAGAGAGAGAGAGAGGGGATGACATGCAGCAAAGGGCCACAGGTCGGACACGTAACCATGGCCACCGCAGCAAGGACACAGCGCCGGCACATGGCGCACCAGCTCCACCAGGAGAGCCACAGGGTCCTCCAGCATTTTTGCTTCTTATTTGGATTTACAGTACAGTACATTGTGAGCTTCTATTCATACTACCTAAATTATAATAAATACATTTCTATTCTTCTGTATTCATGCAATGTGCTTTAAAAAAACAGGGCCTAACTTGATAAATGTTGTGAATATATTTGCATATGATATACAGTATATTCAGATTTAAAACATATGCCAGATGACTGATGGACCTAAGTTATCTTAAATAAAGTTATCAAGAATGCTCCCCTGAAACACATTTTTTTGCAATAGAAAGTATCAGCGCTAAGTGCCTCTATGTAGCATATATAATTAGTACATTTAGACCTTTTTTAGACTCTATGCCCAAATCCGTTTTTTAGCATATCCAGTTTGATTTTAGAAAGTCTGGATGGCAAATTTTGTAAATCGGATTCAAACCACATTTGGAAGGGGTGTTAAAAACTATTTCTATAGAGGAGTCTCAGTCCAGATGCTCTGGCCGCTCAAACCGGATTTCGAAGTGTCTTTTGTGTTACTCGCAATGTGACACACAACGACAATGTCAAATTCAGTTTGACAGAAGTGCATCAGAGTGGCCAGTTCTGCTCCACGACCTGAATGCGCAATTGTTTGGAAGGCGAGATGATAAATCTCCATTTCTCATGTTTCTGAGTTGGATAAGCCGCATCACCAGCGTATGTAGTTACTGATGCCTATGTCGTTACCATAGCAACTCATGCAGATGGTTGGTAATGTCTGGACAAACAATTCCGATCTGATCACTTGCAAATAGCAGTGCAGATCTGACTGGAGAAACAAATCTGAACAATTATAATGTTTTGTAAAAGACTATAATAATAAGATTGTTGTAAGCAGATATAAAGACAGTGTTTATTAATGGACAGTATCAATCAGCAATACTAACTTCTCCTATGGGGACATATTTTATAAAGCCTCTACATATGGTTGTCCACAGGGAAACACATTGATGAGTGCTTATACCTGCTTACAACCTAATTATAGTCTATTATAAACCATTTATTACATGTTTATATACTAATACTGATTATAAATTGGAAATTGGGAAAATTAAAGCAAATGATACCAAGAAGATACCTATATTCAAAACCTTCCAGACTAAGATGGCATTGAAAAAAGTAAAAACTTTAGTGACAAAAAAGAGGTTCAGTTAGTGATAGTGCGGAAAAAAGAGGCAGACACAGTGGCATTATGACCTACTAAAAAATGACACGAGCAGGGAAATTGTACAGCAGGTGAGCGTGGTTACATTCTTACAGTGCAAGAACTTAAAAGGAATTGGAAAAGCATATCAAGGCCAACCAAGGGAATAGAACGAGAAAAATATGTGGCCAGAAAACACGGTGCATTCTCCCAAAACAAAATCTTTTTTTATGATGAGGAAAGTGGTCTGAGAAGATAACCCTGACAATGTCATAGTGAGGTCACTGGGGTTAAATTGGACTGAAGCATAGGGAAAATTTGATTATTACTGACACTATTATTTTTCAATATATATATTTTATATAACTCAGGACTCATTGAAAGTTTGAGGAAAATGCGCACGTTTCACACAAAAATTCTGTTCTCATTTGTTACACTTTAATGACACCCCCAATGTGTGTGTGTGAGAGAGAGAGAGAGAGAGAGAGAGAGAGAGAGAGAGAGAGAGAGTGTGGAAAAGAATGTGCGTGTGTGGGTGGTGGCTTCTGTTAGTCTGTATGTGTCTACTGTGAAGGAGCAGTAAATATGACACTTTTCATATACATAAAGTATAAACTATATACTCACCATGAAGAGGATGCGAAAGTTGGCCAGCTCTCCAAAGAAATCCTCCACACTGACGGAATGGGGGTCAAAGGCAAAATAGCTCCCTATGCTCTCGTAGAGCTTTTGCATGTTCTTGTGCATCGTGGACAGTTTTTCATACTGTTCCCGGGAATGCTTGCAGAAGCCGTGAGAAGTACAGAGTCAAGGGAAAATGAGAAATACATGTCTCACACACAGACACAGACAAAACACATTTAAAATCTACTGTAATCAGCAATATAATGACACCTCAAAAATATGTTCATCTGTGGAAAAAACAAGCCATTGTGAGAAATGATCACTTCAGAAGCTTTATGGCATTCAAAAAGCCCACCTATGTCAAGGTCAGCAAAACAAAACACTGGATAAAGAAGGGTCAGAGACAATCTAATGTGCCATTACAATAACCTCTCCAACTCACTTTGGAGTCAATGGCATGGTGAGCTAATAGCTGCAGCCCTGGAGTAATGGAAAGGTGTTTTGTAGTCAGCAGCATGACACAGATGGTTGCTGGAAAAGCTGATTGCAGTCATTGTTCTATTGTTTCTCCCAACAACAGTGGGGTCAGGTTGTTTTGAACCTCACAGCTCACGTCGCACTGTGTAATTTACTGAACAGGCGAAGCACTTTTCTCCTGGTGAATGGCTATTGACAGCCGGCATCAGTTAAGCATTATCACAGCAGCCACTGACCTCATGGAGACTGTGCTTGGAAACTCCAAGACTCACACACCCTGGGTGAGAAGAGGACAACACGACTTCACACAACACAGAAATGATATAGCTTGTATACACGTGTACATACTTGCAAACACAGACTAATTAATAAAAAAAATAAAAAATAAAAAAATACCCACAGTATAAACTCCAAACCATTGGTAGTTTCAATGTATCAGCAATGGTGTCCAACACCTGCTGTGTCCCCAATCATTTTCATCTTCATTCTTAAGAGGCTGTAGTTATTATAGCTATAACGTCTGCAATAGCTCAAAGCTCATCACTATGATGTGAAATTAAATTATTACAAATTTGGTTTTATTTCTTTAGCTCTGGCCATCAGTTCTATTAGTTATGATAATATAGTGCTTAAACGTAATTGCTGAGATCTCGGGATGTGGCAACATTTCTAAAAATAGGCCCAATGGAGCAACAGGGATGAATATTCAGATCAGTTAAAGGACTGGTCTGTAAGATGTAGTGGCATCTAGTGGTGAAGCTGCAGACTGCAACTACTTGAACATCGCTTGTGTCTGTGTTTGACAATGGGAATGACAACGGGCTGTGAATAGGAGAAAATATCGCTAAATAAGGCCATATCTAAAGTACAGCCAGTGTTTGGTTTGTCCTTTCTGGGCTTCTGTAGCCTATATTTAGATGATTGCACACAAATGAAAACATACCTATGAATTGTATTTTCCATTTCTGATAATAGATAGTCCTAAATATTACATACTGGACCTTTAAAACATTAAAAATTAGGTTTTAATGTTTTAATGCATTAGCTACTGCTTTATTTCAGGTAAAACTAAAGGGAGCACACCGGAAATGTCGTTTATAATAGGGAAACTGTGAGAGTGCACAACTACGTTAAATAAGTTTTATCTTGAAAAGAAATTTGACTAACCTATGACTTTGTTTACAACATATCTAGTCGCTGTTTAAAGATTTTACAAATTACTTTGGTGAGTACGATGTAATCATAACAGAGAGAACCGATGGCCAGAGCAAGAAAATAACACCCACATTGCACTAAACCATAATTTTCCTTTAAGAGTTTAACAATAGGTTTTATGTGTCAATATCTCTGTTTCAAACATTTGAGTTCTGTGTCAATAATTCACTGTTTCAGTAAATACAGTGCATGAACTGGTCAGTAAAGTGGCTGTTGAACAAAGGGCTCTGCATGGCCAGACGTGACAAAACACCTGATCAATTAGGTTAAAGGTATAATACGAATGAGTCTGATTGAACACGTTTCTTCGTCAAATTAAATATGTGTGATCTGTGAATTGATTTTGATGTATTCTGGAATTTAACTGATAATAAATGAATTGACACGGTTATGGTCGAGCGATAAAGAGAAGCATGAGTCAGATACTTTGCTTCTACATGTCGTGCTTACTTACTAAGGAAGCAGCTTCTTGTTCTAAGCTTCATGGGTACAGTTCTAAGCAATTTGTACTCATATGCAGTCGCCTTGGCAACATACACAGGCTGGTGGTACAGCATGTGTCCTGTGACTGTCATGGCTAAACAGTTATCAAGACATTGTTCTTTGTGAGCAATCTTCCATTATCATGTTTTTTTTACCCTGCCATTCATGTACCGTTTTGTTTGTTCTGTCATCTTGGTAGACATCCATGTTGAGGTCCAGGGATTGTTTTGTGTCCCTAGGCAAGATATTAACCCAGATGTGTATATAAATAAAACATTCACATATTCCTGTATTTGTGTGATGTATTTGTGCCCTTACTGTACATTATATTCACATGTAAGCGTGTACTGTATGTGTGAAAAGGCCTTTGTGTAGCTGAGAGGGAATAAAGGCACTGACAGGGGAGGCTGGTTACATTATCTCCCTGCAATCTTGTGTTTACCAAAACACAGCAGCAATGGCACAGTGCAGGTTAGCAGCATACCCACACACGGGTGGACGATGGACGGACTCATCTTTCCGTCTTCCCTCTTCCCTGTCTCTATCTCCTTGTCTGCCTGGACCTGATTTATCCCCCTTGCTTCTGTCAGCCTGCCTTTATCTCTTCCTTTGTCCACCTCCCCCTCACTCCACTTGTGTATGAAAACTCAGGGGCCCGACAGATAGATGTAAAAGTAAAACTTTGCCAAAGAAAGACATCTTTTTAACATCAAAACTCCTGACGGTGTACTGGAGTTGTATTTGTTTGTTAAAGTCTTAAAATGATCCCTGTAAAGAAGAAATCCCTTTCTAGGGACCAATCTACCACGGACAACGCCATATGGTTCAGAGTCATTTATTAGTGAAACTCAACCTCAGTGCTTCACCCAAAAATACTACGGCAGTCAGTTTTGAGCGCTAGACTGAGACTCATTTAAAATGCCCCCTCGCAACAATGCCTAATTGGTCAGAATGGAAAACTGACTCCAAAGGATTAAATGATAATTACAAAATCATGAAAAAAATCAATATTTATAATGCTGAACTGAACATCGAAGGATCAGCAACAGGTTCTTGCTAAAAAGCAAGCCAAATATTACGATGTCAATTTAACAGTAAAACACATGTTGATATACACTGTGGAGTGGAATCAATTTGTCCACAGTGCCTTTAGCTGAGGAAATGCTCAGTCCATAACTGTTGCCTCCCTTGCAGAATGGTAGTTAAAAAACATTGCGGCAGTGGTTACTTTTGGTGCTTGTTGTGGCTCAGTTTCTTTTTCTCCTCTCTCTCTCTCTCTCTATTTTAGACTCTCTCCCACACATTCAAATACACATGTATGCACATGCACAGTGGTAGCTGTGTCCCGCTGGGGACTGGACTGAGGCTGGCTGGGTTTTCGCTCCTTGTATTTCCACATCAAAGACATGTCATATTGATGGAGCCTGACACACATTATCCTGCAGCAACACAACCGGTACGGTAGAGCCTTCATCGAACACACACACACACACACACACACACACACACACACACAAACACACACACACACACACACACACACAGAATGAACAGGAAAATACACACACATGTATTATATATATACATATACTACACATGCACACAGACACACTGTTTTTTGTCTCTGTCCAGTTGTCCGTTACTCATTTCTTTCCCATAGTTTCCCACAGTCACTGCTGCCTTTATTGTCTCTCCTTCTCCAAAGATACATCTTTTTTTCTATTTCTTCTTCTTTCTTCCTGTCCACCACTGTCTCTTTCAAACACATTCCCTTTATAATTCTCTTTCTACATTCCCCCCTTGATATTCTCTCCATTAAATTCTCTCACTCAATCCAGAACTCCCATCTTTCTCTCCTACTCAGAGTGAACTTTCAGAAGTATGCTGTCTGAGCTGTGTCTGGTATTCACGTCACTTGGGCTCGAAACAGAGCAGAGAGCAGAGCCGATGGATCTCAAGGTAAAGCATCATGCAGCCTTTGGTTGCCCCGACACTGTTTGTCAGTCTCTGCTCTCCTTCTCTAGCTGTCCTCAGAGATGTGCTCCCGCCTGCACTTCCTGTGCACTGAACCTCACCAACGCACAGGAAGACAATTGCTCCAGGGCTGGAGGGCTTGATGTTGCAAATGTCGATGCTACCAAAGATATCTGTGGAGTGCTTACTGGATTTAATGCTAATGTTCAGATTACAACACTTAATTTTGCAAATACAGGCATGTCATAGCTCTGTGCCTTCTGCTTTTTTGCATAGGAATAACTTTTAAAGATTATTTAAAATATGGCTGTAAAATAAACAATTATAGCTCACCAAGGCACTAAACATATCACACTAAAGCTTGGCTTACACAACTCGTTTCTGACAGCGTCATATCTGACAGTGCTGATTTACAAAGACAATGTCAGATGTGAAATGTGATGTCAATGCCAGTGCTCTGCTAGTTCATGTTTTTATAATTCTCTCTCTCAAATCTCCGGTTGTTGCCAAAACCAACCCTGTCCTTGTAGAAAATCTAGAATTAGTTCTTTGTCCTGCCACAGTGTCCTCATTACTGTGTTTAATCAGTCACTTTTTTATCTGTGTGGTTGACGTGCCAGAAAGGGTACATTTAACATCAGTAAGCTGCGATTAAGGGCGCTCATTTTTAACACCACAAAGTGACATCAAAATCATATCCAAGTCAGACTTACCCTAGATGTTAAAAAAAAGGGGAAAAAAAGAAGCAGCTTTTTCTGGAGGCAGACTCCATTCAAATTCATGATAAAAACTGAGAGAAAGAGGAGAAAAATCCATTTATGAGCCAAAATAAAGTTAAAACAGTCTTCACAATGGCCACCTATGAGGATGGCAATAAATTACCTGGTTTGTTTACCTGTGCGCATGAGAGAGTTATTAAAGTGCTGCATAAAACCCTACAGTGGGGGCCCAAAAAGCCTCCTTAATAAATCTCCTGTAACCTAGTTGCATTAATGTTTATTTAATGCTTTTCCTATGTGCTTGCTGGCCCCTCCATCCAAGGCCCCACACTAAGCCTGCTTTTCTCCAAACCCCACCATCCCTGCTCCCTTTATCCCCATACCTACTGCCAACAGCCCCTGTGGGCCAAATTACACCAAAGCTGCCCACTGACTGGACACAACCCGTCATGTTGAGAGCGAGAGCGGGATGAGAGAGGGATGAAGGAATGGAGTGCAGTGGCAGGGCATAGAGGGAGAGAGAGAGAGACCACAACATATTAGATGTAAAGTAATTCTAACCACTCAAATCTTATCTTATTGCTTATAATAAATCTTAAATTCTTTGTGTTGGCTGCTTCTTTTTATGGCTAGCACCTCTTTTTTCCAAGTTTATACAGAAAGAATGTTTTAGGAGAATAAGTGGGAGAAAGACAAAGGCGAGGCTTCATTACTACTGTGTTGTTAAGGTTTACAATGATCTTTTCCCCCATTAGTTAAGAACTGACACTCCATACACTGTAAATCAGGTCCTTAAGTAAGGAGGACAGGACCGTTCTGTTGAGTGCGGCGATACAAGCAGAGGAAGGTCCGTAGGGAAAGCAGGAAAGAGGCTGACAGCGTCCTGAGTTTGGGCCATGGCACAGACACTGGGGCTCTCAGAAGGAATTAGCAGAACAGCCAGTCTTGGGAAATTGGGATGTGACCTGGTGCTAAGGTGAAGAGAGGGAGGAGGGAGAGTATAGTGAAGACAGGGAGGGCGAGAAAAAGGAGTGTTCTGAAAGTACTGAATAGAATAGAAAAGAACTCCGATTTCATTTTCAGAGAATAGTTACTATCCATAAATATCATTTAACGACACGGTAAGTCTAGCTGTGCTGATCTTTTATTTAAGGAACTACACCGACTCAGTCCAGGGATATAAGTTCTGAGAGAAACCAAAAGTCCAGAACCAACAAACCAACAGTGTAGTTAGCCAGAAAGGTGCCTTGCAAGCTAGCATGTTCACAGTGATAATGTTAAAGTGGTGATGTTTAGCAGATAGTGTTTACCATGCTCACTATCTTATTTAGCAAAGTAAGATTTACTGATTTGAAAATTAGGGGAAATATGAGGACATCACTTAAGTTATTGCAATTCATCATCATCATCTAGGGATCATCAATGTCTGTGCCAAAAACCAAGGCAATCCATCCAATAGTCATCAAGACATTTCACTCCAACCCATTGTGGAGCTAAAGCAAAAGTCCTTCTGGGAAACATGAATGTTTGAACCACACTGTCTGGGAAACATGAAAGTCAGCACCAGATTTCATTGCCATCCATCCAACATTTGTGGAGATATTTTCCTCTGGATCAAAGTGGTAGAACGACTAACTGACCAACGGACGGGTCAACATTGTCTTTCCTCAACTGTGGCAACTAAAAATCTCTTAGAAGCCAGTTGTCTAGGTTCTTTGAACAAGACAGCCAACCTTCATTTGATAACTGATTACACACAACTATAGATAAAAGACTTAAATATAAAAAAAAAGAACAAGAGAGAATGAGTTTTAGGCCCTTGCAATCTCAACTCATGTGAAATGGGAGCCTGTTTGTTGTGCACAAGAATAAAGAATTCAAGTCAGGTTCATTTCACATGGTGAAAATAATTAAATCTGTACCAAACTGAATGCCTAGTGAAACAATACTCTCTGAAAATTGCTGGACTTTGTCCAAAGTAATCAAAACAACACCTTGGATGAAAATCAACGGTGTGCCATCATGAAACTCTATCCCGTTGATCCATCTTTGTCACTGCACACATGCAGATATGCACACGCACACACACACACATACCAGACTGTATCTCTTTCTCTCTCACTCTCTCTCTCTGTCTCTCTGTTGGATTACAGAAGGTGCCAACAGGGTGGTGATTATCCGATGCCATCTCCCTCCCCTTCACAAAATGTAATTAAGGTAATACTTCAGTGTGCCACTGCAGTGATCAGACTCTAACTTAACCTCTTAACCTTCAATGTGCTCAATGTCTCCTTTAAACCTCAAATGTCTCCTTCAGTCACTTTGCAGTCAAAATGAAGATTTTTTTCCATTCTTTAACTTCTTATATTCTTCTATTTTCTTTATCTGCCTTGTTGTATGTGTATATAAATATATACATATATATACTGTGTATTTATAAATATTTACTATATTTGTATAATAGTGTATATGAAATACATGTACACCATATACATATATATTTGATAACTGTGATGTATTTTTTACACATCAGTGGCTCAGATAATTATACTACCACTTTGACATAGGGGTCATAACCTTTCCTCTCTCTACACTCCTCTCCATCATCTCCCCTACAGCTCCTACATCATTTTTCTCTTGGAATTAAAAGCCAGATTTGATGTCAATTTTACTGTCAATTTATTCTGGCCGTCTATCCCTGAAATATTTATACGTGTAGAGAGGAAGGTTGCGTCTGCTTAAGCATTCAAAGCTCTTCACTACAGCACCCAGCTGGTGTTGGAACAACCCAATGGGGTAGGGTGTGGTGGGTGTAATGACTACATCTGATAAAGGAAAAGAGGCTATATAAATTAGATATGAGGAGATTAGGTCCACGGGAATGACCTGTTGAATCATGGATAGGCTATTAAAAAAGGGGAGAGAGTGCAGGAAAAAATAATTTGGTGTCCACTATAATGGCGCCGGTGAGTGAGTGTATATGAGCACAACACAGCCCCATTAAGATAACTGAAAAACACACACATGCACACACAGTTTTTATCTTTAATAACCTTTTATGGTTGTTGTCATCCTTTTATCCTCATCCAAAGCAATCTCATGTCACATCGATGCCCGAGGCCTGTGCTTCTCTGTGTAATTTTCACAGAGTGGAAACATGACAATGCAAATCCTCTGTGTTTACAATGTTCATACTTGTCAAATTGTAAAAGGTCAAGTCTCTCGCTTCCCCTGACGCTGATTTAATCGGTAAACATCAATCCCTACCTCTACAGTACAATGGCTCGCGAGATGCCCCTTGAAGAGATGAAAAAGTGCACAACAACACAAACCTGTCATTTAATAGACACAGGTAAGCTCGTAAACAATATCACACAGCTTAACATCCACAGAAAATCCAACTGGACAGTCTTTTATACAATGTAGAATGTAGATAAGTGCACGTTTCAATATTTATTTCTCAGAAAAACACCCGAGAGTAATCTTTGAGATGTCAGTGATACCCTGTGTTGCACATTCATTGATTTGGTACAACCAACACCTTCTCTCCCTCAGCACAAACAGAGCTGCTTGAATCTAGAATCTGCAATTCAATCTTTTCCTCTCATGATCACACATGTGCTTGATTAACAGTATACCTTTGCATACTGAAATAAAATACAACATTGGTTTATCAACACAGCTAGCTAGTGAGCCAGACACAATGGCTGCCACTGATGCTGCACTGTGTCTCATTTACATTGCCCCACTTTCTGACCTGGCTCGCCTTATTCCTAGATAATATATTAAAATACCAACAGGCTACGCTCCTTGCCTCCTATTGGGGAGAAAAGTCAGCTATTTCCCTGCAGGATTATCAATTTAAAAGACTTGTCTGGCTTTGCTGCAGAGGGAGTACAAAGAATGTGTGGGACGAACAGTATAGACTTGTTTCCTTGCATGTGCCATGTGTATAGTTCTATGCAACGATGACAGTGATAAATCACAATTGCTGGTCTGTACTTTTTGTTTCGTGCTGCATTTCTGTCTCTGTCTCTTTGTTTTAACTGTCTTTATCTACCTCTAACAAGCCTTTTTCTCTGTCACACAGACATGCACTCTCATTGTCCAGCCTGTTCACTTGATGATAACTACTGTAGGCGTACTATAGTCATATGTATATGTGTTATATAAATGCCATGCCATGTTCAGACAAATGTATATTATGGATAGCATTTTTTACATGTCTAATTTCTGAGATGGTAATGTGCAGTGTTGAACAGTTATCCAGCCATGCTATACATAGTTTTCATCAATTGTCTTATCAGATTGCATAGTTTGAGTTTGTGGTGTATGATGAGCATGAAAGCCCCTTCAAAATACAAAATACACAAAAACATGGCACCTACCTGCTGTTATGTTTTTAAAGGCACACATTTTTGGAGCTGCTGTGTCTCTGGTTGTGTCACTAATATGCAGCTACTCTTGCTTATATTCACTATTCATTAAAATGCAGTGACCCTTACACATACAATCTTGAAATAAGGCTTGTAACTACTGTTTTTCTTTTTTTCTTTTTTTGTCTAATTCTTGGTTTGGTTTCAAGAAAACAAAAACAATGCAAATGAATGCTAAAAAAAAAAATACAATTCAAAATACTTCTGACTGACAAACAGGCTTAGACTGGCAGTCTGGCAAATGCCAGATGGGCTGGACCACCTAGTGGGCTGCAAGGCCACCACCAGCAAAGTGGGAAGGGAAAAAAAATTGACCTGCCAGCCGTGACCCATATGATGATGGAACAGCCCATCTGATTGGGGGTTAAATAGTCCTAAAATTGTCAGTAGGCTACCTATTCTGTAAGGCAGGTGCAGGACGAGGTACCGACTGCCATCACCTTCCCCCACCACTTCAAGTGGACCCGTCCCTCCATGTAATGTCAGAGGTCAAGCAAGAAAAAGCAAATGAGATCAAGATTTTAAAAAAAGCACGATAGGAAGGTGGCTGTTGAGGATAAGCGACCTCATGACCTGCCAGCAGGTCATCCCCTCTACTGCCAACCTGATATCTATTGCTTAGCCTATATGTTATGAATAGCCAGATATTGCTTTATGCAACTCATAAGCATGTATCTTGGGGAAAAATGATCCATATGAAAACTGCCATGGCCAACCTTGCTGACAAATGACATTGCCCAAGTTTTCGTAATGTGGTAAACTTTTTCGACGCAATCCGCTACTCCCAGTAGCTTTAAACAAATGGAAGGAAGTATTGGAAAAGTGCTATTGGACCCAGGTTTGCTCACAGCATGTCCAGATTACATCTTCTTCAGGAGATCAGTGTGTATAAAGCTGGAAATGGGAGCTCTTAAGTGGCCACTTAATGCACGCCTTCTGAACAGACCAGTAATCAAGATAGGCAGTGTGGTTTTCAAATGGACATCATTTTAGATGCCTTTGATGTGTGCCTCCAGGCTGCTGGAGAATGTTTTAAATGTCAATGGAATCTCCTTCATGCCTTCATGCTGGACTGCATCAGTCTTCTGTGCTGCACTATGGACAGTACACAGACTATATTTTTATTTCTTCATATTATGGAAATTACATTGATATACTAGAAATAATTCAAGAATAAAATCAAGCATTGTTCTAATATGGATATGAGAGCAAAGGTTCGCTACTGGATATGGATAATACTATTTCCACAATCCACAACAAAGACTGATTTATTCAAATCAATTGTAAATGTGAGTGTATGTATGTGAGTAAGGAAGAAAATGGACACCTAGCAGCGTGGTTTAAACAAATCATTAATCAATTTGTCATTTATTTCAGTTATTTATTGAAAATATGATAATCAACCTTTTCATCAAAGGTAAGAAAATTATGGGTAACAGGTCATATTTACTGATACTGATAGCTTTCATTTGCTTACACAAAATGAGGATAGCTGGATTCTTATTGGCCTGAGTAATCATGGTTGAGATAAAGAAAATGTGTTTGTAGATAAAGAAAGAATGGTGGCAGGAGTGATAGCAGACAGAAGAGGGAGAGACTCAGCGAGCACAGTTTTGCTATAGAGAAGGGTCGGCATAAACAGAGCTGGCTACTAGAGGAGGAGAGACTCTGCTCCCAGTGTGAAATGGGACAGGTAGAGAGAGAGCTACACTTCCTCACTTCATGATCCAAAGCAGGCTCTGAGAACATTTTCCCTATATTGGAAAAATACAAAGAATTCAGAAACATAATAGACAGAGAAACTGCCATATTTACTTAGGGAAATGCCCAAATGTAAAATTATTGCTGCAAAATGTATCACCTCCTAAATTTAAATTATTATAATCATATAATTTAAATAATTGTATTGAATTTTTCTATTGCTGTTATTATTTTTGCTTGAGAGAGAGAGAGAGAGAGAGAGAGAGAGAGAGAGAGAGAGAGAGAGAGAGAGAGAGAGAGAGAGATTGTATTGATCAGATTCCTTCAGTAAGACCACTGGCCCAGCAGCTAGCGTGACAGAATACAGCTCCATTCAATAGCCTTATCATTACCACCGCACAAACCCATTCAGCAGGTCAGCCTGTTTGGCCCCTGGTTCAGTGTGTGTGTGTGTTTGTGTGTGCGTCAGTGCATGTCTGTGTATGTGCATGTGAGCGAATTGCGAGTAAAGAAAAAAAAAAAGAAGGGGGTAAATTTCGATTTCTTTAAGCCAATGAATCCCATTATAAGACCACTTACAGCACATTTCTTTGTTCAGAACACTTTCAGCCTAATGAAGTGTCCTAAGAGTGGAGTTAGAAGTAAAAAGAAGATGCTATCCACTAAAGAGTGTCGCAAAGCACAGGTAAAGTTATTGGTGGACCAAACCACTTGCAAAGTCAGAAGATAGTGGATGTTCCTAAACAAAGTTTGCCCCATAAATCTACTCTCCAGGCCTCGGAAGCAAAACTTAACCAAAGAAAGAGCTAACTGTAATCATAGGTGTAGTTTCCTATAGCCGTACCACAGTGCTCTGTGACTGTAAATCAAACCCAACTTTCACAACTGGCAGAGAGAGGCATGACCAACACAACATGGAGAAATTCAAACAATCAGCGCTGAAGCATGAGGCTTAAATTCAGGTTGCTTAAAATACGAAAGGACAACCTCCTACTTTATTGGATTACAGTCAGACTTGAGTGGCAGAAGTAGCTGTCAGTGATGGGGAAGCTAGAGAAGGAGAGATGCAGACTAGGGAAGGAAGGAATAATGGAGCCATCTCCATTGGCAACACAGAGGCACAGAGACTATTTTTAGCAAATTAATTTAAGGCTCTAAATAATTAACTGATAATTATCTGGCAATCAAGAGTAAGATAAAATGATCTCCCCGAGAGTTTTTTTGTCATGTGGCTCAGCAGGCGGACGGAGGAGCTTTGTTTGACTCGCCAGTAAAAAAAAAACTGCTGGGTGTCATGGTGCAGAAAAAAGAACTGACAAGGGGGAATACGGTAAGATGTACTCGCTAGAAGGCAACAGAATTTGCCAATGATGAGCGCCTAATGAGTGACAGAAAACTGGCACCCACAATCTATTTGTTTGTGGAATAATAGATGTGTGTAGCAGCTGTCTTCCATGTGTTTGCCACACATGTTTATGCGCACACATTTGAATATAAACAGCCGCAGACACAAACGACACACAAATTCTGGAGAAATGAGCTTATGAAAAGTACCGTAAGCTGCTAAAAGTAGGATTTCTCCTCAGTCTTTACAGATGTGTGTTAAGTTATGAAGATTTTTTTTTTTTAAGCCTACTGTGTGACTGAGCTTAAAGCATCAGCGTAAAAGTTGGGTTGTTCAGTGTGGTAGTGTAGTGGATGTTTTGTGTCTAAGTTAGGTTATCTCCACACCTGACCCTGACGAGATTCCCTCTAAAGAGAGGAGAAGACGGGGGGGAGAGAGAGAGCGCTGACAAGCAGTTGATGAACTGCCTCTGGCTCTGTGTGTGTGTGTGTGTCCTCCAACCTGTAAAAATAAAAGTATGTTCATTGCCAGTTTATCAAGTTTTTCCTCTCACTTCCTGTCTTCATCTTTTCTGACCCTCTCATATTTGATTCCTGCTCTCTCTTTCCCATTACTTCTGCGTTCCTCCTGGAATTAGCCAGCAGAGAACTGCATAGAAATGGCTGTCAAACAAAGTATGCAAATCTGTCAATCCATCTTTCTCACCTGCATTTTTCAGCAGCCAACATAACTCTTACCTCCATGGTATGTCTAATTGCAAAACTCCTGTACCGGTTGAGCAGTGGTGGGAGGAGAACATTGGGAATAAATTGCATATAACTGCCCACCTGACGGTTTTTTTTTTTTTTTTTTAAGTAATTTTTTTTTGGCCTTTTATTGGCTTTATTAGATAGTGACAGCTGTAGATTGACAGGAAAGGTGGGTAGAGAGAGAGGGGATGACACGTAGCAAATGGGCCGCAGGTCGGATTCGAACCCGGGCCGCTGCAGCAACTCTGTACATGGGTCGCCAGCTCTACTGAGCTAACCGGGCGCTCCTGACAGCTGATTTTAATATTAAAAAAAGAAAAAAAACACAACAACAATTTGTTGAAAGAAAAATGACTCTTTCATGTGAAAAGATAATAGTCATATGTTTATATGTGGACATATGTTTGCATACTGTGTCCTTTTTGGGGGCTTTGGGAGTGCAATTAGCTGTACGATGTGACGTGCTTTGGTGAGAGCTGAGGTTGACAGGCCTACCTAGCCTCCCCACTGTGCAACCTTTTATAAAATCAATGCCACCACTAAACACAACTCTCCCCTGCGGAGCTGCGCCCTGTTATAGCCTCCTTCCCCTTCTAGTATGGGGAGGAAAACACAGACAAACAGATAAATTAGAGCCTCCAGCCTGTCTACTATTGTGAAGTGACAACAGTACTGTCAGCAATAAAATAAGAAAATGGCTTTTTTTTTTTTTTTAACAAGAACCCCTGCATTTAAACCTCACTAACTTCAGCCAATTATATTTCCTTTTCTCTCCAGAAACACAGTGTTATCCATGAAAATCATTGTTATTGGCTAGATTGGTTGTTGATGGGTGACATAGCAAAAAAAAAAAGGTTTTGGAGGCTTTGTACAGATCCAAGAACAGGATCCTAACAGTGAGCGGACCGCTGAGGAAAACATTTGCTCACATCATCTGTGCTCTGATACATAAATTGTTCTCCCAAGAAAATGCTGCAAGACACATCAAAAAAAAAAAAAAAAAAAAGAGTCAGAGAAAGCAAGGTAGAAAAGGGAGGAAAAGCATGTTGTCAGTAGAGTATATAGACATGAAACTTATTGTTTTGTCTTTTTGTTTTGCACCTCAAGGAAGGAGCTTTCACAGACTATGAGTACATATTTAAAGAGGCACTAGCTTTGGGCACTTGGAACCGGTGATAGTGATGGTGGTGTTGATGACAAAGCCAAACACCAGGGCCTGAACACCTTTGCACAAGCAACATCCATTCATTGCTGCAGTGTACAGTATTTCTTGGCAAGTGGCATTCAAAGACAGTAAGATCAATGTGGAGACTTCAACAAGACAGGTATCTGCCTAACACACAAGCAGGTATGTAGCTTGGCTGTGTTACCTGCTACAACTGCTCCACTGCTCCTCATTTGGCAGTCTGTTGCTCTAATTTGCATCAGATTACACGTCCACAGAGGCAAACTCTCTTTAATGGGTAGCGTCATCCTCTGCAGGTGGTACAGGAAGAAAACTTGAGTCTGAGACACAAAAATAATCTGCCTCCTCCGATACTCACTCGTCATTGGCTGATTGTTGCCCTAATGACATTCATTTGTGCTCTGAGATATAATTTTCAACCACTCGATCTCTCTTCATTAGCATTAACTGCACCATTCCACACTGTGGACACATTAACCCAGTTATTTTCTTAATTACCATATTTGGACTTTTTTATTCTTGGCCTGCTGTCTCCTGAAACCTAGCAGAGTTGAAGGGCCACCATGCTACGTCTCCAAAATAAAGCAGCCTTCTGTGATCGTGCACACAACATCTGCATTCTAATTGTCACTTACAGTACTGTGTGTGAGCTACGATGCATGTTCGGTAAATGTTTTTAACCAGACTAAATGCGGCCCGCCTTCTATGTATGCGGCCAGGGGTGGGTTGTGGGTTGACGGTGGTATCGAGCTGGAGAACAATCTATATCAGTCATTAAAATGCAAATGTGTTTACCAAGTCTAGCTTTGATGCAGCACTAAAAACAAGCAGTGGGGAACAATCATGAATCAAACTCGTGTAGCGACCTATTGAACGCATGCCGACGCCATGTAATGAAACAAGAGCTGAAATAAGAGCAGTTTCGACAGTCAATACAAAATGCTGTCATTATCTGAGAAACGTGAAACAGGGAATTAAGCAGCACGAGATGACGCTGGCACCATTCCAAAGCTGCATTTCAAAGGAAACCTAGATTCCATGTCCTAAATTAAAGACTATTGCAAGTGAGACAGATCAGAGATGTTAGTGTGCTCTGTAAATAAACATGGCTGAAAGCACAGCACCTGTTTATGCATTGTAATCCAGTGCAGGTGGATATACTTTGCAGGTAGCACCATGTAGGGTCCCCTGCTGACAGTGTCAACTGAAGTGTAGAGATAATAATGCAGCACGTTTTTTATATGCATGCTTTAAGTGAAATTCAAGTCTTCCTCTCTAACCCATCGGTTTGCAACGGTTTTTGGCTTGTGACCCCTACATATTACACAGTCTACTTGTGACCCCTTATCACAGGTTGCATATGTATAAAAGCTGTGGGTCTTAGAGTAGGTTGGATTCTTTCCACTGTCAGATTTAGTCTTGCGATACCTATGTTGACACTAAAAGATTGCCCCACTCTTTTGAAATTAAAAATTACATTTTAATCCAGTTTGCCAGTTGAATACTATATTTAAATACAAATGAAAATGTATTATGCACGTTTAACCTCTGCAAATAAATTCAGAGAGAGTCATTATGACTTAAAAAGACAATGTACTTGGTATGCACCTCCTCTCTCAGTGCTACGGCAAAGCTTTGAAGTGTCTCAACTATAATATGCCATTATGATGGACAGAAAAAAAAGTAAATCTTAGGGAAAACACCTTAATTCATCTGCAATCTCTCATTAAGCACCTAATTGACCGTGATGTCTTCCTTCCCCTATTGGCTAGGGATTTGTGAACATTGAATAACTATTGAACAACACGAGCAGACCTAAATAAATAAATTCCAGATGAGCACTGAACAGCAAAGGAAGGTTTGGTCCCTTCCTCTACACAGGGCCAATTAGAGAAACCGCATCAAGAGGGAAAAAAGGAATTAAAGCCATAAAAAATATCAAACAGGAGAGTGAGAAACCTTTGGACGGAGCTTTTAGATTGAATAATTGTTTGTTAGAAAGGCTGTTAAACACATAATGATCAATGCATGACTATGACGTTGGGATCGTATACTTTTACACTATAAGTTAATGTGTAACCCTGCCTTTCTACAACTACTTACTCCTTTAGTTTAGCAATTAATTAATTTATTGAATTTTGGCCTTAAATTACCTTTTTTCCAATATCGTCAACAAGTAGTACTGCTAATCACTACCAACTGACATTAGGGCGCTCTAAAATGTGTGAAGAAAATTTAAGTACTCCTAAAAACACTACACTAGTGAATTCCCTGGGAGTCTGTGCAGCAACACAAAGCCATTTGGGGCTCTGTTCAGAATATCTACTCACTCATACAATCTCTTCCTCTTGGAATCCTGAAAAGAGTTAGCAACCCACTTTTGAGCTTAGTCAATCTGAGAAAAAGGGATAAAGAGAAGAAAGGAGATGGGAAACATGAGAGCGTGAGGACAAGGAAGTAATAGATGGTAAGGGAGACAGAGAGTAAGTGAGAGAGAGAGGAGGGTGGTCTCTTTTTTGCAAATCATATCATCTCTGTGAAAGCGGACCGAACGATGGAGATGAGCATTACTACTAATCTCCGATCCGCACCTTGAAAAGAAGTCTAACTTTCATTTGCCACTGACAAGCTCCCTCTTGTGATCTCAGTGGATGACAAAAGCACTCAATGAACAGATTACATAGTGTATTTACTGTCCTACAGTATGGAGTAAATCTCCAGCACAGAATCTACTTCCTTGATCGTAATGAACTCAGTTCAAAGTTATTTCATGAATGTTTTAAATGCTACAGATTTGGACAAACGCATACATTGTTTTAAACAAAGTCATGGCAATTGGTAGACTGTGAAATTAAAACTAATCTCAGATAGGATTATTATCTCTGATCAGCCTTGCATCAGGGAGAATACTTGATACTGCTCGGTTTCAGATCAAATCTAATAAGCTTAAAGGTAAGTATAGGGCTTAGTATTCATTTGTGGATAGAGAAGCCCATTCTGTACATAGTTCACTTGTAATATGATAAGGAGATATTGTTGGGGGATTAGGTTATCTCCCAGGAGATCTATTAGTGGATAAATCCTACTGGCTGCCTTATGAATCATTACCTTACTGGTTACAATCTGATCTGCACATGCACTCCCTTCAACTACCAACACAATGACTATACGTACGTACGTACAAGCAAAGCACACACACACACACACACACACACACACACACACACACACACACACACACACACACACACACATACCATTTAAATCCTTACGCCTGACAGCAGGTAGATTCACTTTCAAGACATATCTTAAGAATGAAAAAAAAACAAAAAACCCACAACATACAGTTCAAAAGCAGCACACTGAAAGATCACTTAGGTCGTCATTCAGCTTCAGTGAAAATAACAGAGGGATGCGAATCAGTGTCCACAGCACAGCAGGGCATATCCATAGCACTGTGTGGGATGATAACCAGAAAGGTAGGGAACAGACACTGCATCGGCTGTAAATCCTACAATAATGGCTAAAGTGACATTAAATAACACAGGGACTAATCTTCTTCATGGGGAATACAGTTTCAGTCAAACTGGCTCCAGCAGAGTGCTTTTTGGCTATTAGCACAATAACCAAAATGGAGGGCTTTAACAGGATGGAAATGGAGAAGCAATTGGTATAATAATTCTGTGAAGAATGCCACAAAGTCTAATGCCATTATTAACACTTTGGGCACTATGTATCACCAGCACTGCCCCCGTCATTACACATTCAGCTCAGACAAGATCCTGTACCACAGTCACGACTGTGGTATTTAGCAAGGGGAAAAAAAAGACAACAAACTGAACAGTGTTCCTGCACAGAGCCTAAGGGTTGGACGGGTGAAATTCAATCCACTTTTTTCTACCTGTTAGAAATCTATTAGAGGCCAATAAGGATGCTGAAGGGAGAAGGTTTGAGATATTTCAGGTCAGCCTCGGAGGTTAATTGTCGAGTCGTCTGTCTGGTCAGTGAGAGGATCACCGTGAGAAACCAATCCTGAAGGCAGGGGATGAACGGTGAGTGTGGATGGCATTCTGGAGATTAGAGCAGTTGATGGGAGAGGCAAAGGTAGAGGGAGAAGGAGAGAAAGAGGAGGGAAACATGAACCCATAGACCTCAAATCAACACTTTCACAAGACTGCCAATGCTAAGTGGGTTTAGACATACACTTAATGTGCTTGAGAGTGTTTATGTGTAGCCAACAAGGCCATTGAGGCTAGCTCTACTTACATTAACAGGGTGTGGTTTAACCTTTGTGTCAAGTAGAGATAGAACAGAAATGTTAATAGTATCAAAAATAAATACTCCAGCTACTACATATCAACCACTGCAAGATGAAAAAAATAAAAATCACACACACACACACACACACGCACGCACGCACGCACGCAAGACAACTTGCACCACCCACTCTCTCCCCTCACTGAGGTAATTAAAGAGAATCTGCTGAACAGAGGAGACAAACTGATTAAAGTCCGGCTTAATCACATCCACTGAAACCTCAAGGAACTCCCATTCCACTGCAGCTACCCCCGTTTCCTATGTTACCATTTTAGAATAAACAAAAACAAACATAAAAACAAAGCAACATAACAAAACAAATGGTGCAGACATTGGCAATGAGGACTTTTTATTTTATTTATTTTTTTACTCTGTTTTGATGAAGGTCAAATTAAAATGTAGAATGTAGGCTGTGGTGGGCTGATGATAAATATGTGGCTGTCTGTTCAGATGTACAGTGAAAAGACATGGCCCTCCTGTGGGCATCGCTCCACATCTCTCTGGCCGCCTCCACGCCAGTCCCATTTCACAACTTGTTCTACATCTGTGACACATACACACATACACACACACAGACACAGTCTCACATATACATGAACGCACTGAGGGCACTTTTCTCTCAGACACTCACACATAAAGAGTGTCCCTCATCACCTTGCTCAGAGATGAATGAGTTCGCCACTGTCCTCAATCATTTTAATCACTTCAATGGAAAATGCCTCATTCACGGCTATCTTTCTGTACTGCCTTGCAGCTAACTCATGTATACACATTCCTACACTTCCCAAAAACACCCCCCCTCACACAGACACACACACAAACACAATGACTGTCACTCTCTGATAGTACAAACTCCTGTGATACTAGTACACTGTGTAACCTCTTCCATTATCCTTCCTGGCTAATATCTAGAAGCTTGATGACAATGATTACTTTACAGTTATTATGGACAGATAAATATTCATATGCACACACCTGCAAAATATAAAGTGAGCTACAGTGGCTAATTGGAAGATATGCGGTTTGACTTTGAATCAAAACAAGCACTGTACAGTATTCAAACCAGCAGCATCACCACAATTTTGTGCATATTGTAATTTAATGATGAGATACAACTTTAAAAGGGGCATTGTAGGACCGTGTGTAGTCTCCTACATGTATGGATGAAACATTTAAATATATAATTGGTAATAACAAAAAACGGTTGCTACAAAATTCAAATAGAGTTAGCTTTACTGATAGAATTCTGAGGCCAGATCTCCATTTGCAACTGAATAAAAGTTGTGAACCATGAAGTACATAAACAAATATCAATACTGACACAGTTAAAAAACTGTCACTATTGGCATTGCAGTGTTAAAAGAGTCACGGAGTCACATCAAACTGGATTTTCCATTTTCACCAGTGTTTAAAAATGTGATTTGCACATACAAACTGTAGGAGTAGGGCAATGGAGCACATGCAAATAGAAATATATTTCAGATGAAGCATCATAACCTTGCTCACAGAGGTTTAAAAATATGACCATGGATCAAACATGCCTGAGGCATCATAACCCCTGCTGTACTATCCATCACAAACACGCCCCAAGAGCACATTCAGCCCACAGAGTGCATAAAAACTACAGTCAGTCATTCAAATTGTTCATGTTCGTCTCTATTTTGCTACATCACCTCTAGAAACAATGTGGAAACCTTCCCAGCAGGTTTTCAATCATAATGATCAGTGCCATGATCGGCTCCACAATGCTGGAGATCTTATTTAAATACATTTTTACAAACACTCCAATAGATTGGTGTGTTGATGATGGCAACCATACAGTGTTACTTTGCAACAACACCTCCTCACCACTGAGCTGTTGCAGCAGCAAACTGACGGGGCCCCTCCAGTTAACGCCTGTTCCTACCTACACCTCTGGATGTGTTTCTTCACACCTGCGCCTGCTCTGTGACTTGTAACATCAGGACACGGTCGGACAGAAATGTGCTTGGATCTGCATTACAGTTGGCACCATTGTTTGTGTGCTAAAATGTCTCTGCACTGTGGGCCTGTAAGGAAGGAGGTGTGTACGTGTTTTTAAAAACAAAAATAGAAAGAAACACATTTTGACAAACTAGCTCATTATCATGCAGCAGCTCTGGTGGACAGTTGTGAAGTGGGAGGAGCTGCTGGTTCAAAAAGCAAACATTTGCATTTTTAAGATTCTTTAAACAAAAACCTTCAATGTTTCTCAATACAGAAAGCAGCTGCAGAATAGGAGTCTCCTATTATGTTATAGCTTTATGTTATGCTTTATGGTATGGCTATCTGTTATCCATATTACAACTTTTTCCATGCTATAGTACCCATCAGGCTTGGCGGCTGTTGCCATGGAGAGGATTCTAGTCAGAAGTGCAAATCAGAGCTGTAGCTTCTTCAGGTTATTTCCTCTACACTTCAGCATAGTTGCTGAAGTCATCTACAATGTAAGTGAACTGATTTAACCAAAACGTGAACTGCTTTAAAATATATAACCTGGTTTCTGTATTTATTTGGCAAAACAAATACAGAAACCAGGTAATATATTTTAAAGCAATTAAAAAAAAAACCAAACAAATTATGCTTTTATACTGGCAGCCTGTATGAAAGCATAAAAGTCACTTTGATTTATAAGAGTACTCCAGTCTGCAAATATATTGGTTAAAAAGAAAATTCCACTCATGGACTTGCAAAGTTATTATCAAGTAATTTTGTAAGCACGTGAAAATGCGAGAAAACTGTAGAGGAGTTCAAACATTTTTGGAGCAACTGTAAGTTTTTCCCACCTACACGGGTAACCTTGAAAGTCGTGGCACAGAAATTAAAAAAATAAAAATAAAAACAAGAAAGGAGAGCAACAGAGGGAGAGATATATTGTCCCTATGGTTCCCAACCATAGTTAGGATGGGAAGCTGCAAGGCATCAAGGCAAAAAGCCCAGGGATCAACTATAAGTCTTCATCACACAAAGTCAATTCAAGGTCAGCTGCTGGTTCAGGTAGATGTGTCTCACACATCCCTGTTGCTGTTAAATGACAGGGCTTAGACCCACCAACAATATACAGTCTGCATGTGTGTGTGTGTGTGTGTGTGTGTGTGTGTGTGTGACATTGAGAAAATAGAAAGCAAGGAAAAAATGGATTAGACACATATACATTTTTATTTTATGTCACTGCTATTGCAGCTAACAGCAACATGCTGAATGTGTCTCTCTCTGTCTGTCTGTCACAACAAGCATCAGTGCACCAGCCTGGGATCCCTATTCACAGCAAACTGGCTCATCTCATATAATTGTGTTCATAGAGAAGCCATCATCAACACAACCACTAGCACTTTTGGAGGTCACCCTATCCACCCATGTTGCTAATTGGAGGTTAATTGTCAATAAAAACCCACACAGGCATGGCTGTAGTATATTAGCACTGCTTGTGACAGGTCTAAAGACAGTTGTTAATACTCTGATTTACCATGACCCGCCTGATATATTACTGGTTTGATGGACTGGAAACTGGTAATGATCAACACACAAAACATACAGTGCAATTCATGTGCGAATGTGGGAGTGTGTGCACATGCCGGGTAAGATTATATAGTCTGTACCAAGTCATGTAGTTATGGTAGTCTGTACCATATAGACACATGAAGTGACAAAATTATATGCACAGATAAAGCAGAGAAGCAATATAGACCAATAATGATTTGAAGTCTCGCTTTGCCTGTGATTGCCCTAAACATAGTGAGTTACATAGAGACTAGGAGCGGTCCATTGACTGATTCAATTGACAAAACATTCAATTGTTGCCTGGGTATATTTATCGACCTGGAGGCGGAGATGGTATGTTATGTGCCCTGGCATTTGTTTGGCTTGCTCAATCATTGCGGGACATTGCTCATCATGAAAAACAAGGATATATTACTATCCTTGCTGCGTCCGCCTTTAGGTTTGCCCTATTCTTTCCCTCCTTGTTGCCTGTTTTCCCTTTGTTTCAGGAAGCAAGGGGTGGAGCTGAGATCCATCAGTGATGCAGCTCACCTGAGCAGGGTGGGCTCAGGAGGCTATAAATCACACCTGCAAGGCTCTCTCAGCCTCTTCCCCTGGCCTGCCGATTCTACTTGTCGTTGGTTGTTTTGTGTTTCACGCTCATAAACACACGCCTCACCTCTCACTCACACAGACACGGCATATTCAATTGCATCGTTTATTTGCATTTACTTAATTTGGTTGCGACACTGTTAGGTTCATACGGAGTTCAGACATTGCTCCCGTACCATGCTAATGTTTGACTGTTGACGTGATAATGGATAAACCCGTCAGACTCCTGCCAATTAAGACTTCAGAGATGGATGTCAGTTGTGGGAAAAAGAAAGTTAAGTTATTTTGAATCCAATAAAATTATCAAGGTCTCCTGAATAGAAGATCAGCAGTACCAGTATTCTTGTGAGAGCTTGAATAAGAAGCGGGTGTATGGAGTTACAAGCCTCTCAGCACATGTCATCAGCAAAGAATATCCTCTAAAAGCTGAAATTCAACAGTGTGTTTTGACAATTCTGTCTCGGCCTTGACTGGCAGAGAATGCCAGCCAATCCCCATTTGAAATGCGACAAGGAAAAACAAAGCCTGTCAGAATGAGTTGGAGAGATGTCTACTGAGAACCACATGTGGTGAGAAACAGAGTCAGGGGAGAGGGAGAGAGAGAGAAAGAGAGAGATAGAGAGAGAGAGGGAGAGAAACTGTTCCTTCTCTACATGACTCTGTCCCTGAGATACACATCATGCTGCTCCCCCCACAGTGGGTGACTCTGACAGGATACTGTCTGTGCAGCATTCCCCCTCTGTGTGATTGATGAGCCTCATTTTGCCAATTAATGGAGAATCCCCTGTTGACTACCATCAGATTGCCGTTTGTAACTGTTAGTGTTTCTGACTGTCACAGATTCATATTAATTAGAGATCTCTTTCTCCTCTGACTTTTCTATTGTGTCAAATTTGCAGAAATGAGTGCACAGTGACACACCGAGTAAATGGCGCACTGTGTTATTTGCTGTCATTAATTTATTCACAAAGTGCACGGCTTAAACTGTTGAAGGCCAAATCTTTCTGAAGAAGTCAACCCTAATGTCGACCATATACCGTATCGTATAATCAATTAGCAAACGTGAGGCAATTAGTGCACTTTATTTGCATAATGAAGCGCCTAATTGGTCCAAAGTGTGCGATTGCAGTCAATAAGTTTGGCTTATCGCTAGCGGGGGCCACGTATATGAGCATGCTGTAAGAGATATGGCCCGCAGTCATGCAGACACAATGATCCCTGGGTCCTGTCAAGGGAGAGGAAGGATAGCCACCACGGACCAAAGTTAGAAATCAACGGAGAGCCCAGTAGGAAACAGCAGAACAACACTGTATTCCCTCGACAGCATCAGCAAGAAAGGAGTAACATTACTGTGGGGAAAGGAAGTGTTTGGGCATTAGTTTGATTTACATTTTAGAGAGGCTTTCAACTGGCACACACAGCAAATTCTGCTAATGATACTCAGGCCTTTTTATCAAGGAGCTTTCACCAGCCTATTGGGTGCTCTCCCTTAGCACTTATTAGCAATATGGCACAACAAAGGGTGCTACCAGGTAATATACAGGAATAAATGTCAGTCATCGTATAGAAGTCCTCTCTGTGCACTACTACTAGCATTAAGTACATTTCATCCAACTCATTTTACAATTAACTTCTGCGAAACCTCTTGAATCTTGAATCTATGGCAGCCGTACTATTATTATTTGTCATTTCAGAAAGTGCACGAATGGATAATGCAGAACTGTATCAAGACCATGTAAACAGCATTCTATGTGCCATTTTCCTGTGAGTCAACCTGCATCATTTAACTCATCTTCTATTGTGGATTCACATGCTGAAAAACATCGTAAACCCTCAGTGGCTCATATTTACTAGACAAATAACTCCAGTCACGTTTTCCCTTCCACTTGCATTTGATAGAATAATTTGCCAACAATGGGCCTGCCATTCAACTGAGTCTCAGGGATTTCATTAAAACATCAAATGAAAGTGAAATCATGAGCCATGACGGTGGAGAGTAGGGATGGCTAAGCAGAGAAGCGTGGCTGGTGTCTACTGCAGGATTAGAGCTCAGCAACAAGTGCTCAAGGGGGGCTTTGCATCAAACCCAGGAGCCCATGACAAATGAGGGCGGCTGGGCCTCTGTCTATTACCCTGCACTAAGCTCAGGCCTTTTGGGGAAGTAATGAGGTGCAGATTGGTGCTGCTGCCACTGGGTCCTTAGCCCGACTTTCTGTAGAGCTGAAATAATCAGTGGAGACCTTGGCCAATAGGGGTAAAGCTACAGCAGCTGAGCAACACTTGGAGACATGATGATAAAACAGATTAACTAAACAAAGAATTTTCTGTTTAGAACACTTTAGCCTGTTAGATACATCGTCTCTTCTCCTTATTCATATACAGCGCATGTACTGCATATTGTATACTGTATATCAACCGTCCACAACAAGCATTAAGCGTATACAGTAGGTGTGTAAGGAATCGTTTTAGATTGCAGGGGAGCAACTCTGAATCCCAACAGGGCGCAACAGATCCCAAAGGACGACCTTCAGGACTGGCAGGGCATGGACGCTTTATCAGTGGAATATGACAGTTGTTCACTCAGGAGCAAAGGGGTAGATCCAGTTTACATCATGGGTGCACCCCCTGTACTCAAACGCCACACCCCCTCATGCCTCTGGGAGCTGCAGTCCACGCTGCCTGTCAGCAAGCTTACTCTACTGGTTAATGGAGCTGCCACATCAGGCCAAGTGTCACAGCCTAACAAGATACTGATTGGCGAACTTCTAGGGAATTCACTCATATGACCAGAGGGCACCAAAATGGTCTTCTGTCTGGGAGTGAACACAACAGCCAACAAGGCGACAGCGACATGATATTTTTTGGTGAGCAGAAAGCAGTACATGTGTGACATCTATCACTGGATTTTTTTTTTCGTCTTCATTGGCGTTTGCTTAAGTCATTTGTCAAACAAAAATGATAAACATTAGATGGCTTCACCTTCTTAAATGTGAGGATTTTCTTTTTTTCCTTGTCTTACATTAAATTCAATTAGATTATTAGATTAGATTGCACACAATAAGTATGAGTACAATGAAATGCAGTTTCAGTATTTTTACACACACACACACACACACACACACACACACACACACACACACACACACACAAATATATGCTTGTGTTTGCTTTCTTTTTTTTTATAGCTTTTTTTAGCCTGTATACTGCAATGGAACAGGGAGGGTGTTGTACAGTATGGATCTTGGCAGAGCAGTATGAGAATACTGTATAATAGATATACTGTAGGTACAGTTACGCAAAGGGTTCTAAAGCTGTAAATACAAATGTTAGAGTGTCACAGTGTTTGTACTTTTAAAAGTAAATTAAATTGACTCACTCTGCAACAATGCCAGTTCCTGTCTTACTTAAGGTAATTAAAAACTCTATATAAATGTGCTCTATTTTATATTTGTCATCAAAGGTAATGAGACAGAACTGAGTAAATACCACACAAAGAAAAATCCTTGGAAAGACAACATAATCACCAACCTTTTTTCATTTACATTGTGTGTTTTTTTTCTTTGCAATAATCATAATTAGAATTACAGTTTGAGCAAATGCTTGTTTGTTTTTTCCAGACACACATGTATTAAAATGTGTTAATCAAAATCTTAATATTTCCTCTGACATGCAGAATGCAACATGAAAGATTTGTTCTAGTTATTGCACTTTTATGATGCTTTATTCAAGTCTGGACATTCACACTGAGGTGAGGGAGACAGAAACAGACTGGTTTAAGGACCTCTACTCATTTACACTGGTTTTCACTGAATTTTGGATAATTAAAAGGCTCCACGGTTAGTCTGTGCTTCAGTTAATTGGCCACACAGTTTACAGTGAATTTCATTAGCAAAGGAAAACACTCTGGTTGGGGGTTGGGTTGGGGACTCAAAGGAAGGTGGTGATTAAGAGAGAGCTTATGTCTGTGTGTGTGTGTTTGTGTGTGTGTGTGTGTGTGTGTGTGGCAAGGGGGTTGGGTGTTTGTGTATTTCGGCTTTAAAAATTATAAGGAGCTGCTGAAAGTGCCACCAGCATCCTTTAACCCAGTTTTCTTATATACAAACATGCAGAAATAAACATGATGATTCTGTAAATAATCGTACTTACTTCTCATTCAAACACATAAAGGTGTACTAAAGTGGGATAACGTCTCCAAACAACACCGTGCTTCTCCAGACAAAACAAGCCTGTTAACAGGGGATTTCTGCAGTCTAAACTCGGCAGCCTGCTAAATAGAACAATTGTTTCACTAACAACCATTTATTTAACCTTAAGTGCCTGGTCCCGATACAAGGGAATGCTGTGTACACCTATACACACACCAAGCCTAAAGCCAACAATCTCTCCAACTGTTGCAGTTTGACAAAGGCCATCCATAAACACATTGTGGTGAACCTCTTCCTTTGAAGTGTAAACTAAATCAGGCTGAAGTATCTGAGAAAAACAAAAAAGGTGGTACCTGTAAAAATGCATCTGTCAATTTTAAAGCCACAAAGGTGGTATTAAATGCTAGCCCCTGGGCCAGGAAAGAGTGTGTCTGGGCTGACCCTGTGTGGGTGGACTAAATTGGTGTGAGAAACTGTTACTGTTAGGTGTGTGGGCTTTGTACGATCCCAGGACTCGAGGCTTCCTATTCAGGTATCAGAAGTATCAATAACTACTAGATCCGCTGCTCAAGCAGCTGCTTCTTCGCGTTGGCAGGAAATTGTCAAGTCGGGCAACAGTATGATAGACATATTAGAAATCTGAATTATCACAAGTAATTAAGATCAATACAAGATCAGAGTTGGTTTGTCAAAGACAGACTGTGGCTTAGATGTAACAAATAGACTTCGGATAGATATCTAAGCTGATCAGTTGGGCAATAACGCCAAGTCCTTGAGTATTTTGAGAAGGGCACATTTGCTAGGAATTCTAGAGAAAATAGTACAATTTACAATGTATTATTTATTTAAGGCTTATTTTCAAACTTAAAAACATGGTCACAAGGAATGGCTTCAAGCTACTCAGCTTTATTCACTCAGCCTTGTGGAAGAATTCCACAGCTACAAGGACATGTTACCGGGGAAACTCAGTGACTGTCTAACAATAACACATATACACATAGGAAATACAAAAAAAATAAAAAATATATATAGATAGATAATGGCAGCTATATATAAAGAAGTAGCAGGAAACAGGAAAAACGGGAGTTTAAATGATTTATTAAAACTGGTAAGATGTTTAGAGAAATTGTAAAAAGCTAAGTATTCATTCAACTGTCCTTCTTGCATTAGAGAATTGTGTGAGAAAAATTAAGACTGGATAAATTTGTAAGCCCAGTATAATATATCTTAATGAAACTGGCCCCAGAAGACAGATCCTTGTCACTCAATGTGCGAAGATGGGAGAGAATGATGTGCACTGACTCCGGCCTTCTGGGAAATAAAAGGTTAAGCTAAATATCAGTGGGCTGGGTTAAGGCACTAAGTACAGCGGCGCGCGCGCGCGGGCGGGGGGTGTATTGGAGATGTCCAGGCACCCATCAAGGTTCAGTCAGGTCTCTCATCATCCCCCATCGAGCCACCTCACCACCATTAATATTCCAGAATGCAGAGTCCCGCTCTAAGCCCCCAGCACTACTCTATCATATCAGAACTGAAGAGTGTGTGTGTGTGTGAGTGTGTATGTGATAGCCATAGCCTCTCTGGTGAAATAAGGCTCTCTGGGGGCTTGTGCCTCAACTCTACAGCCTTTGTGGGCCCCCATTACTTCTGACAGATAGAGATCACTAAACTGCTGAACAAACACCCCATTCGGTCATTTGCATACATTACAGTAATGGAGAGAGAAAAATGTATCAATAAAGCCAAATGAAGTGCTTCCACTAAGCTCTACTTTCTCTCTTTCTCTATCTTTCTTTCTCTCTTTCCATACTTTCTTTCTTTCTGTATTTCATAACTGTTACTGATCTGTTGATGTAAATTTCTTTTACAGATTGTTCTGAGGTTGTCCCATCAGATTACATGTATCACCCTTTCTAATGGGACAAAACCTGAAATTTCTGAAGCCTAAACATCTTAGGATCACTAATCTTGCATGGCGAGACAAAACAAAACAAAACATAATTCATTGTTGAATGTTTAATTAAAACTGCTGCTTGGGGCAAATATTACATCTAAAATACCTCGTAGTGACTACGGCCTCCTGAAATTAATCTCAGGAAAAAAAGCTGACAAGAGTCACAGTGAAACAGAGGCACATGTACTCACCTCCACATGCTCTGCAAATTATTCTCTCTCCCTCTCTCTTTCTCTCTTGTAACACACATACACACATGCACACACACACACACACACACACACACACACAACAAACGCAGACTGACTCATTCATCACAGTGCCCAACAGTCAAGACAGCAGAGCTTCACTTAACTTTTTCAGGGTTGCTCGAGCATCAAATGCATGACTTTTAGCTGTTGTTGTTCTTCCATCTGTCATGCTTCAAGGAACCAACATCCTTTTTTTTTTTTTTTTTAATCCTAGGGAAAAGTTTAAAAAGGTATGTTTGCCTTGACTCTGCTATCTTATGTGTACCAAAGGAAATGTCAACCCAGAATATAGCACTGTATTTCACACTGTCATTGTTCCAACACTTAGCTGTGCAACACAGATTAGAGTGTTTCCTAAGCTACTAAAAACCTCAGCAAATCAAGCACAGCCTGCGCTTTCTATCACTTGCACAAAAACAGCCCAACATCTAATATCTTAGGAGGAGAAGTGGTGGAAAATATTGTCCTGGGTGACAGACTCCAGAGAAGTGGGCTAAATTGAGACGCACATGTAGACACACACACACACACACACACACACACACACACACACACACACAAATGTTTATAATAAACACACCAACAGCTACTGCAAAACCATGGAGTAAAATGTGACTGCACACTTCTAGTGTCCTATTATCGTGTACTATCAACATCCAGACAGAAACAACTTGGAAAGAGGAAACAACTGTGTTTTCTACATGGGACAAAATAATCAACACCAAATACAAAATGCAATACCACATGGGAAGTGACATTTTGCTGACATCTTCTTATTATGAGGACATTGTTATCAATTATATCACTTTATTATACAAAGGAGATGAAATGGAGATCAAACACTCCAGGGAGCTAACTGATGAGAACAAGCGAGCGTGCATTTTTCATCATTTGACTCATTCCTTTCTTGTGCCTCGATATCTCTTCTTCATATCATATACTATTCTATAGCAATTCTGCTTCTTGTTCAATCAAGGGAAGGGGAAATACTATTTAATTTACCAGTACGAAAAACTTTCAAAGTGGAATGCAACACAGATGAAGAATTAAATACAGTACATGTGCTTGTGAGTGCTTTCCAAACTGGTGAATTAAATCAGGCAAGAACAAAAATAGATCTTGTTAAATCCTACTAAGCCTCCTTCCTGGCACCAAAACTCGATCAGGTGGGATGGAGAGAAGGTTGAGAGAGGAGGAAGTGGGGCGTTTCAGGTCATGGCCAGCCAGCTTCTCTCTACCACACTCTGGGGAGGAACTCCAGACAGTGAGGGAGAGCCATGCTGCAGTATATCTACACTTCTCCATTTCCTCTCACTCAAGCCTCTCGTTCCCGAAGGAGGCTGGGAATCAATAGTGACATCGGGGGGCAGAGTAGCTTTCTTGCCTGCCTGCTCTGCCCCCGAGCCGCTGCCGCCAGGGAGGTCTCTGCTTCAGTTTTTTTAATTATACAAATTCAAGTGCCCGTCTTTGACTGGGAGCAGATTGTTAATGTGTTAGGAGGCTGTTACTCTTATACCACCCAATGTGCAAAGTCAGCCTTAATATATCTCAGACAAAAGGAAGCAAAAATCAGGTTAAATGCTGTCTTACATGAGAGCGCTTAGCATATGGAAACACCTACTCACTTGTTCAATTACTCTTGAGTAATTCTTTATCTTCAAAATAATGCGAGGGAAAACAAAGAAGACACTGCTGACTGCTTTACTGTTTTGTTTTTTTGCCCACGAAAGGCATCCTAGCCTCAAGCTATTGAGTGATTTCCACCATTGATCAAACCTATACAGTGAGGACCTTTCCTCTCAGAAAGGGCATTCAAGAAAGTGCAGAGACATGGCTAATTCAATTTGGGAGCAGAGATGCTTGGGTTTAAGTGAAACACTCTGTTATCGAAACAGGAGAGGTGCCATGAGAGAAGATAGTGCACGGACGGTTGTGTGTAGAGGCTTGTGGCCGGTCAGGAGATGAAATCAGGGATAGGCGATAAGTTGGTGTGAGGGGCTAGAGCCCCTATTAGAGTCCCCCAGGGGACAGACAGCGGTGGCAGAGCGCAGTAAAAATAGCCACAGGCGTGATTTCACTCTCGGGACCGAGGGAGGAGTGAAGAGGGAGATCTGATCAACATCTCGCAGCAAGGCAGCCAGATCCATTCCCTAAGTTCCCTAGGGTGCCACCCATCACACCAAGTGACTTAAACTGCTCACCACTGCCAGGCAGAACACAAACAGCACACAGTGCTATTGACAAAATGGTACATACAATGTTCTAATCTGCTAGAATATCTTTTTTGAGGAGAAAATCTATGTATAACATTAAGCAAGGTGTGAAAATGACCACAATAAAAAGGATATCGACATCTTTTCCACAAACTTATCTTGTTGGTCGTCTGTTTTGGGGAAGTTCTCAATGTCGTTTTCGAGCCTCTGAATGTGACGTTCCATGGTGGTCAAACTGCTTTTTAAGATCTCAGCGGACACTGTAGAATAAAATGACAAAAAGATAAAAAGATTAATTGATTAGCAAACACTCATTCTGGGCTCACCTCACTGACAGGATTCCAGCAATGAAAACAATTCACATCCCTGTAAACTTTGTTGAAGTTTAGATAAAAATATGACTGAGTTAGACTGTGTGTTATGACATACTGACTCCTGCATAATCCATTTGTGTGTGGCCTAGAAAGGAGGCATGTGTAAATGTGTGTACAGTGTGTTTGTGTGGCTCATTAATCAGTCTGTAATCACTGTTTGCAGAGTTGCTGTGAAATCCACAGTATTCAGATCAGCCCTTTCAAGTGGAGACTTCAAACGGCAAGCAGCGTCTTAGGGGATCAGATGGGACAGGAGCATGGATGCAGTACCATGTTTAGCTTGTTAAGGGTTTAGTCTTATTGACACATACACCGAAACACACACAACCTTGCGCACACACATACATGTATGTATTCTTTCCCCTAAAAATATGGTCCCAGAGAAGAAGAAAAAACAAACATTAACATTTAAAGGTATATGCATAAAGTCAGTCACTAAGATATGTTTCTTGACCTCCTTCAGGATAAGCCTTCATATTATGAGTGTCTGAATTGCAGCCATTTATTTTATTTAATTTCACAAGCTTTGTCAATTCACTGCAAAATTTACTGCATTTAGCATACAGAGTACTTCATTGAAAAACTTTCTGTTTTTGTCTAACAAGAAATTTATTTTTAATTTAAAATACTTTTGATATTCTTTTACAACCAAAGCCCTTGGCCTTTGAGGCACAACACTGAACATTTTGACAAAAGATAGAAACATGACAAAAACAAGAGAGCGGAGACCACTGCCAAAGTCTAATAAACTCTTTTGTTAATCCTTATGTTTAAAGCTAACATTGTTGAGTCCAAGGCATGTGCCTCAAGTCCACACCCCTATGAATGAAAGACCAACTTTCCAACCTTGACTCAACATGTTGGTTAAACACAAAAAGACCAGCAAACTGATGGGTGAAGGCAATTATATTCACAAAAAAAACTAAAAACAAACAAACAATAAACATGCCCTGCTGCATGAATGATGTAGGCCACTGATATAATTTAAAAGTGACATGAGTCAATGAAAAAATGATGAATGTCCAACCTTTGGCCAATCATCACCAAAAGTTTGCATCATGCATGAACAGCAACTGGTCCATCCTATTTTGCAGCTAGTTGCTTTAATTTGCTTCAAGCACTGGCTGATAACCAAAATAGGCACCAATAATCAAAGCTTGTATTTTTAGCCTACACTACCTTCACATCTGCAAGGTTAGTCTATCCACTAGACTGTAATTGAAGAGCTGAGGGAGTGAGGAGGGGCGTAATGGACAAGCTATCAAGAGATGCGGCGTTGGTGACACCAGGGTCAGCCTTGTCTTGCTTTACATCAATTCCATAGCTTGGATTTGCTCTTTTTCTCATTTTCTGACAATGAGATGATATGGCAAGATTGCGGATTGCATGCACTTCCAACACACTGAAACAACCTTCGACACTAATACCAAAGGTATTCGACGTGTGCTCCCACTGGAAAGCACACACAAACAGACACGAACATAGATACACACAAACTGCCTGCTGTGAGTTCTCAAGAAGCAATACAATAAGAGTAAGGGGTGAGGTCACTGTAATTATTAGACTTTGCAGCTAGCTGACTGGCTAGACGGATCCAGTGACTGGGAGTTTCGCAATCCCTCTTCTTCAATTCTCACAGAACTGACTCCTGGGGATGACAGTGAGAAAACCACACTATCACATAGCCCGTTTCTCCACTGATGGGGCCTCTGAGATCCACATGCTCTTGTCACTATGATCTCAGCCTCACTAATGGTGCAAAGGGAAAATGAACAGTGTGGTAGGTGGACAGATGGATGCAAGAAAAGAAAGAGTTACATTCACATGAATGTATCGAGCCACGGGAAGGTCTTCGTCATTCATTGTGGCTTGTGATAGTTGCTTATGGCATGAGTAATTGTGCTGAGTAATTATGTGGCTGTAACACTGATCATAGTAACCATGGTAGCCACGAAGCAGTGGCTCCAGCTAACTGCGATGGTGTTACAAGGGAGCCATTTACAGGATCAGAGTGAAAGCATGGGACTAGAATAGAGATTATGTTCACGTGGGAACTACTTATCACTGAGACAAACTGGAACACATACACATACATACATGTGGCAGCTGAAGTGCATACGTTTTTGTCTTCATAAAATATTTATTTGTTTTTTTTCTGATTTTTATACTTTTGAGAAATACATATGCATTATTTTTACTATCCCTTTTTCGCCCTAATAATCCAGTGTCTACAGAATCTAGCACATATTCTTTTGGGATATCATTAGTAAAATTACCTAAAAAATAATGCTATTTCCAGGGTACAAAACATGGCAACTCTGGTATCTTCTGGATACACATTTCAAGTGGATCGCAGAAGAAACAGAAGGGATAGAGAGGGTTGTATATTCCATCTTTCCAGACAGAGAAGATTTCTGAAACATGTAAAATTATTCTAATGACTGCTGGCCTTCTAGCAAGGCTTTCCACTGTCTTTCAATGACACATAAAAAAATAGCTGTCTCCAGGTTCCCCAAGCCAGCACATACACAATTTCTTCTGAGGTAATGCCTTATGCCAGAAGAAACACGTCATATCTTTAAGTTGTCTGCTGTGTGCTTTAGTTGGCTACGTTCCTGTCAAACAAAATAAATAATTGCGGTTGAGTGATGCAGGGGGGACACAAAAGAATGCAAGAAAGACAGAACCTATTTGAAAGACAAGACTTGTATGAATAACAGACCGCATAAAAAAACTCTTTGGTCAACATCCTTCAGTTATTGATGTGAGCTCTGTAATACCGGCCATTGATGAATTACTCATTCCCATGAACAAAAGGCAGACCAAAAAAAGTATTTCATTAAGCTCTGCCCCGTTTCCTTCAAATAAACTGCCAGGGAAAAAATACTGTGTGGCTCACGACACCAAATCAACCGCTATAATGTGAAGATGTCAACTTTATATGCAGTCATTTGTAGAAGGGGGCAATTTTCATTTTGATTTATAGACAAATAATACCAATCTTTCATCCAGTGCTCTTGCAATGCCGCCAAAGGTTACAAAGGAAATTGAGATTTATTTTGAACGTGGCTGCCAACGCAGAATAAAAGATCAAGTTTTAAATAATCTAAACACTTGTGAAAACAAAGACAAATGCAACATAAAACCAAAGGAGAAGGTCGTTCATAAATGCATTCATCACCTTAGCCAAGTGTATGTTTCTGGGTGAGATTAGGAAGAGAGAAAGACAAACAGGACACACAGATGAGATGCATAAATATAAACAGGAGAGAGAGAGAGAGAGAGAGAGAGAGAGAGAGAGAGAGAGAGAGAGAGAGAGATAGTGTATATATACTAATATACACTAATATGAATAGCTGTGTGATGTGATAATAATCTATTTAACATGCAGTAAGTAAATGTGGTAAACAGTTTGTGGTCCATGTGAATGTTTATACTGCTCTTACCAGATTATTGGCTATAAACAATTTAATAAACACTGCTGTATACAGACTACCAGTAGGGGGCTCCAAAACAAAAAACACAGTCTTCACAATCCACAACAACATTAAATTGATCCGTTAATATTGGTAGAGGAGCATGGAAAGGAGAAGATCGGTTGGTTGAATTATCAGAACACAGGTTTATTGCTGGAAATGTTCAAAATATTGGCTAAAATGGTTTTCCCTTGCATAATCAAGACCTAAAAACATGATACAAAGTTAAAGCTATTTGAGAAGTTATAGGAGGATCTGAGAGTAAGGGAAAAAACAGAGTCAGAGTATACAAGAGTCTGTACAAGAGACTGGGCAAAATCCATCATTCTGAGCTAAAGACAAACCAACTGACCCATCAACCAGCATTTCCATCCCCAGAGACACATGCCTAGCGTGGCTAATAATTCCAACAATAATAAATGAGCATACCATTAATAGCTGAACAAGTCTATGTTTCTATTGACTATTTGTAAGTCTGTTTGTTTGAGGGGGGGAATGTGTGACCAAGATAATGTCAGCACTTCAATCATATAAAAACTATCAAGCTCTATATAGATCTATTATTGACTTTAAAACCTTTAAGAGCCTAGAAGAAGTAATCTTCCCCAAGCTTGTTATCTATTCCTCAGGCCTCTTACAACCCCTTTGCATAATACAATATAGGGTGTAAAGAAAGGACGACATTGAGAGGTCTCCACACATGACCAGAGACACATAATGTCCGCTGAAGGGCATATTTATCACATCAGGGTAAAACTGGCTATTGACCAGCAGGGATGATGCCAAGACAATGATGAATCTTATGTCTGTTTATGCCAAATTAGAGTTATTTCAAATACCCCACCCCCTTTTTAAAATGACACTGAATGCTAATTTTTCTTCCCACTAAAAATTGTGCTTGGTCTTTTTTTTTTTTTTTAACTGTTGGTGGCACCTTAAAGTGAACATGAGATGAAGTGGGAGGCAGACTAGAGTACAGCAGAGGAAAGAGACAAAAGGATAAACACAACTTTATGTGTTCCCCTTTCAGCAGGAATCAAAGCAGCTCCAGTTGCAGGAGTGAAAATAATATTGTTGCTGTGACAAAGCAGTCACATTGTTCTTTCTGATTACCTCGGATCATGTGATGTTAAAAACAGCAGGCAGGAGACAGTGGCAAATGAGGAAATCTAATGGACAGCATAAACAAAGGAAATGAGGAAACCTCATGGCACAGTTTTAACTGTAAACATTATGCTGCTATTTATCAGCTTGTTTTGGTTTTCAGCACTGAAAAAAAAATATTCAAGTTACTTATCTATTTGTAAATAATTAAATGCACTACATGTTCCCTTATAAATAATAATAACACATACAGAATAATTATATTGTTACATCATACCAGAAAATAGACAATGTCGTTGGCAGACAATGCAATTAATTTTACTCAGAGGACGCAAATCCACACTATGCACAAACAATCACAATTGCAATTTCCCATCAATGTTGTATTAATTGCGTGCACATAAATGGGTAAATCCTATTTACTTTTGCTCTATTTCCTCTTTTAATTTGCATTTTCCTTAAATCCTCCATGTAAAAGAACTGTTATCATAATGAAGGATTTGGTTACTGATTAGAGTTGATGCCCCCCCACCCACCAAGAGCAAAACCATAGGGTTAAAATACGTAATGGTTAATCTGTAAAGGCCTACTGCAACAATGATCAAAGACTCCAGCCTTTTCAATAAATCACGATGCAATTAATATTAGGGAGGGAATTATTATATATAATTTAATGTTGTACTGTTAAAAAACTTGAATGAGAAACAATGAGGGCCTTCATCATTACATTATTATTACCACGACAGAATACATACATTACTTACAACAGATTAGCAGTGCTATTATATTAATTACTGTAATATTCATTATTACAGCTACAGCACACTGCATTACAGTGTATATATAATGTAGTGTACATTGTAATGCAATATTTACTGTATCGCTTTCCCAGCCAACACGGACATCTATAAAAACTAGGTTGAAAAAAACAACAACCCTCCTTTATATTTACTATTGGGTCATCCAATATTCTAAAACTGCAACATCTATAATGGAAAGGAGTGGAGCACATGGGCATTAACCCAAGACGAATAAAATATGACAAAGGAACTAATATTAACAGAACTCTGAAATTACAACATTTGAAGGCAAGTATGGGCTGGAGCCAAAGAGCAAAAGTACAGCCAGACACCGAAAAACCGCACTTCACTGTACCTCACACTCTGGAAGGAGGCCTTGTTTACAATGAGGGTCATGTCTGTGAGACTTTATTGCTTTCGGCAGCCATCAGAGCTACAGCCCAGTGCCAGATCTCTGGAGGAATTACAAATGGAGTCAATTACAATATATTTTGATGCATGGGAAAGTTTAGACATTGACCCGGGGTGATGACAATTCCCCAGGAAGTGCTGAGGAAATCAGTCAGGGCGATGTGCTGGTACTATATGTGAGTCTCTGCCCTCTGCAATAAAATGAATAAGGAACTCACAGGAGCGCCATGGCTTACCTCCTCTCTCCCAACAATCAACCATCTAAATGCTTGTCATGCACTTGCTTAAAGATGGCCATTTCTCCTGCCAAGACATATTTTTTTTTTGGTATTGTTGATGACACGTTTCTGGTGTCACACAAGCAACAGAAAGGTATGAGTTAGGGGTGTACAGGTGGGTGGTTGGAGAGCCTATCTTTTTTAAAATAAGGCAAAAGCATTCTGTGCATGAAAGACACCGATGGGAGTTGAGTGACCACAGCCTGAGGGGTCGCGTGTGTGTTGTCTGTTTTCATGTGTGTTTGCCCGTACTATTGTCAGTGCTGGCGGGGTTGGTGAATAAGTGAGCTGTTGTGTGAAGTAGATAAAGCTGGAGGATATTTTTGAGTGAAAAACTCGATCCAAAGCTCTACGCTCATCAAAGTAAATTAACAGATGCATAGTCTTTGGTATCTTTGTGAAGGCCACACTTGCTGGTACAACAGTTAATTAATTACAGTTGACTAATGACTGCAAGTACCTAAATGACTGATAAAACTGCATTTATTTTATACTCAATTACTGTCCTCTATCTCAATGCCCAGCGCTTGCAGAAATCAACTGACCGAACAAGTAACTACAAACAGATATAATATCAACATAATTATACGGGGACTTAACTGAATTGTATTATAATGTCAAATACTCCAAGCCAGTGCATTTGCAAAAACAAGGACCATCTAGAGACAGGGAAAGGAAACGACTTGTGTGAGTGTAATAGACAGGAGAGATGCTCAGTGATCAGGGGGGGTAGTAATAGCCTGCAGAGGTTGACTCTTGCCTCTAACCTCATTCACAACTTCAAAGTTACACCTTATCACATAGCTGAGGCTATTTCACCTGACACCTCTAAGGGACACACTTCATTTGACATTTCTAGATCCAAGAGACCCAAAACCTTACTTGACTTATTGACTTTTCAGAGATCTGCAAAATGCAGAGCCAAGAAATGGAACAATCATAGGGAACTAAGTAAGTTGGTGTAAAAATATGATTCAGTCTAACAGCACTTGTGCTAAAGAACATTTGCAACAACTGCTTTATTATTTAGCAATATAAAAGCACCTACTAAATAAAGCAAAATCAAAATCCCAGCTCTTAAATATTACCATATAAATTATAAATGAAGTATAACAACATTAATTAATATGCAGTAGCCGCAAGCAGCCATTACCAGCGTGTAAGCAAGCCGAGGGCGTGCACACACATACAAATACCTGGACACTCACACACAGCAATTCCGTCTCACAGAAACATTATACAACATGACCAATTTAATCTGACACACTTTCGAATGCCATTACAAATATGTATATAAGTATGATTGCTCTGAAATTAAAGGTTTAGACCATACATATAAGTATATAAGTATGAACAAAAATGGAGTCAAATTATCCCAGGCCATATTGTGGTGAAGTCATTTTGAGCCAGAGTCTATGCAGAAGTGATCAGGGTTGGAGCGGTATCTCGGTCCCGACCATACACCTAGCAGATTCATTCACGATCAGGCCTCAGTCGTCAATCATGAGGAAAAAGCATCAAATAAATGATTTAAAAGAATTAACATTTACATACATCAGCGTGTTAAAAACTACCTAAAATGACAGAGACCATCTTCCATCATTTCTTTGATTTTGTAATTTGGCCCATGTCCCATCAGCACACATGGAGGGGGCAGGTTTTATGACCTATACTGCAGCCAGCCACTAGGGGGCTATATATCAATATGCTCAGCTTCATTTCTGTCACGTCATCGTGAGGCAGCTGGATTAGCGAGATCACAAAATCATAACATAATGCCTGAATCCATCTTGCCAGGCTTCAAGCGTGTGCCTGAACCACAGTGGTTTGGACCAATCGGTGTCCTTTGAGGAAGTACTAGCAGTGTGACGCACAGTGACTGTTCGTCCAAAAACTACAAGGAGGTTAGTGTAGATGCTGCATCAGTTATATCAGAACTGGAGAGTATTTCGTCATTGAAATAACAAGCAAAGAATGGTACTAAAGGAGAGTAGAAGTTCTCGCCCCTTCTCTCATCTGACTTAAACTGCTTATAGATTTTTTATATTTTTATATATGAATTGATTTTTTTATTTGACTAAAATGCATTTTTCTACTTTTCTTACCCTGTATTCAGCAGTGCATTACTCTGCTTCTCATGTCTGCATCTCCAAACTGGGGTCGTGCTGACCTCTGCTGTATGGATAACAGTCCTTCCAGAAAAACACAGTTTTTTTGTGATTGTTGTGGGCAGAAATCCTTGATTATGCGGCACATTTTCTTAAAAAATGCGATGGAATATGCGGGATATTTATGCAATTTTATGCGATGAAATTGCGGGAACTTGCAAAAACTGCGGCTTCATCGCAGGGTTTACAGCTTTTCGATGATGTTCACGTCGCGTTATTACGTCACTTCATACCGTTCCCATGGCAACAGGGGAAAATGGCTGCTCTTGTGCGAAGTAAACGCAACATTTTTCAACTTTCTGCTAAGATATATGTGACTTTTTTTGCAACGAAAATGCGGGGATTATGAAATCATGCAAGCCCCGGATATTTTGAGCGGAAATCGGCAATTTATGAGGCGAAAGTGCGGCGTATTTTAAAAAATGCGGCCTCCGCATTAATATGCGGACTTTGGCTGATTATGCATTGAATTATGCGATCGTATAATCGCGTTTTTCTGGAGGGACTGGGATAAGTACGTAATTTAACCTCACTTCAAAATAAATCTTTGGCATGCCATCTTCTCTATTTATGTGTCAATTTCTGTAATAACAGTCAAGTACAAGATCTTTTAATATGGTGTTCAGGCAATGGAAAAAGCAGATTGTATGAAAACCAACAAAAAGAAAACCATTTAGTAGATTCTCATAAGTAGCCATGATGCAAGCAGCTAATATATATGCAGTCTTGACCTGAGCTACACAAAAAGAGATTACATTTACAAAATTTTAATTCATGATTGACAATAATGATGTACTCCACACTTGTTTTAATACACACTTTTGAGATGTATTTATATTATATATTGATCAACTAAATTACATATTATCTAAATGTGATGTATTTAAAATTTTATTTGACTGAATGAACCTTGGTGAAATGTGATTTTGCTTAAAACTCCATTTACTGATTTTCTTTGACACTTGAGGACGACGGAAGAAGCCGTAATCACAGCATCTGACATATTACTACCTTATACAGATGCTGAGACTAAGTAAGTAGCAAAAAATTATAAATGTATGCCTCCAGCAGACACAGACCAACATTAGCATTCATTTGAAGTCGTGTTTCTGGCCACCTGATGAATACAAGTGAAATGTTCTCCTTTCAGCTCTGTTTTGGCCCTTTACCTTGTTTAATAGTGCCACGTTTACCAGCTTAAGGCTAATTTTGTCTGTCTGATCTTGCCACAGCTGTCAGCTGGAATGCAAGGTTGATGAGAGCAGAGTTTGCTGACCAGAAAACATAACAAAAAATGGCTAATAAGGGCTAAAAAGTTTTTCATGAAGAGAACCGCAGGGTTGTGTGATTATTCTCTCTGGGCGGAGTGACTCTATTTAATATTTTTTTCACCATAAAAACTTGTCAACCTTAACTCATAACTGACCTGAAGTTGACCACAGTGTTAATACAAAAAGAAACCATAAACTAATGCCACCGTTAAGTGTAATCTCAGTGGGACAACTGGCTGGGACTAAGTGAGGTACAGTAGATTATAAATCTTCATCCTTTTTTCTCTGTTACACATTCCCTCCCAAAACATCCTGCTTAGTTTTTCCTGTCTCTTCCTCATCCTGTATCTTAGTAACTCTTTGTTCTCTTCTTTTCACAGACTCTCTCTTTTCCCTCCTGTCATTTGGGTCTCTGGAATGTTCCCATTTGTGGCTCAAGAGCTCCCTCTGTGAGAGATAGACAGAGTAAACTCTTTATATGGGCATATTTACACAAATCTTGCTAAATTTAATTAATTTAAACATTTTTCAAGGTGAGACAGATGAGTTTGACTTTTTCTATACAGTTCCTAAGTAATACAGCTTACAAGAACTTCACAGAAATGAATTGCAAAGACTTTCTAGACTACAGGAAATCAATAATGAGATGGTTTGTTTGACAATCATTTTGTTGTGAAGATGGAAATAAGCTATAACAATGCTTGAATAAATACATTGTGAATGCAATATGGTGGTCTGATGAAAAGAAATGAACAAAAACACATCTTAATTGAATTACTTAATTGAAACTGAAACTACAACTTTATAATTTCACTAATACAATTCGGTAATAGCATTAATGACAATAAGTCTATTTAAATGTAATATGTACAAACTAAATGATGAGGTAATGTGACTATGCTCTTGCAAGGAATAAGTATGCATGTATTAGCATTAGTTACTACCTTAAACTCAGAGAGTTAAATGTCATTGATCTCCCATAGCCATATTTCTGAATGTATAATTTTTCTTGAGATATTTAATTTGCTAAAATATGTGTCTGTTCAAATTATCACTTGGACTGCTGAGCATATTTCAGAAATTACATTTCCAATGCTTAACCGTCTGCACACGTGTGGTGGTACATGACTCATGAGAAGAGTGTGAGGGTGGGTGATGACTCAAAGACTGCTTGCCTTCCATTATTCCTTTTGTTGATGAAGCAATGAAGATATTTGTTTCCCCAATCACCACATATTATTCTAAGAAAACCTTCATATACATACTCTGATCAGCCATAACATTTTGAGCACTGACAGGTGAAGTGAGTAACACTGATTATCTGGTTATCATGGCCCCTGTCAGTGGGTGGGATATATTAGGCAGCAAGTGAACATTTTGTCATCAAAGTTGATGTGTTAGAAGCAGGAAAAATGGGCAGCGTGAGGATTTGAGCGACTTTGACAAGGGCCACATTGTGATGGCAGCTCTTGTGGGGTGTTCCCGGTCTGCAGTGGTCAGTACCTATCAAAAGTGCTCCAAGGAAGGAAAAGTGGTGAAACGGTGACAGAGTCATGGGCAGCCAAGGCTCATTGATGCACGTCAGGAGTGAAGGCTGGCACATGTGGTCTGATCCAACAGACGAGCTACTGTAGCTCAAACTGCTGAAAAAGTTAATGCTGGCTCTGATAGAAAGATGTCAGAACACACAATGCATCACAGTTCGTTGGTATGGGGCTGCAGAACATTATGACCACCAGGATGCCCAGGTGGTCATAATGTTATGGCTGATCGGTGTACATGTTCACATAGTCTTGTTACTGTGTGTCCACATCAGTTTTTGTGATCTGATGTTAGTTTTGAACTGCAGTAAATTTTTATCTGGAATCATAAAGACATTTTATAAATCATAAAGTAATTTTGAGAAATGTGTTTATACACTTTATACACACTGCTCACCATAATAACTTGAAACAGGGAGTCTGCTAGCCTGGTTGTGTCCAAAGATTAGCTAACCAGCACTTCTAAAACACACTTTGTCTTTATTTATTTATCTGACTATTTCTGTGCATAACTTCCCCTAAAAAGTTTTTATTGATGGATGGAACAAATGATTAATTCCAGTCTTTAAAATTAGAAAAATTAGAATTCCTGTCCATTCCGCTGACAATACATCTCATGTCATGAGCCCCGAGCGACCAGCCGACCGAGCTACCCAGCAGTCCGGTGGTTCAACAATGAGGAATGTGGGCACTGAATCATTATGTGTTTGATTTACACCAACCGTCCATGGAGACAGCAATCCTTTACATATTTCAAGCATTGCTCTGTGAACTCTGGCAATCATGCCAATTGCTGCCATAGACATCCCTGATTATTGATGAGATTTAGATGGAAATTATGCATTCACTGGAGGAGAAAAGACATCCAGGCTTTTCTTGATTGGCTTTAAGCTGAGCAGTCATACTGAATAGGCATCTGTCAGATGGTAGGTCACATCCCCTCAGCATATTGGTTTTATCTTCCAGCGCAGATGACTGGTTATGGTGGTTCCCTAACAAGAGAAGCGGAGCAGGGGATGGGAAGGTAACTGAATGCATTAAACAGGCTGACTGACTGGAAGATGTGGAACTCGGTACAAGGTATTTGGCAGTGGCAGGAAGAATACATTTTGAATTATTTAGTTAAAGGCACAGCCCTCAATATAAATGCAGCAAATGTATGTTAGAAGCATCATCCTAACCTATATCCAATCCAATAACAAAAGTATTGGATCATACACTGACCCCACAATAACCACGTCTTTGCGTTATACCGCACGGTTATGTTATTTTTGAACGTTCAGGTGCATCAACCTTCTAACAGTGGGTGCGTGAGCCTGCAACACCTGCAACCCGACTATGTTGGAAAATGTGACGTTTTCAGTGTCAAAAATCTGATGTCCACTAAGTGCATAAGAATTAAGTAAAGTAAGTAGAGTTACCATACAGACATGATCCAGCAACCTCCACACCTCTCAATCCGAGTCAGCCTGTGACCCTGTACACGTGAACAGATTTTACACGCACGAGTGGTGCCTAATCCATGGATAACAATTTGACAAGACCTGAATATTTTAAGTGCAGAAATTTTTTATTAACTCATTTAATTCATACAGGTGACTGTTTTGTGATTCTTATGCTACGAGATGCACAATGGCCTGTAAGTCCCTTTCTTTTAATTTACTTTTCATCTTTTGTAAAGAAAAGATGGAGGCCTTGTAGGCTGTTATTATAAGAGTATGTGTTAAGAACATTGAGGCCAAAAAAAGAACAGCACCATCAACTTTAAAAAGGGTGTGGTGGAACAGGCATATAGGTTACATAAACTTGTTCCACTTCTGCTTGTAGCTGTGCTGTGACCTACATGTAACTGCCTAAATTAGGATTTCTTGTATCCCTATATCAAACTAATATAGGAGATGTGGGGAGATTCATATCCCTTACACGGTGAGAAAGGTCAGATCAATTTTCCCACCAACCTTATCTGTCTTCATTTAGCAGCAACCATATAAAGTCTTCATACAAGATATACATCTTTAGAAACATATGTTTAAATAAGTGTACAATCATGAAGTATTTAACCAGGGATGTGTTCAGTATTAATTTGGCTGGAGTGTCGGCATGTCTTTTGTTTTCCATCCACGAGACAAGGAGACTCGGTACGCACGATTGCCGAGCCATAAACACAACCTCTTTCCACCTCAGGCAATCCTTAAACTCATCAGCAGTGTAATGAGACTTTCGAGCTGGGAGATGAATTAACTGGCTGATTTTCTTGTTTTTACCCCCCCCTCATACAGAGTGCTGAATATAGCATTGGGAGCAATCCAGGGCTGTGATGTATGTGGCATGACCAAAACACATTGACAAATAGATGGGTAAAAAAAAAAGCAATAGATTGGCTTTTCTACTGGAAGAGTATGAGACAATCAGGCTTTCGCATTAATCAATGTATGAAGAAAAAAGAAAACCTTGAAAGGCACTTTCAGGGCACACATAAAAACACAAATATAATACAAACCATATTAAAACAATATCAGAAGTCAATATCAAAACAATTTTGTATGTAATGTTTCTAGACTGCCTTGGTGCTCCACTAAATGCAACTGGCAGGGTTATGGGTGGGAAGATGGTTGGGGATTGTGTTAATAATGCGGCACTAGCCACTTCAACTAGTTGGTCTGGGTGTCTCTGCAGTGAGTGGTGGGATCATTACCTCATAAGCTTACGGCCATACCTCCCTGAGAATAGCAGATCTCGTCCAATATCAGAAGTTTAGCAAGGTTGGGCCTGCATTAGATTGGAGACTTGATATCCGACTCCCCTGTCCATATGTCAAAGCGTCCTTGAGCAAGACACTGAACCCCAAACCAACTGATCTGAGGAAGCAGCTGGCGACTCCATGTGAACTGGAGAGAATGCATGGCAGTCTACACCTTCCCCAGGCCAAAAGAAGGGCTTACTAATGACAAGCACTGACACATACGGTGGCCATATGAAAAGAGAAATTGTAAGTTTAAACTCCAGAACCTCATTAAGCTTTAAGAGTTGTCCAACTCTCCACTCAAGTGTATATTTTATTTAATATTATTAAAATCTATATAAATATTTAATATTATTTAGCAAGGGCTAAAAGTAAAAGAAAAGAAAGCCTTGAATATATTCCAACCTTTACACTATTTGCTTTTAGTCAAAACCACATTATGCAAAGGGGAACCTGCATAGTTAAGTCATATTCTATCTCAACCACCACAGCCATTGAACTAACAAGGATCAAACCCTAAAACTGTTTTTGCCTGGACCTGTAAACTGTAAATTGTGTACAGTTGTATGCAAAATGTTAGACACCCCTTGACAAATAACATATTTTGGTGATTTTTTTGGTTAAAAAGATGTAAACACAACCTCTCTAGGATATGGAACATTAAACTAAATATATTTTCTGCAAACATGAATGCATAGTCACGTCTTTTATCAGAAACTGAACAAAAATATAATTGTGCATGTACAAACGTTTGGGCACCCTACATTGTCAATACTTCGTTACACCCCCTCTGGCAGATTTCACAGCTTCCAAATGCTTTTTGTAGCCAGCAAAAAAATCTATCAATTCTTGCATTTGGGATTTTTTCCCATTCTTCCTTGCAAAAAGCTCATTATCCTGTTGCAGAAGTCATCCTCTTTTCAGCTTCAGCTTTTTTACAGATGGTGTGATGTTTGCTTCCAGAATTTGCTAGTAGGAATCCATTTTTCCCTCCACCCGTGCAATGTTTCCTGTGCCGATGGCTGCAACAAAACTCCAAAGCATGATAAATCCACCCCTATGATTAACAGTTGGCAAGGTGTTCTTTTAATGAATTGATGCTCCTTTTCCCTCCAAACATACCTTTGCTGATTGTGGCCGAAGAGTTCTATTTTATCTTCATCAGTCCAAAGCACTTGTTTCCAAAATGCAGCAGGCTTCTGTAGATGCTCTATTGCATACTTCTGGTGTTGGATTTTAGGATGCAGAAGCAGCTAAGATTTTCTCCAACTGACTCTTGCATCAAGATCTTGTTTGTGCAAGCATGGCTGCACAGTGAAAACTCATGAGTCGGCTGAATTTTCCTGCAGGTTTTTTGCATTCACATCAGGATTTGATTTGCCTTTCTCACCAGCGTATGAGCAGTCATCTTGACCTCCACAGTTCCCCTAAACTGCCATGTCTTAATTACATTTTGCACTGTGGGAACGGCAAGCTGACAATACTTTGAAAACTAAAAGAGAAGGCTATAAGAAGATAGCACAGTCTAACACAGATACTAAGAGGAACCCATGGTTGCTGAGTATTTGGACAACGTTTGAAGAGTCTGAGTATTTGTAAAGCTTTGAAATTGGCACCAGCTGACACTTCCTAATAACAACTGTTGCCTCCGGCCTAAGGAGCTGATTAAGGTCACAGCAGAACTCTTAGGGTGCCCAGATTTTTACACATGCCACAATATTTTATTTTTCAATTTCTTTTGCAATTTATGGTCATAAAACTATGCATTAATGTTTTATATTGTGTTTTATGTTCCATATCCTTGAGAGGCTATGTTTACATCTTTTCAATTAAAAAATTACCAAAACATGTTATTTTTTAAGGGTGCCCTGACTTTTGCATACAACTATATCTGCTTGGCTCAGGTGTATTTTTCAGATTCATTTTGTGGTTAACATTGTGTAGTGAATATACATGCAAGATGCTCAATAGCCATAAAATAGCTACATCTACACCCAATCATGTTACTTCTCAGAAGCTCTCTCACCGAGAGACATCAGGCTACTCCAAAGTACAAAGTTTCATTAATGATAATACAATTCCAAAATGTCACCAATGGTACATCTGGTCCTACTTTAACCTCAGTCTGCCTTCCACTAAAACTAGACATAAGACATACAATTATGTCTTTTAAGGTTTTTTTGGAATGCTTTTTTTGTTTTTTTACTATCCTAGAAATTGGAATTATCAGAGCCACTAACTTTTCCATTAAAGACTGATTTTATAAATAAAAAAGAGAAAATATTAGCAAACAAAGCAAACAATGTGGACAGAGAGAAAGCTTCTGATGCCTCTGGCCAGTTAAGAGTCGACAGTTTCAGGGGGTACTGCTAAGTGTCATAGGGCTGGTAAAAACATTAGTGAAGTAGAACTGCAAAAGACATGCAGGGCTGGGGTGTTTGTGCTGTTATCTTGTAGCCCAAGGCAGCTTCATTGTGTGCTCCCATTTAGCCATTACTTAGGGGGTTTGTAGCTTGCAGCCAATCAGCCTATTGTAATAACCAACAGCTTTAGGCTTTGCTGGAAGCTGTCATTGCCCTGAATGTGCGTAGTACAGTTCTCCATGAATATAGGTCACCAAGAAAATGAAATGTTGACCTTCAAAGTACCAGGAATATGTTTGCAAAACATATCCTGGGGGGGAATGATTATTACAAAATGATGCCAGTCAGTGAGGAGACAGTTTTTCTGGGGCTAATTTAGGCAGTGTTTCTCAATATTATCTGATTTGAACTGTGGTCAGTAGATACAGTATGGTCTGCGTTGAAGTCTGAGAAGACCACATCAAAAAGGGCTCCTGGTTAAGATACATGTGTGAAAAGATCATCTTCCTCCATCCCGTTTAGGCAGCAATTTGATCACCAGGTTATTCAATGTAGGCCTATGTCTGTGTACAACTCATCCTCAATTCACACAAGGAGAGTGGCAGATTATGCTTTCTTACTGCCATACTGTACAAGCTTATTTTGACAACTAGTTGTGTGGCCCTTGTAGGCTGTTATTATACGAGTTTGTGTTAAGAACATTGAGGCCAAAAAAAGCACAGCACCATCAACTTTAAAAAGGGTATGGTGAAGTAGGCAAACCTGAGGTAGAAGCCTCTGACTGTAGAAAATTATCACTGAGGGCTTTTCATATAGGAAAATATAGACAGAAGGGAAAATGATACTGTTATTATGCCCTAAGAGCTCTCTTAGTTGTGGCTCCTACAGTAATACCTGTATGTGGCTTTTTTTCATCATTGTTGACTATAGGTTGTAAGCAAAGCGCTAGAAGTTCATAAAACCTGACAGAAAACCATGGGCCTTGAATGGGGACGTGTGGTTACTGTCTGTCCAGCTTCATATCCACACAGTTAAATTCAGTCTCTCCCTGGATACAGCTTCTAACTGCAACTGCAAGCAACTCCAAGAAGTGAATATTCTCCTCTAAGCATTTTTGAAAGAACAGAGGGAGGTTTAGCTTTGGGTTCCTCTTTTCCTTAAACCAAGGGACGTGGGTGTATGTCAGTGGGCCAGGACATAGCCAGCATCTAAACACATCCTGGAGATCTATGCTGCATGCTTGAAAAGCACTGGTATGATTCTTTTCTGCACTTGATTAAGTCAGCTTGGAAACATAGCCCAAGGGCAGAAAGAGGGGATTATCATTGTCTTCCTCAAAGAAGAAAGTCTTTAAATGTGCCCATAAAATTACTGGAGTCATTGTCATTTCCTGCTAATGGCCTGCCTGATGAGCTACAGGGCTATTGCCCACCTTCTCTGGGAACAGGTGGGTAGTATTTAGCTGGTCATCCCAGATAACGACTTGTGTAACAGAGATAGCACACTCCACTGAGTATGCGGTGGCTCACAACATGGGGTCTTGCTAAGACCGGATAACTTGGAACTGTGATTCTTAAGACTAAACCACAAGCAGGGGTCACACAAGCTGGGAGAGACTGTGCTGTTGGGGCATATTCACGTCCAAGGCAGACCAGACAGACTGTATGAGCATCCTCTGCCAAGGTTCTACACTCGCAGGAGCACACTTACTGTGGCAAATTAGCACTGATGGTGGAGGGAGTGGGTTTGGCAGAGGACATAGTGGAAAAAAAACTATTTTGCTGCTGTATCTTCAATACTTCTAGATGACTAAGGCATGTCTGCTGCATGTGATAAAAATTGGTGTATCTAATTGACAGTCAATATATGGGTGGTACATCTTTCTACAGACAGCTGCAGGCTCAGCTTACACTGTAAAAATAATATTTTGGGAGCTAGCAACTGGATGGAGAATCTAAAGATATATAAAGAGAATTGCATTGAAAATTTTGCCTTTTACATCTAAACAAAAAATGGACCAAGGCTAAGCACGATAGAAAGCAGCGAAATCGAGGCAGAGGCCTCTCCAGGTGAAAAAAAAGTGTACTGGAAACAATAATGGGCTGACATGAAAGATAATCCCCTCTGTCTGCGATTTTATTGGCAGCCCCTCCAAAGAATGGTGGCTCCCCTATTATGACTTAACACATCAAAATCGCAGCATAGCACACACAGAAAAGGCCACCTGATGATAAACACAGCAGACAGCGTCAGAGGCTTTATCTTGTGGCTGCCTGCAGCTCGACACAGGTTCAATTTGGCCCGCAACAATCGATTCTGTCCCTCCTTACCTCTGCTTCAGTTGGTGGAATAAAAACAGACCTTTCTGTAAGGAGCAGGTCTCAGCTGGTATGCCATGTCAAGGCAAAGAAGAGGAAAACTAGATACAACAAGACACCTGAATTGTGGTTGACCATCAAACTGGCACGCATACCTTTCTTAGCACAGCATTGTCATCATGGTCACAGTAGGAGAACAGAACTATTATCAACTCTGAAATTTTTTAATAATTTGAAAAACAAATTAATGCAAATGAACAGTAACATGCTGAGATGACTTTAAGATTTGAATCCGAATTCAGCTTTTAGCTTTGCTGCATGTTGAGTTTTAGGGTATGAACAACCTAAGACAAGCACATATAACACTTAAATAAACGGTACTAGCAAAACTGGAAAAAATATCAATCCCCCGTTTTGAAGGAAATAAATGTTAACAAGAAGCACAAATTACTTGCTTTACAACACTGGGGCCAGTACCTCATTCCATTGTTCCGATAATATTGTCAGCTAACGTTAGTCAGCGTTAACTAACTTGTTTTCTTTCTGACGATTAAAGCGATTTTTCCTCAAAATAATCGTTTTAAAATGGAGCGACACCTGCAAGCTAGTTCAGGCAGTCAACTCAAGCTGCGCTGCTATACACACATAACATGCCTCACTCTCCATAATCACAAACCAAACACACCCTTCCAATTTGGCGGTCTACTTAAGCTGCAAAATTTCCCAGCTCTCCATCTGCTCTGTCAATCCCACTGCTGCCCTGCATCAGAATTGCTGCCTGCCTGTTTTGTAAGCCCCACCACCACCCCAGCATCCACCTGTAGGCTACAGCTGGGGGGTTTAAGGTATTTGCTCATCACTACCCAATATCTCTTTGTAAACATATCTGGGAGGAGTGAATGGTTCCTCTGCCGTTCCCACTCTGCGTCCTGTATACGTATAGGTATTGCCAGGTTGCAAGTAGTGTGTAACACTTTACAGCACTAAATCACACACCACCTACTATGTCAATGATTTCGGTTAAACTGGATCATATTTTATGGAGAAAATATTTTCTGGTTTTCCCTGATGTCCTCCGGCGGCTACGTCTCAGCCCTCCTTATGATTTACAGATTTTTGACAGAAAGCCGAAGAGGACGTTGATGGAGGAAGCTAAGAAGAGAAAAAGAGAGAGTGACAGAGCAAGAGGCCACTGGACAAGAGAAATCTCAGACTGGCTGTTAGTTGCTGGCGAGAGCTTCGCAAAAAAAAAGGTGAAAGACAGATGCTGAGCTGGCCTCCTTGCTGTTGGACTACTAAGTATTATTGGCTGGCTTTTTATAGATTACCTAAAATGTAACAAAAGTGTTTTCAAGCTCAGACATGTTAGAATTATCATGAACAAATTCATGAAACATCAAAATAAAGGCACAGATTTACTGGTTAATCTATTTTCTTGTGAGCTATCAAATATGCAACATAATGTATGGATAAATCTGCAGTTAATCGAAGACAGCAATGCTCTCAGTTCAATTTCAACTACCTACCTATGTAGCAATGCACAGCTCCCTCTCTCTCTCTCTCTCTTTCTCTCTCTCTCTCTCTCTCTCTCTCCCTTCATTTTAAAACAAAATTAGGCAAATGTGTGGGTTAGCCCTGTTTACATTGGTTTTATCTAAAATATTAGTATTTAGTTATTGATGATGCAATGTCATACAAGTTTTACTTTAGTATTACTAACATAATACTCTGTTGACAATTACAGAAAATAAGCTATTTATAATGGATGTGTCTTTCATGAATAAAATACTTGTGTAATTAATATTTTAACAGCTGTGATGAACATATAAACAACATATAAATAACATATAAATCTGTCATTCCATTTTCCCAATCATACTACCATATGAATGCAGAACACAATGGCTAGGTGACATAACCCTCTGTAATTGCATTATTTGGGTATGTCTAGGTATTTTTCTTTTTTTTTCCCTGGCCACAAATATAAAAGGTTTTTTGGTTCATGAACAAGCCGCCATCTTGTGGGTAATTTTGTCCTTAAAAGTGACACCATGGCTGGGTCTCTCTATTTGAGGTAAGTATAATCATTTCCTGAGCTGAAGCAAAAGGGTTTGAGAATGATATCAGATTCATTACATGACCAGAAAAACACTTTTATGGCAGTGTGCAATATAGAACACTCCTTTCACGACAATTATTAATACCCTGTCCCATTTATTTGCAATATCAACCCTCACTCCAATGAAGGTTGTCCCTCTCATCAGTATGCAGGCGACCTGGCTTCAAATCCTCAATTTCACATGCAAATGCGGTGCAACTGATTTAAATAATATTTGAATATGGATCACACAGTGTGACTCCATATCACAAAGCTGAAAAAAAAGGGTGGAAAATGCAAATCGTCAACATGTAAGAGAAAGGTCATAGTCAGGACCTGTTAAATTTGTTTTGGAAATAAAGGACTGCTAAATTAAACTGATTCCATAAAGCCAGCAGTCAAAATTAGAGGAGATCAACATGATTTACATCATAGAGGCAAACAAACAATATGGTCCGTACTACACAAAGGAGGCAGTTTGTGGTGTGAAGTTGGGCTTAGCTAGTGTGTACTAAACAGAGGTATCTGTTTTCATCCTACATTCCAAAACACAGTGAGAGGAGAAACCTCCCCCAGAACACTGAGCCACATCACTGTAATCACTTGAGAGAGACAGCATGTCCCCACTGTAGGTGCAACACTAGTTCAAGTGAACAATATAGCTGTGATTATTTTTAAATTCACCAGAATATAATTTCCTGGGATGGGAATAAAAACTAAAACAAGTGTAGCATGTTGAGAAAGAATACCTGGAAGATGGGTTTTCATGACAGATACACATAAGCATGGTCTTAGCAGATTCAAAAACTGTATAAATGTTGCTATACCAACAGTGAATGCCTATGTACTGCTGTGTCTTTGCTCCTCTGGGGGTATAAATCACGAGTGATGGTGGAATCTTCCCACATAGTGGCATGCATTAACTCAAAGGGGCCCAGGGGAGCCTACTCCCCTGGGCCTAGTAAAACTCCAATGAGCAGTCCTGCAAAGCTCGCTTCAAGCCATGATTTTAAATTATATATTGATGATAGCCCTTGATAAAAATGACACAATTTGGTATCTAAAATCAATTCTCACACCCACTCATGCACAGGGCTGTAGCTACCATTGAGGATCCCGAGGCTGTGTCCCTAGTATTTTTTCTTGGTCTTTTTAAAAATATATATAGATATATGTTTCTTAGTGTTAAGTTAAAGTGTAATGTAGTAAGTGTAGTGTAATTAAATTACAAGGTGTGTTGTGCACAAAGGTTGGCATCTGGCCAGCATAGCAGCTCTACATCAGTACGTTCCTGTTATTCCATGTCCCTGTATCTACATAGTGGGGCTGGGACTCATGACCTCAGTAATTCTAAAGTTTTAGTTACGGCCCTGACGATGTGCAGGGGGTTGGCGAAAGCTGACGGATTCTTATGGCAGCATTTGAGCCACATACGTGTGTTCTCAAACAGTGGTCAACAGAGGCAGATACTGTAGGAAGGAAAGGAGAGAAAAACAGGGGCACTTTACCACTATGACCACCTAGTTGGTAAATTATCTGTTGCCTGTCTGGTAGGATGTGTATTTTCTACATAGATAGATATCATGGCATGGTGTGATTTGTGTGCACAGAGCAGAGAGGATGAAGAGAACTATGATTGGCATAATAGATAAGAAAAGTCACTTGCTTAATCTAAACACACATACAAACATGACAGAAGTCTGTTAAGGTTTGGAGGACATTTCTCTATATCTGACAGGAAACTGAAAATGTTGGCGTTATTTTAGAGATAGCCAAGATGTCTGCTTCAGTTGCTAGCAATTAGTTGTGCAAGAGGTCTCACCCTTAAGAGAATAAAACCATAAGAGGATAACACCAAAATGCACAGCAACACCAACACAGATGCACCATGCCTAATCTCTGAGAGACACTTAAAGCACATTTCTGCCTACACGATGCTGAGACAAGAGCATTAAGTCTTTGCTTTCAAGGCAGTGAAAAGGATCACACAAACTCAGAAGTGATTTAAATAATTTACTTCTCTCCTACATAGTCGATACTTGGGCTCCAGCCTAGATTTTGTCGTTTTTACCACTCTAATCCCAAATGTCTGTAAACAACTACGGTTTATAAAATCAGTCAAATTTGAGTAAACTTCTTAGTGCCCTTTTTCCCTGTAGGCATGTTTTTGCTTGATTATAGACAATTATTATTATAGTTATCAATGTTTGACATCCTATTTTGATAAATATTTATATTAAAAAAATATTTTCATTAGGTTATTATAGAAAAATTTATAGTCTTTGGTCATCTCCATGAATTTTAATTAAGTCAGACAAAACCAAATCACTTATCCTTGGATTATAAAATAAAATGTAATACCCCACTATTGCTGGATTTGAAGAACAAAAATAATAAGTGGTCTGTCAAGGGGAACTTGGAAGGACACTTCGGGTTAATGCTAAAATGAATGATTTTACAATAGTATGATACTTATTTGGCAAGCTTGATGTTTTTAATATAGATCTCACCACTGAGCCATCACACGGGCACACAATATAAATCCTGACCAGGGTGGGCATATTGTACTGCAGCTTATGCTCTTTCAGTCAGTCAATATTAAAAATCCCTGCACTTGTTATTGTAATGGCTCAACAGGGCCTTATCTGGAGGGTGCAGGGATCACCTCAGAGAAAACTCAATTTCCTGCTCATTTGTACAACAATCCTCATCATTATCTTACTTATCAGAATCACCTGACAGCCGTGCTATCACAAGTTTCTCCATGAAAACAACTTTTAAGTTCTCTAATGTTTAGTAAAATGTCCTGTCATGGACTGTTAAGAGTTGAAGCAGGTTTGTTGCTCAACAATTGTTATGACAGGTCAAAAACGTTTTATCTGACCTCATGTTACAAGCTTTTATCAATGCACAATGTATACTCAAAATCATGCTTTGCGATAATGTCCTAAGTGAATGCAGATGTCACGCATTGAGATAATGTACTCAGCCAAACACCGGAGATCTAAAAGACTGAGGAGCACAGTATCATTGTACCTGTCCGTCAGATTTTGTTACAGGAAGGGTTTTTCCAACATGTTGATATAGTTTCATGCTTAGAGCCACAGGGTCACAATAGGAACAGGTATCACTCAGGCCTTACAAGGTCGGTGCTGTAGTATATGCAGAATATAGAATATTCCGAATGACAACATTGCTCAACTCAAAAATAAATGAGTAATAGAGTGGCAGCCTAATTAAAATGTAAAAATGTCATTAACATTTCTGGGGAAAAACAGACATGACTGTCACTGTATTTGACTACCAACTGTCTCCCATGAATTCCGCATGAGGCAGGTGGTTAGCATAAAAAAAAAAAAAAAAAAAACAAAAACAAATATTTTGACCACAACATAGCTACTTAGACTATTTCTGTATCAGGATATTGCCTCCTCACAGCTCCACAGCTCTGCTGGAAGTGGTGCATTTAGCAATTTATACTACAAATAAGGATCAAAGGCAGCACAATGGATTATGTTGCATGAGTGGTTTATTTGAACGTTTTGATGTGTTTTTTTGCAGTCTCTCTGGGTTGCCACTGCAAACCATTGTAACGGTTGTTAGCTGACTATCTGTCGTCTTGCATGAAGAAGTGAGAAAACGTTTTAGAGCCACCATTCAAACCTACTGGGTGTAACTATTTAAGTGCTTTAAATTCTAAAATGATTATTATTAATTTTTTTTACCTGTAATAAGTGTGTAATTTTTAGATTTAAGTGAACAAATTGTGAAATAATCCAGTTTATAATTTATAAAAAAGGTATGTATTATAGATTAGGTAAATTACAATTTTGTAACTAAGTCTTTCCTAGAAAAAAACATGTGGACTCGGAGCCATTCCTCAAGTGTGTTAATGGTCTCATTCTAATGTGCATTGTAAAGGAGACAGGACCAGTATTTGGTAATGACTATAAAAGTAACCAATTTTGCTCTCCCATGTGCCCCTGGTACACCATGTGACGTTTAATCTGAATGAATCATACTGCAAATGCATACTGGCTACTTTTGCTCTCTTGGGAATTGCTCCTTCTGGGTCCTGAGTTCAATCACTGTATGTCATTAACAGGATTTTATACTTGGCAGTGTTGAAAGAAGAAAGATCCGAGTACATATTAAATTGTTTGAATTCAGGTTTCCCATGTGAACTTTTGTAGAGGCCAATTTGTTGCTCAGCTATTGATACAATTTGAAAAAAAACTGCAATTATTTTAATATAGAGTGGTGCACTGGTTCTAGTTATGAGTTAGTGCAGAAAAACAGAGTTGCATTTGAAATGGAGCTTCCTTGTTCACCTCAGCTCATAGAACACTCCCAGCATGGGAAATGGTCCACTGTGACAGGCTGAATTTCTAGGCTGGCAAACAGCATTATTCTCATTCCTGGTCCCATTGTCAGCTCTCATTGAAATCTGCTGTCACGGACTGGAGACTGATGCTAAGCAGGGCTGCTGGCCTCCCTGCATGTGTCTATCTCTGTCTACATTCATAGTGGCTGGCCAAAGTGGTGATGTAAGAAATCAGAGGCGGAGGGAGAGAGAGATGGACAGAAAGAGGAAAAAAGAGAAAGAGAATAGTTGTTTTGGTCTCACAATAAACTACTCATCCACCATGAAGTAAGTAAAGGGAAAAAAGGAAAAAAGAAAACTCTCTAGAGCTCATCACTCATCCTGAGCTGGTGGAGCTAGACAGGTCTGTTTCCTGTTCCTAATATTCTTCATGACAGACTGTCCATTTAAACTGCTGGCCGCGCTGATCCTGCTCTAACACTTTTAGGGTCCAGGGATGAGCATACCTTAAACAACCGGTAAGGAAATAGTTTCCATTTCTAGGCACAGTGACAGCGTTAAGTTGACTAATGGTCATGTGTAGTTGATGTTACACTGGTGGGCAGATAAAACATGTTTAATATAAAGATGTGAATTCAATACTTGACTTCCACAAAATGATGTGTTGCTGTGAGGGTGATCTGCAAATAATGAAATTATTCCTCGCTTTGGTTTGCTATGTTGTAAAAAGTCTTTAATCATGTAAATCTGTATGTGCAGCAGTGCACAAAAATGTCCAGTCAAATCAACTGGAAATCTGGGTCTCAGGACTCTAAAGACTGTCATTATTTGTGTATTACTGAAGGATGTGCCTTCAATAATACAAGTACCCTTTGCCAAATTCCTTTGATGTATAAATGATGAGTTCTCAAACACGAAAAGCTTCCGAGGAGTTTGCTTGATGCTTAGACACTAAAACACATGAAATGATAGATGGAAAGACGCCGACCTAGCCCAAACAGGGCACTCAAACAAACAAACTCACAATCATTAACAGCACTTCAAACTTTTGTGACTTGACCAGCAGTGGGATAGCAAGAAACCCCAAACATAATAAAATGGATATAAAAGAAAGGTGCAACTATCTGCACTTCAGTAGATTCTATAACCCACATGCCAAATAGTTGGTAAAGCAGTGTTCAAATGTTGTTATCCTAAATAAACCATATTCCAGCCACCCTTTTTCTTTTTTGATATCAATAAAAAATTTAAACCCAAACGTATTGTCTGTGTGAATCTACTCCCACTGATTTAGCATTTATAGATTTTTTGAAATTTTTACTTTTGAAAGTCGGAGTTAAAACTTAGAAAAGAAGTAGAGTCAGGACATTAAAAACTTGATATTGTACATTTGAGCAACAATCTGGCTGATTTGGCTAATGTGTGTTGTTTCTAACTTAGGTATAATATGTGACATTTCCGCATTAAAATGTCTAAAAGAACCACTAAACTTATGTTCCCCTTACCCTAAATATTTCCAACAATCTTCAAACCCAGAGAAATCCAGAATTTTACAGTACATTTCATTTGGTCACCTGTCAGTGGCGTCATATCCCCTTTATCCCCTCTAGTTGCTTAAACTTCAGAGGATGTGTCAAAGTGAGGAAGGAAGCCAGTGAAAGAGACTAAAACAAGTGTGAACCTATCGGGACGTCACCCATTGGTTTGTGAAGTATCGTTTTGAAGCCTTGAGTTTGACGTTATGGTTGCTGCCATGCCAGTTTGTAGGAGCCAGCGGAGGTGACATACTGTGAGTTGAGCTGCGCTGATTGGCTGTGCAGTTTTGACTCATCCTTAGCAGGAAACAATGGCATCTCAACTGGTCACACATGATCCTGTATTACCGCTAAACAGTACACTAGAATTCCTTCTGAAACAATTTTAGAAATGTAACAGAATCTTGCTTTGTATTTGACCAGCACTGCCTCGTCGGATACTTTGATCTGAATTTTGTGCGGTGCACTGGACAGATTCACTGAGAGTGACCTGTCATTCACAAGGTAACATACCCTGCTTTATCGTCTATATTACTCTATTGGACCATAATTTACAATAAGGAACATCATGCTGTATGGAAGAAGATGCATTAGGGAACTGTTTACAGAGCTAATAAATCAAGACTGCATGGTATTGTTTTTTTATTTTATTTTATTTTTTCTTCCGTGTAGTGGGAGATTTTAAACTGGTGACTGTAGTTTCAAGTCATCTTGGATTTAGGCTTTTTCTGTCCTTCTTCCTTGCAGACCCTTAATCTCAGTCAGACTGGATGGGAAGCATCAGTGAGCTGCAATCTTCAGGTCTCTCCACAGATTTCCAAAGGGGTTTAAACCCAGGCTTTGGCTGGGCCTCTCAAGTACATACAGACACAAGCCACTCCACTGTTGTCTTGGAGGTGCAATCTGGGTCAATGTGCTGCTGAATAGTGAATCTCCACCAACGTCTGAAGCTATGTGCACTCTGGAGAAGTTTTTTGTCTTGTTCAAAATTCCTACAGGAATGACCAGATTCTCTGCTGCTGGAAGCATCACAGTGACACGATGCTGTGGCCACTTTACAAGTGCAACAACAGATGTAAACTGCATACCATTAAAAATATCCCAAATTGAGAAAACTGTCTTTAGGTTTACCTACATGCAATTTCCTACTTTATAAATTGCAATAAACTTGAAATATTGCATATTCGTGAGCCTCATACCACACCCTATTAACTCCTACGATTAAATGGCAAATGGAATTCCCATTGAGAATATTAATATGCACTTAAATCAGATTGTCATTCAATTAGGTCTAAAGGAGAATGAAAAGTTGGACTACAAATTTAAGAGAAACTTCACTGAGTGTGAAATAGTTTTTTTTTTTCCCCCAAAGGTTGAAATGGTCTGTTGTTAGTGTTATTGGTAGTCATCATTGTGACCCATTTTTCATGTGTATCACAGCAGTAATGAAAGCAGCTAATTCAGAGAGCCAAACCATTATACTGAAATTTGAAAGAAGTGGTCAGATATCAAAATTGATGACAACCGGAAAACCAAAGGTAACACTGGTGGAGGTCAGGGGACACGGGGGATATCACAGTTCACTCTCTCAGAGGACTGTTTGCCTCATATAATTGGTGCCGTTCTTAAATCCTAATCTTTTTAGGATACTTTTTTTTATTTTATAAATAGCAACAGATATAAAGCCGAGGTCGAGCAGGTGCACAGTTTCAGGTTCCTGGAAATCAACATCATCTCACATCTCCACACTGGTTATAAAAACACAGAAACGAAACGATGAAAAAGCATCCTGACTGGAAACATCACAAACCAGCATGGGATGTGCGACTGTGGGATGTGTCTGACTTTGTAGCGAGTAATTCAAATTGCTCAGAAGATATACTTATATATATTTTTTCATCTATATATAAATATGTGAACAATATGTGTTGCACATGACAATTAAAAAACCTTGAATTCTTGAATGTTCAGGATGACGAGGAACAATTACATTATTTGATAGAGAGGGAAAATTCACAAAGGTTCCTTCACCCTCATTATCATGTTTCCAAAATGGCTAACCACTCTGGGAACCCAAGTTGTTTCCTTGTTGTACGAAAAATAAAAAAAAAGCAAGCAAAGAAACAAAACAATTATTTAAACCATATATTGATACTGATCAACTTATTGTATGAAAGAACTGCTAGAATGTTTTGTTTTTAGGTATAAATAGTAAGGTTGCTATGAAAAGAATAACAGAATCATATGTTGAGTTTATATCATTTATATTTATAACTATTATAAACATATTTCCTAATTTATGTTTCTAGCATCATATTCAGAAGCTGTGGTAATAATCTAACTAGTGAAAATCATGCTCTTTGTTCCTCTACATTTATTTAGGCATAATTTAACAAAATATAAATGAGCTACATTGTGTTAGTAAGTGTAAGTGTGTATATGATGTGCATACACATTTTGAAAAAAATAATAATAACAACAAATGTTTCCATGGAATCAAGTTATTTCACATAATACGAGTGATAGATAATGTTTTTGAGGAGCAAGAGTAAATAAGAAAAAGAAAAAAACATTTAAAAGTAGGACAGGTCTCTTTTAAATTAACAGTTTCTAGCTCCCTTTAACACAAACAGCATGTAATATTCTAATATTTATTAATAGCCCTCTTGAGCTAGCCCCTGGCTTTTTTCCTAGCACAACCCAGCTGCTAGCAAGGCACTTTCAAAATGTTCCCAAAACTTTTTTTTTCCCCTTTTGTCATCAATTTTTAAATTGTGTTTCGACACACGTCGGCTGTAAAAGGAATGAATGATCATTGAATAATCAAGTTTCAACTTCACATGTAAATCTTGAGTTTCTTTTAAAGACAAACACATCTCTCTTTAGCAAAAAAAACATTTGTGCATCCATTGCAGTAGTACATTAGTGTTTGGAATTATGTCAGTTCTTCTTTAAGCTTCTGCAGCTGACATTAGTAAGATACCCTCCCTCCACTGGCATGAGGGAATAACTTCTCAACCCCATGATTCCCTGCAACTCCATTGAAACCAAAAGACAAATGATCCCTTCTGTGTTACACCCCATCCAGAAAGACATTTTGTCTATGTAATACAGAGCCAAGTACTGCTAGGAGTTTAAATGGGAAATGGGCACTGCTTTATTATGCTGCAGTGGCTTGAAATGAATGTGGATAATAGATATATTCACAGCGGTATTAATATCCTCAGAGTTCATCTTTTTTTTTCTTCCCTCATTCTACATTTTCTCTCTCACAGGCTCCAAAGTACTTTGCCCTTGGCTATGCCTTATACTAAATAGATTTATGAGAACATTTGTGTCATATTTCCTCTTTTCCCGGATTGTCAAGACAGATTGTCAGTGCACCACTGATTGAGTGGAATCACCGCACAGACTTAGTTCCCATTGTCAGGCCCCACATATTCATCTCTGGGGGGGATTTAACAAGGCAAATTGGTCAATGACACTTCTCTCAAGGCTTTGCTGCTGCTATTAAGATAGGGTCAGGGGTATGACAATAGTGGATTCTATGACTACATTTCAAATGATTATGGCCTCAATCTCCAATAGTACAATTATGGATGAATACATATACAGTATACAGTACATACTGGATATGATCAGTCTTGGCAACACCCTTATTCAGTGAAGCGTCGTCCTAAGAATAAGGACTAAACTAAACATTCTGAAATAAAACCCTAAAGTCCTCTTTCAATTTTTTAGTAAGGCCAATGAAATTAACCACACAAAATGAGTACAGGGCAAAGGAATCGAAAGGTAGTTGAATGAAAATAAATCTGGGAATGGTGCAAGACCTTTACTCTTTATGTAAGTTTGAGTTTGAAACTGAAGAAGTAATTTATTAAAGTGCATGCTTAGTGAAAAATACTGACTCATGATCATACATGATTTTAAAAACCTGCTGCACATTAAAATGAATGTTAACTGAAGCAGCAAAATAAGGGGAAAGAGAAGCAACCAGTACATGGTACATACAGTCTACTGTATCAGTCAAGCACAGTGATGAGCTGATGTCCATCGGATATTTCACACCAGTTTAGATCAAGAATTCCAGCAGCAATGTTAAACCTGAGCCCATTGAAGGATACATTAATACACTGATACCTGGTACACTAAAAAGTATGTCAGTGGTAACATTAACCAGGACTGTGGAAATTCAGTTACTCCACTATATACTGAAATACAACTGATGCTTTCCGGTTCCACTAAAATAATCACTGAAGGCAAATGAGGTACTGTATATCCAAGTCCAGTTGACAGTGGTGATGGTGGGCTGCTTGTGTTGAGCAGTCATTTTGGGGGGGAAGGACATGAGGATAAAAGAGCATTTTCAATGAGGAGGTCTGAGCCCCTTTGAGTTATCCAGGCCTCCTTCAAATCCTTCATCACTCAGTGATTTATCAGTAGAGATCCAAGATGACATGGTGGTAGAAGAGACTACCAATCTTTTGCTCAGACAGAGATGGAGCTCACAGTGAAATATGGTAGTAGTTTGGCTACAAAGCCAATAATAAAAGCAGAATTGGTATGGAATGCAACAGGTTAAATTTGGTGATGAACAATCCTGACGTCTTCGAAAAAGGTCAATGTGTATCATTTGTGATGAATCGTGCAGAGCAATAAAAGTTTGCATGTGTTAGGGCTATCATAAAACAAAGTTAAACATGTTGCTCCAATTCAAGGGCCTAGTTGTTCAATATCAACCAGAAGATTACTACACACATTCGGAAATATAGTGTTTCAAACTTTGAGCTGACATTTTATAACTATTATAAAGAACCTATTTAATTCAGCGCTATATTTTATAATATCAGTATTTGATTGTATATTTTATTTTTCATTAAAATATGTTGTGTTTTAAAAAAAAAAAAGATCCGGAATGTTTCCATTTGTTATCTTGACAACGGTAAAAATTGTTTGCACTGGTGTCAAGACTAAACTTGATACAGTACTCAGTATCAAGGTTAAAAAATGGACACATATAATTCAATAAGAAGCAGTGATATATCTTTTCACCATCTCTATCACTCTAAAAACATTTTGAGTTCCAGAATGACAGTAGTGTCTCTTTAGCAGCACTTCACTGTCAGAAGAAAAGTGCTACTATAGATGCGGCTGAAAAATGCTGTCAAGATCTTGTCCTCTGCAGGTTGTAATGATTGTACCAGCATTCTTCAATCAATGCTTTTGAAACAAAATATAGAGCAACATTTTCTTTCTACGTTCAATGGCTTAAGAGAAAGACAGACCAACCATTTCTTTCTGGAGAATACAACTTGAAAAACAATGGAACACCACTGAACAGAAAACCGCTTATTCTGAAATTAAAAAGAATGTTTAATTCAATCTCAAATTGGGATATCATAAAGGTGTTCTAGGTAAGCACTGCAATTCACAACATAGAGACAGCTTTATGTGGTCTTGAAGAGGATGAATTCCACTGCTGCTAACAGGTTTCATTTCTTTTTTCAAATTCACTTGAAGGGGTAAAAACACCGCTATTAAACAAGAAAGTGCTCAGAGACCCTCTACCTCCGAAAAGGCTGCAGTTATCTACTGTACATGCAGTAGGCCAGTTGAGGGGGGATGCCATCCCCCTCGTTAGGAAAATAACCCAAATGCATTCCCCTTGTTAACCTGCCACCCCCCCTCTCCATCTCATAGTAGCAGAGAGAGTGCAGGGGCAGAAGGGTTGTTTAGTTGAATATGTTAGTCTAGTCTGCCTGACTCACTGATCCTCTTTCTGACTGAGGTTTGTGCAAGTTAGAATCTATAGCCCCGATCATGGCTCTGAAGTATCAGCACAAAACATATCCCCAGACGAAGCCAACTCTGTAACAAAAAGGTGACATGACTACAGATATAGTTTTTCTATAGATTTTTGGTGTAACCTGGGAGTAAAGCAAGTAAATTGACTGAGGAAATGAACCTGCACTGACCGCACTGCGCTCAGCTGCTACAGTTACATAATTCAAGGTGAAGTTTAGACCATCGAAACAATGGTTGTTTTGAAGTTATTAAGAGGCTTAATGCCCAAATCCAGAAAATAATAGGCCTACACAAAATATGTATTTAACCTAAGGTTCTATTAAATCAAAATTATAGTTGCAAATTTTAAGAGGGAGAAAAGGAAGATAAAATGTTATAATATGGATAAAATGGAATTGTAGAATCAGAAATGACACAATTATGGTTAAGAGACCCTGCAAGTATGTCCTTTGGGAGAGCTGTACATGGGTGTGTGTGTGTGTGTTGGTTGGTGGTGGGGTGCTCCCATTGGGCCATCCCTGCAGCTAAAAACTAACAAATAACCAACTGTGTACATAAATACACTGTAGGCTGTTTTACTAATGGACATACTGTATATTAGAGCTTTTAAAATTGCTTGTGGTTCTGAAATTTGCATGCAAATATAAGAAGAGTACATAAAGATGTTTACATAGTAATATATTTGTATTGAAACCATGATCAAAGAATCTGCAGTACAGGAGTCATCACAGAAAATAAAGTGATTTGCCACTGACAACAATTGTGGTGCGATTGTATAGGCACCAACAAATAAAGGCTTGTTCCTTAGCCCACGGCCAAAATGTTCAACAAATTCCATTAAAAAAAATTAAATAAAAACAGATATGCTGCTACCTAACAAAACAAGAAACCAACAAGCAAGACAGAAATAATAACCTCCTTGATGGAAGTAATTGAGGTGGGAAGCCATTGTTACTTTCAAGAAGACCGGACCAAAGAAAGTGAAGGCAAAGTGCTGGTCTATATTATATTCAGCAGGACCTCATTATATTACAATCACTGGGCAGACATTGTCCTTGATGACTTACAATACAGGAGTATTACAGTACAATATATTTTTTTGCTCTAATTTTTGCAGAAAACTTAAAACACCTCCGTTAGCAGTGCAACAAAGGACTAGTTGATTAAATGCAAATTATCTTAGTGAAGTAAAGTTCACATCCACTAAAGAAATAGTCGTTCTCATTTTGTGATATCATGATTATACTGATGCTGGCAGGATGGTTTTAAAAGTGGCTTTCAAGCAGTTTCCAACTCTGTATGGTAAGAAAATGTGGATGCTGAAAGGCTCCTGTGTAAAAAAAACCTTTGAACTTTTAAAAAAGCATTTGAGCTCATAATACACAAAGTAAAATAACGCCGATCAGACATTACTTTAATTAGTGCCTAAAATGAATTAATGTTAGGGTTCATACAATTTTGCAGTCTTTATCCTATGTAACACTTTGAGAAAAAATAGCATAGGCTCAAAACAGCAAATTTAATAACCTGTTTAATTGCTGAAATATAAAATATATATTTTTAGACAAACGTTGAACATGTTCTTAGATGAAAATTTCATTTGTAAAAAAAAAAAAAAATTGAGCTGCTAAAAGTTTAATAAATATCAAAACATACTTATTTAACTATATTATAATTGTTCTGTTCAGTAAAGCCCACAGTGTCCACAGTGCATTGTTGAAAGCATGGCCCTTTCCTTGGTCGAGGCCCTATCTGGAACATCTGCAGCTTGCTGCCCCTTCCTCCTTTCATAATCATGTGAATTTTAATCAAAACTGACCCTGATACAGGTAGGCTTTGATAATGTCTGAATCCTAGGAGAGAGGAATAATCTCCTGAGGGAACAACTCTATGTGCTGGACTTGTCTTAGTTAAAGTTAACTTCTAGCTTCCATTCTCTCTCTCCTCAGCCTCCAGTCTATAGGCATACTGATTTCTAATGTAATAAGTTATACAAAGGAAGAAAATTGAATGTCCCCAATAACTGAATATTATGTATATGTTTGTAGCAAGGTAAGAGAGTAAGACAGCAAGGTAAGAGTCAAGAAAATAAGTGGTAAATGACAGAATGTCTCTTGATTGCAATGACCTACAGCACTCACACGTTGTACAATGTGAAAGACATCATGGTCTAAACAGTAAAAAAAATAGGCTATTAGTTGCAGTATTTTAGTCAAGCAAGAACTATTGTGATACCACTGCAGAAAGTGATAAATGATACATTTAATACGAGCAGATCCAGAAAGGTGGTAATATCTAATTCAGTCTAAATTAGGCATTTGTTGCTACCTGTAGCCATTATCGATAAAAGCTGTTGTAGGCCACTGGCTGAAAAATAGAATAATCAATCAATCAATCAACCAACCAACCAACCAATCAATCACATTTCTTTTAAAATATTTATAGGTCTGCAGTAAAATTCACTGACATTTTGAATTACTTTAGGGGAAAAATAGGCACAATTTTGAAATATGGTGAAAGTGGGGAAATAAAAACCAGACAACAGCAATGTGGCAATCCAATGCCTTTGATAAATTGTGCACTGGATGAGTGAAAGTCTGAAGCAGCCAATCAAGGCAGGGAAAATTATGATTTCCTAGGGAAATTATCCAGGCCTGATTGCACTTATCAATGAGTTACGTTAATTGTACAACTTCCAACCATTGTAGATGGCCATTTGATTGCATTTGAATCCCCCACATCGCTGTCAGTGTCCCTTTAAGTCAACCCCTCCCCCAAAAGCCCCTAGACAATCAACAATCAGAAATCACAAGCTTGGCCAACAGGCTTTACACAGGTTTGAAATGTATTACTCCACAAGCACAACACCATGGTGTTTATGTTCTATTTATTCACCAGTGAGAAGATGAAACTTTTACTGTCAACTGATCTACTGTATGTGATATGATATTATCAAACCAAATAAACTAAAAATAATATTTTGATGATAGTGTATATTGTTATTATGAAGCCCAGGAAGAGTAGGTGTTACCATGGTAACAGCTAATATGTTCCCAAATAAACAATAACAATAATCAAAACGGTGGCTAGTTATATGAATAAAGTTGGAGGAAAACTGTTTCATTATAAATTAAAGTAAAAACAAAGAGGAGTTAAAAGGCAAATAAATGTACAGAAAATAAAATAAAAGGTAACAGAAGAGGCTATTTTAACTTAATTTTAGAGTGTACGGTCTATTCATTTCATTTTCTTCAGCCAGTTTACCTGAAAGGAGGCCAAAAACTTGTAAAAGATCTGGAGATAGTTGTAAATAATTCAGCGGTGCTCAACTGTTCTACAAGCTTCTCAAAGACATGGAGCCGGCCTGCACATGGCCTCTGATGACTATGTACCTTTGTGCCTCAAAGTAAATCTAATAAAATAGATTTGCTTTTTGAGGCAGAGATTTCAGCTTTTCTCATCTACCTAACTTCAACATGCTAAAGACACAGTAAAGATTGTGGAATAAAACATGAGTGGGTCAAAAAAGAAGTGTTTCTTAATGGTACAAAAAAAAACTAAGGAGAAGAAGATTTGAAATGATGCAGATTTTTCAGAATTAATATCACTGGCCTGTTCAAAAACGGTAACCCTTCTTCTAATTAAACTCAGCAGCCCTGTAGGCATGTCAGCGCTTTTAATGTCTCAAAATGTAAACAAGAAGTTTCCTTAACTACAGTATCCAATTAAAAAACGTGTTTAATTGTATGTGATGATCAATGAAACAAGAGGAGCATGGTGTTTGTGTGCCCAGAGTAAACAGGTTTTTTTTTTTTTGCATCCCCGCTCCTTAAATAGTTCCTGAGGGTTTTGTCCGGAAGACATTTATTTACTGGTTTCAGTCAATTAACTGGCACTTCCTTCATTTCCATGAAATGACAAAGTTGATATAATTCAAAATTTGTGCATATAGACATCTAAATATACACAGCAGATGAAGACTGTGCAGTCCACTTACACAATGGCTGGCAGCGTAACTCAAGTGCATAATTAGTTGAATTAGATTAAATAACCAATTACGAGACTAACAAAGTAAATAAGCCTGCAGGGATTCCACCAAATTCTTGAGAATAGAATTAGAGTGGAATTAGTTTATTGACAGGCTGAATGACAGTGTGGTCACACAAACAACTCTATTCCTGTCACAAAGAGAGACTGCTAGCTGCCATCAAGGGATGAAATAGATAAGTAAAGGGTGAAGATGTGGTGTGGAGGACATTTGTCAATGGCCTGTGCTCATGTGGTGAAAATAAATTAATGATTTAGTGCAGGCTGAAAATTACAATTAATTTAGGGATATCTTTTGGTAGTTGGATCACCTACATGAAAGACCTTTTCTAGACTGTATTCATTATGAGATGATATTGGCACTTTAATAATGTTCATGTGCATATTATGATATTTCCAATGATCTCAAGACATGAAGACAAAGAGACATACCTTTGCTGGCACTGTCCACATGCTCCAGTTCATCTGGAAACCTTAAAATTGCTTCATGATTCTCTTCACACCTTTCGGCCAGGAAATGAAGAAGTGTTGTATTCTGACCAATGGATTTTGTGTCTCGGAGCTAAAAAAAAAAATAAACAAAAAGAATATTACAAAATGCTAATAATCTATTCATTCAGATTTTTCATCATTTACTTGTCAAATATACTACACAACATAACCTTAAACTAACTTACTCAGTGTGCAACTAAATCTATCTGTGTTCACATGGCGGCAAGAACCAGGGTTTCAAACACATTTAAGATGTGAGTAGAAAATATTTATGCCCTCTTCAGGGTACGGTACATGGACATCAAGATAATAAGGGAACTGTGTGTAATAGGTACTAGTTAACTGTTCAGTCGAGCTCCATCAAATGAGGGACTGGATTGAGGCACAGTACATGAGGAGAAGATAAAAGAAAAATGCATTATGCACTTACAGATGGTTAAAAAAGAAAGAAACACACACACCTACAGTAGATATTACACACATAAAATGATATCACACCCATGAGAATAAAACAGTGAGGCAGGAAAGTTTGAATGCAAGTACTGTACTATGTTTGCCAAGCTTATGTGTATATGTGTGTGTGTGTGTGTGTGTGTGTGTGTGTGTGTGTGTGTGTGTGTGTGTGTGTGTGTGTGTGTGTGTGTGTGTGTGTGTCTGTGCTCCTACACAGACGCTGGAGTCTCCACATCAGTGCATACGGAACTTGTTCCATATTCATTCCCTACCGTGATTGCCATGCTGTTCGAATGGCATGCTGGGAAAACTAATTAGCACAACCCACCTCTGTGTACTCATACTGATAATATCCGCGCTGTAAACAGCCTGCAGTTGGACATGCCCACACATGTGCACATGCAAACACATGTGTGTACATGCTCCTCACACGCACGTGCACACACACATAGTTTCATTAGATGAGGATCAATCATTTGCTCACGTTGGGTAATCACAATTTAATTTCATGGATTTTAAATTTTAATTTGTTTATTGTTATACCCCAAACTGTCATTACAACACAAAAAAGTGCATCTGTGGTATGCTGATTTCATCTGCTAACTAATATTAGTAATATGTAATAAAGAGAGGGTAAACTGGGAGAGGTAAAAAAAATCATTTAGGGATTTGTGAATGTTAACAGACAGTACAATTACACTGTATATCTCTAGATTGTAGTAGCCTCTCTGATACATTGTGTTAATGATTTAGAGTGGTATATTTAACTTGAACTAATCTAGTGCCCATACAGGGGTAGAGAATGGGCACACTCTGGGGCTTTATTGAGTGCAGTGGGTATAAGTGGAGAAAGCATAATAAGGCAGCCATTTAAAATTATCTGATGAAATTGGAAGCATATTAGCATTGTGAGGTGAATATCATTGACATAATAAGACCGGACCACTGGAGTCCACAGAGCACACACACTCACTAATTCGTAAACAGACCACTCTAACTGCTCTACCCAAACCTGTACTTTTAATATTATATGTACAACTCTAATGAAACAATTTGTACAGTATAATTTATCATATCATTTTCCAAGTGAATTTTAAAGAAAGGTTGGGACCATTTCAGTTTATTGTGAATTAAAAAAAAAAACAACCTGGTGAAAATTGAGCTTTAAAAATAATCATGTTTCAGCATTTGTTTGCTTTTGTTTTATTTATTTATTTATTTTCAGTATTCTGCAGAACTCAGGTGCTTCATGATGAACAACTCGTTCTTTTTACCCTTGGACTTTTGTATTACTGGAAGCATTCCCTGATCCGTCCTCAGCGCAGGAGAACCTACAGTAGTTTACTGTAAACTGCAGCAAACGGTGTCATCTTCCAGCAGAAAAGAATACATTTCGGATAAGTGGGGATGAAAAAAAACATTTTTAACTTGTCTGCTCCTTTTTTTTTTTTTAAATGTGGATATTTTACATTAAAAGAGTCATTAAGAGACATTAAATTAGTTTTACTGGCTGAACATGAGGGGGGCTTAAGGTTTTAATATGGTTTTAAACACATAAAACAACTGGGCCATTGTCTTATGTTACAGTAGATATAATGGGAATGACATTAGTCTGACTGTCTGCAAATGAGTAGCAAACAAAATTATATCAAACATTAAATTGCCATGTTATGGTATATTTAAAACACATATTTGTAACAGAGACAATTGAGGCATTAGATCACATAGAAGGAGAGTTTATATGAAAGTGGGAAATTTACTTTATTTTGAAACGGAGTATGTTGAGGTAAAAAGAACTGTTGTTGGTAGTGGGAACACATTCTGCTGAGGGCCTCTGTAAGGGCAGGGGGATCCTACATGAAGCCCGAGGCGCTGATGTTATTTTCACACTAATTTAAATCAGGAAATTAAGTCAATGCAGCTTTAAGGTATCGTGAGAACTGTGCCATGGACTGTGGAGTATCTGTGCAAACGTTGTAGTGAGCTGGTCTATGTCAAAGTCTGGGGTCATTTTTAATCATAGTACATCCCTTGTCCTGATTATTTCAAATTTAGTGCTAAAAGCCCAAAGTGAAAAAGGCTTTTACCGTCAGAACTCTTAAGCTTTAGAATGCATTCCTTGAAGAGCTTAAGCTACCTGGAGTTTTACCCCAAATCTTTCCTTGAACACTACACCTATATAAAATGCCTTTTTATAGCTGCCATTTTTACACTAGCTGCTTACAATGTGTCTTATCACATTATGCTTTAATGGTGCAACTGGATGGAGTGTGTAAGAATGTGACTCCTTCAAAAAAATCTGTTAATTTGAAGTAGATGGAAAAATGCTGCTTCATTACCGTGTTGCGGAAAGCTAATTCTGAGCACTGATATCATTCAATCTTTCATAACAGAAATTGCCTTGAGGTAGAGTTATTTCAAATCCCTCACTACTTAGTACCGTACACTCCAATACATTTAGCGTTTACAGTGGCAAGGTATAATACAAGCAAGCAGGCTTCCCCTTAAATTTTAAAATAAATAAATAACATAATAATTAACTAATAATAGAAGAGGTGGTAATGGGAATATAGCCTCACACACAACAGTGTGGACATGAATAATAACACGTGAAATTGGAACAGTCGTTTCAACTGAGGAAAATGTTATATTTTGAAAGCAGGACACATGGTTACAGTGATGCTGGCTCAGTGACTCCTGTTACCAAGTCAAGTACCTAATAGATAGCCTGTTCTGTTCAACCTAAATTGGACACAAATCATTGCCATGTGGTCTTTAATTATTAAGCAGAGCCTGTGAAAGTGTTTTTTTCCCCTCAGTAAGACAGGGATAAGACCCAAGATAAATAATATTTCTTTGTTTTTGAATACAGCAGATGGTTTTATCCATTTACCCAATATGTTTCATTATGGAAACAGTCTCTTCTACATTCTTAATTATCGTGCATATTTTATGCATTTTAAACATTTCTTACAATAGAGGTATTGTTTGAAAAATAGAGCTGAAAACTTTCCTATCATGTCATTTGCTCTATGCTGAACTACAGTGACACGAAATGGACAATTTACCACTGTCCTTGTGAAGAGTGGATGTTGCTGAATATATGTGACCAGACTGGCTCCCAGGAGATCTGTGTGTCCTTGGCAGGACAAGGGGCTGTAGAGGAGGGCTGAAGGTGGGTCAGGACTATACCTGTCCCCTTGCTGCTCATTCCCATCATCAACCTCCTCCTCCCTGATGAGCCCATTAGGTACCCTAGACCTGCCACCCAGGGGGCCATTTACTTGATTGACTAAAGTGAGAAAGCAGACTTTTTTTCTTGTCCATCTATAATGGCCCAATCAGCCCCCTGAGGCATTACCAGGCTCTACACTGACACTCCACACTGATTCAGTCAGCTTGCACGAATACGAAACTAACACCTGCAAGATTGCTGGTTTCAAATCTGTGTGTAAGGCAGTGGCTTTTGGCACTGACACTTGGTGTCCCATATGGAAATATCTTATGTTGAGTGTTGTCACATGACATGACATTGACATTTGACATGATCGTTTAGGATAGATCTGTTTTTTTCTACTCAACAGTTGTGCTGCTACAGAAGAGCAGAAAGTTGGAGAATACTGAAACCAAAGATAAAGTGTTTCTTAAATTTCACACAGACTGCCAAAAAGATGTATTTTGTAACTTATTTTGGATGTTTATTTCAAAGCACTCATTTTAGATAAGACATTAAATACTGTTACCTATGCTACCTGACAACACAGTGCCAAAGCTACTTTAAAGGGACGAGACAACAAAGGGGATTTTTGGCTAAGTATAATCCTAATTTGTTCATATTCTGTTGATTTAGTAGAGAAACCTGAAGATCATCCTCTGGTCAATATGGCCAATCCTGATACCAAATATCACAATACATCAGTGACACCATTTATAGTAAAGCCACTGTTAGACTTTTTACTTAACAAAAAAGAACACATTACACTGATGTATATAAATATTAAATAAGAACAACTTTTCTACTGCAGCACCCTGGTGTTATACCCACCTTGCTCTTGTGGTTTAAGTACCATGTTCGAATCCAAGCTTAAAACCCTGTTTTCATTGTGACATGACTAACCCTAGCTTTGTCTACAGTGGGGCTGACAGTATCTCCTCTTACCTTTCCTCTCTCACCAGTCTTCCTCTCAGAACACAATGTAGGAAAGCCTCTTGTCTCACTGCCTGCCTGATCTAAGTTTGAGAGTGTGTGTGTGTGTGTGTGTGTGTGTGTGTGTGTGAATGCGTGTGTGTGTGTGTGTGTGTGTGTGTGTGTAGCCGAACACGTCTGCTTTCAACAGCTAGGTTGTGCTTAGTATATATGTGTGTGCATAGCTGCCAGTCCTCTCTTTCACATCTTTGCATGCTGTGATTTTACCTGGCAGTGGACACAGATGCTGCCTTGTCCTGGCTCAAGTTCCACTGTCTCATCATGGCTCTGTTATTTGTTGTATTGAAACATGTTTCATTTGATTGTTGATTAGGTTCTGCAGATCTTAGAAGACCTAGTCCCTCTAAAGTCCTTTGAGGCACTCTTGTGAGAGGCCTCAATCTATGACTTACCATATGTTTACATCTGTTCAATCACCGTTTCTCAAAAATGCAGCAGAAGAATCATATGAGCATGTCTTTATTACTTCAGAGCAACACTTGATGAAGGCAGGAAATGCTTGTTTTAAAGCATGATATAATTACATCTCAATGACTAAATAATAATTGCAATGCATAAATTGTTCCGTTAACTAAATTGTTTAAAACATGTTGAATATTTGGTTTGAGTTAAACAGATCATCAATGTTTGATGATGTATGATGATGACAATGTATTCTACCATCACAGTGAGGCAGGAAATCTCGTCTGTGTGGTTCCACAATGGTAGAACGAGTTAGCTAACTCAATTTGGTCAGCAGAATCCCTCTCTGCCTTCAAAAAACACTTCACAAACTACCTCCTACAAGAGTACAAACTCTCTCAATACCTTCCTCTCTCTCTATCAAAAAAAGTAATTTGCTTTGCACTTAGAGTGTGACTTCATGTACCTGCCACCTTGTGGCAATTGTGCCAGATGAAGTGTTTTGCGGGATTATTCTCTGGGGCATCTCTCTCTCTACTGTAGCTTAGACTGTACAAAAGCATCTGCTAAATTAATACATGTAAATTTGACATCTTTAAAGGAACAGTATGTGGGATTTAGTGGCATCGAACAGTTTAGATGCAGAACAGGACACCCTCACTGCACCCTTCTCTTCCAAGAACAGAGGAGAAACTATGGTAGCTGTGAGACGCGGCACAAACACGTACGGGCGTATCTAGAGTCGGTGTTTGGTTTGTCTGTTTCGGGCTACTGTTGAAACATGGCGGCCTCCATGTAAGGTTACCGCAGCGACTGTAGATGTAAAATGCTGAGTCTAAGGCAACAAAAACTATCAAACATATTAATTCTTATTTTCAGGTGATTATACAATAATGAAAACATAGTTAGGAATATTAGATTCCATTTCTGCCAATCAACCGTCCTAAATGTTAAACCATGGACCTTTAATATCTATTTATAAACAGTTCATCTATAGTAAGACTCGCCTCAAGTCAGCAATTTCAGAATCACCTTTTTTGTTAATGGAAGTTCATGTTTCAAGCATTTTCACAACATGGTGTTAATCTGTGTTTTGTGTGGTGGTTGTGTGGTACCTTGCAGAGGAAGCTGATGTTGAAACCAAACGTCTGGGCATTCCTTGAGCCTGCATTCATGTAATTGCCGACCAGCAACACCAACTCCAGGAGTTTGCAAAAGCCTTCACTCTTCTTCACCTCCTCACAGGCAAATGTCACATTCATGATGTCTGGTCGGATGTTATTCACCTGCTCCTCAAACGTCAGCTTGAACAGAATGCCATTGAGACGTGGCCGTAGGAGTTTCACTGAACTCATCTGAGGGTATAAATAAAAAAAGAAATCAATGTAGACAAAGACAATGTAAGTAGTTTGGAGTCCCAAATTCTGCCTTCCACCTGTGCGCACTTTCTTTGCGCACTTAATTTTGTCAGATCTCCCTGAAAATTCTATAATAACACGATGGCCTTAAACCATTGGTAGTCCTTTTTTTTATTTTTAAAAGCGGAAGCTCTGTGAGTGGGAGCGAGAAACACATACCGACTTATAGCCAGCAATAAAAAAAAAAATGTATTTATCATTTTCTTTTGTGTTTACACAAACCTGCACACTCCTTTTGAGAGGCACAACATTTTCCATTTAAAAATGACACTTTTTTTAACTTCAGTGAAATAAGTTAAATATGTCACCACACTTACAGTATGCACAGATTTGACAGGCCAGTGCACTATAACTATACTAACTATAAAACTACTACTCACAATCTCAAATGTATTTGAATATTATTTTATTTTATTAAGTGAGTTCCTACAATAGCTTTTCATAATGTGATAAAACAAAGACAGAGAAGAAATCCTACTAAGTTACACAAACCTGCCATCACTGTCATGTTGATTCTCCAGTGTAATTACTGCTGCAACTACTTTTGATGAACTGAAAATCAACTACCCTCTTTAGCAAATGGGACTAACCTCTTTCCTGCCTCCCTCCAGACTTTCATATGGACAAAGGAATCCCCCATTAAACAGATTTGTCATAAATAATATAACAGCCTCAATCAATACTTGTGGGCTTGTGAGTGAAATCACTGAAGCCAGATGAAAATGAGAGAAGAAAAATATCTGTGGAAATGGGAGGGAATTAAAACAAATAGGGTTTTGGCTGTAAGATATGTGGCAAAGCAGCAACCACAGACAAATTCTACAGATTGCTGCATAATCCTGTGCTTGAAGGCAACCCTCAGATCCAGCCCATAATGTTTCATTACTGCTCAAATGTATTCATGTGTATGGGCAAGTTGTCTGTCAAAAAAAAAAAACCCTGCCCCACACCAATATTCCCACCCACCTCAATTCTTTGTATACACGCACGCACGCACACGCACACACACACACACACACTCCTTCAATCTCCTTCACTTGAATTGATTTGTATACAATAAGGAGAAATCACAATGAAAGCAAGCATGTTGGTGACAGCTCTGGCAGAGAAAAGCTTGAACATGGCTTATTTCCCAGGGGAACTAAATAGCTCTGCAATGAGGAGTTACTTCATCAGTGGGGAGGTATATGATCACAAAATTGGTGAGATCATGAAGGAAACTGCCACCCCCATGCTTCATTACATCTCCTAAAAGACATAAGCAAGAAAAAAAAAAAAAGTAGCTAGGGAGATGGAGCACATCTGCAACCCTTGGGTCTAATTGAACATTTCTTTTGTAAAACTGTGTAATGTACCTCTATGATCTTGTTGTAAAGTTAAGTTTTAAGATAACACTTACTTTTACAGTTGCCTAAAGTGCCGGCTATTCACTTGTTAAATTGATGGCAAGAGCAGTTAATTAAAAAGTAATTACAGCTGTAACTAAGTGGAAAGGTCAGAACAGCTTGATGATGTACTTCCCATCTTCTACAACTGATTTACAGTACAACTTTGCCTTTTTCAGTCACCCACCATATTAGAGGTAATTCCGGGAAGAACACAAGCCAGTGTGAAAAGGTACTATGTCAAGTTGCCAGTGCATTAGTTTACGCACCTCAAGATCAGAGTCATGTTTGACACACAGGATTGCTGGATAAAGACAGGTTGACAAGGGACAAGAATATGAAAGTTTTTTTTTTACATCATTAACTTAAAACCATATTTATGTCAATAGATAAGGTTTGCAGATCGGGTCTTAAATGTTCCTACTGTACCTACTTCATATATAATAGCTAATTACTTGAATATCATTATATGTTTGCCTGGTGAATACCTTGTTGTTTTGAAGACTTTCTGAAGGCTATACTCCAAGTTTACAATATGTTACCCAGCACTACTATACTCTATTGCTGGAAAAGATCGAACTTTGGATAATCATTGTAAATCGATCTGAGGATTGGGATACATCACCAAGCCTGCTGACTACAGCGGCATACTTTTCAAAGAACTTCAGTACAGACAGGATTCATAGCCTTAGGACATGATCTTATCATGAGACAACATTGACAGCTGATGTCAAAAATATGGCATTCACTGAATTCTTGATGCAGAATACTTATCAAAAATTATTGAACTGTTCTTTACTAGAGCCAAGAGTGTTAAAAAAAAAAAAATACAAACAAATTTGTATTAAAAATGCCCTTTATATTGTCAGATGTTTTAATTAAACATGACTGCAACTCCCTCTAAATTATACATCTCTTGATTTCCTGGGTTTCTTGCTAAACCGCTGTCCAAATCCAGCAGTCCCCTGAAACAATGCTGGAGGAAAATAAAGTGTAAAAGTGCAGTGTATGTGTGTGGTATAGAGAGGCAGAAAGAGTGAGTAATGAATAAAAAACAGAATTTCTCAACTGTGCATGCTTGCAAGTGTTTGACTCTAGCAGACTGGGAGTATGATTGTGCATACTGTGTGTTCTCTTGGGCCGATCCAGTAGTCACCAGGAAATTATACTCACCACAATGCCAAACTGCTCCGACTCCACTAGCTCTTCATATTCACCCTTTAGTTCCGCTAGCGCACTCAGCTCTTTCTGCTCTGGCAGGTTCTTTATCAGGTTCTACAAATGGGGGAGCACACACAAACACACAAATACAGAGAGAGGGAGAGAGAAAGAAAGCTACTGTTAATGCAAATCTCATTTTCTGTCCATGTCAGGATAAAAATCACCTCACAGACAAGGATGACAGGGTTCCACACACAACAGGAGGAGAAAGGAGTCCATACAAGCAAAGCTGCTGAGTGTGTTCCTATTCAACTTACCTGGTTAGTTAACAGTTTGAAACTTTTAATACTTTTTATAGACATACATACAGTTCCTCGGATGCACTTATAAAGACATGGAACGACAAGTACTCACACGTATGGCTTACAGATTATATGGAAAATTTATTTTAGGTTCTCACACTGTCAAAGAAAGTGTTTTCTTTGTCATTAATATATCTTTACTAGACCTAGACTTAGATTTCAGTCCGAATACATAGATTTGCTGGTGGTTTGGTAGGTAAGTTGATAAGGTCACATAATCACTGCTCACAGTTGGCTTTTTACTGTGACACTAGTGGCCCTTAGCCAATTACAGAAGGACCTTCAGATAACTGACCTTCTACTGCATAATCCACATCACCTTGCAATTGTCTTAAGAATACATGCAACGGATTTGCCATTAATTTGCTACTTTTCTGTTAAATTCCCCTTGCAGGAGCAGAAAAAAAAAAAACACGATGCTGCCGGTGGTGAGGTTGAAGATTAAGATGGAGATGAGGAAGATAATGGGAGGGGCTGTGTTTTCTGTAAATGTTAATTGTTTGTGTGAAGGTCAGCCAAGTTAATAAAATTGACCACAGCGACTTTTCCCTCTTTTTCTCAGAGGAGAAGAAGAGGAAGAGGTGCCCTTTTCCAGGTCTTCACAAGGCTTCCTTCCTCATTAGCTCCTCAAATTTATTCAGCGGGAGCATACTGGCGCAGGGTCACGTGGCCAGATGGGAACCTCGACAGGGAAAACAGAGAGTAGAAGCTACTGGGCCAAGGGCCTGGCTGACCACTCTATAGACCTCAGCAGCTATTGCAGGCACCACGGCCAGAGTCTACTGCCCACTAATGATGACATCTCTGTCCTTCCCTCAGGGAATTCAGCAATATAAAAAGTAAGCCATAATGCAGGCCTGGCATTCGTGTTTGGGAGGGAGCCATTATATCAAATGTTGCTTGCTTTTGCTGAAGCTCCAATTAGGGTCTCCAGCAAGCAATGGTGCCATGATAATGAAGCCTTTTGATCATATCGGCAGAAGCAGAAAGGATTGTTGATGATATATAAAAATAAAAAACCATATTTGTGTAATTGGATTTGTAAGGGTGAATTTATATTGGAGTTAAATGATGACTGTGCACATGCTTTTCTTTTTTTGTCCCTTTTTTGTTCAGAGCAATGGATATACTGTATTCAACACAAAGCTAATGTCGCTAATTATTCACTCATGGCCTTTCATAAAGAAACTCCTGCGGTTGCTGTTTTAATGTACCTGATGACTTTTTCATAAAGAAGTGGCAAAAGAAAAATAACATAGTTCTGAAACTGAGAGGCTTTTTTTATTATTTTTGTTCAAAAATGCAGGTCTTAGATATAGTTTAACTGTTGACTGAAAGGCATGTGTAGCTGTTCCTAAAAAAACCTTAACAGACTTTATAATCATTTGCTTTTTATGTAGTCAGTCTCACAATTTAACAAATTATCTTATTCAGATTGAAGTGTGTTTAAGTATAAAAATAAAAATCCAAGTGGACAAAATATTGTCTGCCAGTCTGAGAGAAAGCATAACACATTGTATGTACACTTATTCTCTTGAACTCCAAGGGGTATTAGCAGCTGGATTAGTAACAAAGTTCTCCTTGACAATGTATCATTGGTTTTGAATGGAACAGCATTTACACAGCAGCAAACCATTCATCCATTGCAACAATTATGGCTCATAGTTTGGCAAATCTGATTATTTGATGATGTTCTTCAGTGGGTATGTTTTTGCCCTTGTACATCAAGTCTTTTACAGTGTCTTTCCATTTGAGTTGGGTATGGTTAGGCATTGTATAGTAATGAAGGAAAAGTGTCCTTGGCAGAGTCTTTGTTGGTGTATTTAGGCCCATTTGTAATATCATATGTTTTAGTGAAGCTGTGCTTTTAGTGCTTGTCAGTTAGTTACAGGAAGAATGCAGAAATCCATGACAACATATGAAAAACAGAACTAAGACAATTCATTGGATTTGATATTTCCAAAGTGGAGGACTTTGTGGGGAGTGGGTTTAATGTTTTGAAAGAGGTGAAATTGTTCTAAAATGTTTCAAAATGCTACAGTTGAAGACATCTGAGAAACACAGAAGACTAGGTGATAGAAAATCAAATCCACCTTGTGCTTGTCATTGCATTTGTCTGTCATCTTGTTAATTATTAGAAACCCCATAGAGCACAATTGACACAAAGGCAGCACCATATGTGTGGCAATGTGGGAGACTGGGTGATGACGCTGGGCCAGACTCCTCACCACAGGCTTACCAGACACACACAGCAGTCTAGGAGAGATTACTGGAAGTATGCTAGCAACACTACACATTCACTTACTGCCTTGGGCGAAGATGAAGGCGCTGCATATCAGCACACTTGCCAAGGTACAGAAATCCACCAACAAAGCGGCCACAGCTATATTTGGTTGTTCAGGTTTAAACCTCATAATTCATGTTTAATATCTCGTCAAAAATAAAAACAGATCACAAGCTGAATTTGTGAAAAAGTATGACCAATAACTGGTGAACGTATACTGTAAACTGGAAAATGCAAACACAAGGTATGTATTACACTGTTGATACAGTATGAGTGGAAACTGAGGCTATCATACTACCCTGCCACCATGTTTTGTTGAGGATACAATGTTGTGATCAATTTACTTTTCTGAATTGGCTGATTGTACAAGAAACAAGCGACTTCAACACAGGTTTAGTTTAGCCCAAAACAGGTACGTACATTATGTATCAACAGGCCTTTATTCATATGTTGACTGCTGCAGTTCAAAAGCTTTTTGAAGTTCCAATATTGTATATCTTTATGCATATCTTTATCTGGCTCCCAAAAACTACCTTTCATAAATTCTGGGAGCGATCATTAAAATGTGTGTTTCAGCTGTCAATCAATCATGTGCTCAGTTTGACAAATCGGAATCAATTAATCACTGTCATTGGGACAGCGATGGTCCACTAACACTTTCAGTAGCACAATTCATGTGAATAAACGCCTGTCAAAATGTGTTAAAAATCAATTTAAAGAATAAGCATGACATTAATGTTCCTATTATTGGTTTTGGTTGTAATGCGTTTTTGAAATAGATAAGGATATCACTGCACACAATTGTCAATCAATTTATTGAAGATTTACAGGTACAGGTCAACGCAAGGACTCTGAGAGGACCTCACACTGTTACTGATGTTTCCCTCTCATTTAAACCTGGAAGTGTACATTTTTGGTAAATAATGCATTATACTTTAATGTTTTAATTAAATAACTATAGTAAATATTGGTGAAAAAATTAAACTACTGCTACCCAAACTGCAAAATGGTCTGTATTTGAGGACTGGAAGTGGTTGCCAGGGTAAAGGAGAGTGTAACAGTAATGAGATACATGTTATGGTTCACTAAACATTTGTAGAGGATGACAGTATCTGTAGGGCTTTCACTTCCATACTTTGATCTCTGCTGCTGACTACTACATTCCAGTGAATCAAGTTCACAGTTTCACATCACTCGCGAACCCATGCCAAGTTAATACAGTTTAAAAGCGGGGTATTAGGCATGTATTAGGTGTGAGCTCAGACATACAGTTTACAGCACTCCACGCTGTTAAAACAGCAGGCACTGATGTGATGCAAAGTACAAATGTCCAAAAGCTTTGATATTCAGAATACAACAAATGCCAATAAAAGTGTGCACTATGTATACGTACTGTATATGTGTAAAGTAACTCTTTTTGTGTTTTTAAGTGTCCACCTTCCTCCCTTTGTTGTGGAGCAGCACATGAAACATCTACCACACCTACTTTACGACCCTTTCCTTGTAAAAAATATATTTAAAGCGCAGATATTCCCAAAAGTAATGTAAAAATGATAAAGAAAACCAACAAACCTTAAGATGTAGCCTGAGACACGTCAATCGATAACATTTTTCTCAGAGCAATAAAGTCTTTATTAAGCTGGGTTAATAAAGGAGAAAAGAGGGAGAATCACCTGATGTCTAAAGGATTATCTGAGTAAACTGCGTTCCTCTCTACTAGGTCTATGGGAGTGCTACAACAAAGACAAAAGATGAGCCATGTGCTTGACAGATACGATTTTCTCCTTTTAATTGATTTTCTCCTCAATTTTGGGAGACAAAGATAACATGTGATATTTTGCCCATGCTTTGTGATGAAGAGCAACATGGGACTGCCGTCTTCCTGCCGTGACACCTCAGCAGGCCCACCTGCCTGGCTCATGGCAAAATCAGTGAAGACTTCAGTTTGAATCAATAACAAAATAATAGACAGACAAGAAGGCTTCTCAACTTTTTACAAGCCTTACTTTAAAAACCAGCACTTGAAAGTTCCAAAAAATAAATTATTTGGAATTTCAAAAGTTCTATTTTTTTTTTCTTCCCAAACTAAGAGTCAAAAAAGAAAAAAAGTAACTTTGCACAATAGTTTGTGGGTGTAGACAGCATCCATCTCAAACAAAAGGTTACTACGACAGAACTGGAAACTGAATATGTGGAACAAAGACTATCAACTTGTGTTTTTGTTTACAAGAATGGGGACAGTTTTGACAGATAATGCTCAGTAAAATTTGAGTGTGGTACCTTCCAAATGTAATATTTCTCTTCTGAAGCTGCATCTGTTTATTTAAAATGACATGTAAAGCATTTAAACTTACAATATGGGTTTCATCTTATAAAATGTTAATTATCATAAGCAGTCGCTCCCAACATTTAAGCTCAGCAATTAGAGGGTAACTTACGAGAGAAAACAAAGAACAAACAGCAACAAACGGCAAATCTTGTCTCACAGGTAAATATATTAAACAATGAACATCAGTCATACAGGCTGTTGTCATCTTACACAATCTACACCGTGCCAAACCATACAAATACCTCAAATCTCACTATGAGCAAAGCTGCAGTGACAGGCTGACAGGCAACAAACTGAGTGTGACAGATTCTAAAATCGCATTAAACTAAATGAGAAATGCAGTCTGAGAGAAAGACACAAACACAGTGAGAGGGAGGAAGAAAGGTTGAGAGAGAGATAGAGGGGGGGAGGGATTAATTTGAGGGTTGGGGCTGGAAAACCTGACAGACTTACTGTGACATTAAATTTGTCTTTCAGGAGGAAATACGAAGGAATTTCTTAAATGTGCACACCTGAGCACTTACGTTTACCATGAACGCTGTGTAGCAGGATTAAGAGGCAAATTAACAAGGCAAATGGAGGGTTCACATAGAGAAATAAAAGAGATAAACAGAGAGATATAACTTAGTAAAGAAAGAGACAAGAACAGAGAAGAGTTACAGACACAGACAATAAACAAACAGAAAACAGAGACAGCAAGAAATAAACAGAATGTTTCTGAAAGCTTATTCCACCCCCACCTGAATCTGCTGTGAGCCCTCAGGACTTACAGATGAATCTAACTTTAATGTATTAACTGAAAGGGGAATATGTTTTAAAGTGTGAATACACATATGATCGCTTAATCATACCAACTTTGATAAAAAACTGTTTTTACCTAATACATAAAGACTAGCTATATGCAGAACATTCGCTGAAAACAAACTTGTCACGGTGGAGAAAAGGGGGATGAACTGTACTGCACTACATTTGTGAATATTCTTCTTTTACAATGTCCCATACAGCCATCCTTATGCAGCACCGGCATATGATGAGACTGTCAATCAAATAAAAAGAGAGCTAGCATGAAAAACAGTAATAGAAATTAATTTGTTTGTGGAGCCTGCCGTCTGAGAGCGCTCTCTGTGAGTGATGTGCCATCTGTCACAGAAAAAAAAGAAAAACACTGAATTGTGGAGTGAAAACAGAAAACTAATTTTTACTCGGTTAAGAAAATACAGCACCCAGTGTGCCTGAGGTGAAGCTGCATGGACTCCACCTAATCAAAATTTAACTGTTGTGCTGTATTGTGCATGAACTTGCTGTGTGTATGCATCTGTGTGTGTGTGTGTGTGTGTGTGTGTGTGTGCGTGTGTGTGCTTTTAATCAATATTCAACCTGAGGACAGAATACCTGGCCTGCACCCTGTGGCTAGAGATCTGCAGCGCGGTGATGATCAGTGAAAAGTACATGTAGTACCTTGGGTCCTGGCCATCAATTTCTGAAGCGTATTTGATATTGCACTAAGCCAAGCCTCGCCTCTCTTTCCCCTGCCTTTACTTTGTTTATTCAAGACTTCTTCTCCTTTTCTATCTCATTTTTTTAGCCCCACCAAATCAGCATAATGCATTTCACATTTCATTGTTAAATTAGCATTTGATGCAGAAGAGAGTTCTGTGCTGTGTGCCAAAATACACCACAATTAAGCCCATGGGGGACCCCGTTTCCCCTGCTTAAGCTCTAATCCAACAGGCCCAATGCACAGCCATACTTATCGCCTTGCCCCACATGTGCACTTTTACACCATGCAAATGATGCCCAACAATGTGCCAGGCTGCTACAATCACCTGTTGTTACAGCAGAGAACAAAGACTGGCATGGGCACTGCCAGACCCTGCAGCCAATGGGCTAGCACGTGTAATGATGAATGCATATGGATGAGCATCGTGGTGATCTGGGTGATTGACAAGAGAGATAAACAATAATAACAAGCAAGGCTAGTGCGAAAGACTCCTGTGAGACCTGGCGGAAAGGTTGTTGCCATGGCGAGGTGAAGAGAAGTAGTGCAAAGCCGAAAGCTGACAATGTTGCTGTTTACTGTGAGACAACCTTGTCAGTGTGTATTAGGATTTTATATGACATACCATGCAAATTTCAATTTTATATATTTATATGTTTATGTGAAAGGTATGACGTGTGAGTGTTTTTTTATTTCTCATTTGTGTCCATATACCTTAATAGTAAAAAACTTAAAGTAGTGCAGAATTCCATTTGTTTTTCTGCATTTTTATTTCTGATATTAAATAAAACACAGCTACGTGAAAATCTGGGGATCAAAAGTAAATCTAAATAAAAGTAATTTATATTTATGCACAACAGCAACATTACCAACGTAAGGAAAGCCAACATACACAAAAAAAAGTCTGCATAATAAAACAACACAATAAATAATACAAACATATTTTTAGGTCATAACATTATAGACATTTGTAGGATAAACTCAGCATAGCTGTTGCTAAAATAAGTGACAGTATGCAGATATTTACCAACATGCTTTAGGTAGGCGAGGGACTTTTTCTTTCCATGTACATTAACATTTATATTTAAATAAGAAACATAACAGTCAGGGAGATGACATATATTGTATGTTAAAATGGGTGTTGGTTTGACACACCAGTGTATCCCTACATATGGTATGACTATACAAATATGTAACATGCTGTCAAAGTAATTCCTTTTTCAGCACTGTACCTGTATGGTTTTGACTTTGACATAGATGCCTGTGTGCAAAAAAATTAATATGTGTAACACTCTTCCTGAATCATAAAATGAATACAAAGGTTTCCCACTGTTTAAAACCACTTATATGTCAAGCAATGAGTGCTTGAAATGATGTGTACACATTTACTCATTAAGACATGCTGAGTTTAAATACAAGAGTTGCTGGACACTTCTCTGCACTTCTTTGATATTCTTACTAGTGAATTTGCACACAACATAGGGCAATACTAATTACAAATGAATAGCGGCGGTGCAGTGTTAGTCATTAGCATTTCCTTTTGAAAAGGAGATGGGGTAATATAAAATACATTGGCAGACATTAAACATTAAGAAGCCACTCTGATATTCCGCAAAACAAGCCCCCAGGGCCATATCATCCACTGACAAGAGTTAGCTTACCACACACACCAAAAACTGGGCGTGTTTAAACATTTAGTGATGACTCCCTTATTTCAAGTAGATAGATCACATAGCATGTTCTGGGTAAGGGTGGGGTGGGGGGAAGGAAAGAGCAGCTCTGCAGCAGCCTACAAAACTGTGCTTACTGTTTGTTTGAAATAAATCCTCAGTCTGTATCTATGTCAATTCACTACTCTCCTCTCTCTTTCTCTTTCTTTAGCTATTGAGTTTAAATATAATCCTAATCTCATTGTTACACTGTGCCACTTTATCATCAGAGCTAGTTAACAAACAACAAAAAATGATGGCCATAATTAATATTTGTGTAAATACTATTTATTCTGTTTGTGTGCAGGCTTTAAATACTATAACTGACTCAAGAGTTTCAATACAAGATATGTAAATAGTTTCAATATTCTCACACCCACTTACATGGAAAACCTCGTTCCCAAAAAGCAAGAAAATCTGGACAGGCCCAAAGGCATGGACTGAATGTGGGTCGTTTTAAATAAAGTTATGTACATGTGCAGCATATGTCTGAGTTTTAATAACGATACTGCGTGTATTTGGATGTAACTTTTGAACGTCAGCGGCCGGCTTAAGTTGCCAACACTACATACAGCCCTTTGTGATTATGCGTTAGTTCTGATCCACTGAAGTCAATGCAGTGATGAGCTTTGATGTGACATGGTTAAATTAGAACTGGACCATAATTGGACATCACAGGACTCTGCAACCACTAAACTATATATACTGCATGGGGAACCATAGCCTGCATGATGGAGGTAGCAAAGCTGATTAGACCTTAAAAAGCTTACATTTGCCTGGGGGGAGCATTAGAAGAGGCACACATCATAGGAAATAAGAATTTGTAAACTGGAATCACAAATAACAATTCCCTTAGATGTGCCAGTTGAGCAACTAGGGAACACAAGGTAGTCCAGCACAAATATTGTACAAGAAAAATAAGAAAAAAGCGGTAAGACAAAAGAAGAAGCTTGGAGAGCTTGGAGAATACACTTGCTAAGCATTAATCTAAATTCCTGGAAACCGATACCACTTAATCCCTCCTACTGTAAGTAAGAAAATCTTCCTAACGACGCCTTTGGACACAGTTCCTCCCAGAGATTGCAAAGAATGTGTAATACAACAATAACAACATTGTCGGCCACTTGAACTTATTTAACAATTTTCCAGGGACCGTTGCCACAACAGAAAAGGGTTTTCTGCAGGGCTTTGTTGTTACGATGGGCAAGCTTAATACCAGTTTTGAGCCGCCCTGAAAAGGAAAGTAATTTACTTTAAAAAAAACAAATCTCCTGACGAAACAGTGAAAAGGATTTAGTGCATAAATAATAAAAATAAATACTTCACTCTTAAAGGACCAGTGTGTAGGATTTAGTGGTAACTAACTGTGAGATTCAACCACCTGAAACCCTTGACTCAACTAAGCATTAAGGAGAAACTATGGTGGCCACGAAACTCGCAGAAAACCCAAAAGGCCCCATCTAGTGCCAGTGCTTGGTTTGAATATGATAATACAATATCAATTTATTGTTATATTTAGTTGCTGCTTTTGCTCATCATCATTTCTCAATCTCATCTTCATCATTTGAAGATAAGCAAAGCAGTAACAGCACTGGCTTTTATAATAATGTGCAGCTGGTCTAATGCTGCAGCTGAAATTAATTTAAAACACTGGCATTAGTAGTAGGCTGGGTTTATAAATCAAATTTTATGGAGGTAATGACACTGCAATAAGAAAAGAATACAAGTAATACAGTAATGAATACATTTCATTAGAATCATGCCCTCAACCTATTACATTGTAGTAACATTGCCTGTGAACTATTATGAGCAACCCTCTGCATGTGTACCAGTTGATTACACCATAAACTATTCAAGTTTACAAGTGCTTATTAACAATCTGGCCATTGTTTGGCCTCCTTGTGTTACATTGGCAGGAACTGTAAGGGCATGGGACCAACTACCATCATTATGCCAGTTAAGCCTTCTCCTAGGGGTAAAGGGGCTGTGAGGGACTTTTGGAGAAATCAAAACACCAAAGGAGAGCCAACTCTAGTCGTTGACAACAAGGTCATGGGCATAGCCACATCAGGTAGAATAGGCACTTGCAAGGGTGCTACTAAAAAGCACTAGCAATGCTCGATGTCCTGTTGTGCCAAACTAAACGCCAACACAATGCAACCAGGACCCTAAAGACCAGACCACACGTGCCTGACTCTTTCCAACACAAACAAGGTCTACAGAACCTTCCCTTGCTGCTTCTGTTGCCGGCCAACAATAGCAATAGCAATGAATAGCTTTGTCAGGCTGTCAGCCCTTTAAAAGAAGACCTTTGCCAAGCTGTCTGAGGCTCAATCTGTTTTCACTGAGCCAACGTTCACTATTGTCTTTCATTGTCCTCTTCATCTCATTGTTATACAGGGTATGGTAGCGGGGTGGCTCTGATGTCTTTTTGAATTTGATGAAGCTGACCTGATATACAGAAGTGCCCTCTGTCCACCAGCACTATGAATATTGTAGGCAAATGAGATGGGGGAGAGAAAGACAAAGAGAGATTGCATTCAAACGTGTGTGTGTGTTTGCACATATGCATGGACCTTACACACATTTATTGGCTGGATGATGAATTATAAAACTGTGCAGGGACTAAGAGACAGAGGGGATAACTGACACTGCCTATCCATTTGCATGTGCTGTATGTATGTTTGTATGCCCGGTGCATGGAGATGAAAAGAAGTTTGGAATTGCAAGGATTCATATAAACTGTGGATGAATGGTGAGAGCCAAGACTGTCTGCCAGCATTCAGGGATGTGTACATCATCTCTGAGGCGTTGATGGGCCCTAATGCAGAATAAGGAGAGCCAATCAACTCCTATCTATCCACTCTGCCAGGGTGACACATTGTAGGGGTACTTCAAGGCCAGCACACTGCCACATTCTGCTGACAAATCATTACATTAGACGTGTCGACGGAGAAGGAAGATAATAAGATTGAGTTACAGAGCTTTAGATGCATTATGAACACCTCTTGCTTCCTTGATTCCTTCTATTTTCACTATTCCTTCCATTTATCAATTTCTCGCTTGCTTGTCACTTGTCTTTTTGCAAAAAATTGCCAGGGCACAATTTTAAACAGAGCTGAGTTTTGTAGCGTTTTATTTAAAGATAAGTGTTACAAGACCAGTTAAAACTGAGCCGTTGTTTATCAGAGCTCGTCATCAGCGTACATGAATACAAGAGAGGTTTGTGGAACTGCCAGGTTACTTTTTCAAGGTAATTCATTAGTACCAAAAAAAAGTTTTTGTAAACTGATAAAAACCATTGGTATCATACCAGGAGCCCATGTTTACCACCTTTGTTATAAAATATTAGTAATAATATTTAACTAATGATAGTGGTACCTGGGTCAATAAATGTTTTTAATCAGAAACTACTTACCATTTTAATAAAATTAATTGCCATCAAATTTGTCATGTCCCAGTAATAAGCAATTCTTTATCAAAATTGTGAAAAGTTCCAAACAACACGATGATATATGCATAGACCCTTTAGTCAAATATGTTTGTTTTTTCTCTTTCTTTTCTTTCTTTCACCATTGCAATTCCATGATTTATTTACTTTCATTTTAGGTGCACACAATCACCCACTCCTTCTAACATTAGCAAGATGGTAAGTGCATTTCCTTTTAGAATTGCCCAAGCCATGCAGACACATCCTCCTACTCTGTATGTGTGTGCAGTTGTCCATGTGGATAAATGGTGATTGGCGTGTGGCTGAAAGTGGGTGGTGTAGAGTGATTAATCAGCATAATGAGTGTAGATGAGCACTGTGCAGATGGAGCCCACACTCAGGACTGTGTCACACAGCAGGAAGTCTCTTTGCTCCCCTTCAGTGCCTCTGTATAGCTCTAACTGTGTTTCTTAAGCATGTGTCACTTGCTTCCTTGTTTAATTTGTGAGCTCATTTCTGCATGGTTTTTTTTCTATAATCATTTAACTCCTATTTCACCAGGAAGGCTGGCTAAGTATACAGTGACATTGTCAAACAAATAACAATGACTCTGTTAGTTTTACTTCTCTTGACAAATGGCACCGCACAATACTGAGTAAATTAAGAAAGACAGAAAAAAGATACAGACTATGTAACCACTCAAAGGTTTCTAAAAAAGCCTCTAAAAAAATTATGTTTCAAAATTATGTTTTAATCTCATAGTAAAATATTGGTAAGAGCAAAGCCGCAGTTGTATAACTATAAGACATAATTATTACTTTTAATATTATTAGGCAATACTGATTATTAGTGTTGCACATAAAAACACTGCAAGTTAATCAAGGATAAAGCAGCAATTCTGGCTTGTACATACAAAACAATACACACAAGAAGGAAAGAACAGAGACAAAATATACTTGCAGTAAATAAACATTTGTCTTAGAATACTGTCCTTATTGTCTAGTCCAGGCTTTATTCTGTCTTTAGCATCATTATCTAACCAGCAGTGACACACTTGCCAGATGTGGACTCCTTCTGCAACGATAAGTTAACTCAGTTGGTCCTCCCGCCTCCCCTTGGATTTTGTGACATTAGCTTGGTTCCCAGATGCTTATGCTGACTCACACACTTGTTCTCATGAGCCTTGTTGAGCCTCCCTCTCTCTTTTTTTTTTTAGCAGCATCATTGCCTTCCTTCATATGTATCAAAGGGGTAAAAGGAAAGAGGTAAGGGGGATAGGAACCGAAACCCTTCACAAAGATGTGCTTGTATGTGGGAACAAAAACATTCTTGTCATTTGACCACCTGTCATGTCCCTAACACCGCTGATTCAAGTGCTTTTCAAAGTGAACTTGAAGGTTACAGTGGACGCCTGTATGATAGTAATGTAAGTAAGAAAAGTAAAATCTCAGAATGGGTGGTGTAGGTTTTTTTTTTCTTGTTTATTTTTTAGGTCTTTTTTGCAGTATATCGGTTAAAAGCCATGTCAATGTAACTGAGATAACTCAAAGGACCATTGTGTAGGGTTTAGTGGCCACTAGCGGTGATGCTTCAGACTGCAACTAACTGAACACTGCTCGCATCTTTATTTGACGACCAGGGAATAAGAACAGGCTGTGAAGTGTGTTGGAGAAGCTATTCGTCTAAACTGGACAACTATATAAGTGCTAGACTGCTACAACCAGTCCGACCACTTGTGTGGGGCTGTGTGCAACCAGGCCTTTGTGGGGATGTGTTGGGGACACAACTGCCCTGCTGGCAACTACAGAAAGGCTGAAGGTTGGAGAAGGTCAATACCTTAACTTCCTTTCTCCTTCACAAAGCCGAGGGGGGGCTCTGCCATCTTAGAACGTACACTCTGTACTTTCTGCCAGATTGCCAGCCAATTAAAGGTTATCAGAGCTCAAAATAATAGTCCTGCAGGCCAGCTCTCTAGATAGGCCCCATCTAAATATATATTGCCTCACCGCCTTTTACTGGTGTCTGGGATCCAAGCGGTGGGGAGGAAGCAGACTAGCTCCTGTGCAAGGGTTTGTTGATAAGCCATATGGGAAAGGACATATATATCAGTACAAAGGTAATGTTTTTTATTTTATTTTTTTATTTTTTCCAAGGTAGGAAACATGCATAGACTTAAGCTTGAAAGCTGCACTGAAACGACGTGCACTGCTGGTTGTAAAAAATAAATAACATTGCAACTTGCCTACACTTGTGCACACAACACAGTGTATCACTGCCAAGATTATATTGAAATTAAATCTTTTATTTGCTGCTCAGCCCCGAGGTCTACACCTTCTATTTCTGAAATAAAACAGAAACAAAAGAACACAGGGATTTTCTTAGTGCTTAACATAAGGACAGTGCAAGAAATATTAATGGAATTGAGGCTCACGCTGCCAAGTAATGAACCTTCACCTCAGATGTACCCACCTTGCTTTCAATTAATGCTTTCTGAGACAAGAAAAACAGAAATAAAACGGGAGCAAAAACAAGTAGCCTTTAGAAAGCTCATCAATTATGGTTTAAGACAAAGGCAAGAGGAAAGGAGGGTGGAGTTGGAGAGACTTTGCCAAGCCTTGTCCTTCATCATCCATTATAAGAAGATGAATGGGGGGTCTCTGTGGTCCACATGAGAATGAGGAGACTGACTTGTGCCAAAAACAGACCACAGCAGGTTTAAAATGGGGTCGCCAAGCTATCCGCCAGACACTGAAATTTAAAAATTAGCTTTTCATGTGAATATGCAGAGAAAGTCTCTCTCTCACACACACAAGTGCACACTCAGAGGGTAGAAATAAGCGTGTGTGTGTGTGTGTGTGTGTGTGTGTGTGTGTGTGTGTGTGTGTGTGTGTGTGTGTGTGTTTGTGTGTTTCAGTGAAAGAACTAACACACCACAATGAACATCAGTCTTACCTGGATGAGTGATTCGCTCAGTCTTTCCTCGTCTACCTCCAGCACAATGTCCCGGATCTCTTCATAAGGCAGGCGGAACGAGCCCAAGAAAATTGCTGTTGTGATGGAGAGAGAAGAGAGTCATTTCCTCTCCTTTTTTTATTAGACCGCAGGGTTCAAAGAGACATTTCAGCACTCATCGCTCCTCAGACAAAATGACCACAGACCTAACTTGACACTTGGAAAAACTAATACACTTTCTGCCCCTCAACAGGATAGTTTGTGTCACCCTGACAAAAATTGGGAAGGAAAACATCAAGCTTTACCAGTAACACTGAAAGGTGCCAAAGTAATCCAATTTCTGCTCAATTGTTAATAAAAAGTGAAGCATAAAAATGATCATTATAAACAGCGGAATTAGTTGTACTTGATAGAAGTAATGGTGTCATCTGGGAAGGCTAAATGGTTCTGTTTTGGTGGATACAAAGAAGTACACTGAATTTGCCTCAGGGGACAGCCTGGTGGGTGTTTCACTCTCCAGGTGGGGTGTCTACAGTGTAAATTGGAGCTGATGGTGTATCCAGGTGGAAGTCACAGGTGGAGGTTTGGTAATGAGTTGGAGGAGAGTCGCTCAACAGCTGCTACACTGCTGCTGCAGTGGGACCTGATGTCTGTATTTGACGTGGAACAAACGGAGAGGTAGTGAATCCTTTTCCCTTTTTTCACAGTCTATTAATGTTTATTAGACACTATTTACTGCATTTACTTACTACTTAGTTATAACATATCATGGCTGTAGGTTTATTCACTTGACATGAACCTTTTTGGCTTCACTGTGTCAGGTTTCTGGTGGGAAAGTTGTTCCATCAAGACTAATCTGAACATATCCTGTTGGTTATCTATATTTATGTATTTATTTGCTCATTAGCATGATGTTTTCTTGACTGGGGTGCATTTTTATGAACATGTCATCCTCATTTGTTTTCTAAATGCAGTCTCTTATATATATATATTCCTTATATAAAACCAACAGCTGGATACAAGGTTCTCTTGGGGGTGGGTTGTCATGAGTAATCCTTGGATATATTGTAAATTACAAACTGAAGTAGATACAGATGAGATAGAAAATGCAGGTGACAATGACAAGCTGAGAATCCAAATTTTGCTGCCATCTAGCAGTTGAATTTCTACCTTGCTGTATGCTCTGTGTCAGTGATGGGTGTGGCCAGCCTACACCTGCATACAAACCTAACTGCGTCAAAAGCGCAAATGGGCAACATTCAAATGGCCTTCATAGTATATTGCTGGTTTTCCCCTTCAAAGTTGCTGTACTTAACATTTGACTCTTACATATAATCTCTAAACAGAATTTTTTTTTATTGTATTGTAATTCCTCAGTTGTTTCTTTATGAATTAATTTTGGTGAGAAAGGCATTTCAGTGAGATGCCATCTACTTGTGTTATGAAAATTGTTTAAAATTACACAATCAGTTAGAGTTTACATTAGTCGTAGTTGCCTTGGGAAGTCACTGTTCAAGGATGATTTATAGTTTACAGTTAATTGACAGTGTGAGCTACAGGGCCTATGGCCCTTTTCAACCTCTCTTTCTATCCCTTTCCTGTCTATCCTCAGATGTCTTATTCAATAAAGGCAAAAAGCCCCCCATATATTAAAAAAAACTAAATAAATAAAAAAAAAACTGTGTGAGCTATAATATATGCCAAGCCGTCGTACACAAGTATATTGTGTATCTGCCAAACCCAACATAAAGCAATTTTAAGTTTGCCTCTATCACTTTCTTCAACAACCACATTTTGACAAAAGTGAATACACTTCAGTTTTAAACATCTTACAACTTACATAGGCCATGCATACTTCTGGCTTACATTATTATGTAGTTTCCTTTTCTGAACTTATTATTAGCATTTTAAGCTATATCAAAGTGATTGCTTTTTATTCAAGGTTGTAAAAAAAAAATACATATACTTATATCTGATACAATATAAAACTTTGTTCTAGCACCAACACTTCTCAGTGTTACAAATAATTTACTGATTGCTAATGATTAAAATGTATTTCTCTCAATTATGATTTATCTTGATTTGAGGTCTGCATTCCATACAATAGGCCACTCTAATTTAATTACACAATAGAAAAATCTGATGCCATTAAGAATTGTGCCCAGCTCTATGCACCTCTATAGCAATTTTTCTAACCTTTTTCTTGATGGGACCCTTTTTCTATGTTTGAGTCAACTGACAACCCCCGGATTAAGTGACATATTTTATGGATATTTCATATTATAATCAATGCATAATAAAAACATAACAAAACAACTTATAAATTGTACAATTAAACCTCTAGCGTGTAGGATTTAGTGGAATCTAGTGATGTTATTGCAGATCGCAATTCCCTCACTTCACCTTCTCCTTCCAAAAGTGAAGGAGAAACTAAGGTGGCCACAAAACATGCAAGAAACATGAAAGGCCTTATTAAGAGCCAGTGTCTAGTTTGTCCCTCCTGGGCTACTATAGAAACATGGTGGTTCAACACAGCAGAATCCATGAAATGCGACTCACAGTATCTGCAGATATAAACGGCTCATTCTACGGTGACAAAAACAATTCCTATATTCAAGTGATTATACACTAATAAAAACATAGTTATGCACATTATATTCCATTTCTACCAATAGATCCTGCTAAATGTTACACACTGGACCTTTAACAAAAGTAGTGAACACAATAAATGCCTGTGAATAGGGCTGTCGCAATAACCGCAATAATGAAATACCGTGCTCATGCCACTGCCACAATCAACAAGAGTGCGTCCAGAGCAGCAAAGCTGAAGTGACACTATGCAGCAGAAGCACTGTCTGAAACTCACCGCTACTCAATATCCCTCAGTTCACAGCTCAGGATTACGATACCAGATAGGAGAAAGACACGTAGCCTCAACCTCGCACGCTCTGGAAATACTGGAAACACCAGCAGTTTTCTAGCAGAAAATGCTAAAGGGTCTACTAATTATCCCAATTTATAAATGTAATTAGGAATTACATACTATTTACAAGGGGAATATGGCAGTATGCAAGTGGTAGTGAGAGTTAGTTTAAAGTTTGGACTGAAATTACATTGTTAAAATTAAAAAACTAGTTATTACAGAGAGAGAGTAAAGTACCGAAAAAATCTATCATCGGGTATATCGGGTCAAATACGAATAGTACCCAACCCTAATCAGTGGATCAAGTTATTTAACCTGAATCATGTCCTGTCTCACAGGATTAAAATGCTGCATGTTAGAATTTTCACCTACTTAAAGAGTTTCATTTAACTCAGTCTACTTGCCCTTTAGCTTCCTTTCAATCATAACTTGGTGGTTTATCCACCAATATAAAGAAAACTGCCAAGTAGGATCATAGTCAAGATGGATTTCTTTTATTCACTGCAGTAAGCAAAAGTAGTCTGTGTGTAGCTTGTCTCATCTCGATAACTGTGATTCTTTTCATTCAGAGTCAAGTCAAACGTTCACCTATAGCTTATTGTAAAAGCAGTTTTTTAGACAGACAGTGTCTACATGTTTATCAGAAAGTGGTATGCATAATCATTATACCAGAATACAAAAGTGGCACTGACATCACAATCATTCATTTTGTCCTGTTACCCATCCCAGTCACTGAACCTTCAATACTAACACACATCAAAATTGAAAAGAGAGCTTAGAGGGTTCCGCAGCAGGCAGTGAATATGATCTATGAGGCTGTAGTATGTGTCAAGGCAACTCGGGGGAGCTGTGTAGCCGTGTAGGACCACATGCCTCCCACCCATTGCCATTCTGGAGGTGAGATTTTCTACACTTATTTTTGCTTCCTGCCAAATTCAAAGCCCATCTGCTGGGGCTGTAATCAAAGATGGCAGTGACACCTATCAACATTGTCACAGCCCATAAACAAGTGCTATGACATGCGCACACTAGCACTTAGTCAAATGCGTACACATGATCACATGTGCACACACACACACACACACACACACACACACACACACACACACACACACACACACACACACACACACACACACACACACACACGCACACACAGAGAGACACTTCTATGTGTCATCATATGTTATTGCCACATGCCCCTTCCTGACATAAGATCCCAATATTTTGCCTGATGAACTCATTCATCTGGCCTCTGTTCATGGAAGATGCAAAAATATGAAGCGTCACTTGATATCACCAGAAAACAGGAAGGAAATCGGTTCAGAGGCACATGTAGTTGTTAATGTTTCTATGTATATGCATATCTCAGCTTATTTTCACATTTGAGTTTGCTATCCACGTAAATATATACTAATATCCCAGTCTATAGTATGCCATTCCCCTCTCCTTGTGCTTTAAGAAAGGTAAAAAGAAACAGATATGGTGGAATAGGGTGACATGTAATCTTAGCATTTTAAATGTATATTTCATGAGGTGTTGCCATCTACATTGTCTTTCTAAGGTTAGGGCTGTCAAGGTTGCAGATAAAATCCCAAAGATTTGGGGAAACATCTACCCACCAATCAACACAAGATTGCAAGCAGTCACTCAATTTGATTGTATGATGAATTCGTACACACATTTGATGGATTTTGGATCAAGGAGGTACATATGGAGGAGAGACGGTGCAGAGGTTGAGTGACAGGTTAGTGAAATTCTAAGGCAGGAGGTTTTTGGAGATCATTTGCATCTAATCTAAAATGATCCCCAACCCAAAAAAATACAAAAATAAAGAAAAACTTGGAGGGTAAGGTAAATGCTGCACACCAGCAATCAACTAAATCAACTAAACATTTAGTCCACTTAGGCTCCTGGGGATTCAAAACAGCCAGATTTAGCTTCAGTGCCAAGTTCTGATAGGAATTAACTTTACACATGATTACAGACAGGGAGCTTGGACACAGTTTATATGCACTTGTGGTGACCGCTAAACAACTGCCAAGAAAACGTTTCCCCAAAGGGCTCAGTAAAACACTATCACTGTTGAGGGCTTTCTGCTGTTTGTTTCAGTTTTGTTGAGGGGTATGAAAAAGCCTTGGGTGTCATGGAAAATAACACTGACATTTCTGACATAAAATGTCATGGTTAAAAAGAAAATAATACTCCAAGAACTTTTGGTTTCAAACATTAGGTTATTGGCTGTAAAATAACTAGGTAACTGCTTATACTTACAAAGATTCTGCGCTGTCTTGGCATCCAAGATGCGAAGCTCCTTCGCCTTTTTCTTGAATTGTTGCATTCTGTCGTCTGTCTCATCTTTTACATCTTTTTTCACTGCAGGGAGAAAAAACAATATTTTCAGAATTACTAAATTGAAATTTTAGAAATTATATGCTAGCACTGTACATTTATGCATATTAAAACATAAGCTGATGAGTAAGATGACAATGGATGATATAAACCAGTTAAAAAACATCAACATCATCACAACAGCAAACAGCAAACAGCATTTTGGTTTCAAATCACGCAAAACCATCGAGCTACTATTTGAACTACTAATGCTGAAATATTTGGTTGGCTATTTAATTTATCAACACTGGGGTGTGTCCTACATTCAGTTCACTACTAATAAACCACAATTGTACTCACAAACCACATTGCTAAAATAAGCCAAATGGAAACACTGCGGTTCAGCTGGGTAAAAATGTGTTGTCTTCTTTGTGTCATCGTACATGATGTATGACATTGGTTTGTTGAAAGGCAGATGTGATTCATGACAGCCCCCTTTAACATTACACTGGAACTACATAATGTGCAATACCATCAGCTGTGGCATCAGAGCACAGTCCTGCAGATAACTTCCCCCTCTTCATTTATTTGTGTGTGCCATCATTTCTGTCATTGTGACAGTGGGTAGATGGCTGATAAGCACAGCTTCTTCCCTTAGGCCCTGTCTGTCAACTTGCTAGAGCCAAGGAGATAATTGAGTAACCCCCAACAATCCTAGAAAATGGCATTAAGTCTGTTACATGACTGAACACAATAGACAAATTTGTCCAAGAATGAAGAGACCTTTGTTTTCATAATAGAGACATTATGGAGTCTCTCTGGGGAAACACCACATGTCAGTGTGTATTACTCTTCATTTACACTTCAATAACATCAAGTTCTAAAAACATAGGTATCCATGTACAAAAGGTCAATAAATGGGAATTACATTACTGCGGAAGGGTGAATGAGAATTTTTCACAATAGGGAAGCAGCAATATGAAAGAGAAGATTCCTTAGGCTCGTCTTTCTCCTACCGATGGCTTATGGGAGAGGCAGCACACTTTTTTGTAATCATCACAACTGCTCTGTTTAAGCCCAAGGTGGGAGTCTCCCAGGAAATCTAGAACAAACAATCTGCTCCCATAGCACTGGCTTGCATATTTGAAGAAACAATCAAAGAGGCAACATCTCCTGGGCAGCAAGAAGAAGCAATGCTGAAGGCACCTGCCTAACTCCGGTGCTTGCTGTCAACATATGACATCAGGGATGCAGTTGTTTACTGTATTAAGTAGTGCTAAAAAGGGTTTAAGTATGTAGCAATGTTACTTATGGTTTGATTTTCTGTCAACATCTGAGGATGTTCCTTAGAGAAAGAGAAATAGCACAGTCTCTGAGAGAGACTGTGCTATTTAACTTTAGGTCCACTCGGACCAAGGTACACAACAAGCTGTATCACCTTCATATTCAGTGGAGCTCGGGGATACACTTCAGCCAGTGGCTTGAACTTTTATTTTTGCGAACAGCAAAAGCAATGTGGTGAGATGCAAGACTTTAGAATTCAGTTTCTAGCCAATTAATATGAAGTGAAGGTGTTTTAACAGGGCACAACCCTTTGATTAGAGCCTGCTATAATGTTTTTCTGATGAGTGCAAAATCCCACACACTTGGTTTGTTTTACCACTTCCATGAGACAGTGTTTTGCTTCATTCTTTGTCAGGATTACGTCACCACCACTTACAAACATTAAAAACTCTTTCAATAAATGACTTTTTGGATCCTCGCCTTAAAGAGGGTCCACTTTTTTCAATTACAGTGGTACTTATTTGTTAATTGTACAGGTTTATCTGGCGAGAAGGTAGGTGAAACTAGAGAAAAAAATATGCCAGGCCCTGTAATGCCAAAGCATTTGTCTGCTTTCAAATCAAAGAAAATATAAATCCAATTTCCAGGGTTAGGTTTTTTTTTATGCCTTTGTTTTTAGAGTCTGGCAAACATATCTCTTTTGGTGTCAGCAATTTTCAGAATCAGAATTTCTCTAAACCCACCAAATAAGACGGACACAAAATAAATATTAATCACTTCATAAATAAATCCAATGACCACAACATTACAGCTAAAATATCCTGACTCACATATACTGAGTAAGTAACCAGTGAGGCCCAAGGAATCTTGCCGGATTTCTTATGTGGCAAGAGCCTTGGACAAAGAAACTGGAGAGCCAGCAAAAATAAAACATGAGGAAACAATGATCTCCCTTAGAGAATGGCCCACAGACAGAGGGCAAATTAAACTGAGAGGGGGAATTTGGCTGCTTTTCGCACTAAATTGTTCTCTTAAAACCTCCATTCTTTTCTCTACTGCCACTTGAATCTCTCACCCAGGTACCTTACACTCTCAGCAGGGTGCTCTCGGCCCATTCGTCAGTGCCTCAGCTGTCTTCGCCCTTACCCCCAGGGCCCCATGCTATCTCAAATTAAACAGAAAAACAGTGCCTTTAATATTCTGAAACAGGCACATTCCTTTGTGATGCCATCCGAACCAGCTCAGAGCTCCCCCGCTGGGCACTGAGTAGTGGCATCAGTTGGCTGATTTCTGCTACAGTATTTGCTGGCTGACTCAATTATGCCACATGTCACATGTTTCCTCTGAGCACTGCATGTGGACTGATGGGCCCTGGAGGGCTTACGCACATTTGAGCTGCCACGCTAGTTGGAGTCCCAGGTGTGTGGAGAGGATGACTATAGGTGACATAATTCAACCAGATGGTTGGCCACAATAAGTTTTATAAATGTTTCCAAAACACAAATGTTGTCAGGTAGCAGTTGTAGTCATACTTAGACTGAGTTAAACAGTGACAAAAGTTTTAGTTTTTCTCTTTATTAAACTGCAACTTTGGAAATGCATGTCCATCTAATTATTTTTTCTGCCAAGAAAGCTTAACCTGTCCAACAGTGTAGGTCCTTAACAGCTGATCAAAGTCCTTGCCAACATTTAAACGTGTTTTACTAGTTGCCCAGTGGCTAAATTGTAATACTCTGACAACAATGCCATCCCTCTTGCACAGATTTATATTTGTTAATGGAATCTCCCGAGCAATAACTCAGTAAAGAGCCATTTGTGATGAGTGCAGTTTTTTTGGCAGCTCGCTGGTTTCCTTGGAGCCATTGTGTACAATGGTTACATAAAGTCATATCACATAGAGACACATTATCTCTGTGTCAGGCTGTCAGATCAATACATAATGTTAAAATCTTAAACAAGCTAACTTACAAGCAGCCCAATAATTTATTAATTGATATTTTGGGTGGAAACATGTGACAGGAAGGTGTTATTATCCAGACAAACTCAAAGTCTTTGAAAGACTAGAGAAAATCTGTTGAAATATGAACAATGCTTCCTAAGTTTGGACCCACTGTATTATGTAGAGCTCAACTTCGGCGTAGCTGATTCTTGGGCCAGATGGTCCTCTAAGGGAAATGATAGGGTCAGATACTTTTGACTTGATATTGGCCATGCAAGTTTGAGAAGAGAAAATGTACCAATGAATTATAAATAGTTAGTATTTCACACTGATATGTTGTAATATATTAACTTACGAGGGTGAAGAGCTTTGAGATGCATGTCAAGGAGTAAGTGTTTCAAAACCATGTTTTAACAAAAAACATTAAAAGATTCACTAAATCCAACATAACCACATGAAGAGAAGTCTCTGGTGAACATAACTGTTACACATTTCATTAACTGAGGGGGAGTTGAAGCTTGCTCCGTGCCAAAAGGAGTCACCAAATTGATAGAGGTTCCATTGAAAAAATACATGAATGTTTGAGCAAATACAGATTTGGCTTACTAAGGATGACTTGGCATCCATGTTAAGCCTACACTGTGGGCCTTGGACTGAGGTATACCCTTGGGAAGCTCTGTGATAACAAGAGTTCTCCAACACTTGGACATCCTGTCTGTTTGTTGGCCCAGAATCACTATCTTGGTTGCCTTCCATGTGATATCTCCCTCAAGACGTCCATAAAACCCAGGGCATTACAAAGCTAAACACTACCACATGTTCACTTCCGGACACAGACCATCCGGCTGAGCCACTCCACCAGACACCATAAAATGATCAGGCCTTGAAGACAAATAAAAGAAAGTACAGATGACAGGTCTTCAACAAACATATTTACAGTAAAGGCAAAGGAACACATACTGGAACAGACAATGTGGAGTCTGGTCCACTACGAAGCAATTTATTCCCTCAAATGTGCAATCTGCCTGCAAACATGTGCCCTGTCCTCCATCTCAGGGACTCACACTGAGGATTGAGCTGCTGGAGAGCTGCCAGCCTGTCTAAAGGAGATGAATTCTGAGGAAGAGTCACTGGCCATGTCACAAAAATACCAATTCCAAAAAAGTGTTAAATATACATGCACCAATTGACCAGTGAATATATTCTGAATCCCTTGGAGTTCATGAGCAAATAAATAAAAAAGTATTAAGGTATTAGGGGATAAAACATTGTGAACACAGGTGTTGCTGAATATCTACTGGCAAGATAGAGACTTTTGAGAGGGTAAAAAAGGGCCTGGCCCAGTTATAGCTGGAATAATGAGTGAGACCTTCGAAGATAGAGAGCACGCTCAAGATCTGAACGTACCAATTGACCAGTGAAATCCAGCTGTGACCAATTTCTCCCATTGACAAAGGCTAAACAGAGGTCTCTTTCTCAACCCCAAAGCCAATTTGCTGTGTGGATACACACCTCTCTATACACTCCTCCTGCTATCTTGGATCTCAAAAGCATGCTCCCATTCGCAAAAAGGCAATCCCTCTCCCTTTGACTCAGAGACGTGAAATCATTTCTTTTACTTTCAGTTTGGCAAACCTGCATTGATTGTATATACTGAAACAGAATACAAAAAGTCTAAAAATGCAGTATGAATGAGACATATCATAGGATGTGGTGACAACAAGGTAAGTGTCTGATAACAATGCTTGGTATTTGAGTGTATATGCATTTTTACACACACACACACACACACACACACACACACACACACACACACACACACACACACACACACACACACACACACACACACACACACACACACACACACACACACACACACACACACACACACACACACACACACACACACACACACACACATGCTTGCCTTTGAATGAGTATCTCTTAGCAACAAGAGGAAGAGCAACAAGGTATTTGGAAGGGCCAAAGGAAGCTTTCTTTTTTTTTTTTTAACCTTGCCAAAGCAAGAATGTTTAGTTTCTTTAGAAATACTCCTCAGCTCAAGGTGAACCCCATTACAGTGGAGCTGCAGAAGGGGGGGTGGAGCTATCAACCATGCAATCATCATCATGTCTAATGATAACAGGGAGTTGGGAAAGCGGCTGATAATAATAATGATGATGGAAACTGTGGATAGAGTGTGTGAGTGTGTGCACACTCTTGTGTGTCAAAGCCAACTTCCAAAATATACGCATGCACCCATTCAAGTGGCCATGACTACATGAGTTTTTAACCTAACTAGTTTTCTGTCCTCCCATCTAAATCCATCTGGTTCTGGTTATTCAAGATCTCGAAATAAAAGGTGTGTGCATAGGGAGCAGGATAAGTCCCACAGAGTGACACTCTGACTCTTAGCCAGTAATGTTTTCAGTATGCAGGGAGAGGCTCAGCCCACGTTGGAAGGTACACAGCTGGGGCTGGAGCAGGGCCCAGTGAGAAAAACGCCTCCTCTTCTAATTGAGACAACACAGATCTCCCTTAGTGACCCCGTTCCCTGTTTCTATTCGAAGAGGAGAGGAGAGGGAGGGCAAATGATTAATGTTTCCAATGGAAATGGTCAGTTTCTATCCAAACTGGAAAATCAGAGCAGTAATGTGAGGGATATCATGATTCATGATTTGCTTAACTTTTAGTTTATGGTTGTGAATATAGCTTATCTAATACATTAAGGATTTATATTTATGATGGAAGGAGCAATAATGCTGCAGTATCTTTCATCTCTCAAGTCACAACTTTACTTTTACACCAACATAGATCAAATTTGTTCAAAATGGCCTGTGAAAATGAACTTAAAACAGAAAATATATATATGCTGAGCAAATAAAAAAATCCCTCAAATCAATAACTCTGAGCATTCTCAATGACCTGGGGCTTTGTACAGCCTTTTAACAAGTATATATTTAATCTGCCCACATCTACGAATGACTGTTGTTCTCCCTCTCTAAGGCAGGGAGTGTGGGAAGGCTCTGACTCTGCCTCTTAAATTGGTCATGGAGACATGCTCCTGGGGGCAGCGAATGGATTGAGCCTGACAGCCAATCAGTTCTAGGAAACCATTCTCTGGTGGTGCCAAGGCTGCTCGTTGTGACCCAATGCGCTTGAGCGCTGGTGGGAAGGCACTAGGCTTATGGTCCAAACGGCTGCCCCTGGCGTCTGTTAAGACCCTGCCGTGCCATCCAACCTTAAGCATTCAGTAGACAACACTGAAGCCCAGCTCGTGTCACTATGAGGGGATGAAGAACAGAGATTTGAGACTAAGGCTGTTCCTTGGACAGCTGACAGGATTACTGATGCCCCCGCAGTCTCTATTACCTCTCCCAGCACCATGCTACATAGGTCCAAGCCCGGAGAGGGACTCCAGAGTATACTGAAAAAGTCTGAAACAGTGGAAAATGTAACGTGTGCCTGTACTGCTGGTCACCTTTAAAGTAGATATTAGGAAATGTGTTTGTGTTCTGTTCTACTGGGAGTTACATGAGAATATCACTTTCACCCTTGTGCTATCAGAGATTGGTCCAGGACATGTTTATTTAAGGGCTAGGAGACTAGAAGTAACAAGAAACAGTAGCCAGGCTATGTCAAAAAGGTTTCTGAACAACTATTGCATTTGTTGTGCACTTTACATGTGTAGATATACAGAATGAGATATCATGTAGCCTTTAAAACACAATTGTGGCTGTTGTCTGTCTTGTAAGTGAGTCTAGTTGTTTTCTCCTTCTACAGACTTCATGCTAGGATGTAAAAAAATTAAAAAAATAAATAAATGTCATGCACCAATCTCCCCAGTGAGGAAATTAAATTGATACAGGTCTTCTTATCCATCCTCTGGTAAGAAAGCAAACATGCCTCATGACAATGACTAACTGTTTTACCTTTAACACATGGTTAAAATAGGACTGAACATGCTCTGGATGTCATTTATACTGTCTGCTACAGAGAAACTGCTTGGGTTTTGTCTGTGCAGTGGCTGTCCTACTTTGGAGTGTATTCGACAGGGTTGCATGTTGTACATTTGTCAGCTGACAGAACATAATCTGCCCTCTCTCTATCCTTTATGAAGCAAAGTTATTCTCTCCCTTTCATTTTGTTTAAGCCTTGATATTATGAATATACTAAACTCCTGTAAAGTCTGACTACATGACTACAAAACAATGAGTGACGGGCCTATGAAACCTTCAGTTGTTGTAGGTTTTTAGGATTTAGGTGTTTTTGTTCTCAGTGTAGCCACCATTGCTTTTTGGAAAAATGCAGGTGTGTCTCAGCAAACAGCTCAGAAGAGTGACACATGAAAGTTGTCAGACAAGGAAAAGAAGACCATGCTTATGTTTTATTTTAAAGAAATGTGCTCAAGTATTATCTCTTCTTCTCGTGAAGGTTAACCGATAGGTTGATCCAATTTGTCAACTGAAGCGTGAAAGGACTTAAGAAATACTTCACATTGCTGTGCTGGAAAATGTCAAGGTTTGCTGAGAGATGAGGACAAGAGGAGGGGGAAATAACTTTTTCTCATTCTGGCAGCCTGACTCCACGCTTGTTAGCAGCAATAGGTTTATCCTTGGCAATCAACATGGGGACAGATATATACAGTAAAGTTGGAAGTCCCCAATCACATAAAAGACAGATGGTGCTGTGTCTGCCACTGAAATGCATGCCACTCCATTCACGTGCAAATGCATAAAATAAAAAGCTGGGATTGGTCGCGCAATGTGATTGAGGCGGTAACAGCTTCCATCATGTCACCTCCTGATGACTATTCTTCACACAGCTGCAGAGTAGCATGTTCTGGTGACATGAGGGTGTCAAGGCAGACATGCCCTGATTAAAGATGCACCATGCGACACCTGGGGATAGAGTTAAAAGAGAGGCAGGGAGAATATGAGCGTAAAGAGAGGCACTCAGTCGTGCAGCTGCATTTAAATCCCAAAACCACAGCAGTTGAGCTGCTCACCTGCTTGGATGTTTACGAGTATTTCTCTGTCTCTTTCTTTTAGTCTGTGTTGATCTGTTTAGATGCAGAATGACTGTTCTCAACCAATAGCCTCTTCATTGCAAAAGCTGCATTGTGGCCATAATGGCATGAATGCCTCTATCTGCAGTTAGCCACTATTAGCATGTCAACATTTGTCACAGCAATCAGCTTCACAGACAGAGGTCCGAAATAAAGACTTGCTGTACTGTACCTCTACTGTACTGTATATAGAGTAATATTAGACCAATAATGAGAGTCAGTGTTAAAAGTTGTGTTTTCCTTTAACGGACAAAGAAGATTGCTACATGGGGTGTTGGGTACAGATTTACATTATCTTATTTATACACAAATGCATGTAGATTTTTTAGAGATAGAGGAGTAATGGCAGATGTTGAGAACTGATGTGCTCTGTGTGGGTGTAGTATCAATGTGGTCAGGGACAGTAAAGAAAGATACTCTGGAGAACTGAAGAGAAGGAGAGAGAAGGGCGAGGGGGCGGGGGGGAATAAGCCTGACAAAATAAAAAAACATGCTGTTGAGCTGTTTGGATGAAAAAGTGCCACTTCTTATCACTCAGAATGCTTGCATCAGAACCTCACTCACAAACACTGTGGCCTTCTGGTAGATAGTTACCACTTCCTATTAAATTACTACCTACAGTGAAATCCATTGGCCACCAATAGAGACAAAATAAGAGACTAAAAGACATAATTGTTGGGAGAAGCAGTAAAAAAAGAAAAAAGACACAGGAAGGGAGCTTGATAAGTGAGTGTTAAGAAAGGAATGGATGAACTATTTACACACACATAAGAATTATAAAAATTGACACATCTCATGTGCAATTGAAATGTCGCTCATTATAATTTTGTGACATGAGAAGCAGCCAACCTGTTATTATTTTAAATTTGGCTTACTAGAGTGCAGCCTGTGACTCTACATACTGTACAGTACAAATCTTGATTACAATTATCCTTTGTTTAGTCAGCGAGAATAAAAACAGGTTAGGCTTAATGAGTGATAATGATAGACTTGCTTTTGCGCTGTAGGAGAAGGTAGGAGGTCAGAACCCTGCATGTAAAGCAGGCTTTTGTCTCTGACACATGCATACTTGATGACTCCAGCAGCAGTACCGCAATTGGATTCTTCACTCGGGTTACAGTCGAATTAGGGGTGTCTATCATGTTTGGGGCACAGACCATTTAAGTGCAACCCACCTTTTAGTGGGCTGATTATGATGTGTTTATGAGTCCTGCTGCTACCTTGCTGTCTGGAAGACTTGAATACACTATATTAACCTGTTGGCAGTAAAATGGATGTTGAGGCACTGAGTCAGTCACTTAGTGAAGTTTTCCTTGTAAAATGAAGCCTGTGAGTGAGTGGATGGGTCCAATAAAAGACCATACTGCTGACCTAGACTTTCAGTTGTTGCTACCCTAAACCAACAATACACCATCGCCTGAAATAATGGCATTACAGCCGGCCACCTCAATTACACAAAACTCAATTACACAAAAAAAAACTATTCATAATTTAACTGCAAACAGTTAAGACGCAAGGTAATGTATGATAGCAATAATAGCAAACTGTAAGGGTTAAAACACAAGAATTGCTTAGTCCCCATGTTACAAAACTACCATTTCAGTCCAGTTAGAAAAATATTGTTCTGTAACATGAAGAAACACACTTTCTTTTTTGGCAAGGCTGTGATAAAGGCTGTGTATAAATGTATGATATTGAACATGAGAGAGCAGTGAGAATGCACAGTAAGTCATTTATCTCTCCTCTTTGATGAAAGAACTATCAAAATCTAGAATGACTTGCTGCTGAATTTACTTAAGGCAACATTTGAAAGTAAATGTTTCTGAAATAATGACTGTCAAAAATGCAAACCATATGGATGATTATGATGAAACGTAAGACAAGACTTGAGCCCACTAAGGAAAGTCAGTGTAGCATCCACTGAGGTTTCATAATAATTGTGCACACAGTCAAACTCACAGAGGCTGATGTGGTGTGCTGATCAAAAGCAAGTACACAGACTTGTGCTTCTCTAGGCCTTTCAGTAGGTACCGCCACATGAAGGGGAACTGCATAAGGGCAAATACATGTCCAATAGCATAAGATGATCTCTGGAATGTGTTTTCTTTCTCTAGTTTATTTGGCCCAGTCAGCGTACTCCACTGCAATCTTCAACTCTCTCGCACAAACATCGGTCTTGATCTTAACATGAGCCTTAGAATTTCTGACTCCCTGATTTAATTCCCTCTTTGATGTCCACATAAGAATACGCACATACGTAGCCACAAATGGACTACACTAAAGAAAAACAAAAAGATCAATGTGAATCTTCAAAGTGTTCCACACCCAACTGTCATTTCACCGTTAATAGCCATAAATAACAGATAAACACAAGTTGTGCTAGCACCAGATGTTTATCTCCAGCCAAGTGTCAGTTGTCAGGTGAATTTTATGGATGTTCCAATTTGCCTTTGACATATAAAGTGTTAAGTGCACACGTGTTAAAGAAAAACTGCTGAATCCTGCCAAGACTTATCGTAGAAGAGAAGAAAACAAATTCATAATGGCATTTCTCCAGCTGCCAAGAAGACAGAATTGGGTTGAAATGCAACAAAATGTGGGGAAAATACATGCATATAGACGATACACTCTAATACGCACAATCTGGTTATTCCATGGTACATCTTTTAAATGCTTGATATACTGTATACGGCATAGCAGATGCACCATTCAGTACGTTGCAAAAAAGATTTGTTGGTAGTGTGTGTGAGCACAATATCAAACTTTCCCACACAAGCACATCACTGTCTAACAAGGGAAAGCTGCTAGGCAATTCTGCATACTGCACTGTATGGTACTCTACAGTACATCTACTCTATTCTATTTTTACATTTGATATGCTTTTAAGATACCGCTCTTATGAAACCACAATAGCTAAAATACAACCATTACGGCTCTAAAAGGCAGAGTTTGTGGTGCTTTGACATGTAAGTATGTCACTTAAGCAATTTGGTGTTCTGAATGGTTATTGCTGCCATTCTCTTGAGCACCAGCCTCTGAACTGATGTGCTCCACCTGAGAAATGTGAATCAACACGTGCTGTAGCAAAATATACGTTAACGAGACCTTCATAGTGTGGGGTCATGTGAGTGGTTTACATCCATTTGGTGTGCACTCTGCCAAGATGCCTTCTGCCATGATGCCTTCATTTAAAAGCCAGAGTGGAAAAACATGGCAGGATTCAGAGACATTCCTGAAGTGAAACAGAGAAAAGGATAAATGCTTGAAAATGCCACTGATCCACCATCATGTGCAGTGAAAGTGTACAACGATTACATTTTTGTTGCTTTTTTTCCTTTTCTCCTTCCAACCATATCTTAACCTGAGTAATACCGATCCATGCAGCAGATCCTACAGCACAGGTTAAACCTTCTACTGGAAGAGGTAGAAGAAATGGGGAAGGGATCTATATATATATATATATATATATAAAAAGATGATCCCCCTATATACAGTATATATATATATATATATATATATATATATATATATATATATATATATATATATACTGTATATACACACACAGACACACACAGAGTAGTCTCTTGTCTGCCATTCGTAGTAATAATGCAGAATTTTCTGTGTGTGTGTTTATGTAAATTATTAGGTGTGTGCACAACTAGATATGTGTACTGGATTCCGGAGGCATTTTTCACATTCTGATGGACAGATTCCCTGTTGCCTCATCTTTTTCAACCCAGGAGCTCTTATCTGTGACAGCAGTTGAGGCTGGTCACCTGCGACATGCACAAAGAAACAGTGGGCCAATCAAAAAAAAAAAAAAAAAAAAAAAAAAAAATGATCTTGACATTCATGGGGGGGAAAATCTGCCCAAATTAAAGAAAGAATGAATAAAAAATTTGAAAGGGAAGGACTAAATTCTCAGATTCAGAATGATGATACAGCTTTCCCAACATCTTCCTTGTATCTGACTTATCACTACCTTTGAATGTGTTCCTTTATTTATAGAATTGGAATCGTAAGTAGGAACACAGCAATATTGTTTATATTGTTATTCCCGGTTCAATCATATAAAGCACTTTGAAACTAACTAATAAACTAAAAGTTTATTATTCTTATAATTCATTGCTTCAGCATCGGCTCAGGCATCAAATGCAGGATGGAGTGCCTCCTAAATTGCAAATATTTTACATTTTAGGAAATGGATGTAAAATACAAATATATGAGAGCCTTCGTTTTAATATTGGTGAGGTGAAAAGTACCAATTCCACTACGTCTTCATTCTAAGGAATTTATAGCTCCATCCTCTTCAAGATTTTCAAACAAGAACAGCTAACAAGAAACATACGCTCAGAAAATATATCTGCACTACCTCCAAGTTGCAGATGCACTTCAGGACCCAGATAATTGCATGGCAGCCTATTTCAGACAACCAGGTGGCAGCATGTGTTTTTGAGGCTTATGACTTACCATACCACCCACAATCAGCAGCGTCCTCTAGGACTTCAAACACTCCCTCTGTTCTCCAAACCCTCCGGTCTCCACTCTCTCGGGGAACCAAGCACCTGGCCCGAAGTTTCATATTCCTCTCAGGTGTGCCTCCACAGCATTGCACTCGCCTGATATGCACGCATATTAAGTACTGTATTGGCATTCTATTTTTCCAATAGTTGCTATTTTACTTTCAAAGTAGGCCACCACTGAAGGACAGAGCACCTTTTCTGCATACCAATTCCATCAGATGTAGGATGATTGGTCTCCATATCCCCTCAGGTTTAAACTTTTTTCCTGTGTATGCGTGTGTGAACTCTTGGAACATATTAAAAAAAGACAATTTGGTTTATGTTCAAGTTTATGCTATTACTATCCCTATTTTAATTAGCTACTCAACTATTCAACAAAAAAAAGCATGCATTTATTCCTATTCCCTTTCCATTCTCAAATAATTACCTACATGGCAGTATCTTACACTTTCTCTCCTCCACACTGTCTCCCAACCTCATCTTCTCTGTCCATCCTCTACCTCTATTGTAGGTAGCTGTCTTCTTATCAGAGCAGGAAGCTCACACAGTATTCCCAGTGGCCATTCATGGGTTTCTGCCTTATGGGACTCCACAGATTTAAAAGCAGCAGAGGAAGCCCACACTGACTTCATTTCCCGGTGGAACAAAGCACATAGTGGAAGGTATTGGATACATTACATGTAACTTCATCCCTGTGACTTACACAGTCAGTCATGACAGACCCTGTAGCATGTAGCATGGCCCCAGCTCTCCACTGCATCAGCCTTGACAGCCGGCATTCCTTTGTTCATTTTTAGTGAGTGTCTTTATTTTGGTGCATCATTACCAGTGTTGGGCAAGTTACTTATAAAAAGTAATAAGTTACAGTTACTAGTTACTTCTTCCAAAAAGTAACTAAATTAGTTACTCAGTTACAAATTATTAAAGTAACTAGTTACTTTAGAAAGTAACTATTGCGTTACTTTCAAGTACATTTTTAAATGCTCAAATGTGACCCCACCTTCACCCCTCTTTAACGGAACTTAAAATACATGTGCATGTTCAATTATTTATGATAAACCTGAATATTATAATGAAATGGACACTTAATACAATACATTATTAACAGAAACAATGTACACAAATCTAAACTATTTTAATGTTGCTGACAAAGTGAGACTAGCCTCCAATCAAATGCCAAAAATGTAGATATTATGTTTATATAGTGGATCGATACAAATAACACAATAGATGTTTTGGAACTTTTTCTATTTATTGACCCTCAACAGGCCACAACTGGGCAAAATTAAATTATGCTTGTTAAGCACTATACCAAAAATAAATGACAAATATATACACTCTTTGTAGTGCAAATAAAAGAAAAAAAAACTTCAGACAATTGGTATATTGTACTTCAAGTATTTTCTTCCTCGAAAAAGTAGGACAGTGTAACGATATAAGGTTCTTTCAATCTAACTGAAAAGTACAATGTATAGCAAAACTAAGGAATCCAAATATAAACAGGTAATACATACAAAATAAAAAATACATCTCCATAAAAATAAATCTCTTTCTCTGGCCATTGAAAAATCTCACTTCAAGAGGCTGCAGCCAGCCAACAAATTAAATGATGCTCTTTAAGCAATGTACCAAAAATGTATCAAAACAATATATACCCTCTTTTTAGTGCAAATGTAATAAGATGCAAACCAACTCGCCATACCTGTCTCTCGTTGACTGACTCGCTTGTGTTGTTCGTTGTGTGTCCGACTATGCATGCTTTTGAACACCTGCCCAACTCTACCTCTGATTGGCTTACCATGAAATTTTACTCAACCTCAGCCAATCGTCAGCTTTTATGGGCTTGTCTCTTGCACTGCCCACTAACCAAGGAAGAACAGTAAAAAAAAAGTATTTGCCTCTCGGCTCAGAGATCTAGTTGGTCTGATGAAAAAAACAGCTTAAATTATAGTAACACGCCGCATTTTTTGGGCAGTAATGGTAACGGCGTTATTAAGAAGGGAAGAGTATCAATTAGATTACTCGTTAGTGAAAAAAGTAACGCCGTTAGTAATGTCATTATTTATAACGCCGTTATTCCCATCACTGATCATTACACTGTAATGTATGCACAGAAGGTGTAATTATTGAGCAGAAACTTTATAACCATTTACAATTATAAATTTGCCCTTTTAAGGAAGGCCAAAGTGACAGCAATTCAAAAATGCATAATTTTAACCAACTGCAGTGCATGTGATACACTGTGTTCTGAACTAGAACTTTAGTTTAATAGTCTAAAAATGTTTTTTACTCAGCATCAAAACAAATCTGGATTCTGTTTTCTGAAAAGAAAAGATTCCACAGAAATGTTGTTCTGCATATCTTGCTGGCAAGTCAGCCCAGTGGAGCTACTGATCTCCAGAAAAACACATGCCACTGGATTTCCACCATTATTCCATCAAATATTGGGGGGGGGGGTTTGTAATATTGCTTACTACCAAATATACACACACGCCTCATTGTGTTTAATGTTGATTAATCTCTCTCTTGAGAATCTTCATTCAAAACAAACATTCTGATCCTGCTGTGTGCTTTCGGTTGCTTAAAGGGCGGGAAAATCATAACATGACAATCAAAAAGCTCTACACAGTGAAGCCTGGGCAGGAATTCAACAGGAATATGTGCTGGCTATGCTTCTCAAATGCAGGATGAAATAATTGTCAGCAGTCAACTCCATGTTTACCATCCGTCTGTTGCTGTATGTCGGACTGAAGCAGACATAAAAGGAGGATGTGGGTATTTCTTTTTCGTTTTGTAACCATCAAAGCAAAAATGAAAAAAATTAGCTTTCTGGAGCATGTATGGGATGAAGATAAAGCACCACATGATACTACACAGCAGCAAGTAGTCCATGTAAGTAGTATACTTTATTTTATCAAAGTAAAGTGATTGCACATTTAGCTGATAAGGAAAAAACAACTACTTAATGAGAGTTGTAATTCCTCTTAGAAGACAAAGGCATGGACCGCGGAAGAACTTATAACATCCATTAAGGGCAGTTTTGAGCCAGAAAGACTCCACAGGAGAGAGAGGTTAAGTGCGCTCACAATCGTGCAGGGCTCCCGGCACTAAGAAAAGCACACTAAAATGTCTCATGCCTGTGTTGTAAACGATAGGGGGTCCTTACCTGAGACAATGTTTGGAAATTACTTAACATTTTCCACTTGGGTGTGAAAACTGCTTTGCTGCACTTAAACCTCGAATGGTCAGTATTCCTCATACAATTGTTTGGCCTCATTGACTGGCAGGGCTATGAACACCAAGAGCCCATTTAACTCATGTATGTAATGCCAACCGCACTGAGCGGATGAGGTGGGGTCTGTATTATATTTCTGCTCTGTTGCAAATCCTGCAGGGGGGATGATTGTACTTTTCCATCTAATGCAATACTATCACCCTGTCTCCAAAACATGACTGCACCCTCGCTCTTCACTTCTTCTGTCCATCACTTAAAACATCTGGATTCCTTTTAGAAGGTCAGGGCCAGTGAAGCAGAAACTGTCAGTGGAAGTTGTCTTGATGTGTGTCATGAAATGGAGCAAAGAAATGCCACCCTCAGATGGACCAGGAAATAACATTTCTGTTAATAATATAAAGTCTGAGGAAACCTTCTGCTGAGGTAAAGGTGTGGATGAGTCCTATAGACACTCTCCATTAAAGAAATATATGGGAAATAATTATCTCACAGTGGCACATAAAGATGATTATTTCTTGCTGCACAGAACAGATTTTTTTATGCAAAGAAGTTTAAGAAAAGAAAAAAAAAACATATGATCAGGTGACTGAAAATCTGATCAGATAAAGTCCAAATACAATAATTACTTAATGAAACGGAATCTGCATCCACCCAGACGAACGGGTTCAAAAAAGTGACCCAACTATTTATTATTTTTTTAATAAAGAGGTCCTTGTAGGTGAAGTAAGCTGTGCTTTCAAAGCCCCTTACAAAAATAACCATATTTTTATTATGAGTATCTTTATTAGGTGTGTGCTTTTGGGTCCTTGTTCATTTCTTCAGGGGCAAACAAAAGTAAGCTAAGCACTAGATCCACAGTCCCTCCCACCCATCTCACCATGCCAATACTTCCCTCCCAACCCTCTCTCCCTCCCTGTTTCCCTTCCTACCATCCCTCCTCCTGGATTAAAAGCTCTTAATTTTCACTAATTACACAAACTCATTTCTTTTTCTTCATGTCTCGGCATTTCTCCCTGTTTTTTCTCCATGGGGCTCATAAACACGTTTCGAAACTGGGTTTAATAAACCTGCCTTGTGAGGGTTTAGGGCCTTTAATGGACACAGGGCTTGTTTGATAAGTCTCCACTTCATCACACACTTTATTAATTAAAGTTTATATTACATTAGAAACAAAGTTAAAGCTATTTGCTCCCCATTAATGGTTTCATGTAGCTGCATATCTATGGCCAATTAATTGGAGTCTTGCCTCCCCGTTTGCATTTTTCCCTCGTTTGACAAAAGCATGCTGGGGTTAGCTTCAGGCAATATGTTGCAAGCAGTGGCAATACTGCATTTGTAATCCAGAATTATCAGAGGGTTGACTGCACTAGCGATTAAAAAGTATTGTTTAGGTGCCTGAATGTGGTACAATATCCGCAAACTATCGCTTAGATCGTAACTGCAAGAAAAGCCCTTCTTTGCCGTGTCTATCAAAATACAAAGCCCAATGGGCTGGTGAATGTAGATTATGTGTATATAATCAAATCTAAATAATTATATATAAATATTATTAATTGTATTAATAAATAATAAAAGTAAATGAACCAGGATTAAATAGAAGCATCCCAAAAAACATTCACATTGTCCACTTACACACTTGGACAACTACGTGTCACATTTTGCTAAGATGTGAAGAGCTATACAACTAAAAGGATTATTCTTTCACAAATTTTGTTGATTGGAAAAGTCCTTTGAAAACCATCTATCAATGAATCAATCTGCACGCTGTACTTTAAACCTATTGTTATAGTCCAGTAAGGACCAGTAACATGACCACACATATTTAACAAGGCCCACTTCAACACAGTTATCTAAACTGCATTTATATTTACATTACATGTAGCTATACAAGTATACTGCAGATGCACCCAGGGAAAAATGGCAATAAAATGGTTACACCAAGGACTTGTTTACCACTTCTCTACAAGTTGAAAAGAACCACAAAAATAAAACTCAAATTACTGTTTTTTATTCAAATATTATTTTCAAATTATATTTGAATTTCCCTTTAATATATAAAAGAAAATGCAGCCCATCCAACCAGATGTTTACTGTAAAGGACTGGCCTATTTTCTGATCTACATTTAATGAATACTTTGTATTGGTGTAAACACTGAAAACAAAAACTAGATGTTCTGCACGAAACACTCTCAGATTCGAAAAAGGCTTTAGCATAGTAAGTATGAGGCGCAGAAGGCAAACTGACACCCTGTGAAGGTTTTCTGAAGCCCTGCATGAGTGGACACTGCCCCCCTCCCTTCATGTACATTGTGTGTGTGTGTGTGTGTGTGTGTGTGCGCGTGAGAGAGAGAAATGATGTAGGAGGCAATGCACAGGAGACAGCAGGAGAGCAGAAGTGGTGTGGCCTGTCAGACATAATGAGTAAGCAACGATACACACAGTAATTGTGGCCAACTCCAGGGACCCCCCTCTGTGTGTGGTTGTGAGGATATGGGTGTTTGTTTGTGCAGGCGAGCATGCATGCACACATGCACACACACACACACACACACACACACACACACACACACACACACACACACACACACACACACACACACACACACACACACACACACACAAGTACACACAGCTCAGACACGTGCAGAAAGCAATAAGTTAAAAGAAGAGAGGGCACACTGAGGGCAGCCACACGGAGTGAGAGTGAAGGGAACAAAGAGGGCTATAAACACTTTGTGTTGCATGTTGATTGCATAAAATATTTTAAGGCACCCTTGGCAACAAAAAGTTACAACAACAGTAGCATCTACATTTGGGAAAACATTTTAAAATACTTTTACAGTCAAAACTGCTTATAGATACTGGGCTGACAAGAAGACTGCGCACAGACTATTCCCTCTAATATATTAATTAATAGCTTACCATAATATTATTCAAAGCATCAATTGTTTTAAAAGTTTAGTTCATATTAATGTTTTTGCTGTTGGTGGATTTGGTGCTGGTTTAATATCCATGGACATGCATGGCATCAGGGTGTGAACTGCAGGGGAGCAAGGGGGAGCTTGGCTCCTCTTAATAAGACATGAGCTAAAATATTGATAATATCCCATTTTTGTCATGTATTTCTAATTTTCTGTATTTTCTTCATCATGGATCATGCGTAAAATTAGGCAATTATTGGTGGATGATTCGTTCATGAGGGGGATCTAATTCACTTCTGGCATGCATGCTTTTCCCATCACCATGAAAGTGTGGCGGCGCAATGTCATAAACTTCACTCACTTTAACTCAAAGATCTTTTTAGTCCCACTCAGTCTGCACGCCGAATCACCATTATGCATTTTCCTTTCTTTATTTTGCAGTGAGCATACGTCAAAGTCAGTCCTTTCAAAAAACTGAGCTTCTCCCGAGAGCCATGGTACAGTTCGCACACTGCATGACATTACTATATTCAAACACTAACTCTGAACATTTATTAACAAAGTTTGTGATAAAGACTTACTTTCATTAATTATCCATTCGCAGTGGCCTTAAAGCCAGTTGGACAGTTACAATAACAATAAACTTTTAAAAAAATATATAATAAAAAAAAAAATCTATTTAAACTAAAATAAATCAATGGTGTGTTGATTCTCCAAGCTGGCAAGCTGTAAAATGTTAAAAACAAATTGCTTGAATTAATGACATTTCTGATTTATATTTTAGACTACTGAAAGGCCTTCAGTCATATTAGTCTTATTTTTAATTAACAAATAGAATTCACAAAGGAAAGAACATTAACCATTATGCACAAATAAATACACTGAAGACAAAATTACTAAAATTAATAAGACTGCAACAAAAGGTGTATGTCTCAATTTACGCAGTTGGCTGAAGCAATTTTTCAAAGCTAGAATAATAATTTATTTCTATATTAATTTGTTTACAAGTGATTTAGTTCATATCAAAACTAAATTAGGCTATCATGGAAAAAAAGGTTGGAAAGTTGGAATAGTCCGGCAATAAAGAACATAGGGCCAGCATCATTTACGCAACAGGGGAAATAAATATTGATGAGAAAGGGGGAATTAACAGGATTTAAAGTTGATTGAGGGTGAACACAAAACTCTTTGGATAAGGGGACAATGAGATTAGTCCTTCCATCAACATAAATACATACTGCCATCTACCGCCCCCCAGTCTCTAACACCGTGTGTTTTTCATGAACTATAAATACATATGTAGATGAGCTTGGTGGGGTCGGCCAGCAGTAGCTCCTTGTGAACACTGTGGCCTGTGACTGACCAATCCTTCAGTACTCCAGATTAAAGGAGAGCAGCACCATCCCTGGGGGACGGGGAGGTCGTAATACTGCTTACCCCATGGTCAGGACACCAATGCAGGGCCAAGGCAATGCTAAAATGTTCCTCCATTGTGTGTCTGTCTTCCTTTATGTGTTTGACAAATGAAGTGTATAGCGATACAGGGTGGGAAACCAGGGAGGGAGGGGGAGAATCCCACAATGGCAGCAGGTGCACTGGGACAGCTAATATTTGCACAGCAGCTTCTGTGGCAAACAAGCAACTCCCCCCTGAAGAAGGGGGCAACTGTCTCCTCATAAATGGCTCTGTTACAGACACATAAATCCAGGGCTGACTCCACCAACCTATCTGTATCCCCCATTCCCATCCCTCTTCTTCTCCCCACAAATCCCTTCAGTGCAGGACAATTGCCAAGATGCATCTTGGCAACATGTGACATTGTAGAGGTCAAGCTGAAACCTCTTGTGTGAATGTAGTGTGTGCATGTGTATACTATCCCCCACCTGCAGTGTGCCAGACACATGGCCAGCCACACTTCAGTCTTAGTCGCACTTTTTCTGTGATGAATATAGAAGAGTACTTTTTGTTGAGTCTGTGGCCCAACCGATTGTCGGACATCGTTATGCATAGGTTATTGTCAGGACACAAAATCCCCCCAGGTACAAATCCTCAAGGAAATCATATTGAACATATTAAGTTTATATATTCAAAACTGTTTCTGGTGTGTCACAAAGTGCAAAATGCTTTTCAGCGTTGCCTCTGTCAAAATTAACTATAGCTTTAGTCTAGGTCAAATCCAAGGCTTTTAAAACAAACAAAGGCTTGTATCAGTAACCCTAAAAATAAAAAAAATATATTACTTATGAGATGCACAAAAGACACTAAGCCCTCATATATATGCATACCCTTGGTCAAAACAAGCCGATCTTTTTATTGTAGGAGCACCAAAAAGGTGGGGGTCAATCTTAAGGGGGCTGAGAAGTAACTGAGTGATTGTGTGTAGGCAAAGCCCTTTATCTCATGTTTTCTTCGTTCCTAACCTCTCTTTTTTGGTGGTTAGGCATAAGAAATGAAACCTTAATCCATTTAGATGGAAAATCCATGGCAGCCACCCTGGCCATGTGGGGGTATTAATAAGATGACAATGCAGATTCATCAACCAGGACCAGGCTGTTGTTCCATCACTGCCTGTCTAGAGATAATAAATAAGCCCCACACCAGCAGAAATACTGGATCATCTCTGGACTTTCAGAAAAATCTACTCTGGACATTTATAAAATAGTTTATATCATAATATAAGCTCAACAAGCTGTATATAACATTCCAGCAGGGCAAAAAAGAGGCAAAATTCACAAGTAAGAGACAAAAGTGTGCAGTCTTTGAAGAAAAGGTTAACACCATAAACAAACGTGCAAATCAATATTTGTGCTTTCTCTGTTATTGGTTCTATAAGAAAGATGTTTGCAGATGTACATATCATGAATAAAAACATTATTGCAGTGTAATGACTTCATGCATAGTGCTGCAGCGTTTTAACCCATTAAACATACTGAGGGTTTTGAAATAGGTCATTATGTATATTTTGATATGTATCTTAATTATTTCGGTTGATAGCAGGTAAACTGGAATTGACTGTAATGCAAACAGGTACTATGGTTGAAACACTAACAGTTTATAATTACTGGACAGAGCTTATTAGTGGACAGTATAATGGTCCCATTTAGAGCAAAATAGATGATAAAGCAGGTTACGCTTCAGGACGTGGCTACCTTGTGACTGACAAGTCATTCATAGTGAGTCCATCCAAAGCACAGCAAAAAACTGTCAAACTAAGCAGTGCCAATCAAATATGAATTAAATAGTCTATTCTTCACCTAAAATATTTACATGGACATATATTGGTGTACTGTTTATCTACGGACAAGTCAAAAACGAGCACTGCCAAAGACAAAGTACATCACCGATGCTGGCTGTAAAACACCAATATGGTGACGGCTATAATGCCACATTCAGGGCTTTATAATGTACACTTTTAAAAAACATTATTGCAACATTTATAAGACCAGAAAGTCAGATGTATGTGTTTGTCTATCTTCAGTGGTGCGCTGGTAGACTGGAAACCTGTAGGCCTATAGGGTCTACCATTCTTCCCATGAATGGATGAATGCATAGGCATTTAAGCCTATCAATCTTATATTATCGATCAAACCTGTCAATCTTCCTTTTGTGATCTAAGTAATAACATGTATTGACAACTAGAAGTCTTTAGAAACGCTGTGACCAAGAATGCACTGATTTGCTTGGGTCTAGCTGTGGGTTAATGAACCTTTGGTGGGTGCAGTATCAGGGCAGTATCAGGTAAATCCAGCCAATATTGGAGATTATATCCAAACCCCAACAGTGAATCTGTTAGAAATTAAAGAAGATGAGTTCAGGCTGTATGAATAACACAGAAGCAGTCGGGTTTAACATCTCTGATGACCTGTGAGAGTTGCTGACATGTCTGTAGTTAGAAGCTCAATTGGGGATGACCTTTCCTCACATGGGATTGATGTGGATTCAGTAGGACTAATCACAGAATGAGGATCAGTGGGACTGGAGATCCCTCTGGCTTGGGATAAGAAAAGAAATACTAGAATTGGCAGCTTCAGCTTCAAGAACCCTTCAGCCACAGCTGAACACTACATGGTAAATTCAAAAAGAAGAATACAGTTGCACCCTTGCTACAAGGGTGAACATTTAAATCAATAACACATGGACATCTCTTAAGACTTGGCTGGACCCAAGGAAAATCCATGTGAAGCAAGCAGGGATTGGGCAGGTGAGGGGTACCAGCTTGGTCAATAAACTGGGCCCCTGCCCCAAGGCAACAAGCTGACTCCTGCTGTGAGACAAGACCGTAGGCCAGTGTTTAACTTTCATCCTGTCAGCCAATGGCTCTCCCACTGCTCCCCCACCACTTGCCACTCAGTGCGACATTCACCTCTTCCTCACCGCACAACCCTGCCCCCTTGATGAAAAGGCAATCAATGAGCTGGACCGGCCTGCATGGTAGCCTGAGGCGAGACTAAAAATTCTGCAGTTTTCTATGTGAGATGGCACTGTGGGTAAGAAATTGCAGTCTTGGTATGAGATAAAAAAAAAGGTATTGCTGCAGCTACTACTACTACTACGTCTACTACAACACATGAGTACTTGCTTGCTTGAATTATCACAGAAAATATCCAATCACCTCTGTTTATGAAACGAAAAATGTGCAATTAACAAAGTGAAACTCTTATAACCTGCTGCTATAATATGCTGCCTTGCACATCACAAAAATGCCGAATGACAAAAAATGTGCATCTTTTAATAAAAAGCACTTTCATCTCAAAACCAATATTACAAAATCCACCGATTGACAAGTGGAAGCCATGAAAGATAATTGAAGTAAAATGCTGCCAGTTTAAGGTTAATATTGCTCAGTTAGTTTTAGTTTATCTTCTTTTATTTATCTTGCTTAAGTTTAGCAGGGTAAATCATGTTCATGCAATCACTGCAGAGTCACTTTAATCATAAAAATATATCCTTAAAATATTCGTAGGATTCATATTACACATATAAAAACAGAGCAAACGAAAAACCTAGTTGTAACAACTAAATTTAGCACAAATATACTGTAGCACTTGAAATTGCAATCACAGTGACATACACAATGTAAAATTGGACAAATAAATAGGGCAAAAATATATTACTAAGGACCATCTAGGTAGTTAGTAGTAATTGTCTTTTAAAGGCTGTGAAATCAGTCTGACACGCAACACAGAAAGAATATAATCTTTAACTACATTTTGTTGTAAATGTTAAGTGCATTATTTTTATGATTACTACTTAATTTCTAATTAGCCAGGTACAATGTGTTGTATGCCATCTGACTGTTTTTTAAAGGAGATGTTCAAATATTTGTCACAAGTCGTGTTTATCCAGAGCACATCCAGTGTGAGTTTCTTTTGAAATCCAGACAACATACTATTCAGTCACAATATCTTGGCCTCACAGTTTCAGTGACTACAAACACCAAAAAACAAAAACTTAATTTTGAAGCTTGCCAATTTAAGTGACATTATACAAACAGTGTCACTAACACTCAGTTTTATGCTTATGATTTGCACTGTTTGGAATGAGTGAGGAAAATCACATGAACACAGCATGCTATCCCAAGACAAAAGAAGCTGCAGGTGAGAACCCAGAGGTGATGAGATGGTGCTAACCAGTACACAAACATGTCATCCTAACAGGAACATACACGCGAGCAATTTCACAAGAAGTTGATAAAAACACAGTGAAGGACCCCTGCCGTTGACTGCAGGAAGATGAGGAGTGAGAGTAATTTCTTAGCCATCCTTTCTCAGCCTCAAAGTGACAAAAGACAAATCTACAGTTGCAAATTAACCCCGGAATAATGAATGAGGAATGGAGCCCTGAGGTCTTAATTGAATATTTGCTGGACTCATTTTGTTGACAATGATGAATGTCTCCAAAAAAGAAGGCCTCAGCAAACTCATAATTCATATTTCATCTTCCCTACATCTGACTTCAGCTGTGCAGATTTATTGATTGGTAAATGATGAGTTTTCATTGTGCTGAATGAAGTTTGACATGTTCTGGTGAGGTTTGATAAATTGGAGCTATCTGGACATTGAAGAGATGAACATGAGTGCTTCAGAAAAATATCTGTAGCTTTAGGATCAAAGAAGAACAGGTAGCATACGCTGCAAACACTGCAGCTGCATGTGTTTGCCCCTCATTGTTAATTAGCCTAGCACTAAGAAGTGAGTACATTTTAAGTATATAGTCCCCAATTTCTCCAAAAAGATAGGGTTATGGATGTTGATCAGGTTTAGGATCAGTATTTTCTGTGCTTACTGAAGGAAAAGTGGTTATACTGTGCTTCCTTGTGTATGACCTCCATCAGAACCAATGTGTGGCATCTCCATCCATCCTACCACCGACATACATAAATAGCTTCATACATTGAAGATTTAAGGCCTCTGTAAGATCAATATTAAAATTGTTTACGAGCACTACCAGCAAGAGCTTAACCAAGCTGTCTTTAAAACTATAAATTGTGTTTATGGTACTGCCATTCTGCTTTTTTGTGACAAATCTGCGACATGACAGTGGATTGACTTTGAAAATGAGAATGTCATTTCAAGCCTCTAAAAAGACTTAAGCATTTGGCAGCGACCTTGTTTCGGATGCTATTTCTGTGGGCAAGCAACGCTAAGCATGTAAGACGATTTTGATGGGGGAGAAGTCACTCAAGAAAATAAGTCAGATCGCAATGCCTGAAGCACTTTAAGGACACATCGGATATGCACAATGCAGTGCTGATCACAGAGCACACTGGGGCAGATCTCTTTAAAATGCTGCTCTATAAATGTGACAGTGCTGCTCTAGGCATACTTATTCATGGGATTAAACATAGGCAGAAGGCAGTGTATTCCACAACTTTTGTCCCAGTTGTAAGAACTGCGCTTTTTATGAGGTGAAAGAAAAAAAACATTCAATACCAAAGATGATTCTGAGAAAAGGAAGTTCGAACTGTGGGTCTCGATGGTGTTTGCTCTCTCAATATCAGCCCTGGGACTGATTTACACCTGGTGTGCAAGGTGAAAGAAATTAACTATTTGATAGGAAAGAAAAGCAGCAGCAGTGCAGAAAACCTCAGAGCGACAAGATAAAATTAATTCCAAGATACATCACAGTTTTGACAACACAGTCAGACATTGTTAGCTATATTCGGTGAATGCAGGAACACAAACTGAATTTAAATATAGAGAGTAACAAAGTATCATTGGTTTAATACTGCAATGGGTGAATTACCTTTAAATTTAACAAATTTGTTTTCAGATATGAAAATGAAGTCACAATCACAAAAAGCTCTTAAATCATTATAGCTTCAAGCTTTCTTGAAACTTTGTTTGTTGTTAAAGATATTTTATTTTTAGTTATGTTTATTTGTAAAAGTGACAGCTAGACAGGAAATGCAGGGGAGAGAAAGGGGATGAAACGGTGCTGCAGGGGTCAATACCGATATTGATTTTAGAAGGGAAAACAATATAGTGAATTTTTGAGCTGGAATCAAAATACCAATTTCAATTGACAGACAACTGACAATCCTTTCCTTGAGGTACACTTCTTACATTCATCCACCCAAAATATGACTCTGCATCCTGACAAGTCTCAGTAACAGGTGCACATTAGAGACCAGGAAGATTCTGATCAACATAAAAGTTTCCAGATTTGGGAGCCTGCATAGAACTGCAGTCACCTAGTTTTCTAAAAGACATTTGCAGAGGCTTAGAATGACATTTTTTCGACTTCATCTGCACAACAACTTGAGTGTTTGACTTTGCAGTCAAACTAGATTTAGATATCTGAAAAAACAACAGCATCTGACAATTATCTTTTCACTGGGACCCCTTCTTTTCATATGGGATACTATGGGAACATTATGTTCAGTGTAGATAAGTGACTTGAGTAGATTGGGGCTTGTTTTACAGAGTCCTTAGCAGTTGTTTATCCCCGCATTATAGCATTCATAGTTTAAATCACAATTTAACAATTCAGCATCTTTTTGACTGTGGAAACTTGAATTTGAATTAATTGATTTATTGCACAGCTCTTCTTATGGAGTAGATTGAATTACTTGTTGAGAGACAGGCAAGAAACATCCTCAGCACATGCATACTCCACAGTATATCATACTGTCCAGTTTAGTTTAGGTTTTATATAAAAATAAATCTTTTTTTGAAAATCCTACATTGTTGTGAAAACTGAGAATACACAATTATAGTTTTGGTATAATGGTATTGTGACAGTTATGAGTTGGTGGTGTACTCCAGCACATGACTAAAAGTTAATGTACTGACTTTGACCTTTAATTTGAGCATGTGTACTTTACTGTGCAGACATTGTAGCACTTTATACATAACACCCCGACAGTTAAACAAAACTACAAGGTCTACACTGTTCACCCACTACAGATGTGAACAACCCCCTCAAGCTGAAAGTCAGCACTTCAACCTCATAGTCTTGGTTTCATTTGAAATCCAGTATGCTGGAGTAGAGCCAAGACAATGAAAAACATTTCCCTATCCCAGTACTAAGGAACCGCACTGTATGCATTTCGGTTTATAAACTACACCTCTAGCAGGAATCTACCCTTCGGACCATATGGTTCACCTTGAAGGCAGAGGACTTAAACTGACAGTGCAGATAAAAAGACAACTTCTTCAACATATCCAAGGGAAGTTATGATAATAGACCATGAATAAATATTTTCCTAGATGATTAAACTGGGAGGACATGGTAAAAAGGTGGGAAAAGGTGGCTGTGGGCCCAGACTGTGTGAGTGAGAGAGTGCACGCAGGAGGTTAGATAGGGAGTGGGGATAAGAATGCAGCTATCTGGGGCATTTAATGTGCTGGGAGGCTCTGAAACGGCCAAGCCCCACCCTCCCACCCCCAACCAGCAGATGTAGGCAAGGAATGTCTCCCTTGAGTTCAGAGGCCGCCAGGAGCTCCCTCTATGTCACGAGGCTCAGCTAAGATAACATTCCCTCCCAAACAAACAGTTATACACACCAAAAAGGAAGAGATAATGCCACAGAACTAGTCGAGGAAAGAAAGCAACTAAGAACTTTGTTCTGCCTGTTACAGAGGAACACTACTCATCAAAGCACCCTGAATATATGCAAATGTCTACTTCAAATATAGGGTTTGATCCACAACTTTGTTTTGATGTCAGATGAAAATTGTGGGGATAGGTTGTGGTGGTCTATTTGCATGTGTGACTGTGTTTGTACTGTATGTACATTAACACTTACATGTTGGCATCAAGCAGCCATGAAGTGGAGGTGCAGTTATTGAGTTTCACATCAGCTCTAGCATTCTTGCAAATTGGACACTTTCTTTCATGTGTGAATTGCAAACAAATGAGTTTTCAGCAAGTTTTTAACTAGCTGGCCCAAATATAAAGGGATATTTACAGAAGCTCAGTAAACACAGCACATCTGTGCTTACAGACCTAAATATTGTACTGTATGTAGCGCTCTTTTTGATAGGTGATATGACTTGACAGCTTCTAAGAGTTTATAAAAGGATAATACTATTACCTCGCTCCAATATGTAATGGATTTCATGGATCTTTATTCAGAAAGAATAAATTTCATATGTTGCTTTAATACATGGAAACATCTAACTGCAGTCCTTGGTAATTATGAATATAAATCAACTATACAGTAGTATACTGTAGTATATAAGAATCTGAACATCATCAATACAGTCAGAGAGTGCTGCAAAAACCAAGTTCTTGCTGCCAGTAAGTGAGCAAGAAATATGTGATGTTGTTTTAAGGAATACTTTGACAAAAGTTACTCATGTAGATTTTCCTCTTACAGACCAAATGAAATGGGCAAATGTTTTACAAATATCTGTAGCTAATGATCCATTTTATTTTTCCAATTATAGACACAACAATTCTGCACATCTACTTCATGAGGCAAGTGCATAGGAGTGGGATGGGTATCAAAAAAGTAGAAAAGAAAAATTCCTGCACACCGGCCAACTTGCAAAACATTTATTTGCGACGTTTCGGTCCTAGATATTCATCAGAATCAGGTTTATTGCCAAGTAGGTTTTCACATATGAGGAATTTGCCTTGGTACACTGGTGCATAAAAATCACAATCAAGCACCATTTCATCAGGCAAATGGTTCATGATAATGAGAAGCCATGTTAAAAAGGGAGTGGCTACATAACTGCAAACAATCATTCATTCCCCACCTGCAGCAGGAAGGCATTAATGATATCAATTTCCATGTGGCAGCTTACAGAACACCTGGGAGCTAGAAGACCATAGTACTAACACAATAGTGGACACAGCCACCATAAATCCAAAGTATTACACAATTTAAGTAAACCATATATACATACACACACACACACACATACAATAATCAAATTAATCACATTTAACTCCAACTGATCAACATTTATTACCCCAAGCAACAGATCACATAGGCACCAAAAAAAAAAAAAAAAAAACTTTCCCCATGAAAATTTCTTTTAATTCTTATAAGGACAATTATGCCAGAAGTTTGTTCGAAACAGAATCAACTTTGTTCTGGTTCTCAGACTGCTGTTGACTACAGCTCTGTGAGCAAACACCAATATACTCACTGTGACACTAGGTCTGTTCATTTAATGGCATCGACACCAGATGGAGCTTGCAAGTGACTGTGGGAGTAGACATGACTTTCAAGTTCCAACAAGAAGTAAACATACTGTAGAAATAAACCAAAATATCCAACCCACAACCAATTACAAGACTTTGTTGAACAGCGACAGGCAATAGGGGGCAGTGAACGACATTTGCAGAACGTCAGATTGCCATCCTGACTTAACTGCAGGTTACTGAAGTCTAGGAAATTGAAAATCAATAAAAAAATATAGTTGTACAGAACTGTAATTACCCAATGTGCGTCCTTAGATCTGTTTAGAAGTAAACTCTAATAACTGAGTATTTAAGAGAGATCAAAAAAGAGACACTGAACGTTGCAAATCAGTCCCATAACAACCCAACCTCTCACCAATAATTCATGGTCTTCCGTAAAGTATCATGATCTTTTCATTAATGTAATCCAAAGGGTCCAGTTAAATTAAAAATGACACCATTTTGGCAGCCATGCACTAATACTCACTTTAAAACAGCCAGTCAAAACCTTAACCCTTAATTGACAGTTAAACAATTCACGCACGCACTCAACACACACGCACACACACGCACACACACGCACACACACACACACTTTTGATCTGGATTTACTCGACAATAAATATCCATCAAATTATATATATATATATATATATATATATGTGTGTGTGTGTGTATATATGTGTGTGTGTGTGTGTGCGCGTGTGTTTTGTACTGGATTCACTAGACAAATATATAACCTTTACGTCATGGGCATCACTGCTACATGTATTTGTTTCTGGAAAAGCAGTTTCCCTGCCGACAGTCATATAATCTATACTGTATGTCTGGGCATGCGGCGTCACCCAAACAGATGGCCTCAGCTGGGGCCTGGCAGGGAGTCGAGAGGAGAGGAGCATACTGTAACTGTCAGGCCAGGTCCCTTGAATCCCACAGCTTTCTGCTACACTGATCCCAATCACCGTACACCTGCTCTCCATCTTCCCCACTTTCAAACTTCAGTTGTAAGACAGACCGAGAGATTTGAGAGAGATGTGAAAAGGGGAAATTACTTTCCTTAACTCTTAAGCCCCAACTTCAGACACCAACCGAAAACTGATCCAAGACCACTACGTCCAAAAAACTTCTCCACTGAACACGCAAGAGACAGTTGATGCATGGCAGATTTGGTGAGGTCACAGTAGAACTGGAGGCCATCTGCCTACTCATGCTGGACTGTGATTATGAGCCTTAGGACTCCCTAAGGTGAGAGGAGAGAACACAGGCAGTTCACTATAAAGCCTGCTGTCTCCTAGAGTGAATTTCACACGTACTTTTGGCCCGTTTGTCCTTTTATTTCTGTCTGCTGTATTGCCCTACTTCATGAGCTCTAAACACACTGCACTGTCATCAACTTCACCCGCATTAAAGTCTTGAATTTGCACAGAACCTGCTTCAACACAAATTAATAAAAGATGTTAGCCGACAGATAAAATAGCTGTGCTCACACATGTTGTAATACATATGTAATAGGTTTGGGTCACACACGTCTGCAAGGATATTATCTTATGCAACACTAGGATTAAAGTTTCGTCACTAAGTACTAAAAAATATTTTTTGTGGATATTTTTCATCAATAAAGTGGACCAAGGGATTGAAATATATATACATACATATAGCTAACTTCATACTTAATATGAAACACCCAGTACAAACCATCAACACACAGTCTAAAGTAATACAAATTTTTTTTAAGTGACCTCCGTAAATACTTTATACAATGCATGTGCACATCTACAAACTTTCACCCCAGCTTGCATCCTACCTTCTCACCCATTCCCACCACATTCCTATTACCCTTTCCATCTTAAAAACTCCCTATACTAGATCATTCTTATCCAACTATCCAACCAGACACAGAATTGTTGTTTGCATTAATAAACAAAGACAATGCACACAAGTGTATTAATTAGGATTTCTCATCCTGTCAAGAAGTTACAATGTTTCTACAATTTGTTTAAAAGTTGAATGTACCCAGTGGAGTTTTTGATCACTAGTATTGCTATGAGGCAATGTCTTTATGTTTGGATCCCCGTTTTGTTTGTTCTTTGCACTCATGGTGCAATACACCTTCCTGCCAAGGTTTGGCACAATTCCACTTATCTACAGATGGCAGTAATGTACCAGAAGCAATGTGAAGCAAGACAGGGTAGAAGCTAACATGGAAAACAGAGATGTAAACATCGCAGGTTTCAAAACAGGAATGGGAATCAAATGTATGTAGAAAAGTCACCTGGCTTGCACAATCAACACATTTGTTAGACACAGTTACTGTATGGTATGAAGTCTAAAGAAAATAATCAAATAAAAGAACAATATACGTCTTGCAGCAGCGAGCATAGATGACAAATGGTGTAGACGTGTGAAAAAAGACATACTTAGCTAAACGATGTATTATAATATTTTGGAAACTCTTTAACAACTTCATATCTGAATAAAATATTCTCTCAATTGGTTGGAGGAAGAAAAACTGAACTGCAAAAACACATACTAGGAGGGACATCAATTTTAATTAATGAAAGCATCCCTGAAAACAATGTCTGTAATTCACTGTGTTCAACCCTGTGGTACTCTTGGCACAACTACTTAGCTCTTATGTTCTTAACACGTGAAATATCTTGTTAATTGTTAAGTTATTCAGATGCGAACAGTTTTCTTTATCCCTAAGGTACCTAATCCTTGATGTTGTTGTCATAGCCTTAGAGTGTTTTTGTTTTTGTGATAAATAGTAAGGATCCAAGACCTTTAGTGGCTGCTGTGCAATGTTTGTATTTCAGTTTGACTGTCTTTAATGAACTTGTACTGGCGATACTGTTTTGCCAACTACAGCACCAATGTTTAATGGATGTGTTTTCTTAATTAACTCATCATTAATAACACATTATACATCAGTCTTAAAGAAGGAGCAATCCACCACTTTAGTTGAAGGCCACTAACTTCATGAAGTCATGAAAAGCTAATTCTTAGTTAATGATGATTACAATATTTGCAATTCAACTGCAAATGCATGTGCTCTGTGCCGTGAAGGGACAGTTATTAGTTAGTCACTTTAATGGCCGACAACTATAAAGAAAACATGAACATGCTTAATAACTCAGGGAGCATGATGATGGAAATCCTTCAGTTCTTGAACTAATTTATGTATTGTACTTTAGGTATGCATGAGATATTGTTCATTCTTGTACAATCCTTATAATTCAAGAGGTATTACATGCATGAAATCATGTTGTTTCATGCGTGAATTCACAGCAATTAATGTACCCTAACAATGGGTTACCAAACTTGATATGGGGAGCAAATGGCTTGCAGCAATGGCCTCCGCATCCTATGCTCTCATATTTCCTACAGAAATCCAAGGGGAACATGGTTAAGTCTGCAAAAATGTTCGTGGCATTATTATTCCAACAACACCCTGATTATATGTGAGAGGGTAAAAAGGTGTTTAATTAAGAAGAAACAGAAAGATTATGAAGTAGGAATACAATGTGAAAAAGCCTATTTTTAATCTACTGGCAATACCAAGCATTTGTAAAGGATATCTACTCAGTGCTATATATAGGTTTGTTTTTGCATATTCTTGTCTTTTGTAGAATATGCCAAAGACAAGGAAAAAACAAAATTCTACACCTGTATCCAATTGGAATTAAATATACTTTCAATTTAAAATGAAATCAAACATTCTATTAATGACAGTCATTATCAAAAGCAAACTCACTGCAGAAAGACAGGGCTCGAGGAGCAGCGCCGCAGCAGCAGCAAAGCCGTCTGTGTGGACATCTCACACCTGCCGCAGCAGTTCAGTGAGGTGGCCGTCAAGCACAGGTAGAGATAGGCGGTGAGGCCTGGGCGCGAGTATAAATTTTTTCCTCCCACACAGGCCCTTATGAAATGATTGGCAGTGCCTCAAAGAAATCCCTTGGCTACAGTGACTAGGGCAATGGCAAAACAAGGCTCACACTGGGTGCAGCATCCCTTGTTGCTGCCATACCTGGAGGCAGCCATAGAATCTGCCCTTTCCACACTAATAGGAAAGGCAGAGGAGGGCTGAGACGCTTTGAGCTTGCCTGCTAGCATGACTGATCCATCCTACTGTTTCTAGCATGAGAAAATAAATGCTCTCATAGACATAGTTTTGAAAAACAAGTAATAGAATATGTTGCTTTATATGGTTCAACCTGGCCTAAAAAGGAGCTTCTGACTATCAATCTGGATAGCTAATAGCTCTAAATCATTCAGGCCTCTTGCTTTCTTGCTCGTCTACCTGACTGTTGGACTGGCATCTACCTTTGCATTCTCTCTCTCTCTCTCTCTCTCTCTCTCTCTCTCTCTCTCTCTCCTCTAAGTCCAATGGTTTGGGATCAATTTAGAGGCAGTGTAATTGCCTTGAAACTATTGTAGCATCATTAGACCAGAGTTCTAAGATGGCATTTGCAGGGAAAGAAAGGGCATGGCTAACAGCTTCTCCATAGCTCTAAAGGTTACTTTTAATCACCCAATGAGGAATCCTCTTCTACCACCCTATTCCTGGATTAATTTTACTCCCAGTTTCAGTTAGGGGTCCACATCCACCGTGCAATGGCATATCTGGAAGGCAACTACACTAATTAAGTGGTGGGTTTGTTTGTTACAGACGGATTCTGACCTTTGACATGGTATGTGATGATACAAAGGAGTGGCATTCACTTGGACTCAAAATATAAAACCAGGGCACACATTTGGTTACCTACGCAGCAGAGATACTGTTAAAAAAAAATGAGGAGGAGTTGAATCTTATATAAAAAGTCTTGGTTTTGACTACAGAAGAAGTTTTACCTTGACTGAGCATCGAACATTGAACAAATGCTATTTGACCCATCCTATACACTAGAAGAAGTGGGCAGCCCAACTTCAACGCATGGGCAGGGGGAGCTGGGGAATCGAACTGTTAGTGGATGACCCATTCTACCTACTAAGCCACGGCCCCTATTTAATCAATCTACATAGTTGTATGTACTGTGTTTCTTTTCATCTCATAGAATGGTATAAATCTGTCTTATTCAGGTATGGGCTGAAGTGTGTTATCAAGAAGCTTCAATTGATGCTCAAATGGCCTCAATCTTAGGTTTCCAAATCATACTGAGAAAAGACATGATGGCAGACTTTTTTTTTATGTCATTGGAAGATGATTACACTAGAGTGGGCCATTCATTCTTTCATTCCCGGAAGAGGCTTCACTTTGCTTAAGAGGTGTCTTTGCTCTACTAGCAACAAAACAAAGTGGCTGGGGCAGAACACCAAGCTGCCAAATTGAAACGAAGAAAGCTATAATTCAGTTTTTAGCCTGTCAGTGCATACACTAAGCTATGACATGATTGTCAGTGATGAGTCCTCCATTTTTCTGCTTCTGTCTGTCTGACTTTCCAGCCCCTTGCTTCATCAGACAAAGCAGCTTTTGCAGTAGACCCAAAAACCCCACGGGTGATTCTTTCATAAATGCATAAATGAGGGGCAAATTATTATACACAGCACAGCACTGAATTTGAAAGTGCAGCCACACACACGTACATCATCAGGGTTTCTTGCTCTGTCTTTATTATTTCCTTTAGGAGTAAATACAGTCTCATGCAGAGAGGAAATTCATGTGACAGAAATTCTTGCTAGCACTACATTTCTGCTCAGCTACCCCCTTCCCCCCATCAATGCGTGTCTTCGGTTGGCAGTGGTAAGACTGACATACATCAGACACACATTCACACAAGCGCAGCACACACACACACACACCAAAACTAGGTCAAAGATCCATTAAAATTTCAACAAAGTCCTGTGCTCTGCCATGGAGGTGCAATGAAAACAATTCAAATAGATGTGGAATGCCCACAGGGCTGTGCTATACCTTCCATGGTGGTCACCACTACAAAGCCTGGGTAGCCTGTGGACCAGCACACACGGTAGAGACACAAATCTACACAGACACACACACCACACAGAGATCTCACTGCACCTCTATCCTTATGAGGGCACTTCCATTGACAACATTAATTCTGTTCTCCAACGATAGCCTCAATTCAGTCTACTCCTTACCTCATCCTGACTTCTATCTCTATCCCTAAACCAGATAACCTTACAATATCCCAAAAAAATGTCAACTTTCACAAATGCCCTCGTTCTCAAAGTCTAAAAACTGTTTTTTCACAAAAGACCACACCACATACACAAACAGGTACGTCTTACTGTCTGCCTGAATGTGTTTGTGCAACTGACACTGCCGACCCGCTGTACAAACACACTAATGCCAAAAAATGTCTCTGCCCACCCACAATAACACCACAGCACACAAACCTCTGGCTGAGTATAGGTCATGACAGTGTCGCATAGCTGCCAGTGCTGAGGCCGAGTCACAAGGACAGAAAACTGTTATCACCGGCAGTTACAAGCCTTCTCTGACAAACCTGTGCCGTTTTCCATTTCAAATAACAACAAAAAGGATGAATAGTTAAATAACTATGGCCAAGTTAGAGTCACTTTTCATAACTGTTCTTCTTCCATTTATGTCAATTCATGTTCCTTAAAAAGAGTTTGTTACAAGGGACAAATAGCCCATGTGGGAAAAAGTAATTATCACATACAAGCAACGTTGAATTGTTATATTATAAACACGGCAGTCAACTGCCAAAACAAACCAACCAACCAAAATAGTATCAAAATTGTTTGTAACTGATAAAGTTATAAATAAAGTAAAAAGAAGAAAACAAGCAATATCAGAAAATCAAACAAAATATTCTGTTTTCAGCCTTTCATTTACAGTAAGTTTTTTGTTTGTTTTTTTGCTGCAAAAACAACAAAAGTTGACAAAAGAACAGATAATTCTTGTAAACAGAGCTACTGCAAAACAGTAAATAGTTGCACAACAACACAATTTTACTTCCAAGTAAATCAGGGAGATTAAAACTGCCTAGATTAGAAAAGCAAAAAATGTCTATCAAATTAACTACAAAATAATTCAGAAATATGACTCAAATTCTTAAGAATAAGGACGTATCATGGTTGACTTGAATAAATTGTAGACAATATATTCTACTTAATTATTCTGCGGTACTGCGACAGTGCTTCTAAGATACTTTCCAACAAGATAACAACATTTAAATCAGCTCTGTAGAAAATGATTTGGCAAAAAGCATTTGACTTGTAAGGGCTAGTACTGTATAGGAGTTTTATACACAGGATGTTTCTTTTGATCCCACAGTGGGAGGTCCCCCCGGTCCCCCCCCCAGTAAAATCCAACCATTTCCAGCACTGCTAGCGGATTATATCTGGTAGAAGGCACCATAAAAGTTGATGAATTATCCTCGGTGGACTCTGCTGATCACAGTGGAGACTTCTGTGTTCAGAGATGAGGGTTGAAGGCACAGACAGAATGCTGCCCAACTGATGCAAGTGTTGAGAATCACTGGGCATCGGGGGAATTCAAACAGCTAGCGAATTGGAGACATAGGAAGAGCATGAAAACACAGAGGCGCACACAGAGAGGGTAACAGGCTTCGGTGGAATATGTTGCTCTCTAGGTGAGGCAGTCAAACAGCCCAGCCAAAGCAGAAACAGTTGACTACAACGATATGCCTTCGAGTTGGTACCTAAAATAAAAGGGATCTAGCAGTGTTGTATGTCTACAATAATCAATAATTTTAGACCTACCAGCATTTGAGTAAGTTTGACTGCCATTTTGAATATTTCTTGAAGAAACAACAACAACAACAACATGAGTAGAGGAACAATTCCACAAGTAGGTATCATTTGAAGTTGATTAAAAGGGGGATTCATTTTTTATTTGATTTTATGATATGAGTGAAATTAATATTTGGCCTGTTTAATAGATCCAAGGCTAAGAGGCAGTGGGATCTGTGTTGATATATTTCTTCTAATGTGTTGTGGAAGAAATAGGTAGCAAAACACACACTGAAGTTGACGGGACTAAACATATTTTGCTTTAAAAAATAAAAACAAAACATTCTGCAGTTTGTATTGATGAAGTCTGATAACAACATGGCTCCTTTGTACTTAACGTGTGTCGGAATATTATGATGTCTGAGTGCACAGCTACTATTCAGAATGCCTACAGATTGGCAGCTGTGTAATATATGTAGAAAAATAATTGCTCTGGATATCATTTTGGATGTCCATCAGTGGCTATCAGCAATTTTTTTTTTTTTTATTTGATCTCATTTGCTGACGGTGTATTTGTAAGTTGACTAGCTGACAGGTCATTCTGAAGAATTTCTAAAAAAAAATCATACCGTAGCTATCATCTGGCACATGGTTATTAAATTATCCTTAATTACAATGCTATTCCAAGGAAACCAAAGAAGAAAAAAATAAAACAGCATGAGCGTGACACAATCTGAATAATGACTCACATTTCATTCTAAGTAAAGCACTTGCTGGTGACATTTGAAAAACAGTGTCAAATTCAGGAGCAATTCTCAGTGGGCGCTGGCAGAGCCTAATTTAACTACAGCATCTACTTTAGCCCCTCTCTCTCTCTGCCTTAAAAATAAGGAAAAAAAAATCTGGATCCAGACTCACGCTTGTCTTAGTGTGTGCCCGTATGTGTGTACACAATCGTATACGTGTGGACACTAATGAGTGATTATGTCTTTGTGCATATTGGGTCTGTATCGGAAGGAGAGACAGAAGACATAGTATGTAAGAGACATATTTTCCAGCCGGTGCCATTTGCCCTGAGGAGAGGCTTGCCCGTGGTTCTTAATCTCTGTGGGGATGTGTGTATGTGGGCCTATCAACCTTCAACGGAGTCAGAAATTCTCATATCTTCCCCTGCCGAGCCAGCAAGTTCCCCCGGTGAAGGAGAAATCCACACGCATGCCGCACTCACGCACAAGAAGACACACAGGCGACCAAAATTGCACATGCAGAGGGGGCAGACTCAATAAAAAGCGACACCTGGATACTGTGGTTTTTGAGGCTGTAGGTGTAACAGGCTGAAACTGTAAAGTAATATAGTACAAATACAACAATAATCATTTTCAACCTAAAAAAATATATAATAGGGTTGATCAACACCTCTCTGACATAGCTCCCACAAAAATTAAACAGTTTCAAAAAGATAATATTTATTGCTAGGCAACTGGACTACTTCCACTCACCCACATGCACACACGTACAAAATCAAAGCAACAGCAAAAGTAAGGCTTATTTCCAAATATGTTTGAAGGCTCCGGTCACATTCACTCACAAGGCCCAAGAAACGCTAAAAAGAAAATATTGAGTGAAAAACAGGAGATAGGCGAGTCCTTGTCCTCTTCCCTTTGCAACTAATTTCCATCTTTGTTTCATTCTTTTTTTTTTTTTTTTTCTCCTTTTCATGTTGTAATTGGCTTTATTATGAAATGAAGGTTATCAATGCTGTGCTTTCACCAGCAGTCTCTGCGTCTGATTGGGCACAGCAGAGTCCTAATTATCACAGAAGAACACGTCAGCGCTGACCCACAACACCCTCTCATAGCATGCAGTTGTGTTTGTGCACACATGTATGAAGGCACACACATTGATTTCAGATAAAAAGAAGCCCACAAACAACATGAAATGCTTTCAGCCCACACAGTTAGCTGGTGCTTACCCATTATATGTCACAATGACAGTAGCCCTGATACATCCCTTATTAACAGGAGAACAACCTGCCTGGGGTTTTAATTGGGAAAGTGAGCAGGTATTGGCAGTGCATCAGATAGGAGGGCTTGATGGTTATTTCAAGTGGTCTGATATGAATTCCAGGGGGTCCCCTCCATGGCTTTGTTCTGCTTATTAGTCGTCTGAACAGATAACAGATTGCATCTTAATTGGAAATCCCACCAGAAGCCTTAGTAACCATATTGTAAAATGATCCACACCTTTGGAGTTTGTCTTTCCCTGAGCACTGAACCTGGTAACAGGTTAGGATAGATGAGGTTTTGGGAAAATGAGACAGAAATCACTTGTCTTGTAGTTTAGAGTTCCAGTTTGAGAGATTGTAATTACATGTACTGGCTGTATAAAACCAGGGATATGTCTTAAAGGAGCCATGTGTAAAGCATGGTTCTTATGAAGCCGATATGTTAATAAGTAGATATTAAATATGTCAAGTATTACTTTTTTCTCAAACACTCTCCAGATGACATTTATATCCGTTAAAACTTTTTACTTTACTTTGCTCAATGCACATTGTAGCTTATTCACCCATCCATTTAACATAATTTCTGTTCAGGGTTATCTAGCCTTGCTTGGGCTGGGTACTTAAACCTCTAAACATTTTTGGTACAATGTGCTGTTAAACATCAACTACAACTGTAATTTAAAAAAAAATTGTTGAGCATCTATGAGCCATATTACAGAAAGATCTTTATTCAGAGAATTTTTGCAGAGTAGGATTGCAGATAAAGATTGTACCAATGTCCCAAGGTAACGGCAGTCAATGTCTCCCTTTTTGAAAGACCAACACACAGTACAGCGACAACTTAATTCAAGTCAAAGTTCAATGTCCACAATATAAAATAGTAAGATCGTGTTTTTGCTGGTTACAACCGTATCGTTTTTTTTTGGTTACTGCAATTTCCTTGAACACCTTTTTTGTGGTGATCCCAGTAGAGCTAGATCGATAAATGAGCCGATATTAGCTAACCTCAGCTATATCGATATCTGCGTGTATGTCAGTTGATAAGTGATGAGAAATTGCAGAACAGAAATGGCAAATTAGGTTTGAGGTATGTCGGAAACAGTGTCTCCATTACATAGATTTTTCAATTGTAAATTATCCCACTCAGTATCTTTCAGTGTAATTCTTTAAAGAAACATGGATATCAAGATTATTTGCTCATGTTATGTGTTGGCTGAAATATCCTGATTATTGTTATTATAGATTTTTTTAAACTCCAATATTAAAATTGGCCTCAAAAATCCAGTATCGGACCTCCTGTAATGTACCTGCACAAATTTGTAACTGATCTTTAGATGCAGGCAATTTTCCACAGGAAATTAACCTTCAAATTGTGTGAACTTCAGCAAATCCAATGAAATGCACCCACATTCATCATATCTCCCCCCATCATCTGTGCGTTCCCATAGAATGCGTACGCAAAAACAGGACAGGTGCACTTCACTGTTCACAAGAAAGGTGAGGCTCAGACAATAGGCAACCTCGCTTTCTGGTTAGTGTGCCTGTTTAATAAATAATTGTGTGTCTAGACAAAGAATGCATCAGAAATAGTATGCAAAGAGCACTGTAAATCTGTCTTTTAGGATTTTGTGAAGGAGACAAAGACGAGAAAGAAACAATTTTGTGCAGTGTGTACTTCCCTGGATAGACAATGATGACTGGCAAAGGAAAGGCAGAGCAGCGAAAACACTGAAAATGGACCATGAGGGAAAGTAAAATTCACACATTCAACCAATGAGCCTCATCAACCAGACACGCCGCTTTATTCTGAATCCAAATCTGATCAAAAGTCCATGTTCAGCAGTGTTACAAATTTTAGTTTGTCCACTCTTTCCACGTTAATGCAGCTGACTAGTGTGTACAGGAAGACACACTGGTGTTCGTCTATAGAACTCTCTCAGAAAGGAATCCATGTTTGGGGAGAGAAGTAAAAACAAACATCTATACGTGTAATATGAAACGTACTGCTGCAGTAAGTGCGAAACTGATCATGAATCAGTGTATGAAATCCAGTTGTGAAAAAAAAAAGCCACACTACTATCATACCATGCCAGCAATTGTTTATTTGATATTGATATATAACACACCATAATTTATGCAGGCTTGAGACCTCTTGGTCTATTAAGTGGAAGGCTTGGCACAGCAAATATTGATCATGGTTATAAGGTTTCCCTAAGCACCAAGCACTGGTCTATATGAAGCATGTCTTTGAGACTTTTAAGTCGTATATTTAGAATTAGAACTGAATTGCTGAATGCACATTTCAAAATTAAACATTTTTTATTTTCTTATTATGACGATCTGTATCACAGAGAGACATTAATTATGGAAAGTACAAAGCAAGTCATAAAGTGAGCATACAGGCTTTCCAATCAGGCAGCACATCATCGTTATCATTATTATTATTATGCTTATTATTAATAATTATTACTGAGTGAAAGCTGAACACCATTCAACTTGTTGACATGCAAATATTGTCTTTGTCTCTATCACTCAGGAGGCATTCATTTTAATTGACTGTACTAAAACAACAACTGAATCAAATAAACAAAACTGTAAAATGATCAAGCGATTATTATAAGATCCTATGCACGTTTGATAAATGAGGGCAATTATATGTGTAGATAAGTGTGGACTTTATACGTGCCTACACAGGTTAAATGGACAAAAGGACAGGAAAAATGAATTCTAGCCATTAGGTGAAGCCAAGGAGTATTTGTGATGCACAGTACACATACAAGAAATATCAGTGTCATAATACAGGTTTTGATTATTATTAGAAGGGCATAGGATCAGTTATAGAAAGCTATAGATCATCTCATCATGATCATCTGTAATGTCAGATGCCAAGAGCCTAAAACAAAAGCTGATTGAAGATTACTGAAAAGACACATTGATATTAACATGGTATTCATTGCCTATTGTTTTGGATGTTTTGGTTTGAATTGTTATTGCACCTGGAGCTATAAATATATTTTCACATGGCTCTATGCAGGTAGCCAATATAGTTAGTATAGTATTGGCAACAACACAATACTCTTATGGGCATCAATCACGTCCACTTCATAAGTACTGTCCAAAAAAATAAAAAAAATATATTGTCCAAAATAATAAATGTTATGAAGTCTTATGAAGAAGGGCTTTCCTGTGTTCCCGATAACAGTTTTCTTTACCTACTTCTGTGTATCACATAACCTTTCAACATTTCGAGATACAAACACTACATTTTTAAGGAACAGTTTGGCCTTTCCTTCAGCTAACTGTTTCTAACCTGTCTCCACACATAGAGTTAAGCAGTGAACATTCCTTTGCCAAACACATTTAATCTTCTCAATGACACCCAACACTAAACTCATGGTCTCCCGAGAGAAAAGGTTCAACTGGTTTTGACACAAACCATTACCAGGAAGAAAAAACCCAGATTGACCGTGGCATTGAAATACTCTTACTCCTCTGGGAAATGAAACATGCGAAAGTTAATACTTTCATTCATTCCTTCAGAAAATGACTTCCCATCGATTCTGGGTCGGCACAGTTCAGACATCCAGATCGGTTCCTGTCACAACATATACAAACCCCTCACTGTGTGATGTGATGAAATTTTGATGGTGGATATGTTGTGTTGGCTTGTATTAGGTATGTCTATGATTTCTAAAACCCCAATGAGACGGTGAGAGGATGTGTACTTCCCTCCACTGCCCACAGACTCAAACCTGAGAGAGCCTTCAGTTATTGGCCTGTATCACAGTGCCCCCTAATGGTAGAAAAACTCTCTGATAGCAGTACCTCATGTGGAATGATGACAGGTAACATAATGTGAATAAATTATTCTTACAAGAAAAACAAGGAATATGGCAGGCAAAAGACTAAGATGTTTCACTTAAAATGAACAGGAGAAAAAGAATAGGATGAGATATATCATCACCAGAAAGATAACATTAAAACCTTAAGCTTTGTTGTGATAAAATAATAAAATATCTTCATGCATAATCATTATTATACTGTACAGCTTTATTCAGTTAATATCATTCATATATTCAAGAATAAGTATCATCTTGAGTCTAATTCGACTCAACAATGAACTTTCTGCAGAATGACCCCACCTTTAAATGCTAACCAAATCAAGTCTTAGTGACTCCCACTGAGTTATTGCACTGGCTATCAGTTTATGACTGTATATCTAAGACACATCTCAACAATAACAATCCATATGTTCAGTGAACAAAACTCCACTTTCTGTACGTCATTTAAGATAAATAAATAGAATATTATTATAATTGTGTCTCTATAAATTAGAGTTTGAAATACTGGTCATTGGATGAATCTTGTGGCTGACAGAAAATCAATTCACTGGAATTTTAGGGGAGAAAAAAAGGGCAAATACTGGCTGTTTTCTAGAGAAAAGTAAGACGAGACAAAAACACTTGCGATAGGCATTTACCATTATTTCTATCATTTAGAGGAAAATTGCTAACACTTTTCCTGCTGGGCTGAATAAAACTTCAACACCTGTCCTCGCATGTTTATGGTGCTCTTTTCCCAAAGAGCAGTGAAATGACAGGTTCACATGTTGCAGGTGACAGATCATTTGTGCTGACTTGGTCCAGCCCTAAAGAACAGGAATATTTTCCCCCCACGTTTGCAAGCTTGTTTGGCGATGATTGTTGGAAAGCAGCAATATACCCTTGACCTGCCATCTCTGATCAGCGATTAACCGCTTTGGAGACCTTGAATTGTGGTACTGCTAGCAAAGAGCTATTCATATTTTCTGGCGAGACTGTGTCACATTAATTGGGGCTTATTTTCTCTGTGCTGGAGGACACTGACATCAAGCCACATTCAGTGGAGAAAAATTCAGACACCACTGAACCAATGTTGATTGTTGGTTTGACGCCGTGTTTTTCTTAATTACAACAGACAGAACAATAATACTAGTGCAGACAGCCTGTCGAGGGCCAGTGCGCGCACTCCAAGTGTGTATTTCTGGCCCTACGTGTGAAAAAAACAAACTGTCAAGCGTGCATGTGTGTCCATACACTTACTTCTGAACTCGCCACTGTCAATTAACCACTGGCTAATTTAAACTTCCGACTGTTTTTCCCAGACACATCTCAATGAAATCAACAAAATACCGAAGTAATAAGAGAGTAATGTCTTGTTGCCAGTGAAGGAAGATAATTTAGAAGTCTCACAGCTTACTCCTGATCCAATAAAGTCGATGGAAGTGTGGTGCTGTATGCACAAATCCTCTGCTGAGAAATGTTATCATTTTCCTTAGCAGCAATAACAGCCTCCACCGGTGTACTTATCACATCCTTCTCCCCCTATCACTCCCTTCATCTCAAATAATACTACTCCTTAAAACATCTCTTTCGTGTGTGTGTACCATCTATGTCTGTCTTCTCACCCCATATTATTTTTCTCTTTTCTTTTTTGTCTCATCCACACACCATCTCTCTCTCTCTCTCTCTCTCTCTCTCTCTCTCTCTCTCTCTCTCTCTCTCTCTCTCTCTCTCTCTCTCTCTCTCTCTCTGCCTATGGATACAGAGGTAGCAATATACAAAACTTAACAATAGCTAGTAATAGCAGTAATTTAACAGGAAATTCTCAGCAAAAAAATACTAAACAATTCTGCTCATTACATCATATAAAAAGACAGATAAAAAAATATCCCCTATGTGATGTCTCGCTTTATGACAAGCAGTTATATATCCATTTACCTAAATCCTCCCTCTCTAAGAACCAGTGTGTCACTCAGGAACACACAGCATCAGTGTAAACTCAACACGGTTAGCTCTTAGTGTTACCTCAACTGCTTCCAAGACCTACCATACATAAACATACACAAACAAGCAGGCATTAACATATAAAATATTACTCTGATTAAAAATATAGTTTCTTTGGCAGACTTAGATGTAAATGCATAAAAGTGCATTTGGCACTTTGGCTGAGACTTACTGTAGAAGCTCTTTGGTCCAACAGGGCCACAAGGGCAGGTAGTACATTGTACAGTTGTCCAAAACATAAAACTAGTATGAAATGCAGTCAACACTGCACCACCCCCAATCAGTTCAAAGTGTGTTTTGGCACCACATGATTAAAAAAAAATAATGTGTATACTGTATACTTCATCTGTACTGTCAATTTCCTTTCCTGCCTTTCAAGCTGCTAGAGCATCTAAACCACCAGCAATGCCATTAGTGAAAACAATGTGCCGGGAGTTTCCTTTGACAATGAAATGTCATTGGAGTCTGTTGTAGCTCTCATGCTGGTATCAGCGCCCACCTGTGTCTAAGTATGTATCAGAACACCCTGGGGGTGACTGCATCGGATTCTACAAGGAACCACCACGTTCGGAGCACAATGGTGAACTGACTGCTCTGCTGCGGGGCCCTTGGTACTTCTCTAATAATCTACCCAGCATGTGTTTATCTTTGTTGGACCAGGTTGTGTGGAGGAGGCGGTCGGGAAAGGAAGGCAGACAGAATCCTGCCAGCCTGCATGTGAGGAGCCCGCAAATCCAGAGGGACTGCTGGCTTTGTGTGAGCGTGTGTTCATGTGCGCGCGTGTGTGTACGCGTCTGAAAGACAGAAGTGGCAGCAATACAGTTATGCCAACATGAGTTATGGTCTGACTTACACAGACACACACACAAAACATTTAATTGCCCCCCCCCAAAAAAAAAAAACTCTCCCAGGCTCCATTGTGTCTAATGTGTTCAACGTTAATCTTACCCTTTGGGGACATTTGCTGTTGTGTTAATTACACACCACCAGGAGCCCTCATTAACACACATACAAATACGTGCACGCACTAGCACACACACAAACACAAACAAACTATGTACACAACTTAGGTGGAGCGAGCAGAAGGGTGGAATAAGTGAGGCAGTCCAGTATGGGAAAAGCAAATTTAATGAAGCTTTTACAGGCAGTGGGGTCATTTGAGACTTGCCTAAGGTCAAACCGTCTCCCACACCTCTAATGAACAAACCCAGACTCAGATGTAGAGAGGGATTCAGTGGCCGGCATTGCCCTGCTTAGTCATCCACTACACCGCTAGCTCATCACATCCTGGCACCGTCCTTTGCTTCCACCACTGTGCTAGCTTTGGCTAATGCCAGTAGAGTAAGGCAAACTGCAACCGTGACAACACAAGCAATTAACCCCAGAGTATTTTCACTGGCCCTCTTGTCCGCCTGTTATCAGTGCTCATTACAGTCTGCCGCTTACTGCATCCATTAAAACTAGGGAAAGCTAAGAACACATTAGAAACATTAATAAAAACTAAACAACAAATGCTACCATTTGTTTCTCACTCATTTCAAACTACTTTGTGTAGCCCAAAAGGAGAGTACTGTAAGGTCGTGTGTTTTGTGCCCTCCTGGAGGGTGGACCACTAATGTCAGGGGCAGAGTAATGGGCTACAAGGTGACCCCTATGCACCTGTCTTTCCCTAGCTTTCACCTCACTGCGGGATCTCTAATTGTATCACAGAGGGGTCTCCCACAACCGATTATAGATAGTCAATTATACATACAGCTGTAGCAGATTTGTAAAAGATGTACAGCATTTCTTTGGGAGAAATTTCCACAGATCGATTTGGACAGGTAACCGGTGAGAGAAGGTTATTCCTCCAAAATAAAATACCTGGCCAAGTGTGCCAATCAGTATGGAAATGAGGGTGAATGCACTTAATATGTATGCATGTTCTGCATAGTAAGTTTTTGTTCTGTTTGCTAAAACCTAATGCACTGTACCCTGCTGTGTGATATTTCTTTTGTTAAACACATCTGTGGAGTGATTAGTACTTGCAGGAAATACAGGAGAGGTGTATCTCAGAATGTACAATGTAAGGGATGTGATGAGGGAGATACAGCAAGGCAACTCTAACAATCCGTTTAATTCGTTTTTTTTTTTAAATATGAACAAGAAAATAATAAGAATGCAAATCATGGTTACAAAATGTAATCCGTACAGAAGTGTGGATTGACATCATATCCACAAGGTAGGAAACATCGCTATTCTTCCAGCTGAAGTCTCCATTTCAGTATGGCTGAACTGTAATAAAAAATGTAATATGTTCTTCACATCCACATCAGACATAAAATATCCAACGCGTTTCGCTGCTTAGTGTGATTAAAATTAAAATCAAGGCGTATCAATCCTCTAAGGTTAATTTGTCTTACACAGTACGTCTGTAGTTTCTTCCATCCTGGGGATGCCTGTGGCCTCAGAAAGGTTAATAAGCTGCTTTACCTCAGCCAGAGATGGATTGGAAGAGAGTTGGAAAGGTGAAAAGAAAGGCCAGGAGAGCAGAAACACCTTAATGCAAATCCACACAGTCAAAGTAATCTGTCTAGTCTTTAAAACCATCAGCTCCCCTACTTAACAGTCTCCAACCACAGCTGGCCCTGTACTTTCCATGCAGCGAAACATTTATACATGGACTTGACATCCATCAGCCCTCTTCTAGCGATGAGCAACTGGGGTCAAAGGTCTGGACAAAATGTGGAGATGATGAAATACCTGCTGGACTACATTGTTCAGTGGTCCGCCTGCCCACTGCGGATTTTAATGTCAACCGAGTCAATGTTTCAGGGAAATGTGCTTGATTTGGTGTAGTATTACCGCTGGGTTTAGTGTACTTATGTGTACAGTAAAAGCAAATGCAAAATTCCCATGACCCTGCTTCTATCCCGAGGTGTTACTGATGTAGTGTCCCTTTAGTTGCTTGTGTGGGTGGAGCAAAAGTGCAATAACAGTGCAACACCACTGAAAGACCTAAAGCTTAACATGGCTAAGTCTGAGTGTAGCTTCACAGCAGGCCCTGGCACCCTCAGAGTTTGTGAATTTTCTGTTTACATGGTAAAAGATTGGACCAAAGGCAAACAACAAGCCAAAAACAAAATTCGAATAATCGTTCACACTTAACAGCTGACTTTTTCAGTCCTATGCACATGTATCACAGTGCAGCTTCAGAATTGTTCGGCAGTATTTCAGTACTATGCTGTCTGTTTAATAAAGGAACAGAGGAGAGAGGAGAAAGAAGAAACAAAGAAGGAAACAATCTGCAAATGCTCCCATTCAGAGAAAGCACCCCCCCCCCCTTCAAGGCTTCCACACTGCAAACACACAGCCATGTGATTTATCTATAATTTCACCTGGCCAAAACAGTACCTTGGCCGTCCTTCCTCGTTTAAGAAAGGCAGAATTCTGGACAGAAGAACTAAAAGTGAAGAAAACTTTAATGTCTTTTACTTTCAAAAAAGAGCCAATTCAAAAACGTATGGAAAACAGAAAAAGATAAATAAAAAAACATTCACACAGACAATGAAATACAGACAATGAAATACAGACAGGTGTAAAATATGTATGCCATGGATACTGTAGCAAGACAATGATAAGAGAAAAAAAAGAAGGGAAAGATTCTGACTTAAAGTTCAAGGGAGATGACAAGGTGGGAAAGATGGTGAGAAGTACAGAAAGGGATAGGGTGGGAGCATGGGGAAGCAAGCACAAGAAAGGGGGGGAAATAAATAAAAGGTAAAAAGCAAAAGGCTAACTGTACCAATATGTGTATCCTGAAGAAAACTGAGAGTAGTGCAATGGACAGTTTATGTGCCTGCCATGGTGAGGTGGTGCTCAGTCAGAGAAAAGCTTTAAAATGCTTTCAGTCACACTGGATATCCAGAAGTGACACATCTTAACTCAGCCTTATCTTTTTGTACAATTCAAGGACTGCATCCTTTCTCGGTGTGTTTTTTCGTTGAAGATGAATGGGTGAATTTAGTCTCTATATGCACAATTGTTGGTCACAGTAGCTATCCAACTCGCACACCATGTATTCCTCACCACCAGTAAACTGCTACTATTACTGTATAACTCAAATGGAATCATCTTGCTTGTTTGCTGATAGAAATGTTATTTTTATTATTGAAACATTCAGAACAACTGAATCATACAAGAAGCCTATTAGTATTTTATTAGCATTTGACCGACATGTTTTATCTCCCTGCCTATTATGCACACAAACAGCAACAAATCAAAAATCAGTATCTACAAAAGCAGACTTAAAGAGTTACAAAAGTCATTATTTTTTTTAATTCTTGTGGTACCAGCTTTAACAGCTTTTCCCTCAAGTGTCATTCTAGTTGTTTTTTTGTGTGTGTCTGTATGGGTTTTTTTTTTAAGGCTTTGTTTTTGTTTGTTTTTTTTCCTTTTTCAGGTGACTGTGGATCACAATCTGTAATCAGGCTGGTCTGTCTACCTTACTCTCCCTTTCCCTCATCTCAACCTTTTCTGTTTCTGCAGTAATTTACCTCGCTGTGGCGTTAGAAGTCATGATTGTTTATATTCAAGGAGGCACCATCTTGAACACGCAGGACTCTGATTGTTTACTCATCCCGCGTGTGACATCACGGTTTGCTCTCTTTCCCCCCAGTGCTTCTCCGTCTCCTCTCTGTCCCTTTCCAGCAAGATTGGTTGTGGAGTGTCACCCCCCTGGCCCACTAGTAGTCACAAACCAATTCCACCAAAGAGGCTCAAAGACAAATTAAACTTAATGCCACGTAACAAACTCAGCGGGCTACTGTGCACTGTCAAGCATTGTGTTAGCCAGTGGAGAAACAGGACTTGTGTGCACTTTTTGATCTGTATGGAAATCATGAGTCAACATGGAGCCAGATCAAAAGCACATTTGGAGAGGTTGGAGTTAGACAACAAGTGCAAAATTGAGATAGTAGTACAACATTTGCAATTACAACTGATGAATTCTGTTAACTGCGTGGCCGACAGTTTGTGTTCGATCTCATTTAAGAGGATATTATGAAATACAGCGGGTGGTTGAGTTTTAACAGCTTGAAAAACAAACTGTTTCTACAAGCCCATCAGAGAAACAAAATACAACCATTGCTTAAGTAGAACAAAAGCTATCCGCCCCTGAAATTAATACCTAGGAAGAGTGAAAAGCTTTATAAGTTGCAAAGATAAAGTTGTGCCACTGCATCACTTTGAATGGAATTGTGCAGAGGTTGCTACTATAGAAATGTATGAAGAAATCAGAGAAATAGAAAGGATATTTAAAATTCCCTGTGATAATTACTGACAAATGTCTAAATTTTAACTATTTTAGTTACTCTTTAAAAACCAATAAAAGCAACACTGCATTAAAAACCTACACAGGATCTTTCCATGTCATCACCCGATAACAATCTAGTGCAGCAGTACATCCGCACAGTGAACAGTGAACCATCACACATCGAGTTTTCCCAATAAAACCCACTGCTCTTGTACTCATACTTCTGAGCTGGATTAGATATGCACTCCATATTCTGCTGTCTGGGATCATGCGGGTGAGTTAATGAAGCTCCACTGGGGCTTTTCCATGTGAAAAGCTCCAGTGACAGCACTGACATTGTCCTCTTTTTTTATAACACAAGTCCCATTGTTAATAAGCATCCTATCACTCAATTAGGCTGGCACGCAGACACTGCATTCTTCCTACAGGAGGACACACAGACACACAGACACACACACACACACACACACACACACACACACACACACACACACACACACACACACACACACACACATAAAATTAACTCATCCTTCCTGTTGTTTTGAATCTAAATATCACTTTTGAATACATTAGGCTGATGTTACACTGCTATATGTTAATATTTTCCGAGTGGAGGATTATTGTTATTGTGCATGATTTAACAAATACAGTCATATTGGTAAATGCCATGTATGGAAATGGGCTTGGGAACATGGTCAAGATACAAGTCTCGATTTAAAACACAAACATAATGTGCATAAATGGAAGCTTAACATTTAACTATCAAAAGGAATTATGTTTTTAACTGATAGATTTCGGAACAAAGAGGAGAAACATCAAACTGTTCCTGGGTACTCAGTGTGCTTTTGTTTGAGTGTAGTCTCCTCAGACTTGTTCATACTCTGTGTTTGTGTCGCCGTTCCAGACTTATTGGTATTCAGTACACGTACACACTTGGAAAGGTATACGGGTTGTCTAAGTATTGTTGACAGAACAGTTCTAGACAGAACAAACTTACTTGCAATAGTAACAAACTAAAATTAAAGACAAGGAAATACTTGCATATGTTGTTGATTAGTTACAAGACATGAATATATAGGGCAGTGTGGAGAGCTAGATTAAAAAGACTACCATAATATGTGTTAGCTGAGGTTATCCAAGGGAGCAAGGAGAAAAAGAAATAAAATATTTAGATGCATGGGGGATATTTATTTTTGAAGAGACAGATTTACAGGTACATTACAGTGCACCTGAAGGCACATAAAAGTTAGCAGGGTGTAGACTTGGGAGGCTGTAAGCGGCAGGTATCAAAGAAAGCTAATATTCAGAGGGCTAAAGTTAAAGTGCACTGTGATACTCAGAATGGCTCTCATCTGAGAAGAGAAGATTAAAATCAGTGGGACATCACAGCAAGCCAATATGAAGTAGGAATGAGAGGAAATTTCTCTCGCTCGCCTGCTCGCTCTCCCTCTCACAGACGACACAGATGCGCACGCACATAATATAGTCTCCTACAATAAACCAATTACTTGTCATTAATATTTAAGGACCTAATTTCCATTCATATGTGATATATTAAAAACGTGCAGGGAAGAGCAAGGAAAAGGGCTGACCCTGTGATATTCACAGTGGGCTGGCTGCCCCAAACAGAGAGAAATGAACATCAGGGTGTTTTGTGTTTTATTGAGACAAATGTGTCCTGTCTGTGCCAGCAATTAATGGCCTCTCTCCTAAAATGAGGAAAATTGTACCATTTGAGGCCTTTCTTTTCCAAAACAGGATAATATGCTCTTTGGTTTGCTTCAAGTAATAATGGATATTTAGTCCAGAATGCATGATTTACTGGTGTAAGGAAAGGCCTTGGGTCATCAAAACAATCCACCAAAGGGAAGCGTCTCTCCACTCACAGACACTGATGACAGTTTACAAAATGAGTATGTGGTGAAATGCCAATTGTGATCTTGTTTGTGGGAGACTGCAGCTGTTAAACAATGAGCCTGAGAGAGTGAGTGAGTGAGTGAGTGAGTGTATTTTTATTCTTTTTTTTAACTAAGCTGGCCCCGACGCCAGATGGACACCGTTATGTCCAAAGAGATGATTTCAGAACCAAGCAGAGGAAGACGAGATAAGAGAAGTGAAAGGGAGCAATGTCAGGAGAAGAAAAGATGCAGAGGAAGCTGCCTTGGCGGATGCTCCCTCCTCTCAATTAACAGAATCTGTAATAAACAGCCTCGCTTCTCCAGGGAGCTATGCCAAACCATCAAGCCCGACTTCCCAATACTTCGACATAGAACATATCAAAAGCTTATCGTTGTACACACACTATTAATACAACGGAGACTATTCCACAGTGGGCTGCAGTGTCTTGAGTTGAGCTTAAACCCATCAGACAAAAGCCTTTATTACAGTGTGACTATCTGAGAAGGCAGAGCCCTATTGGTAGTCTTGGGATAGTCAAGAACAACAAGCTTTTCAAAGGTTTCTATCAACAAGACATATTGTTAGTGAATGAATACTGCTTAACAGGATTAAAATATTTGGAGTGGCATTTATTGTTGCTACAGCTGTTGCTGTGTTCTTTGAGCCAAAATATGTGTCCATAGGCTTCGCAATAGAAAGGCACTGTAGGAGCCCAAGCGCACAGCGTGCTGGTCAGCAACAGTTTTCTTGTGACTGAGAGGTTGCCGGGTGTCACGTGAGGTGGCCGACCATGCGTGAGTGTGTTTGATCTGGTGGCCGGGTCAGCCCTGATGTTAACAGAGTTATTAGGGGACTTATTAGGGAGAGTCAGAGAGTCAGCTAAACCCCCCACTGATTCCATCATTACTGCCGTTGTGGCAGGGTCATTACCGCCCTGCTGCTGGGGCTTTGTAGCAGGGATTGAGAATCTGCTGGTGTGCACACCACATTGGCTCAGTGGGGAGAACGTGTGTGTGTGTGTGTGGGTTAGGGTTGTAGGGACAGAGGTAAAGGAAAACGGGTGTCAGAGTGAGGAGAACTCCTGAGGGATTTGATCAAATCCCATGTGATGAGGGGGAGGATAACTGCAGCTATCACTTGCAGCGAGGTTTTGACCAAGTTAACTTTCCATGGCTGACCTTTACAGGTACAACACAAGTTTGAGGATATATTTCTTTTTACAGAACATGATGGCGTAGTAACAGAATATAATAAAGTGTAAAAGATAACAAAACATGTTAAAGATTAAATAAGGAAAGAAATAAATGTATACAGTATATATGCAGTAATTAATTCATTCATCAGTGAAGTATATGTATGAAAGTCATAGCTGGAAATAACATGCATGATGTGCAAAAGTCTGATTCAAGTTCTTCAAATAACTGCCTTGATATTCACTATTAGACAATTACTTGATGCCTCTCCATCTCTTTCTTTCTCTCAACCAAATTTTGGATTTATTTCCAACGGTGCTTTTTAAATTTTTTTTCTTATTTGGTAACACTTCTTCCTGTCCCCCTGGGCCGTATTCACCACAAGCACTTGGCTAAGCGTGTTCATTAGCTGCCTCGGCATCATTAACACAGAGGCATGCTGGGAAAGAAAGTACCAATGACCCTCCTCAGAGCGGTGGACTACAGCCTCTGATTCCTCCTTCAGGATGTACATATATCTTCATTAGGGCCCCTCTCTCTCTCTGCAGAAGTATGAGTGTCATTTAATTTCAAACCATAAAATGTATGAATTTGCTGGTTTACTCAGCACCAACAACCCCCTTGATGAAAGAAAAATGAATAAATATGTATATATTCAAAACATGACTGACTGCTAAATATAGGCATTCACCTTAGTTTAAAATTTACAGAATACTGCTAAAGTTATTGTATACTAGAATATACAGTATATTCAGGGATTTGAGTTGTTGTGGTGTAACCTCCTTTCTTCCGCTGTGTTGTTTCTGCTGAGAAGCACAGACATCACCATTACAAAGTGGCATATGCCCTTTGTCCGTCAGCAATTGGTGTGTGCAATGGAGGAAACATTTTAGAAGAAAGGGGGTGTGAAGTTTGCCAACATCAATCTTGTTTCAAATTGAACTGCAAAGTTCCAGCTGAATGAATTGCCTTTCAAATGCAGCAGGCCATGGCTACACACATTCAATCCCGAAGTGAATCTGATTTGATCCCAAAGAGCCCTACAAAGGCACAACCCACTGATTGATAAAGCGAACTGAGGGGTGATGAGGGTAAAAGAACAAAAAAAAAAAAAAAAAAAAGGGAGCCAAGTCAATGGAGAAGAGGGTAAAGAAAGACAGAAAAGCCAATACAGCCAAGGAAAGGCAGAACAGGGGAAAAGGACGAGAGACAGAAAGCAAAAAGGGAAAAACAGTTTTAATGGGAAATAAAATAACTATGACTTGAGTTGTTCTACAGGGCCCATTTAATGTTGGTACACAAGTTCAAAAGATGTGAAAAGCCGGGTGGCGAGCAAGAGCGAACAAAGATGTGCGCCTCCGATAACAGATAGCTCAACTTTATGTGTGGGTGGTAACAATTTTCTAAACACAAAGCACTCGATGGTGCTAAAGGTGAAATACCCGCCTTGACATCAGTGACTGAGGAGAAGCTTTAAGTGTAACACATTTTCAAGTCACAAGAGAAGGTGCTACATTTTCCCACACTAGAACAGAATGTTGCATGTCATATAAAAAAATATTTTTATAAGTGTATTAATGCTCACTGAATAGAAGCTATAGGATGTTATATATATATAATATTCCACTTTACTTGTTGCATTATATATATTGCATATAGTGTATGTATATTATTTAATTTTTATTATATTGTATTCTTTCTCTACTCTTTGCACTACATTCCCCTGTGCTGCTGTGCCAAATTTGAAGTTCCCCTATGGGCGATCAATAAAGGAGCATTACATCTTATCTTATCATAGAATGATAGAACCATGTTGCAAGCTTAGCTTAAAACAAGATTAATCACTGAGCTGCTCTTTAAATGGACAAATAGCTTCATTGTCATTTTTACTGCAATATGATTTCAATGAGTCATTAGCTTACACTGGAAGGATGAATCACTGTGGCTTTATTGCTATATCAGCGAAACACTCTTAATGGGAAAATTGTTTAATCTGTACTAAAAATCTAATTCTTATGTAGTTTCAGCAGTAGTTTCTAAAAATGGTAATCTATGATTCTGTCAGGTGAAAAGCAATAATGTCCTTCTGATTTTGAGTAAAATAAAGCCAGTTCCAAATCCTAAACTATTTGTGGACATTTTTCACTTGCTGCTTTCTTTATAACTTTTTTTGTCATAGCTGTGTGCCTGTTAATGTCGGATTAATAAATGAATACATATATACATATATTTATAAACAATCATAATTTGTTTCATATTTTATTGAATATTTTATTGTAATGTGGTTACAATGACATCAGTGGAGTCCACTAACATGTCAATACAATGTAACATGTAAATAACATATCTCCCATATTTACTTATTATATATATATAAATAAATTATGAAACTGCCTCTTTTAAATCGCTGTTGCATTTTGCAGAGCTTTTTTGATTTGTGATGTGGAAAGCATGCTTAACTTGGTTACTTTTTTAAAACACGTGGCTGCCTCTGTTGTCCTGAAGTGAGAAGTCAATGTTGCCAGCATGACTTTATAAGTGACATGTCTATGGTCTTCAGAGTACCTAATAACTGACATGTGTTACATTTTCAATCAGGCCAAAGAACCATTTTATAATAAATGACAAAGAAAAAAATAAATAAAAAGCCACTTTTAGAAGATTGAAGCCGAGCTTAAAATCCCTCTTGATTATCATTTCCTTTTCTTGGAGAAACTCATTAAACAGTGAGACTCATAAAAGCAGCGGGGGAGATGACAGTCCTGCATTCTCAGTTGTTTTAGAGGCCTCTGAGCGCAATAAGCATCTGAAAATTGGGGGCTGTTAAAGTGATTCTTGTTTTTTTCTTTTACTGCCTAAGTGTTGTTCTTCAACAATGCAAGTAACAAGCAAGAATCCCAAAGAACGTGAAGTTAACAGAAGCCTTTTTGCACCATTTTCTGAGGGCAGCTCTGCAGGGAAGGCATTTACACCTGCTTGCCTCATCTTTCACGATACACTAGTCCCCTGAAGTGTGCTCTACTTAAAAATATCCACGTCTAAGATGTGGCAAAGATGGAGGTACCACAAAGAAGCAAAGGAGAAAAAAGACAACAAGTGTGTATGTGTGTGTACTGTAAAAGACACGGTGGCAATATCCCAGACAAATGAAGTCAGTTTTCACCAGCGACTTGTTTGTCAAATCAGCACAAATGGATTTGTGGTCCATGGTTACGTTCAGAAGTTACAATGAGAGTGCACGACCTCAGGAATTAATCTTGCACGCCTCTGTCTCGCCACCTGAACCCCCAACGGTGATTTAAACCACACTAATACCAGTTAACCAACTTTACTTGAGATGAAGTCTCGCTACCCAAATAGGTCAGATTCAAAGCCTAAATAAGGCGGGGATCTTTTTGACAAAATGTTTAATGTTCGAGCGCACTTATTGTCACATATCCTCAGATGGCATGCGTTTGAAACGCTATACTGCATGAATCATGAAACAGAGGAAAGAGAAAAACAAATGAACAACTATCTCATTTTTCGGAAGATCCCATCTAACACCTTTTTTGCAATACCATCTACATCAAAGCCCTTCTCATTGACTTTCAACTTCACTGACGGGGTGGGGGGGTGGGGTGAGTAGATATCAAACATTAAACAGCATTTTTCATTCATGAGCAAATCATGTTCTGTTTCAACAATAGAGGAAAAAGAGCTGATTCAGTGAAGTCGCTGCAGGGGTAATTGATAGGGATCCAGCAAAGGTAACTCCCAGGGGAAATGCTGGATCATGAATTTCTACCCTGCCAGCGGGAACATGGACTATCTATAGAGATTTTTTTTTTAAAACCCCAGTGGGTGAGAAAGTGAATTTAATAAAGAATTTAAAAGGACATTTAAAGCTGAATTAAAACCATGTGTCTGTGGAACTCCAAATGTTAAGTTGTATTTCACTTCAAGAATCTATCTGAAAGTGTATTTTATAGCAGCAGTGCTCTGCAAACCTCTTGCTGATTTACTATCACTAAATAACTCACTCAATAACAATTTATGAATCACATAAAAGAATGAAAATACTTAAATATGGATTGCAAATGTGTCAGAAATGTCCGACTGTCAATTACATGTCACGGAGCACATTTTAAAACATACAGAGTCTGGCAGATATCCTCTAGTGAAAGATGAAAGGCCTATCCCTGCCACTTCATTAAGCCTTGCAACAACTGCTCTTTCCTTCCCACATTCTCCCTCCATCTGTATTATGCTGGCAAATCACCTTGCGGCAGCTGAGGCAAAATTGCTATTTATTTCACAGAACAAAAAAAAGAGATGAGTCTAGTTTGTCGACCTGGGGGCTGTGAGAGATAGCAAGAAACTGCTGGCGGGCTGATGGTGTCCAAACAGACGGTGGGTATATGGGGAAAAGTTGGAGGACTCTGCATAGATATGTCCACACACCCTGACAGAGATTTGACTGTTCTGCGCTTGACAGGCCTCTGACTTCTCCCCTCGCACTGCTGCAAGAATAAGAGGGGTACACACATACACACACTGTCAAAGAAGTGGAAAAACACTAAAATTGTCATGGGAGGAATACATCAAGTGCCTTCACACACCCTCTTCTATAAAAAAAAAAAAAAAAAAAACTCTGTATTGCTTGTGTTATTCATCTGCAAGTTAGGTAGCCTGGTTGTGTATCTGAGAAACAAACTGGCCAGGACAAGGAAACTCCCAGAGCTTCCTTCACAAAAGCCTTCCATCTTCCTCAATGGAGGACTGGTCTACTGGACTGGAAAAGGCAAGAAGCAAACCAAGCATAACTGGCCCTTCGGTTCACACACATATGTGCAAGTTCAAGTTTGTGCACATCCACGTACACACACACAAAACACTGAACAGTCTGAAACTACTCAATGGGTACAAAGAACAAATACATTGAGGAGCCACATTGCATTTCTAGCTTTTACAGAGACACAAACAAATTCAAACACTGCAGCAAGCCTTGGTTCCCCTAATTGGCACAGAGATTTGACTTGAGAGCATACATAGATGGTGTTCAAATGTAGTGAGAAATAGCGCATGGTTTTAAGATAATTAACATTTCAGTGAGAAAAAAAAAATATTTCTTAAAGTGTCACAAGATGAAAGTGTCTTGGCATCTATTACCGGAGAGGCTAAATGAAGCGTGTGTGTGTAGATTAATTAAGGAAGAGGTGAAGAGAGATGACGCCTCCTTACCTTTGCTCTGTGAGGAGAAGTAGAGGGAGAGCTGAGCAAATAGGTCAGGATTCTCAAACTTCTCTTCTTTGACTTTGATCCAGAAGCAATTCTCTGCCATTTCCTGAGGCACTATCTGCAATGACACAAGGATTCCATTATCACCACAATCAGAGACTGCCATTCCACCAACCTGCCACTCAAAAAGTTCTTCTCACTGGAGATGGGGTTTCTGTTTTTTTTTTCTGTGCATGGACACACACATGCCCTTGTGTGTGCATCCTTAGCGTTTGAGTAGCAAACAATGAACAAAAAAGATAAAACAATAAATTAATTTTAATCACATGAATAGGACCATGCTAAATGATCATGTGTGGATAGATCCTGAGTAAACCAGACACACCAAAGCCCCCTGTTGACCTCCCCTGAGATGAATGAAATATGCAAATTTCAGTTCACTCAGCAAACCTGTTTATACACCCCTCCTACATAGACTTGCCTGAAACAGCAAAGCCACTTAGAAGCAACCAAGCACCTACACACACTGTGGTGATAGCAGGCCACAGGGATGCTGTCTCACCCCTCCTCTTTCATTCCCTCCGCTCAGTAGACGAGAGAGAGAGAGAGAGAGAGAGAGAGAGAGAGAGAGAGAGAGAGAGAGAGAGAGAGAGTCTACAGAGAGATTCAGACATAAACAAACCCACCTAATATGTTGCACTTATTACAAGCTAATAATACTACGTATCCTGTACATAGTGCTAAGTGAGAGCTCTTAGTGTGACACTGTTGTGGCTTTTTACTGAGGGCCTGGAATAGCAGTTTGCCTATTGTACTTCTGCCCTTAACCTCCTCAGAACCACAGTAATCACATACAGAAAAAGTACAACACTTAGGCAATACAGACAGAGATCCAACTGACACAGGGCAATCATTCCCAAGGCTATATAGAAACGGTGATAAGTGTAACAGTGTTGTAGAGTCCTGTAAAATGACAGGTGCTTTAATGGGATGCTTGTGAAGCATTCAACATGAGATGGTGTTGGTGTTGAGTGTAGACAACAAATTGTCTCTATACTCTTATTTGCTCTCATACAATCCACTCAAAGTCCTTGAAAGTAGTCTATGTCATGTCTGTGATTCAGAGACAGCACCACGTCTACTACTACTACTACTGATAGTAATAATAGCAGTAATAAAACGCAGCACATCTCGAATTTAAAAGTCCCCGGTAACTCCCTTTAATTTTGAGAATACATATAATATTTTTCTTATGCTCTATAAAACTTTAAAAGGCCTGGCGCTGCAATTCATCACTGACATTTTCATTTGTTATGAGCCCATCATACCTGGACTGGAAATTGGTAACATTAACTATAAATGGAAGAGACAGACCTGAAATATGACACTAAACATTTAAAATTAAACTATGTACCGTTAATTCGGTTATGATTATCTGAAGTACAAAAGTAAATGCTGTAAAATATGTATGATACTGAGTGCAAAGCAATTATCAATTTACTTTACTTACAGTTGTTATCTATTTCTATAATCTACTTTCTGTGTATAAATTATCCCTAATTTAAAGCATGTAATAAAAACAAAATATGTATGTATAGAGGTGATTTCCCACACATGTAATAAACTTAAACTAAAGATAAAGAAAACGCTAGTGGCAAGTAATGCAGTGAAACCTAAAACCTATTCCACTCAAAAATCTGTCTATCTGTGCAACTCTATCCCAGCTGCATTGGCTGTCCATACATTTATGCATTCAGAAGTGAATTCATTAACTACAAGTATACCAGTCATTATCTACGATATTCAACCATGGAAAACGAGGGCTGAAAACTGTACCAATTTACATAATCTAATTTCCATTACTTTTCCCCCCACAGTCCACCCACGTTTCACAGGTTTTGAACACAGCCCTTCACAACATTCTTTCTCTGACCAATAGGAGATTCATGGCTAGCAAACATATAGATGATAATACATTAGATACTCTCTTGATTAGTGAAACAAGTTTGAATGCAACTGGTTGTTTTACACTTGCTGAAGCTTCAACCCCTAATTACTATTTTCAGATCACCTTATCTGTCAAGGTTATTTTGGTGATGCACACAATTTTGATACCTTGCCTTAAGTATTGAATGTGATCCAGTTACAGTGTACCGACCTCCCAGGCATAACAGTACATTTCTGAATGAGTCTGCAGATACCCTGTCTAAGATCTTCTCTAGTTACAAGTGGTGGCTTCAATATCCACAGTGACAGATGAGCCCACCCATCAATGTGGCCATTCCATTGATTGCGCTATCTCCCTAGACACGGATGTTAAAGAAACTACTATTAAAGACATTGCTATTACAGATGATTGCTTTTATTTACTTCCTTTAAGTTACATTTGCCACAAAACATTTCTGTTCTATGCCACCAGCTTCATCATCATCCTTTAATGCTAAGTGTGATGATCCTGTTTCTGCTTTTCACTACAATCTGCTGGAAAATATAGACATTGCTACAGCACTGAGAACCAAAAATGTTTCGGGCCAAATTTAAGCTCCATGGAGAAGTGTTGGCAATTAAAGATGGACTGCCGTAAAGCTGAGCGGAGATGAAGGAGAACTTAACTAAAGCTATACAGTACAAATTTGTGCTGCTGAATTAAAACAGAAACATTAAACTAAACAGAAAATCTTACCTCTCAAAATCTTAAAAGCCAAAAATCCCAAATTCCTTGTCTTAACCAACAAACTGATTAATCCTCCTCCAGCTTCTTAGTTAGTTATCTTCCAAAAATAACAATTTTGCCAAACTCTTCAATGATAAAATGTAAGATATCGGGAGCTATCCTCAAAAACCAGCCCAATATGCATAAAGACTTTGATGCTAGTCCCCCCTCTGTGCGGAGTCACATTTAAACATTTCTCCATAGTGAATTTCAGTGAACTCGCTGATGTTATGAGCCAAATTAGATTCTCCAACTCCCCCCTTGAAAATTGCAAATACTTTTAAATACATGCATTTCTGGATTTCTGTTACATTTATTTAAAAGAAGAAAAGTCAGTGTGTGCATCAGAAATACATCTGTGAACCATTTTTCTTTTAATGTGGATTTTATTTACATTTATATAGAATAATAAATATTGTTGTGTGTACTGAATAATATTTTTCTGGACAGAGACATTTATATATAGATCATTAAATACATGTGTGAATCCCTCTGTGTGCATTCATTAATATCAAGACCCATCTGACTCCACAACCAACGGCTTTGGCTCGTTCGAATGCAGCAACCCGTATCCTGACCAGGACTGAAAATGTTTACCCAAATCACCACCACAGCTCTCAAACAACACCACTGGGTCCTTGTTCATCACAGGACTATTTCGATCCTGGTCCACAAAGCACTGAATGGTTCAGATTGTATTATATTCGACATGCTCCCAGTTTATAAACCCAGCAAATTTCTCAGGTCACAGGACAGCCATTTCCGACAACTTCCCAGAGTGCAATAAAAATCTGGCAACAGAGCTTTCAGTGTTTATGCACCTAAAGTGTGAAACATCCAGCCTGCTGGATTAAGGTTTGCACCAACACTATCGTCTTCAAAATACAGTTGAAACCAGAAGTTTACATACACTGTATAAAAAAGACTCTTTTTTTTCTCTCTGTCTGACATTAAATCAGATTAAACTTTTCCTGTTTAAGGTCAGTTAGGATTACCAAAATCATTTCTATTTGCTAAATGCCAGAATAATGAGAGAGAGAATTTTTTATTACTTTCTTGAAAGTCAGAAGTTTACATACATTTCATTAGTATTTGGTACCATTGCCTTTAAACTGTATGACTTGGGTCAAACGTTTTGGATATTCTTCCACAAGCTTCTCACAATAGTTGGCAGGAATTTTGGCCCATTCCTCCTGATAGAACTGGTGTAACTGAGCCAAGTTTGTAGGCCGCCTTGCTCGCACATGCCATTTCAGCTCTGCCCATAAATGTTCAATAGGATTGAGATCAGGGCTTTGTGATGGCCACTCCAAAACATTGACTTTGTTGTCCTTAAGCCACTTTGTAACCAGTTTGGCAGTATGCTTCGGGTCATTGTCCATTTGGAAGACCCATTTGCGCCCAAGCTTTAACTTCCTGGCTGATGTCTTGAGATGTTGCTTCAGTACTTCCACATAATGTTCTTCCCTCATGATGCCATCTATTTTGTGAAGTGCACCAGTCCCTCCTGCAGCAAAACAACCCCTCAACATGATGCTGCCACACCCGTATCTCACAGTTGGGAGGTGGTGTTCTCAGGCTTGCAAGCTTCCCCCTTTTTTCTCCAAACGTAGCGATGGTCATTATGGCCAAACAGTTCGATTTTAGTTTCGTCAGACCACAGGACATGTCTCCAAAAATTAAAGTTTTTGTCCCTGTGTGCATTTGCAAACTGTAATCTGGCTTTTTTATGTTTCTTTTGGAGTAATGGCTTCTTCCTGGCAGAGTGGCCTTTCAGCCCATGTCGGTACAGTACTCGTTTCACTGTGGATAACGACACACTCTTACCAGCTTCAGCCAGCATCTTCACAAGGTCTTTTGCTTTTGTTCTTGGGTTGATATGCACATTTCGGACCAAAGCACGTTCAACTCTGGGACACAGAACCCATCTCCTTCCTGAGCGGTATGATGGCTGGCCATTCCCATGGTGTTTATACTTGCGTATAATTGTTTGAACAGATGAACGTGGCACCTTCAGGCATCTGGAAATTGCACCCAAGGATGAACCAGACTTGTGCAAGTCCACAATTATCTTCCTGATACCTTGGCTGATTTCTTTTGACTTTCCCATGTTACACAAAGAAGCAGTGTGTTTCCGGTGTGCCTTAAAATACATCCACAAGTGTGTCTCTAATTAACTCAAATGTTGTCAATAATCAGAAGCTTCCAAAAGACATGACATCATCATCTGGGCTTTCCCAAATTGTTTAAAGGCATAGTAATCTTAGTGTATGTAAACTTCTGACCTTGAAGAAAGTAATAAAAAAATGTCTTAAAAAAAATCCTTCTCTCATTATTCTGGCATTTAGCAAATAGAAATAATTTTGGTAATCCTAACGGACCTAAAACAGGAAAAGTGATTGTCTGATTTCATGTCAGACAGTGAGAAAAAAAGTGTATGTGTCTTTTTATACAGTGTATATAAACTTCTGGTTTCAACTGTAGGCTTAAGACGATTTTCATTTAATATTACTTTTAATTAGTTTTGTGCTTGTTTGTATTGGTGCTTACATGGCTGTGTGTGTTTACTCTCACTCTCTACTGTTCTATCACTCTGTAAAGCACTTGCTATAGTTTTTGTATAATATTGTGCTTTATAAATAAAGATAGAAAATCATTTTAAAATAAACTTGACATGATTTTCAAAAGGTAAACAAGAATATCAGCCTTCTCTCTAATGTACAAGCTGAAGTCCTTATGCACAGTAAAAAAAAAAGAAAAAACAAAGAAAATAACTGTTTTCCCCCAACAAAATAGGTAAAACAAAGACAAGACAAAACAAATGTTGAACAACATGTACCTTAGTGAGGTAGTAATAAAACAAAACAACCCAAATGACAGATATAAGATGGAAATTGAAATTTACTTTGTGAATTTAGTCAAGATAATAGCACAAGAAATCTAACTTGCCGGGTTGTCACAGCCCATCTTCCTCTTAAGTGAGGTCCTGAATCCAAGGTAAATATAGCAACTATAAACTATGAACTATTCCAAATGTATTTCTTACCACAAAATTTCAAGATGTATTAAATATTATATACATATCACTATTATTATCAGATTATAATTTTAAAAAAAATAGCATAGCTATATTACATAATACTATCTCATGATACTGGCCAACACAAAAATGTATAATGTGAAAAAAGGGGGGCTGGAGAAACTGCCTTGTGTTACACCACAAGATAACCCTAACACTATAACAACAACAATAACAACAATATATATATATAATATATTATATTCAGCCTAAGGCATAACTCTCAGGGTTTTCTGCTAGGCCTGACCAGAATAAAGATGTCATCTTCATTCTGGGGTAAGATAATGTGATTTTAATCCAAGACGCATTTTTTTTTTTCAAATTGAGTGAATATCTCCTCACGGTCTACTAGCTGTCCGTTCTGTGAGCACTGAAAAATAAAACTAGTGTGAGCTCATGCTCTGAAAATGGGAAACAAAGTGGATCAGACCGAGCCACACAACACTAATTTATTATTCCAGGCCAGGATTTGTGTTTCAAGTAACGTTAAATGACTTGCCCATTAAGCTTACTTTCGAGTTTGCCAACAAAGATGTGCTATTGTTGTGTTGTTAGCAATGTTAGCAAGGAAGTTGTGAGTTATTGCGGTCTGGAGCTGGTGTGCTGGCTCTGGGAAACCGTCGAGGCCTCTCTGTATGTTAGCTGAGCAGCAGCAACTTCAGAAAAGATATACAAACCCGCAGCCTAGCTAATGTGCTCTCTATGACCCTGTAAATGATTTCCTTCATCCCAATGCATCCATGCTTCTTTGCCATATATTTTCAGATATCCTTAATTAGCACAATAAGATTATATTAATTTTATTTTACAGGGAATGTATATGCATATTTTGGCATGTGGATCATTCATTTTTTATAGGAATCACTGACACACTACCAAGGAAGAACACGCTGTAAAAAAAATAAGTCATGCTGATTTAAAATGCATTTAGCAGTTAAACAAAGATGACATTTCCCAGTGTGTGCCTGAGCTGATCTACTCCCATGTGAGTGCCTTGTGCTACTACTTCTGACTAAGAATGCACTTCCACCACATTCTTTGCTTGACTGGAAGGCTTGTATTGTAAATCAAACTGTAAAGTAAAAAAATAAAAATAAAAATCTACTTTTTCCTATCAAGTACGCCACTTCAGGTATAGTATGTAAGCATGCATGTATGCCAGACTGTACGTAGATAGATGTATAAGTAGTCAACTGTGTACAGATGACGCAACAAGTCATGAATATTCAGCTGCCCTTCATGTGAAACTACATTGTCTAATAATAACTGCCTCTTTTTCTCATATAAAAGATGATTGGATTCATACACTTATTGGACATGTATGGTGGATAGAGGGGATGTAGGTACAAAAAATAACAAGTATGTTTTCTCTCCCCTTCATTATACAGCCCAAGAATGACGGCTGTATAATAGTTGCTCCTGGTAGTCTCATACTTCAATCTGCTGCACACAGAAAAGACAGACGACTCTTGTCCCACTTAATCGACACAAGAGACACAGATTGTTTTTCCTCAGGTGGTTATGAATTTCATTTGCATTACCAAACTACAATTCCTGTGGAGGCAAGGTTAATGCTCCTGCACATTAACCTGTTTCTGTATACTTCCACGACAATGGGCATTTGCATGTGACTGCATGCACGGATATCATACATGTAAACCAACGTAGATACTGCACAAGAAAATGACACATCATATTTAAAATATCAAGGCACAAACCGCCCCGCACAGTATTAAGAAACTATGTTTTTCTTACTGTTTGCGCACAGGTTTGATATTTCTTTCTGCTGTATAACACTATTAATAACTTTCCTTACTGCTCGAGAAACTCCCACACAGAGTGAAGCATTTGCATACATGGCATTTAAAGAGCCCTTGAGGTGACAGAAAGTCAACCTATAATGTGCTGCTCACAGCACAATAGTCAACATTGACTTCCACATTTCTTTCGCTCATTTATGTTCGTCATTTAGAGGCCTGTTGTTGAATAAATAATGTATCATGGAACCAAAAATATTTCCCACTTGTTTTTTTAGGAACAAAGTGACGAAAATGTGAAGAGATAACTACAATTGCCCTCAACGCATTGAAAAATCATATTAAAAGTTCCTTTCTCCATTTAAAACCATGGAAAAAAGTCCATGGTTTTAATGGCTAATAATAAAGTCGCCTGATGTTTTGATCAGTAAAAACATTGCTGTCAGTAATTGAAGACTAAAACACAAGGCCATACAAACATTGGGAAATAGATTAAATGAATGCTAAGAACTCCTGAGTCAGTGGATAAATTAATGATGGTAAAATAGAGGTCACACGCAAGAAAATGTCCCATTGAAATTGTGTTCAAATGTGATGGAATGTTACACAACCCACTCTTCATTTAATTATGCTAAGAAAGTGCAAATCCAGGGACATTTGAGCAATGGAAATTATTTACTGTTTTATCCTTTGAAATTGGTGGCTGAGTGTGGAATAGTGTAGGCTGTGGCTGAACGGTTGTTTGACTAGATTAAGAGTGCATTTGAATAGAGCTCCTTTTGATTCGGATCTTAAACTTTGCACTTCGAAAACCGTCTATAGCCAGAGCTAAATGTTTGCATGATTGTAAAGAGATTTCATACAATTTCATTTGATTAGTGGAACAATATTTCCCTCACAAATCACCAATACTATAAGTGAACATGAGAATGTTGCAGTGAAACAAAGCTCAGGATTCCATACCTTGGTCCAGTTGACCCTCTTCATCACAGTTTCTGGCTTGTAGGTCTTCTTGGGCTCTAGTCCATAAGGCAGCTTGATGACAGGCAATGCAGGAGGTGGCGGAGGCCCACCTGGGCCCCCAAAGAAAGGCGGAGGAGGTGGGGGCCCACAACCAGGGGGTGGTGGCGGAGGTGGAGGTCCTCCACCTGGGGGCGGAGGTGGCGGTGGAATGGCAGCATGGCCAGGGAGAGGAGGAGGAGGTGGAGGAGGGGGAGGACAACCACCAGGTGGAGGTGGGGGAGGAGGTGGGGGGAGGAGGAGGGGGAGCTGCTGCACCCCCTGGTAAGGGTGGTGGAGGTGGTGCTCCGGGTGCAGTTGGACCTGCTGCAATCTAAAAAAAATAGAAGGTAGAAATGTTAATGATGGCCTACACATCTAACACGCCTCAATCTGATGTCACTGAAGCCATAAGATGTATTTTTTTGTTTTTGCCAGTGAAGAGGAATTTTAGTGCTGCGGAAAACTTTTTGCCACCTGCACGACTGAAATATATTTGTGACTTGCCATGAACTTTGACTGTGGGCAGGGAGCAGGGTGTGTGTGTCAATAGCAGTCGACCAGCTTACTGCATTGTTTTATGTCAGGGACTACTAGCTTCTGTGTGACCTTGCTGTGTTGCTTGTACGCTCAGACAGCATGAGGAGGTCATGGCCTCTGCTCTTCATGAATTTGTGTATTTAATAACCAAAGACCTCATGATCATGAGTTCACCAATAATTTTTGTGTTGAAAAAATCAAGATTATTCCAGATATATACAGATCTGTAAAAAACATCTTCAGAAAATGGCTTCAAAATCTTTGACTCTTGGTCTTTTTTTTTTCTTTAATTATTTGACCAGATATTGTCAATGTCATATTGTCTTATTTGAATAATAATTGTGTAATTACACAAATTTTTTCTAAGCATGTCCTTGCACAGCTGCTTGATTAGGAAAACATGGATATATTTAATGAGTTTAGCTAGTTAAATTAAATCAAAAAACTTTTTGTCATGTTTTTTTGGTGCTTCTTTGTGACACCCAGACTCATTAGTAAAGGACAGACTGGTGATTGTATTAAATTATGGTTTTACACTTTCCACATTAGGACATCAGGTATGTGTTTGGAGAATTTTCTGAAGCTTTTCTTAAGCTGAACTTAAACTCAGAGGCTATTACACTTAAAATTATTATTTAATTCATGTTTTTCTATATTTACTGGTATTTATAGCAATGACTGACATGAAAATACATCACTGGTCACAATTGTGTAATTACAAATTTTGATATACATACTAAGAAAAATGTCTGGATACTGTGGTCAAGTCTATGTCCACACAAAATATATTTGCATGGCATCTCAGTTTCACCGAGAAGGGCAATTGTGTATTTTATACCAAGTGAACTTCAGAGGCAAAAATAAAATAAGCTTGCGTAACACAGGAAACTCTTGGTGACTGTAAAAAGCAATGACTCCGTCTCGGCTCATATTCACATCATGTCAGATGTATAGAAAAAAAATTTAATTAAAACTTGGCTTTATGTATTTCTTTTTTATATTTCCAATATGTTACAGTATCAATTGATGTCTCAAAGTGTGCAGTTGTGTCATAAACAATGCAAAATCATTATTGTCATCAGATAAATCCATAATCATCAATCATATAGCCACAAAAAGCAAGATCTGCTGTGGTTTGTTTATATTTGCCCATTGTAGGTAGAAGTCACATTTAGACCAGTGATGTCTAAATAAATGAATTAATTCTATTAACAAAATGATGCTTCATATAGTGTGAATTGGCCAAGAGGTTGGTTATTGTGTTCAGGTATATTTATCCCCGTTGATATGTCTGTAAATACTCCGCAAAATGTTGGAGAAGAACCTGTGATCGACTACTGTTTTAATTTACAAAAGATAAGGATGTTGCTTTCCCAACCAGTCTTCGTCACGAGTCCTCACAATGGCAGGCTATTACACAGTAGACAGGGATGCAATTAGACCTGAGACTGATAAGACAAAGTCCTTTGACACGTCTACACTATCACACATACCCCATACACAGGTAGTCTGTGATAGTCTTTGATAATGCCAATGGAAAAATGTTTAAGAGGGAAAAAAAAAAAAAAAAGTTATGCAAATACAACAATTACAGACACCAAAGCTCAGACAGGGTTTGATCTTTAAAGCTGATTAGATGCCGGCTCTCACCAAAAAGCATTTCCACTTGCACTTCTCATTTCCAAAACCAATTCCGCAATATGCGCTTTTCCCCCAGTCACTTGATTGTGTGCGTAAATGTGATTGGCTTCATATTTAAAGACATTACGCTGTGTTTCATTAGATAATGGCATCGGCGGATTGTTTATTAGGGCCAAAATTAAAAAGGTGTTCTGAAAGGAGCTTCTTACACTGATCGCCCAAAGTGGAAATCCACATCCAATGATTACATGTCTGTCAATCTTGAGCCCTCTGTGACCTGGTCTCTCTTTTAAGATTAATATGAGAGAATGGAAGGAAATTAGCTGCTAAATTAGAGCGCAGTTGTTTCCATACTGAAGGGCCCTCCGAGTCTTTATCTCTCTCTCCACCTCTCTCTCTCTCTGATCTATCCAATAATAATAGGCCGAGTGTTTCACAGAACCCTTGGGATCCAATACAACTGTGACTGGCTTCTTCTTCCTCAGATACCAAAACAAATATACAAGAAAAAGAAATCCATAAGTTGTAAATTGTGCATTTTGACTTAAAAGATAATTGCAATTTCATACTAAATTCATATGGGATGACAACAGACTTGCTGTTTTGCATTGTAATTAAGTAGCCCATAAATGTTCTGTACCAGTATCTGGGTCTGAATGAATTGCAAACATAGGGACATAGTATAGGGAGAATATTGCATGAATACAATATGTAAGTAGAGTGATTATGTGGGACACAATAAACATGTGTATCTATACAGACACAGAGATTGTACATTTTACAGCCTAGAATTAATTATGAGTTTTAAGATCCCACAAAGGTCTCCTTTCCAATTATTTTTATGGTATGTATTTATTTCCAATATGTATATCATCAATGTGTTAATATGGTGTTCCTCACCAGCATCTCTTTGATGATTTTTGGCTGATGTTACTTTTGCAGAGCGCATCTGGATCTCTGAAGTAAAAGACGAGGCTAATATGAAATCTAACCCATCCAATTTGGATTCATAGTCTTCTGGACTCAATGGGGAGGTCAGCATGGCAGGTAATTAACTCTGAATGCTATGTGATTAAATCTATGCCCCAATCTCATCTCTGATAGAGGAATTCAATCACAGAGTGTTTACTTATGAAAATTGCATTAAACAAGCAGGAAATGTGCATAGTTAAACAACACTACAGAGTTTACCATAGCTTCCATTAATAGAGTTAAACTCTTAAATATATATGTTTTTTTTAGCATGCTATCTTTTTTTGTGGATTACCAATTTAAAGAAACAAAACATTGCATCAGGCATGGTGTTAAATCAGTGTTAATTTCTACCAAACACATCTAATGTTTCCATTTGAGATTCTTTTCTGGAAATTAAAGATGAGAGGCACTGGCTTGTCAGTTCACATCTCAAACATAACTTGAATTACACAGGATATTGAAAACATAGCTTTAGAATTGAATGCACACATGCAGAGGGAGCGGAGAGGACAAAAGATCAGTTCCATAATCAGTTTGAGAATTTCCTCCCACAAAAGATTTGAAGCACTGCAGTCCAATTCATTTAATAAATCACTCGGATTTGCAGGTAATTAAATGTGAGATTATGTCAAGGGCCACACATGCAAAGAGGACACCCACCTTGGCTTCAGATTCCCTGATGAGTCTCTGAGCCTCTTTGAGCTTGTCTTTTTCAATAGTTAACTGTGCAGATACAACACACACACACACACACACACACAGACACAGACACACACACACAGACACACAGACACACACACACACACACACACAGACACACGACACACACACACACACACACACACACACACACACACACACACACACACAACACACACACCATGGGAATACACAACAGACACAGGAGGCAACAGAGAGGCACAAATGAGGGGTGGGTTAGATAGACAGAGAAGAAGAAAACTAGTGCACTAGAACAGGTACAGTACTCACACCAAACACAAAAAAGCTGGAAAAAGAGGCGAGCAGGGGAAAGAGGATGTCTCTTACACAGTTAATGACAATGGTAGTACAGTGTTATATTCCCATTTTGTCTGAATGAGCTATTTGATGTGCAAAAGGCAGAGTGTACTGTACTTTTACACCTAAAACAAGATGTAATCTATCTTCAAAAGAACATCAGTGTAGAGAACTGACTGCAGCATGAAAGGAACAAGGCACAGCATCACTGACAGTTGGTACACCTTCAAAACCCTTCTTCCAGTTCCCTTTTTTTTGGCATCGCAAAATACATTTCAACTTAACACTCTTAGATGTGTGATGGGCATTGATTTCACTCTGTAGTCTTTGTTTTAGAAATGTACCCATTTTGCTTTGATATTTCATTCTGTGCGACCTTGCCAAAAGAAAGATGATGGGAATGTATTCCACAGTGCGGAAGCTGAAGCTGAAGCTGAAATGTAATATTTTTATGGAGTCATTCCTACAGAACACATCTTACTATGGACTGTAGAGAACTAAATATTTAATGTGTATAATGGAAAAGGAAATGGAAACTTTTAGTGGGGTGACTGAAAAAGAACTTTCATTTTGCAAGAATCTTAGAAAATGGCAGTAAAGTGCAACATTTAAAGCAAAGAGACAAGTTTTATTTTATCTTTCATCTTTCATCCTTAGGTATTAAAAGTTAGAGGCTTTGAGATATCTCAGTTTTGAAGAACAAGCCAGAGAGATTTTGAGCAGGTGAAGTAGGGCATGCCTTGCTCTCTGAGAAATCACTTTTGACCACCATTTTCTGTATTAGTGTTCATGAAAATTATACATGTAGAAGACACCTGAATGACAGTGGCTTTAACAGCACATTTTTGGCTCATCTTATAACGGCACATTATAATAGTGACTATATTGTGAGTTTTGCTGTCATTATCAGTTAAGTTAAATTCTGCAATCAGCCGGGGCGGAAGGCAGCCTGGCAGTAAAAGAGAGGAAGTGGTCCACTACACCTCCAGCTCCTCTTGGGGCCAAGCTGGGTCAGCTACAAGACCGCCAGGTTGTTAAAACCTATTAATGGGATGGCGCAGAGTGCTCCAATGTACCACTGCAGTGCTACATTATTCATCACATCCAGAACCAATTCAATGAATAGCTTCTCTTTTTTTTCTTTTTTTTTTTACCTTGACTGGTTGCAAGCAAAGGTTTGGGGAAGGGTGGATGATTTCCACTTGTTGTGATTTCTGTGTCCTTTGTTGATGCTTACAGGCAGAACCTCCACTCAACTCAATTGGGGGATAATCAAACAGACACATCAAACAGGCTGCTTGTTACAATGCCAAAGTTCCCAGAGAAAGACTCTCATTAAATGTGTTGGTTCACAAACAAGGTGAAGGGAAGCGACTCAGGCAAGCCGTGTGTTTTAATATCTGACAGGAATTCTGTCTCGGAGATGAAAGGTTAGGGTTAGCTCCCACTTCATTCATATTCAGCAAAACGGCAGTGATAGCACAGCGGCTTTGATGGACAAACCGAATGCGTGTCCTCACAGCGATTTAAAGGTTCCGCGCTCTCGCAGTTAATGGCTTTCTACAGCGCTGTGTCAAACGTGGATTAAGTTTCAAAACACACTCTTTCAACTTAGTCTTCCCGAAGTAGCAGAATCACAACTGTCTGAGAGGATGACACTGTTGTTTTGTTCATCGCTTGAGGTAGCAATTGAATGTTCTATTTGAACACCTGCCAAAAAAAATAAAATATAAACAGGAGACAACTCTGAATTATTACAGAACTTGCATAATTTAGAAGATTTCTTTGAAAAAAAAAAAAAAACAACAACCTTGAGCCCTGACAGCCCAAAAATCAACTCTAATAGAAATTAAATTGTTGCCAGTGAAAATTACCTGCACTTTTCTTAAACCCGAACAGATTAAATGGATTCACACTCAGTTTATTTATGCTCAACAGCAAGTGTGGCCCTATGGTGCATCTGCTTAATTTGCTGTATTTATGTGCTGTTGAGATGCATAGGGGATATGCTAAAGTCCTTATGGCCACATTCATGCAAGTTCGTGCCAAACAAATTACACATTTCCCTGCTGAGGTTAATGTCTGCTGATGTGCGGCTCTCCAGCAGTAACCGCTCTTTGAAGGAGCATTCAGACAAACAGAGGAAGAGAGGGCTTGACTCTCCAGGGCTTCTCTGCGCTACACTACCTGTTAATGCACCACAGTCAGTCAGTCTTCAAAAGACAGAGGCATGCCAGGGGAGGGTGAGGAGGAGGTGTGTTATAGGGAAGAAAACAGTTGGAAACACAACATAAAAAGCTCTGACAAGGGAAAGAGGGCAAGAAAAGGTAACACAGCCTGATGCATTCATTTCTGACAGGAGGTGAAAGAAGGAGAGAGCAAGGCGGAGCAGGTGGAGAGGAGCTTTAGATTCTGTCTCATTAAAATAGGCGGGTAGTAGTAATCAGAAATAGAGGGGAACAAGTTTGGGTACAAACACAGGTAACAAGTGGCGGCACAAGTTTTAAGGTGAAAAACACTGTGTGACTTTGGGCAGGACAAGAGCCAAAGCTTGTGCTACATCACAGCATTTGTTGTGGGCCTAAGAATGATAGCTAGAGGACTTAAGTGATGCTTGGACCACATATGCAGGTGCAGTTTATCAGACCGGGAGTGCCAACATACTGTAAGCAAAAAGAGATGAATGTTTGACAGAAAAAGCAATCTTTGATATAAATGTAGCTATACCATCTTTCAATGCTGGTTTATATTAAATTCCCTAAGCAGGGAGGCAAACTGCCCTTTTGTCCCAAGGCAGTACTAAAGTGTTTGAAATTGGGTTAAGGGGGAAATAGCAGTCATTTTCTGTACTCAAAATGGACGGGTTTGCCTGGGAAGAAATGATGTGGAGGCCAGAAAAAGAAACGCAATCCATCTCGGTGATGATAGAATTACATAGGAAAAGCTTCAATAGAGCAATTCTCCCATAAAGAGAGCTACAACTTAAGAAGGAGATTGCACCTTTATTAAATCAAAAGTTCTTGCATGGATGATAACTCCCACTTACAGCAGTAGCACATCTGTAAGTGAGGTGGAAAGGTATCCTTCTGACCAAATCAGCCCTCTTTCTAGTGGGCGCCGTTGCTTCTTGTTGCTATTATCTTAAGACAAACATTTTATTCAGTATGAGATTGTATGAGTTGTTTTTCACTTAAAAACAGATTAAAAGGGCCTCTGGACATAGTTTTTCACTATCTTCTTTTTCATGCTTTTTGGGAAAACATACAATATAAAAGATCTCTGGGGGGGTAACAGTGTTCTGCAGACTAGTGGGATTTCGCTTTATGGATTTACCTGGGACTCCAGGGCCTGGATCTTCGCCTCCAGCTCTTTGATTCTCTCTTCCTTCTTTTGAGAGTCAGCCTGGGCCTCCTGCCGTGCACTGAACTCCTCATCAAACTGCAAGAAAAGAGATACAAGCAATGTCTATGTGCACATAACCAACACCTGTACACAGATGTAAACACACACACACACACACACACACACACACACACACACACACACACACACACACACACACACACACACACACACACACACACACACACACACACACACACACACACACAGGTTGGTGAACGGCACAGTGTCTCCAGAGAATGGCCACGGGGCACATCAACAGACACCAAAACACGCTGTCTTACACTCTCTGGCCGATTTCTATTCATAGCTCTCATGGCCCTAGAGCCCCGTTGTCCTTTGTCTTTGTTTCAGGCCGGGCTTTCATGTATGTTGATGGATCTAACCTTTGCAGTAACCAAGCCATGTCACTATAATGATTTCACTGGCCCAGCAGGGTGCATGGTAGGCTGGCGGGACAGGACTCTTAAGAAGAAAACATATCCGGGACCCCCTTGGTGTCGCCAGAGTGAAGCTCCTTAAGATATATTTAAATATTATGCATAATATCCTGGAGGTAAGGTTCTAAATTGGCAGTTGTTTTATTTCTCTCAAATAAATAAAAAACACAATTAATACATAAAGCGAAGGATAAATCAATTGAATTACATTAAAAGGAAATAAAGGATAAAGAGAGACACACCATGAGGCCAACTTAAAATGCAGAGCGTTATCAAAAGCCTCCACATAACTTAACTCTACCCCGGCAGTGTGCACAAATAAGTATACATCTGAACATCGGCACTGATTCTTGTAATGCTGATACGGATCATGTAACGTCACAGCCAGGTATTGATCAGGGCATGGAAAATCAATAGCTTGTCTCTGAGCTCTGAGGAAGAAAAAACTTTCCTGATGGGAGTCGGCCAACCAAGGGGAGCTGTTGGAGTGATTAATGTCTCACCTTTTTGGAGTACTCTGCAGCCTTCTGCTCACTCTCTTCAACTTTGGCTTTATCCACACACTGATCTGCAAGACAAGACAGCCACAGTGACGAGACACTTCAAAGGCAACTCTGGGTGCTTTGCTATTAGACCTGGGTATTGCTTCTCCAAGTATATTAGAGCTCATATGATTGAAAAATCTTTTAAGTATGTTTTTTAAGGCCACCTTAAGTTATAAAGATCTCATGGACCTAACGGACTATTCCATGAAATCTTTACTACTTAAGGTGGGCTTAAAATGGCATAAATCATGGGTGCATTCCACCACATCTAAAAGTGTGTTTGGAGCAGGAAAACCAGCTCTTCACTATCACCTAAATGAGTAATACCTATATAAATAATTAGCACATCAAGGTTTGTTAGTCTATGATTGTACACTATTTAAAGTATCTTTCTATATATTTTTAGATGATATACATTTCTTTAGTGGAGCTGCATATATGTCTCATCAAGGTTGTATAAAACAGACACTTGTAATTAAATGCAAAACTTAATTAAAGATAAAATAAAATGCTCTGTGAAAAAGGACACATTGTGATGAAGGAGCAAGAAGAGAAAAGTGTATTCAGTGTTTTCTCATATATAGTAAAATCTGTCATATGGTGCAACTCTTGGCTCATGCAGATGTGCTAATCGTTTGCCCTCATCCTTTCATCATTACACTCCCACTGACACAGGTGTCATAGTAGAATGAATCATCACCTAAAACTTGTGATCTGTTGTCTGTTGCTTAAGATGTGTGTCTTGAAGAAGAAAAAAATCAGTAGATAAGACTAAATCAGTGTATTTGCACGTTTCTTCCAAGTTGTCTTTAAATAACTGTTGTGTTTTAGCTTAGAGTGCATTTAAAAATCACATATTTTACAATTACACTGTAGATCAATCATTTGAAGGACAATGTATGCGCAATATTTATGCGTAAATGTTCGTTAGATCCCACGTTGCGTAACACATTTTCGATCAGGAAAAAAAATAAACGTTATTAGGAAATGACACCCTCATGTGAATGTGAAAAAAAGCAAAAAACACAAAAGACAGAGGGAAAAAAATGAAAATGGTGGTATGGCACTTTTCAAAAGCACGTGTGGATGTGGCATCTAATTTCACATCTTTTGTGTGAATTTGACAAAACACATCCTTGAAAGTTTTTTATCAACTGATTAAATCTCAGTAAAGTGAGTGAGAAAACTTATTTAATACTGCACCAGTCCTCTGTGGATAGGTTTAGAAACTTTTAATGACCCTTTGTTGGCATGTCACAGAACTGTGTGACACAACAGAGAGAGACAAAGTAGTGTTATTTATTTATTTTCTCTGTTTGAAAAAGATTCTCCATTAGTGATGCAGTGCAAATAGATGTTTTCGCTGTGATTCCAGGAACACGGTTGCCAAATACCCTAACTACAAAAAAAAAAATGTTGTTGTTCTGAATTAACTGAATTCAGATTTGCCAGATATAATGTATTATACTTCAATAATTAGATGACCCCCGTCTTATATGTCAAGCCACTGCAGGTGTCTGTCAGAAGAATCTCAGAGGGATCTGTGAGGATAATGAGAATGACTGCGAGGTATCTAAACATTTTTAGCAACATCAGTGACACTGCAAAAACTGATCCTGAGGATGATTTCAGTGCACTGGGATCACATTTTAAACTTTTTGCCAACACATGCTAAATTAATGAGTGAGAAAAATATGAACAATTCAAAAAATACCAATCAGATGAGTGAAGTCCACGTCCAGTCTTTTACTGTAGCCAAAGTCAGGGTCCATCCCACTGCGATGGAGCACCACCTGAGACACGCATTCTTCTATCACCTTGAAATACTGGGGCCTGAGGGGTCAGAAAACATAAAGCAGAGCAATTAGACAAGCCACAGAAAGATATGAGTGACACAAACTCAACAAGGCTAATTAACCACAAATGATTCCCTTATCCAAGCTAGAGGTCACAAAATGCCATGTCAAAAAGGGTGCTGCTGGAGAAAATAGGCACCCTATTAAATTTGATCACTTGCTTCACTCCGATCATGAAATTAGCAGATTAATGGGCACACAGAACTCAAGTCTGTGTTAGTCTGTCCATTTCAAGGTGACAGACGGTAGCCAAGGCTACGCTTGCCCTCTTGCCTAATTTGCAATCATCTTTGCCAATTAGAGCAACCATAAAAACTGAAATGTAAATCTAATCAGTGTAATGTGTGTAATTGAAAGCACAATGACCGGGAAAACATGTCAGCCAGTTAGGAGTGTGACTGAGTGCTTGGTGTTGTCGAGCAGGGTGTCTGAATCAGGCCGAGAGTCCCATTCCGCCACACAGGTTGGTATGTGACCTTTTCTCAGTAACATTATCAACTTTAATTGCAAGTGACATTTAGCAAATACAATGCCAGCTTAAGCTGAGCTCCAAACTGAGAAATAATTATTTTCTAAGCATGGCATTGACCAGAAGTTGATGTTTAAATTCGCAACATAAAAAACTTTTTTCTTTTTTCATTCCTCAAAAGACTCAAGCTCCATTTGTTGTGTAAATTGGAAGTTTAGATTTGAACTGAGGCACTGGATGTGGAAACTTTACCCTTAATGACGCTCACAAATAATGCCCTAATAAAATTATTAAAGAACAATTCCCTAACCCAGGAACAACAACATCCACGAATGCAAACGCAGTGCACCAGTGCATGTGGGTGTGACCAATGAATTGTTGCAGTTTGTGTGAACGGTTGGGTAATCGCTGGTACAGCACTATAAAGTCTGGAATAGGGGTGGAGTGGGATGAATACATTACTAGAAGGAGGAATACAGCATATATCAGCAGCTGAGGCAGGGACAGCCTTCCGATTCAATAATCACATCAACTCATTTCATCCTTTCATTTCTAGTGGTCACAGCAGAGAATATGTTTCCCAAAGCATAAACACACGCCTAATCTGCTTCCAGTGGAAGCTGATGTTCTTTTAATTTACAGCTAATCCTGATTTTAGAAAACACAGGTATCTTTGCAAACTCCTTGTTTTCACATATAATTTTACATCAGGAAGATGACAAAGTTAACACTGGAAGTTCCACAAATCCCTCTGTAGTTTAATGCCCTTTAAACTTCATGAGATTGTCCAGTAGATTTATATGATAATAAATGAAATCCAGAGATTCCGAGAAGATTTTTATGACAACTCTGATGCAGATAAGGAACTCAAAGTCTGATCAAAGCCTGCCGATCTGATGGCTCTGCATGAAAGCATGAAGCAGCACTAATGTAAGTACGATGTATTAATTGATGTGAGCAGGCGGAGCTGTGAACAAAGTGCCTGTTGTCAGGTGGGTTAATTCTGTGTAATACCAAAAAAGCACATATATCTAGGAATGTGTCCAAATAAAAAAGGAATGTGATGAACTGAATGAAAACGCATTATTAAAAAAATTATTAAATTAAATGAAGTTATTTCTGAGGCTTTAACTCTAACTGTTGCCCAGAAATTCAAAGAATCTGCTCTGTTGGTACCTTCCTTGTGGGTGGACAGGACATATCATGTTATGAACAGAAATATGAAAGAACACAAAATTCTGAGCCAAAGCAAATAAGAATAAATCAGCATTTAGGTGCACTGTTTTGAAAGCATGAAATGCCATACATTAAGCTTGAGCTGGCGGATTCGCCCACTCATGATTGGAACAAGCTAGTGAAAGCTCACACATCGGCCTGCGTGGCTTAAGCACTGTGGCACTCGGCTTACAACTGTCACCAATGTACACCACATTATTATCTCAATAAGCCGCCCTATTTTCCCTGCGTCCTCCATCCTCCGCCACCACCAAGCAGATAGGGGCTGGGCGGAGATAACTAGAGACGGAGAGAGTGACCCAGAACTGTCAGGCCCCTCCACAGTGGGCAGGGCTGGGCTCCAGAAGCTAGCATATGTCCCCTGCATCATTCCCCACCTCTTCTTTTACTTTGGCACCTTCATTTCTTCCAATGATAGCTTGCAGTTCAGCACAGCCCCAGCCACTTGATCCAGCTCTGCTCCACATAACCAGTGTAATCCCCATATCACCAGGCTCCAAAAGAGCAGATCTGCTCTATATTTACTGGGTGGGTTTGATGTGCTCCCATTCATTAGACTTGCAGTGAGAGATTAATTATCAAAAATAAACCAAGCCCCGGAGGGGAGAGCAACAACTAATGTTGTGTTAGGAGGAATGACAGTAGACAGAGCACTTCAACAGTTTGCCCACTGTAGACTTTCTTAGAGTTATTAGAGTACTAATTATATTATTCAATTAAGTGGCATTTAATGTAGATTATTATTTAACACACAAAACAAGGTACCAAGTACCAGCACCAATTCCAATGCATACAATGATAAAAACAACTTAATCCTTTACTTTGGAAAGAATATCATGAGTACACAGGTATTCCTTTGATCACAAATCCAAAGTCTATCACACATTTACACAACATATCTAAAGACTGCCACCATTAAATGAATTTTGAGCCATGCATTGCTACCACATATTTAAAAGCTATTTTTGATTTTGTTCCATACTATTTCACATTCGACCAATTTTGACCACAACATGAAAGGATGATAACTTTAAGGGCAAAGACTGATAAAAGATAGATAGTACATATGTACTATAGAACTGCATCTTCCATCATCCTAACTCACACAGCTGTGATGTATGGGGAATAAAATGCCTCAGTCCAAATGAATTTCTGGTGTTAATGCTTGTGTGTGTACATGTGTGGGTTTGTCCTTGCATTTGTGGAGGTGGCAGGAGAAAAAAAAAAAAACATTTCAAAAACATACCTTTAAAAAGACCATCAGTTTTTTTTTAATGAGAATTGGTACTGATCCCTTCTTATTGCTGGCTTACTGTGAGGTACATGACCGGAGCTGAGCTGGACGTTGCTGTACTAGCTGGTTAATATGAATTCTATTTCTCACTTCCTACGAATAGATGAGGAATACATTATTCATAACTCCAAGGGAACAGCAACTTGTCTATGGTAAATTTCATCTTCCTCCTCTCATCCTCCCTTCATCTTCCAACATTCTTTTTTTTAAGTCTTATTTCTGCAAAAAGGTCTGACACAGCAGTGAATTCATCAGTGTCACTCCATTCAGAGAGGAGTGGTGGCATTCCTGCCCAGTGACTGACACATTTGCTCTTCAAAAGGCAAAGCATAAAGCTAAGCCAACTGTTTTAAATTACTTAAAATACAGAATATTATCCCTACTCTAATAATTTGAGTGATGTCACCTCCAGTAAGTGCACCTAGGATAATTCTCTTTTTAGTGATGACTACAAGCTCTTTTTTTCAGCCTGTGCAGTGCAGCGCCTCAGACTGCACTACTGTGCAACGCTAACAGGGGTGTGGTACAACAGACAACTCCTGACCTCCCCACCTGCAATGTTGGGTGTGGCCAGAGGTTCAACAAATATTATGTGTGATTACGGTTAATGAAGCATTTGTTCAATACAAGGTACAATGTCTTTAACACTTTGTACTAATCCTAAACTGCAGATCACATATGACCAAATGATCTTAATTCAGTGTGCCATCTCCATAAAGCACATTACTTTTAACTGGTGAGTCTGAGGCTGATGGTTTGGTGGTTTTAGTGACTAAAATGTGTGGGGAGGATGGTGCTGTTGTCCTAATCATTGATTATTGGCTTGGATATACGTATGGTTTTATATTATGCTGCAACCTCATCTACATTGTTTTTTATAGGCTAGCATGCTGGGTTTTAGCATTTTGTTTTTGCATTATTTGACCATGTTTTATGTTTCTGTGTTTCACCTGCCTGCGAGATTAATTTTCCACACTCAGACAATGATCTTAAAAGTGAAATTACTAAAAGAGGCAAGCTAAAAGATGTTGCTTTCACAGGCAACAGTTCCAAGTAAATGACACAAAAGTTACAGTAATATAAAGGTGGTTCAAGATATTGATTTTCAAGAATCAATATGTCTCTTACTTTTGGGAGGATAAATGCACAAAACAAATTTCAACCTGGTTTTTACTTGTCAAGATATGTTGGTCAATGACAAACACACCCACAAAGGCAGGAACTATTTGTGTAAATAATGAACAAATAAGTGATCTATGAGGTGTTTCATAAAAATAAAAAAAAACTAACAAATAAAATCACAAGGCTAAGACTATCCAAGCACATTGACATACATTACAGCATGAGGTCCTCAGTCAATAAGAGGCCAGAGGTATGTAAAAATCAGACATAACTTACCTGATGTAATAGTCATTCCTGATGAGCAATAGGTGCTGAAGGACTGACAGGAAGTATGCCTCAGAGCCAGTGTCTTTCACCATATTGGACAGGAGATGGTACACTTCATTCATATCAGTGCAGGAGGAAGGTTAAGGAAAACAACTTCAGAACCGTGTTATTTTTTTAGGTTTCTAAGTTAATTCAGTTAACAGTTAAGGTTAACTTCTCCAGAAAATTCCCCATTTTAGTTCATTGTTTAGATGCATTCAACTCCTTGTAAACATTAAAAATTGTATTAGTTCTTCTTTTATTAATAACTGCTTATCTATTTTCCCCAGTTCCTCACCTTACCTCAGGTTTTCTGACAGGCATCATTGTGCAAAAGCAAACTGAGATGTGATTCTTCTTATCCATTCTCTCTCTCTCTCGGGGGATGCTGAAAACAGTGTAAACAGCTAACTTGAGGAGAGGGACTGGCAATAAAAGAATGCTCCCTCTGGTTTACCTGTCACTCCAAACCTTTCAGAATAGAGGGAATGTTTTACATGAAAAACTTACTGGTTTGAATGTTCAAGGAAAGAATGATGGGGAGCCGATCATTCACGGGGCAAAAATCAACTCAGATTGAAACTGACATGTACTCAAGAGCAAAAATTCATGTTATTAAATTTGCAAAAGGTATTGATTATATGTCTTGTGTTTGTTTTCTGGGAGGAAGTAGTGATGGCTTTGACATCTAAAACAGATGTTGAATCAGACTGTCTTTCTTTTTATTCTTCTATGTTAAAATATGAGATACTGCATATTTTTCTTGATTATTTGCTGAGTATTGGTTTTCAGAAAGTATCTGTTAGCGATGCCTCCTGTTCAAAGAAGCACAAAATGATTGATATTAAGGTTCTTGAATTTAAAACAATGCAAGAACAATATAACATACAGTATAGGTGA